>NC_135370.1:91421005-92168505 GCF_049243985.1 Paroedura picta | reverse complement strand
GTTTAGGCACATCTAGAGATGGCTGTAGCCAAAGGATAGTGTCTGGGTGGCAGGTTAACATGGATAGAGAGGCTGTCGAGAGGCATTTAGCTGCACTGGATGAGTTCAAATCCCCTGGTCCAGATGAAATACACCCGAGAGTACTCAAAGAACTTTCCAGAGAACTTGCACAGCCCTTGTCCATCATCTTCGGAACCTCTTTAAGGACTGGAGATGTCCCGGAGGACTGGAAAAGAGCAAACGTTATTCCGATCTTCAAAAAAGGGAGGAAGGATGACCCAGGAAACTACAGACCAGTGAGTCTGACCTCTGTTGTGGGGAAGATAATGGAGCAGATATTAAAGGGAGCGATCTGCAAACATCTGGAGGACAATTTGGTGATCCAAGGAAGTCAGCATGGATTTGAGAGCCAGTTTGGTGTAGTGGTTAGGAGTGCGGACTTGTAATCTGGCATGCCAGGTTCGATTCTGCGCTCCCCCACATGCAACCAGCTGGGTGACCTTGGGCTCGCCACGGCACTGATAAAACTGTTCTGACCGGGCAGTGATATCAGTGCTCTCTCAGCCTCACCCACCCCACAGGGTGTCTGTTGTGGGGGGAGGAATGGGAAGGCGATTGTAAGCCGCTTTGAGCCTCCTTCGGGTAGGGAAAAGCGGCATATAAGAACCAACTCTTCTTCTTCTTCTTCTTCTTGTCTCCAACAGGTCCTGCCAGACCAACCTAGTTTCCTTTTTTGACCAAGTAACAGGCTTGCTGGATCGGGGAAATTCGGTTGATGTCATTTACTTGGATTTTAGTAAAGCTTTTGACAAGGTTCCCCATGATGTTCTGATGGATAAGTTGAAGGACTGCAATCTGGATTTTCAGATAGTTAGGTGGATACGGAATTGGTTAGAGAACCGCACTCAAAGAGTTGTTGTCAATGGTGTTTCATCAGACTGGAGAGAGGTGAGTAGCGGGGTACCTCAGGGCTCGGGGCTCGGCCCGGTACTTTTTAACATATTTATTAATGATCTAGATGAGGGGGTGGAGGGACTACTCATCAAGTTTGCAGATGACACCAAATTGGGAGGACTGGCAAATACTCCGGAAGATAGAGACAGAGTTCAACGAGATCTGAACACAATGGAAAAATGGGCAAATGAGAACAAGATGCAATTTAATAAAGATAAGTGTAAAGTTCTGCATTTGGGTCAGAAAAATGAAAAGCATGCCTACTGGATGGGGGATACGCTTCTAGGTAGCACTGTGTGTGAACGAGACCTTGGGGTACTTGTGGATTGTAAACTAAACATGAGCAGGCAGTGTGATGCAGTGGTAGAAAAGGCAAATGCCATTTTGGGCTGTATCAACAGGGGCATCACATCAAAATCACAAGATGTCATAGTCCCATTGTACACGGCACTGGTCAGACCACACCTGGAGTACTGTGTGCAGTTCTGGAGGCCTCACTTCAAGAAGGACGTAGATAAAATTGAAAGGGTACAGAGGAGAGCGACGAAGATGATCTGGGGCCAAGGGACCAAGCCCTATGAAGATAGGTTGAGGGACTTGGGAATGTTCAGCCTGGAGAAAAGGAGGTTGAGAGGGGACATGATAGCCCTCTTTAAGTATTTGAAAGGTTGTCACTTGGAGGAGGGCAGGATGCTGTTTCTGCTGGCTGCAGAGGAGAGGACACGCAGTAATGGGTTTAAACTTTAAGTACAACAATATAGGCTAGATATCAGGAAAAAGTTTTTCACAGTCAGAGTAGTTCAGCAGTGGAATAGGCTGCCTAAGGAGGTGGTGAGCTCCCCCTCACTGGAAGTCTTCAAGCAAAGGTTGGATACACACTTTTCTTGGATGCTTTAGGATGCTTAGGGCTAATCCTGTGTTGAGCAGGGGGTTGGACTAGATGGCCTGTATGGCCCCTTCCAACTCTGTGATTCTATGATTCTATGATTCTAACCTGAGAAAGGTTATGACATCTTAAGAAGCCATTATGTTTGCTGGCAGATATAATAACAAATATATTTGCATCATAGGTTTTATATGGTCTATTTGCAAAAGTTTTAAATAAAACTAGAGTGCTACTTTTCCTCCTTAAAAAGTCTTTAACAGTTGAATGACAAGCAAAAATGAGTAATTGAAACTAGATCATGCAGATATAGAATTTAAAAAAAATCATTCACCTGTCTCAGGGCTAGGCAACCTTTTTATGTCCAAGCAGCCCAAATCCCATAACATACCTGTGAAGATATGATATAGAAGCAAACAAATGACAGTAGCAAACAAATTGCTAAGCAGTCTGGAGATAGCCCCAGCAGCAGTGCCAGCACCTTCCACCTGAAGCAGAAAATCAGCTCTGTGGGCTAAGCAAAATGACCTGGCATGCCATCATTTGGCACATCTGCCTAGCATAAACTAGGACCTAATGAGCTTTGTGTTGTCTTGTGGCTGTAAAAGCAGAGGAATCTTGCCAAAAAAGGACTGACAATACTAAGCCATATATAAGTAATAAACAGTCTCAATACAAGGTAATTTACTTGCCATCCGAACTTCCAGCCAGCGATTTGCAGCTGTAAGGAAAAGGGAAGCGATGTTGTTAGAATCCGTATATTCAAGAAGCTTCTGTTTAAACCGGGTTTCATACCTTTTATAAAAGAAAAATGACAGATCAGAACAATGGAATTAATTTAGGTCTAACTTATAAAAGATGTCCAAAAGCTAGGGCAGTGGCCACTCAAAGATATTACCAAACTTATATATAAATATAATCTATGTAATATTGCATGATGAATCAAAGTTAATAATCCATAACTCACAAAAAAGTTAGAAGCTGATGACATATTTGCGGATTTCATTTCAGAATTTGGGCATCCAGGAATCTGGATGTGAGCTTCAACACCTCCCTCACCATGGAGGTGCAAATTATGAAAGTAGTACTGCTGGTATTTTTTCCATCTTCATCAAGCCAAATTACTAGCACTCTACCTGGCCCCCAGAGCTTCTAGTCACAGTGATCCATGTGATGGTCATCTCTAGACTGGACTTCTATAACTCTATCTATGCTGGCCTACCCAGCATAGTCCAGAATGCAGCAGGAACAACTTGGAGGGCCCACATTTAGCCTGTGCTCTTGCAGCTGCAATAGCTTCTGGTTGAATTCCAGAACAGGTTTAAGGTACTGGTACTTATCTTCAAGGCCATATGCAGTCTGGGCCTGGTATACCTGAGGGACTCCATCTCCACGTATGTTCCCCAAAGAGCACTTTGGTCTGCAAAGGCTAACTGATTGGCAGCCCCTAGCTCTAAGGAATTACATCTGGCCTCCAAGAGGGCCAGGATATTCTTAGTACTGGCCCCTACTTGGTGGAATGAGCTCCCAAAGGAGATTTGGTCCTTGATGGGCCTGCAAGATGGAGTTCTTCCACCAAGCCTTCCATTGGGGCCAGTGATCTTATATAATCTAATAAATCAGGGGTAGTCAAACTGCGGCCCTCCAGATGTCCATGGACTACAGTTCCCATGAGCCTCTGCCAGCATTTACTGCCAGGGGCTCATGGGAATTGTAGTCCATGGACATCTGGAGGGCTGCAGTTTGACTACCCCTGTAATAAATGCTCCCAATAAACACTCCCATAGAAGCATAGTAAACTGGAAAAGATCTACTGATAGAGATCATGCGAGGAACTACAATGACAACTGAGGCTGCTATTAAATACAGATGCCAGTTTAATGTTTTTAATATGTTATTAATTTTAACCTAAAATTGTACTGTTTTTATGATGTACACCACCCTGAGTCAGAAATGGAATAAATAATAATAATAATAATAATAATAATAATAATAATAATAATAATAATAATAATAATAATAATAATAATAATAATAAAAAGAAGAAGAAGAACATAGGAAAAGCTTCACTGGGGGTCCCAGGATGTTGCCATCTTCCAGATAACCAACAGATCATTGGAGGCACGGGAAGCTTGGCTGGAAGCCAGGTGGACATGGGCATACCTGCTGGGTGGTATAATTTGGTTGCCTTATGACCATGTGGTCACAAGATGGTGGGATTTTTCCCTATGCTGCCTGACGCTTCTGAATAAAGTTGTAGCCTATTTTATGCAAAAAAAATGGATTGTACCAGTCCTTTATGGGGTGGTGAGCGTTCCCTTGCAAGGCAATAAGAACATAGGAAAAACTTCACTGGATAAGATCGGTAGTCTATCTAGTCAAACATTTTGTCTCATACAGTGGCCAATCCGTTCCTTTGAAGAGCCAACAACTGGACACAGAGGACAAGATAATTTTACTAAATAAGAACCTATGGGAATAACAATGGTCAAGGAAAGGAATTTGAGGTGACAGCAGCCCTTATATTTGCATTGATGCTATTGTACAGGTATTGAAGTAGGACATTTCAAAAGTTCTAAGAGGGTATAGAAATAGTCACTATGTATGTATGTATGTATGTATGTATGTATGTATGTATGTATGTATGTATGTATGTATGTATGTATGTATGTATGTATACACAGATGTTAACAAATTTCTATGGTATTTCTAGCTAATGAGAAGATGAAGAAGGCCATGAAATCAGAGATGGTAATTTATAAAATAGATGCATTTGTAGCTGCAGAACTGGATTATTTTCTGAGTAATACTAACCAAGTTCATGAAAGCTAGCATGAGGATTAAGACAAACAAGGCCCAGATATTAGCTGGTTATTTCTAACTATCTCTTTAATTTGTTATCAAGCTAATTTTGGAAACTCAAGAGTACTTTGCTAAGAGATTAGAACCCAAGCTTCAAATGCCACAACTACTGCATATAAGATAACTGAAAATAAGTAATGTTCTAAAAATAACCAAACAGAAAAACTTGGCAGTGAAGGACAAGGACTTATGAATATGTACTTCATTTTGGATCAGAAATTTATCAGCTTGGCTTCGTCTTGCCTACTAAAATTCTGAGTTAGCCCTACTAGGCAGCAGGCCACAGATTGAAGAACTAATTTTGCTCTATGCAGGAAGTTCATAGAATCATAGAATCATGGAGTTGGAAGGGGCCATACAGGCCATCTAGTCCAACCCCCTGCTCAACGGAAACAGCATCCTGCCCTCCTCCAAGTGACAACCTTTCAAATACTTAAAGAGGGCTATCAAGTTCGATACAACGTAAAACAGCTAGATTGCTATGATCTCCAAATGTGAATCAATATATACCCTGCAAAATGTATATGCTGAAACTTTGTTATATACCTCTTAATTTCTCATTTAGATCATTAACTTTCACTGCTGCCATAGCACTGAGAAGCTCTAGCCTGAAGCTAGGTATTAGGTAGAGAAGAAACAGACTTCACAAACTTGCCTCTGTCCTCTAGTTCTGTACTCCCTAAGTCTGTTTTCCAAAAAGATGTGCCATTCATTGATTGACAGTAAACAAGTCAGAGGGCCAAGAGTGGATACACAGAACAGAATAATCAACTTTTCTCTATAGTTATGATAATTTTAGTGGTGATCACTGGGTTCTTAGCTGGGCAACAAGTAGATCTTTTGGTACAATTCTACCCATTATTTATCTCTAATGGCTAGCCTTCTATACTTTGCTATGGAACTGATTTCATGGTATGGGGAAAGGGGAAAACAGACAGAGAGGATGTGTCAGAAAGAGGCTGGTGAAGGAAGGCATGCCCCTTTCCCTGTACTAACCCAGAAACCAGAGCCAGATTTTGTGGTGTCAACAAGGAACACTTTGAAAAGGTCAGGCTATTCATTCCCATAACATGATGGCCATTAGAATTCTGTCAGAGCCTTTTCTTGCAGGGGAAAAGGGGGCTGGGAGGAATTTCATTATACTGGAATTGTGTTGTAATGTGATTCCAGCCTTTAAAAAAAAACAGACTGATTTCAGCCTTGGAAGAGGGGGCTGGGTGAGGGTGTGTGTGCTCAAATGCAACAAAATGCCACTGGCAGCTGATTGGTGGTTTTTGCCATGTGACAGTGAAAAACATGTGTAAAACATGGTGAGAAGTTTTGACTTCCTGTCCCTAAGCTCTCCCATGTGTACACAAGTCCTGAGGGCAAATGGGGGAAAGCACAGCAAGGGCTTCTTGTGTGGTAGTGGGAAGAATTGGGGCAACTAGTCAAAAACCAGCCAGCAGTGCAACATAATGCCTCCCATGCAGTAGAAATTTTAGTGAGGCAGAAACAGGCACTGATGCAGAGATTGCAGGACAGACCTGTTATTAATAAGTATGAGGTAACTGTGGAAGACCCAAAAAACATGGATAAGTCAGCAACTATATCCAAAGACCAGGAGTTGGGAGAGGGGAGGAAATAATACGATTGAATCAGAAATCCCAAAGCTCAGCCCCCAAATGTTCAAAGAGAATTCCTGAAAGTTCCTCTAACTTTCTCCAAGATACATTTACTATGTCTCAGTCTTCAAAACTCTACCAGGAGAGCCACAGAGAGCCCCAGGAAAGCAATCATCTGCATGTAAACATGGGCATATAATGGTTGGGGTTCAACTTGAACTTTTGAAATTTGTTTCATTATATAAGATCTTGGTATGGCTCCATTCTCCATTGGAACAAGTTGCCAATAATTTAATTAGCTTTCTGTCTGCATAAATGAATTTTGTCCTTAACATCACAAACCCGCTCCTACAAGAAGTCTGAAATCTGATCTGACCTGAGGGCTTCTAGTTGACAGGACTCTATTACTTCAATTGATAAAGGAATAATTTGCCAAGTACCAGGTATTTATTTATTTGATTTCTATACCACTCCTCCCTGAAAGTGGTTAGGAGTTGTACTCAGTTGTACTGAGTTGTGCTATTACTTCATAGGACTGTTAGACTGACATTCTTTCAAGTATTAACCAAAACATAACCCATCAAAATAGTTTACCCTATCTTTAAATTCTTATTATGTAAAACTATAGAAGGGATGTTCTCTAAAGCAGGGGTAGTCAACCTGTGGTCCTCCAGATATTCATGGACTACAATTCCAGATAGGTGGATAGGGAATTTTTCAGATAGTTAGGTGGATAGGGAATTGGTCAGAGAACCGCACTCAAAGAGTTGTTGTCAATGGTGTTTCATCAGACTGGAGGGAGGTGAGTAGCGGGGTACCTCAGGGCTCGGGGCTCGGTCCGGTACTTTTTAACATATTTATTAATGATCTAGATGAGGGGGTGGAGGGACTACTCATCAAGTTTGCAGATGACACCAAATTGGGAGGACTGGCAAATACTCCGGAAGATAGAGACAGAGTTCAACGAGATCTGAACACAATGGAAAAATGGGCAAATGAGAACAAGATGCAATTTAATAAAGGTAAGTGTAAAGTTCTGAATCTGGGTCAGAAAAATGAAAAGCACGCCTACTGGATGGGGGATACACTTCTAGGTAACACTGTGTGTGAACGAGACCTTGGGGTACTTGTGGATTGTAAGCTAAACATGAGCAGGCAGTGTGATGCAGTGGTAAAAAAGTCAAATGCCATTTTGGGCTGTATCAACAGGGGCATCACATCAAAATCACAAGATGTCATAGTCCCATTGTATACGGCACTGGTCAGACCACACCTGGAGCACTGTGTGCAGTTCTGGAGGCCTCACTTCAAGAAGGATGTAGATAAAATTGAAAGGGTACAGAGGAGAGCGACGAGGATGATCTGGGGCCAAGGGACCAGACCCTATGAAGATAGGTTGAGGGACTTGGGAATGTTCAGCCTGGAGAAAAGGAGGTTGAGAGGACATGATAGCCCCCTTTAAGTATTTGAAAGGTTGTCACTTGGAGGAGGGCAGGATGCTGTTTCTGTTGGCTGCAGAGGAAAGGGCACGCAGTAATGGGTTTAAACTACAAGTACAACGATATAGGCTAGATATCAGGAAAAAAAATTCACAGTCAGAGTAGTTCAGCAGTGGAATAGGCTGGCTAAGGAAGTGGTGAGCTCCCCCTCACTGGCAGTCTTCAAGCAAAGATTGGATACAGACTTTTCTTGGATGCTTTAGGATGCTTTGGGCTGATCCTGCGTTGAGCAGGGGATTGGACTAGATGGCCTGTATGGCCCCTTCCAACTCTATGATTCTATGATTCTATGATTCTAATTCCCATGAGCTCCTGCCAGCAAACACTGGCAGGGGCTCATGGGAATTGTAGTCCATGGACCTATGGAGGACCACAGGTTGACTACCCCTGCTCTAAAGAACAAATAGGTCAGCAAACAAATATCACCAGACTGTGGAAGCACTGGGGGCACAGGCAAAAGTGAAATATTACCCTAGCTTCAGTGCGAAGGAATCACACATAAATCAGGAGTAGAATGACCAGCAAGCACGTTGGAGGATAGGATAATGATTAGGGTTAGCCGCTTCAGCGTCCGAAGAAGCCAGCGCTATGTTGCGGGGGTGGAAGGGAGGTATGGGCATCGACACGCTGGTTGGTACACACACGCCAGTGCAGTGTGCCAACCAGCACGTCAACGCCCGCGCCTTCCTTCCCCCCCCCATGATGTGGTGCTGGCTGCTTCAGGTGCCGACTGGCCACTTCGGACACCAAAGTGCCCAACCCTAATAATGATACAGGTGCAAAGAGTAATATAGGGTCAGCCATGTTAGGGTCAGCCACCACTTTCATCACTTGAGTTTCATGCTTCAAAGTGAGTGCTTTATAATGATTTATATAGTGGAACTCTATAGCAGTTTCAAAATTACTGATACCTATAGCAGATTGAGAAATAGATGGATCCTGACATGAATTAACTTGAGAAAGTCAGGGTCCTAAATAGTGTGAGATGATGTCATGGGAACATTGAATATATGGGCTGGCTGTATAGTGGATCTTTTCATATTTAAAACTAACCTATGAATTTATGAAGTATGATGAAGTACTATTCTTTTTTTTTTTTCCTGCTTAACATTTTTATTGAAAGTTTTACACAACCACACAAAAGACACAAAATCTATAAAGCATTACTACCTACACCCCTTAACCCCCAATATCAACTAATAATAAAGACACCTCCCCCACAAACCAAAAACATACAATAACAACAACAACAACAAAAACATTTAGGAAAGACCCCCAACCATCTACAAATCAGGTTCCTTAATTTTCGAATACCACATGCTCAAAAAATATTATTGAAAATCCAAATTTCACAATTAAATCATTCATTGACCATTCATAATTATAATATATATCCTTAATTAAAAATCATAATATGATGAAATACATATTTACAACTAATAAATGTTTACTTTAGAATACACTTCATCCTTGTCTTAACTAATTTATTCAACATAACCAATAATACTACTCTCATTTACCTTATTACTTTTAAGATAATTAACAAATGGCTCCCAATTTTTTATAAAACTATCTAGCATTTGGTCTCTCATTAATATTGTTAACTTATCTAATTCTGCATACTCCTTAACCTTATCCAACCATTCATTTACACTTGGTATTTTTTCATTTTTCCAGTATTGAGCATAAATTATTCTTGCTGCAGAAATCATGTAAAGTAATAGTATTCTCCTTGCTTTTACTATTTCAGGATCCAAAATATTTAATAAGTATAGTTCTGGTTTAAGTTTCAAGTCAAGCTTTGTTATTTTCCGAGTATATTGATGGATCTGTACCCAAAATTTTTTTGCCTCTGGACATGTCCACCAAAGGTGATAAAAAGTACCATCAACCAATTTACATTTCCAACATTTTGTTAAACCATTTTTGTATATTTTAGACAATAATACCGGAGTCAAATAACATCTATACAGCATTTTGTAGTAATTTTCCCTTATATTAGTTGCTAATGTAAATTTTATATCTCTTTTCCATACCATCTCCCATTGCTGAAGCTTAATAGTGTGCCCTATATTTTGTGCCCAACGAATCATTGATTCTTTTATCACTTCCTTCTCAGTATCTTTTTTAAGTAACATATTGTAGATCTTTGCAATTAATTTCTCTTCTTGTTCATATATACACAGATCAGCCTCATTTTTTAAATTTTCAAACTGATAAACCTGTCTATCAGTTTTGAATTTGTCATATAACTGTCTATTGTTGTTGTTATGTGCGAAGTCGTGTCCGACCCATCGCGACCCCATGGACAATGATCCTCCAGGCCTTCCTGTCCTCTACCATTCCCTGGAGTCCTTTTAAGTTTGCACCTACTGCTTCAGTGACTCCATCCATCCACCTCATTCTCTGTTGTCCCCTTCTTCTTTTGCCCTCGATCACTCCCAGCATTAGGCTCTTCTCCAGGGAGCCCTTCCTTCTCATGAGGTGGCCAAAGTATTTGAGTTTCATCTTCAGGATCTGGCCTTCTAAAGAGCAGTCAGGGCTGATCTCCTCTAGGACTGACCGGTTTGTTCGCCTTGCAGTCCAAGGGACTCGCAAGAGTCTTCTCCAGCACCAGAGTTCAAAAGCCTCAATTCTTTGACGCTCGGCCTTCCTTATGGTCCAACTTTCGCAGCCATACATTGCAACTGGGAATACCATAGCTTTGACTAAACGCACTTTTGTTGGTAGGGTGATGTCTCTGCTTTTTAGGATGCTGTCTAGATTTGCCATAGCTTTCCTCCCTAGGAGCAAGCGTCTTTTAATTTCTTTGCTGCAGTCCCCATCTGCAGTGATCTTGGAGCCGAGGAAAATAAAATCTGTCACTATCTCCATTTCTTCCCCATCTATTTGCCAGGAATTGAGAGGGCCGGCTGCCATGATCTTTGTTTTCTTGATGTTGAGTTTCAAGCCAACTTTTGCACTCTCCTCCTTCACCCGCATCAACAGGCTCTTTAGTTCCTCTTCACTTTCTGCCATTAGAGTGGTATCATCTGCATATCTGAGGTTGTTGATATTTCTCCCTGCAATCTTGATCCCAATTTGTGACTCCTCTAATCCCGCCTTTCTCATGATGTGCTCCGCATACAAGTTAAATAGGCAAGGCGACAGTATACAGCCTTGACGTACTCCTTTCTCAATTTTGAACCAATCCGTGATTCCATGTTCAGTTCTCACTGTTGCTTCTTGACCTGCATATAAATTTCTCAAGAGACAAATAAGATGCTCTGGTATTCCCATCTCTTTAAGAACTTGCCACAATTTGTTGTGCTCCACACAATCAAATGCTTTAGCATAGTCAATGAAGCAGAAGTAGATGTTCTTCTGGAACTCCCTAGCTTTTTCCATGATCCAGCGTATGTTGGCAATTTGATCTCTAGTTCCTCTACCTCTTCGAAATCCTGCCTGTACTTCTGGAAGTTCTCGGTCCACATATTGCTGGAGCCTAGCTTGTAGGATTTTGAGCATAACTTTGCTAGCATGAGAAATGAGTGCAATGGTGCGGTAGTTTGAACATTCTTTGGCATTGCCCTTCTTTGGGATTGGAATGTAAACTGACCTTTTCCAATCCTGTGGCCATTGCTGAGTTTTCCAAATTTGTTGGCATATTGAGTGTAGCACTTTTACTGCATCGTCCTTTAAGATTTTGAATAGTTCAACTGGAATGCTGTCACCACCACTAGCTTTATTGTTGCTCAGACTTCCTAAGGCCCATTTGACTTCACATTCCAGGATGTCTGGCTCCAGGTCAGTAACTACCCCACTGTGGTCATCAGGGATGTTAAGCTCGCTCTTGTATAGTTCTTCTGTATAATTTTGCCACCTTTGCTTAATCTCTTCTGCTTCTGTGAGGTCCCTACCATTTTGGTCCCTTATCATACCCATCTTTGCATGAAATGTTCTCTTCATATCTCCAATTTTCTTGAAAAGATCTCTGGTCCTCCCCATTCTATTGTTTTCTTCTATTTGTTTGCACTGTTCATTTAAGAAGGCATTCTTATCTCTTCTAGCTTTTCTCTGGAATTCTGCATTCAATTGGGTGTATCTTTCTCTTTCTCCCTTGCCTTTCACTTCCCTTCTCTCCTTAGCTATTTGTAAAGCTTCCTCAGACAGCCATTTTGATTTCTTGCATTTCTTTTTCTTTGGGATGGTTTTAGTTGCTACCTCTTGTACAATGTCGCGAACCTCCGTCCATAGTTCTTCAGGCACTCTGTCTATCAGATCTAATTCCTTAAATCTATTTGTCACCTCTACTGTATATTCGTCGGGGATACGATTTAGTTCGTACCTGAGTGGCCTAGTGCTTTTCCCTACTTTCTTCAATTTAAGCCTAAATTTTGCAACAAGAAGCTCATGATCTGAACCACAATCAGCTCCTGGTCTTGTTTTTATTGCCTGTATAGAACTTTTCCATCTTTGGCTGCAGAGTACATAGTCAATCTGATTTCTGTGTTGACCGTCTGGTGATGTCCATGTGTAGAGTCGTCTCTTGGGTTGTTGGAAAAGAGTGTTTGCTATGACCATTGTATTCTCTTGACAAAATTCTACCAGCCTGTGCCCTGCTTCATTTTGTACTCCATGGCCAAACTTGCCTGTTATCCCAGTTATCTTTTGGCTTCCTACTTTAGCATTCCAATCCCCCATGATGATAAGCACATCATTTTTTGGCATTGCTTCTATAAGGTGTTGTAGGGCTTCATAGAACTGATCAACTTCATCCTCTTCAGCAGCAGTGGTTGGGGCATAGACCTGGATCACTGTGATGTTGAATGGTTTGCCTTGGATTCGAACTGAGATCATTCTGTCATTTTGGGGATTGTATCCCAAGACTGCTTTTCCTACTCTCTTACTGATTATGAAGGCTACTCCATTTCTTCTGCGAGATTCTTGTCCACAGTAGTATACCTGATGGTCATCTGAATTAAATTCACTGTCTATATAGAAACCAATTGCAGGTACCACTTGCTACTGTTATATCTTCCTTCTGTTTAAATTTTATATGCTGTTCAGAGTAATCTAACAGATCTTTATATTTTAGATACTCCTCTGAGTGCCATTTTTCCCTACCATATAATGCCTCATGTGGCGACACCCAGTATGGAATTTTTGGCCACAATTGGTTCTTATATTTAGACCAAGTTCTAAACAGTGCCCGCCTTATACAATGATTTTTAAATGTTTGATGTATTCCCGCTTTCCCAAACCAGAGGTATGCATGCCAACCAAATTTTAAGTCATGACCTTCTAACTTTAAAATATAATTATTTCTTAACGTTAACCAGTCCTTGATCCAAACAAAACTTGCAGCATGATAATACAGTTCTAAATTTGGTAAGTTCAATCCACCTCTTTCTCTACTATCAAACAAATTTATTAACTTTATTCGTGGTTTCCTTCCCTGCCAAATAAATTTTGATAATTCCTTTTGCCAATCTCTAAATGGTTTCTCAGATGATATTATAGGGATTACGTGAAATAAAAATAACAATCTGGGTAAAATATTCATTTTAATAGCTGCAATTCTACCTAACAGAGACAGTGATAAATTCCTCCATTTGTCCAAATCTCGTTTTATATCACACCAAGTTTTCCTATAATTATTATCAAACAATGTATTATTTTTACCAGAAATTACTACTCCTAAATACCTAATTTTCTTCTCTATTTTAAAGTTTGTTTTTGCCTCTAAAGTCATTTGATCCTTCTTTTGCATATTAAGTGCCAAAATTTTAGATTTCTGATTATTTATTTTAAGCCCTGATACTAAGCTAAACTTCTGAAATATTGACAAAGCTTTTTGAGAAGATGATATTGGATCTTCTAATAACAGAACTATATCATCTGCAAAGGCCCTAATTTTAAATTCTTCTCCCTTAATTTTTATCCCCTTAATCTCATTATCTTCCCTTATTTTATTCAATAATATTTCCAAAACCAAGATAAATAATAATGGTGAAAGAGGGCATCCCTGGCGTGTACCTTTTCGTACATGACACATCTGTGAACACTGTCCATTAATCTTAATATTTGTTACCTGTTCCGAATATATCACTCTTATACCTTTCATAAATTTCTCTCCTAATCCCATCTTTTCTAAGCATTTCTGCATAAACTTCCAATTAACGTTGTCAAACGCCTTTTCTATATCTAAGAAAATTAAGGCTGCTGGTTTATCTATATGTAAATTCAAATATTCTATCACATTAATCACAATTCTTAAATTATCTTTAATTTGTCTTTTAGGAAGAAAACCTGATTGTTCTTTTTTAATATAGTCTTTTAAGACACTTTTCATCCTTTGAGCCAATATATCTGAGAAAATTTTATAATCATTATTTAACAAAGCAATAGGTCTGTAGCTTTTAACATCCAATACCTCCTGTTCCTCTTTGGGAATTAGCGTTATATACGATTGTTTCCATGAACTAGGGATTTCCATTCCTTCCAATATGTCATTCATAGTTATCTGCAGGGGCAGTAGTAACTCATCTATACATGTTTTATAAAAGATATTTGAGATCCCATCAGGACCAGGAACTTTATTCAATTTACTTCTTCTTACACTCTCTATAATTTCGCTTACTGTAATAGGTGCATTTAAAAGTCTCCGTTGGTCATCTGTAATAGACATTACATTATGTTGACTTAAATAGCTTTCAATTATTTTTTCATCTATTTTCTGATCCCTATACAAATTTGAAAAAAATTGAACAAAACGTTCTTGAATATTTTTCTCTCCTGTTAATACTTCTTGTCCATCTTTTAGTTTTATTATTCTTCTTTTTGCCTTTTCTTGTCTCAATTTAATAGCTAGCCATCTACTTGGTTTGTTAGCAAATTCGAAATTATTTCTTTTAATAAATTTCATTTTTTTCTCCATATCAGAATCCATTAACATAGAGAACTGCCTTTGAAGATCTTTCTGTTTTTGCCTTAACTCATCATTAAAGGGGTCTGCTTTAATTTCTTTTTCAATTTTTCTCAGTTCACCTATTAATTTTTTCTCCTTTTCTCGCTGTTTCCTTTTTAATCTTGCACTCAGTTGTATAAAAATACCCCTCATAAAAGCCTTAGCAGTGTCCCATACAATGTAATTCTTGACTCCATTATTTAAATTGAATTTGAAAAATTCTTTTATTTGCTTTTTACATTGTTCTACCATATCTTTGTTTTTAAATATTGCTTCATTTACTCTCCACATCATCCTCCCCCTGTTCGTATCCTTAAGTACCATTGATACAGCATTATGATCTGAGAATACTTTAGGTTCAATATCTACTTTTAATGTTTTCAAAGCTAAATCTCCTGAAACCCAGATCATATCAATTCTAGATAGTGACTTATGTCTATCAGAATAAAAGGTATAACCTTTCGAGTTCCCATTTTTCAATCTCCATATATCCATCAGATTCAAATCTTCTATCATATCAAAAAAAGGCTTAGGAAGCTTTCCTTTTGGATTCTTAACCAATTTACTTACTTTTTTATCTAATTCTAAGTTTACAACCCCATTGAAATCTCCCATTAAACACCAACTTTCATATTCCAAAGATGAAATTTTTTTAGTTAAATCATAATAAAATTTCTGTTTTCTCTCATTTGGCGCATATATTGCTAACATCATAATCTTCTTGCCTAGACAACTAATTTCCACCCCTAAATATCTTCCTCTGTCATCCTCGATAATTTTTTGTGGAGATAATAACGGATTAATATACATCACAATGCCATTCTTTTTAACATTATTTGAAGCTATAAATTCATTACCCAATGATTTATTAATTAACAAATTACTGTTATTTTTCCTAATGTGTGTCTCTAACAAACAAGCTACATCTATCTTTTGGTTCTTTAAGTAATGAAAAACCTTTTTTCTTTTCTGTGGTATATTCAAACCATTAATGTTCCAAGACCAAATTTTATAACTCATCATTCAATAATTAATATAAACAAAAATACAGGTTTTGAGTCTTATCCTCTTGATCCTTGATTTTCCTCTTCTGTCTTTTCTTCTTCAGTTGAAAAGTCTCTTTCAAATTTCTGCCAAAAATCTCTTGCCTGTTGTAATGTTGTCAATCTATATTTTTTTGTCTTCCATTTAAAGGAGACTCCCTCTATTTCTTCCCATTTGAAAATTATTCCATTCTTTTTCAAAGCTTCAGTCAGGAAGCCATAATCTCTTCTTCTTTTTAGAATACTAAGGGGGATTTCCTTCATAATAGGTATCTCCTTTCCTTCACAGACAAGTCTTTTTGTAAAATGCAGTTTTAACACATCATCTCTAGTTTTCTTCCGAAGAAAGAATACCAAAACATCTCTAACAATATTTTTCATTTTAGAATATCTTGAGTTCACTCTGAATACACGGTCTATTTCCACTTCTAAAGCCTCCTCTGTTATGTTAATAAATTCAGCCAGTATTTTAATCATTTTTTCTCTAATATCTTCAGCCTCCTCCTCCTTAATTCCTCGAAATCTCAAAGTCCCTTCTCTCTGTCGCAGTTCCAGACGTGCCTGCTCAACCATCAAATTCTCATGAACTTTAACAATATTTTTCTGTTCCTCATTTATGCTTTCCATTTGTTCATTCATCTTTTTAAACTCTGAATTTAACTTTACAGTAACAGTTTCTATAGCTTTAAGTTGAGTTATTTCTTTTTTCAACTCTCCTAGTTCCACATCCATTCTTGACAACTTATCTTCCATTTTATTTAACTTATCATCAATGCCGTTTAACCTTGAGGTTGCATCAGCTTTAAATTCAGAGAGCATTCCTATTAAATAGTCCAATTTAGTTGATTCAGAATCTGTACTATTTTTTCTCCTTGAGGTGGCCATATTCTCTCAAACTCTCTAAATATTTAACTCAATATAGCCTAATTCACCGTTTGATTTTTAAACAATGAATACCATATGACATATGCAGCTTCCAACTCCTCTTTTATGTCTGCAGACAGCTTTGTTCAAAAGTCTTCTAATATATAAGAAGGGAGTCCTTGTTACTCTCAAGTAAATTGTTACCGGCAATTAATTATAGCTTGGTATAGCGAAAATTCCTTTTTTTACATCTGTCAAGACCATAAGTCAGCACGTTTCTTTTCCAACCTGGTATGTAGACAGCTTCCTTATTCAAATACATTCATCAATCTTCTTTAAATTGGAGATAACAGCCATTGCCGGCTATAGGAAAACACTATCCACTGAGTAGCTTGATGGAGCCTTATCTCAAACAGCTGGAACCCCTCGGAGTAAGTAACTTCAAAGTGTATCCACGCCGCTTTTAAAAGACTTATCGGCAGCCTGGACACCCCCTTTTCGCAGGGGGGTGGAAGTCTGACAGAGGAATAAAAAAATATATATCCTCTATCGCATACTTGCTCAGTAGTAGTGCTCAGCTAAGAAAGCTGAGCTGCCTAGCCCGCGATAGCCGGAACCGGAAGCCATGAAGTACTATTCTTAAAGATTTTAGTCATCTCTCTAATGGACCTTTTACAGTAATACTGTAGGCTTTATAGATAGGTTACTTTGTATAGTGGATCACTGTGACCGAGTACGCATGGGGAACCTGCCCCTGGACAGCCTCTGGTTGCTTGTGGGTTTTAGTGCTGCTTCCACATGAGATTGTCAGCAACCTGAGGCTATCTAGGGCCTGGCTTGAGTTTTGGCCAGATTTGCCTCGAGATGAGGGAAATTTCCACAACTGGATTTGCCACCTAATATTGCACTTCACATCAGGGAGCAACCAGGGGCAAGCCTGTGTGGAGGAAGAAATGCGTGACAGTTGCTGCAGTGTTTTATCCACCCTTGCACCCACCCTCCCCTCTACATTTCCTGCCCAATATTTTCTTTTTAAAATGGTGCGGTCTGCATTGCTGCGGGACTGCAAAGCTACTTTGCCTAAAATAAAATGTTCCTTTAAGTGTCTACAGTCTTTTTGGGATTGGGAAGGCAAAACTCAGTCCGGTTGTGGGGAATGAATGGGGAAAGGGCAGGTGCATGATGAAGCAGCCCTCTCCCAATCAGCTAGGTGTCTGTGCTCTTTGTTCTTAAGCCTTACCGTTTACACACAATCACTCTTTGGGATCCAGTCACCATGTCCAGCCTCTCACAAATCTCCCAGAAATAGAGACCAAAGCAACACGAATTCCAAAAAGGGAGAGAATGCTTTATCATTGTTGTGTTACTGCATAGCAATGCGGACGTGCACTTTAAAAAAATACATAATTTCAGGGCTTGGGGGGACAAAAGTTTGAGTCCCTGAGACAACTACTGTGCATGGTGATTGGTGGCTTGCTGTGATTGACAAGCTGAGAAGTGGGGGAGGGATTCAACTTCTTTTTCCTTGCCACGGTGTCTGGGGTCTCCTGTCAGGAAGCTTGCAAATGCGTGTTAGGTGCATTCAGTGTAGACTTACAACCACATGTTTGCAAGCTAGGAGGCAGCAAGAGTTTTGCCGCCCCCGTGTGGAATTGGTCTGTGTAAATTAAATTGTAATGATCTTTATTTAGTAGACTCTATATCAAACAGACTGTGATAGCAAAATTTAGTACTTTATATTTATTTTTTAAAGAAAAGACATCAACAAACAAAGTAGTTTACACATATAAATTTTGGTACCTGATAGCAAAATTATTTAACAACTACAGTTGTTTTTTCTTTGAAACATACCTGAATGCTCTAATTGTTGTTAGGCCTTCTACAGTCTCTGAAAAATGAGAAAGTAGTGGGAGCTGAGTACTGTCATCCAACTGCTGCAGATCCCTGAAAACAATTAATGTTTTAAAATAAATACTTTCCTGATAAATTTAAATATTTTAAAGAAAATACAGTATTTTGAACGAGCCATATATTTTAAAAATAGCTCAAAAATATAGGTTCATAGGTGATTGGTGTAGTGGTTAGGAGTGTGGACTATCTGGCGAGCCGGGTTTGATTCCCTGCTCCTCCTCCACATGCAACCAGCTGGGTGACCTTGGGCTAGCCACGGCACTGATAGAGCTGTTCTGACCGAGCAGTGATATCAGCGCTCTCTCAGCCTCACCCACCTCACAGGGTGTCTGTTGTGGGGAGAGGAAAGGGAAGGTGACTGTAAGCTGCTTTGAGCCTCCTTCAGGTAGAGAAAAGCAGCATATAAGAACCAATTCTTCTGTTGCTGCTTAAACTAGACAACAGGTATTATGCTAGATTCAGGTTGTGTGGCCATGAAGCTGCAGAACAAAGTTTGAGTCCAATGGCACCTTTAAGACCAACACGCTTTTATTCAAGGTATAAGCTTTCATGCACACAAAAGCTAATACTCTGAATAGAACTCTGCTGGCCTTAAAGGTGCCACAAGACTCAACATTTGTTCAGGTATTTTTCTAGTGTAACAAAAAACAGTTTCTTCCAGGAAGAGCAAGAGGATAAACATTAGTTCAAAAATACACAAAGCAAAATAAATGGAGTATTCCATGGGCTATCTATTTGCATCATCTTTCTACACTGTCTTATACGTATGCACACAAACCAGTTTTTA
Source organism: Paroedura picta (assembly GCF_049243985.1). NCBI lineage: Eukaryota > Metazoa > Chordata > Lepidosauria > Squamata > Gekkonidae > Paroedura > Paroedura picta. The sequence continues at coordinate 92,149,149 of NC_135370.1, read as the reverse complement.
ATATAATAAAATGAATTTATCAAACACTTACCTTGATGCTACTCTAAAGTATTTCTGGATGAAATAGCATATGACAGCAAGAGGGACTAGAGCTATGAGAAACACAGGTGTGACATAGGAGATCACAGCAAGAGCTGATAAGCAGAGCAGGGTGGAACGGCTCAAGCACTCCAGGGTGGCCGGAATGTGCTAAGCAAATAAACACATATAACAATGATTCATATTAAGTATAATGAAAGGAAACCAAGACTAAAATGAAATCAGCAGTTCATCTTCCATTTTATTTCCTTTTTCGCAGTGAAGACCTATGTGCTGTATGGCTGAATTATACAGGAAGAGTATATCTGCAAACAAATATTTTAAACAGTTAATTGGCAGATCCTACACTGAATGCACCTAATTGCATAGATGCTCAGATGTAAATCCAATTGAATGCATTGAGATTTACTTAGGCAGACCAATCAATATTTGAGAGACATAAATTCCACTTGCAGATCTCCCACACCCTGAAAAACCTTGTTCTGTTTCCCTTTTCTAAACCTGGAGAGATGCCACAGAATAGGGTTTCATTATTTTAGGACATAAAGGTTACTGACAGGGGATTAAATTTAGAAAACCACAATATATTCTATTGTTCAGTTCCCTTTCCATTAGGTGTTTCTTCTTACTTGCTGGTCAGCCCATCAGCACCAGCACATCCATTGTTTTCATATGAAAAGAGGCAAAAAGAAAAGTAAATGCTCTTGAAAACTTTAAAGTGTGCTGCTCCTATTCCTCTTATTATTTGAGTTCTAATGTATCAATAATCCAATAATTATTGTATTAATACTTTTAGTACGCCTAACTTGCACAAAGGCAAAGCTACTGATAAGAATGTGCTTTTAGATTTTAACTTCATCAGTTTAGGATTTTTATATTTTATCTGTATATTTAGTTTTACATATGGTTTTATTGGCCTCTTGTGGCGCAGAGTGGTAAGGCAGCCATCTGAAAGCTCTGCCCATGAGGCTGGGAGTTCAATCCCAGCAGCCGGCTCAAGGTTGACTCAGCCTTCCATCCTTCTGCGGTCGGTAAAATGAGTACCCAGCTTGCTGGGGGGTAAACGGTAATGACTGGGGAAGGCACTGGCAAACCACCCCGTACTGAGTCTGCCATGAAAACGCTGGAGGGCGTCACCCCAAGGGTCAGACATGACTCAGTGCTTGCACAGGGGATACCTTTACCTTTACCTTTACCTTTATGGTTTTATTATGATTAATAGTTTCAGGAGATACAGAAGAAAATAAGTATAATTATACATACATATATTTTTTCATTTTTAAATTTTCTTATTAAAATACTGGTGAATTGTTCCCATAATGATTCCTTTGAGTAAGTTATTCCATTCACTGCTACAAGGAAACTGTGCTTGGAGTGGACTCATGCTGGGGAGAGTGAAATATGAGCATCAGTACATTGTACTTTATCTGAACTGCATTTGCATAGGATAGTGGCACTGAATGAAATGAATGAAGTTGGGAAAACCATAGGTAAATGTACCTGCAGCAAGAGCCAACAGTGTATTATCAAGCAAGAAAGAAAGTTGCTACACAAATATGCTACACATATTTGTTTTATATCTTCTGTTGGATCACCCGCCCTCCCAAAATTCCTTGTTTAGTACCAAGGTATCTTCCAATTGCTATAAGGATTCAGTAGCATGAGGTAAAATCCTCTGATGGGGAACTTCTCCCTTTATAAACCTAAAATCATAATTATTTTCTTTTGTTTGTTATTGACATACGTTGTCAATAAAGATAGTGAATTGATATAAAATATTATGTTTTTCATGAAAACATTATTCATATTGTGCAAATATAGCAGGAATAATGCATGGAGATTTTTGTGTATGTGGAGAGTGGCTGAAAAATACCTGTTAATTTGAAATGAATATATTTATTTTTAATTTACCTGGTCAATAGTGTTACAATCAGCTGAAAATCTATTCAAGATACTTCCCAGTGGTGTTGTTTCAAAAAACCTGAAATAAGCAACATAAAAGGATAATGATTTATGAAGGGATTTAAAAATTTGCATGTCTTCATCACCCTGTATTCATTTATATACTATACACTATATACAAGTTTAATGTCATAAAGCTCTGCTTTTTGATATTGGGGAACAAGGGACACTATGTCATTACAATTTTCTACAGTTTCTTGACAATTAAGCAACTCTATAACATCTCTTCTGGATTTGAAGATGAAACTCAAATACTTTGTCCACCTCATGAGAAGGAAGGACTCCCTGGAGAAGAGCCTAATGCTGGGAGCGATCGAGGGCAAAAGAAGAAGGGGCCGACAGAGAATGAGGTGGCTGGATGGAGTCACTGAAGCAGTAGGTGCAAACTTAAATGGACTCCGGGGAATGGTAGAGGACAGGAAGGTCTGGAGGATCATTGTCCATGGGGTCGCGAAGGGTCGGACACGACTTTGCACCTAATAATAACATAACATCTCTATTTTGAAGTTTGTATCATTCTTTGGATTTCTTCTTATTCCTTATATAAAACAAATGCAATAATTAAATTAGTATAGTTGTTTCCAATTTACAGATAGAAAGAACAGGGCAAATCTAATAAAACAGATGAAACTGATGTTTTAGTACTATCTGTAAAAAGCTGACATGTCCCATTATAATTGCCAAGATGTGACTGATGGAAATCCAGTAATTGTTTTGTTAACATGATTAAGTAAATGAGCATTATCATCACCACTTTCCAGTAAAAATTATATTAGTGGCATTTCAATATTTAATGATCTTGGGAAGAAATAGGTTTTCACTGATTATCTAAACAATTGTATTCTGAAAATAACTATATATAGTAAGGAAACATGTTATGTGTTTAGTATGAAACTATTTTTATGTTAAATCTTGCCATGAGACTAAGGTTTGGGAGAAAATGTGAGGCGAAAACATTTGAAAGGAACTTTCAAGAAAAGGAAAGGGAAGGACTGGACTTAGATCTAGAGTTAGGAGGTAGTATGGGAGGGTGATGGCTAGATATATTCATAGAATAATAGAGTTGGAAGGGATCTCCAGGGTCATCTAGTCCAGCCCCCTGCACAATACAAGAACTCACAACTATCTGCCCACCCACGGTGACCCCAATTTCATGCCCAAATGATCCCTCCACCAAAAATCTCCAGAATCCAGCCTGGCTTGGAGGAAATTAGTAATTCCCTGGGTGTGCAAGGAATGGCCACAAGAGACAAACATGGGCACATCCCTTCCTGCCCACCTACTCACAATCTGCCTAAGTTAATAAAATCAGCATGTCTGTCAGATGATTATCTATTCCACTGCTATAATATCTTTTACCATGTATATTAATTATGCTCATAACAAACTGTAACATGAAAAATACTGACTGACATGGGTAAAGGGGAGAGAAGATGGTAAATGTATTGGGTCTGGTAGACTGAACAAAATGGCCTTTTGCTCTCTGTTGTGATTCAATGATAACAGAAATATGGATTTGTTTGATAGAGTTGTGCTGACACTAGAGCAAAGACCTCCTTCAAGAAAAGGCACATTGGACTAAGAGGAAATTCAAGCCCTTGAATGATTATGAAAAGGCAGAACCGGATTGAGTGATGAATGAGGCAGTATACAAGATGGTGCAGAGTATAATCATTTTCAGTGATCTCCCCATACTTTGGTTTACTTTAGTTGTAAGCTTGTGGACATGAAACTGTGTATATTTGTATATTAGTATAGAACATAAGACCTTGGAATTTGATGTGCTACAAATGAAATAAGAACAAACAACTAAAAATAAATAATCATATGGGTTCAACAGTATTTGAAACACTTTCTTGAAAGTATTATTTAGATAAAGCAGAATACCTCATTGGGGTCAAAATAATTTTATTCAGCAGATAAGAATGTAGTTTCTTGGCAACTTTTAAACCAGTCCACTCTACTGCTATTGATGTCACAAAACATAATATAATTCCAAGGCAGGAAAGAATGCTGAATACTCTAGAATACGGAGAATGATTAAAAGTGATTGCCTAAGAAAGAAAGACAATGAAACAAAAAAAATACAGGATTAATTATGCTGAGAGGGATCCACACTTCCCATATCATCATAATACAATTTTCACTCTTTCTTTAAGATTTTGAAAATTTGAGATATATATTGTCAAACGATGCAAGGTCAACTGATGAGATTTAAACATTGGTCATTTTACCTCAACATATGAAATTAGAGTTGATTAAGCCATTTGGAGGCTATTGTTCCCTTTTCTGGAACCTTACATTAAGGTATATACCCAAATGTATCTATCAGTAGACACAATCAGTAGAATCTATCAGTAGACAAGAGCCTCTTGTGGCGCAGAGTGGTAAGGCAGCAGACATGCAGTCTGAAAGCTCTGCCCATGAGGCTGGGAGTTCAATCAGCCTTCCATCCTTCCAAGGTCGGTAAAATGAGTACCCAGCTTGCTGGGGGGTCAACGGTAATGACTAGGGAAGGCACTGGCAAACCACCCCATATTGAGTCTGCCATGAAAACGCTAGAGAGCATCAGCCCAAGGGTCAGACATGACTCGGTGCTTGCAGAGGGGATACCTTTACCTTTAGACACAATTATTTTAATACTGAATCTATTAATTACTATAATTCAATAGCTGCCAAGAAATAGTAATTTCAGTTTAATAAGATTACAGGCTTTATGTAGTCAAGGCTTTATACAAGCTGGATGAGTAGGATTATGTAGTTCATGACTGCGTCCATTAACCTTTCCATTAGGAATTATCACAGAATCTACTTCATTTTACATCTGATTATGCCATTTTTTAAAAATTTAGAGGAAGATGTTTGGAGCAGAATCAAATGAATACTACAAGAAAGAAACAAGATAAATATATTAATCCATACTTTCCATGTATAAAACCTATGAATAACATGAATATTGGGCTGAAATAGGTGATAGGGATAAGTCTTTAGGCTAATGTTCTTTGAATCAAGTATGTCTGATCTATTAACAAAATTTCTAAAACAGTACAGATTTACATAAGACATAATTCTAGACCTTTACTCTCAGAGCAACGTGTTGTCTATTAATTTCTACTACATTGGGCTAGAATGATGTAGATGAATTTCAGAAATGTGGTAAAATGATGTTGAGAGAAGAGCTTTCTTTTATAAAATTTAACTGTAATAGTTGCTTCTGATATTTTTGGGCACTGCGATTAATTTACAAGATGAAATCATGCATCGACAATGAGAAGTAGAGAAACAGGACTTGTAGTGGTGATATTGAACTATGTGGACTTTCAGTAGATGTTACAGAAAACTGGAGAAAGCTAGACATTAGGATGCTATTTTGGATGACAATGTACAATTTGTTCATAATACAATTAGGTATCCCTGCTCACATTGCAAAATGTAGCCTTTCTTAATCTCTGTGTTGGAAAAATGGATGTGTGAAACAATCTGAAAATCTTTATTTCCTTCCTTAGATTGGAAGTTTGGCAAAAATGCTACTTGAAATAACTATTGTCAAAAGATATTTGAAAATGATTTAAGAGAGCATACAAGTGAGAAAATAATTGCCTAAGGAAGTTTCAATTCCACTTGGTGTAAATAAAAGTTTTAAAGAAGCTGGAGTGCTACAACTCAAGGGAAAAACAATAACACAGCAAACATTTCTATTGTGATTATTTTCAACCACCAATTTTCTGCAGCCCTTACACTGGCAGTTGTGAACATTTTGCGGCATATGTATTCTAAAAGAAATATATTATTTTGTGACTTGAGACTGAAGTTGAGAGAAATTTCCTTTTTGAATTATGGGTATACTGGCATTTACAGTTACAGGATAAAGTTGGCTCCACAATCTGGAAGAGCACCAGCTAGTGATTGTTGCTTTGCGTAAGGAAGGCAAGAGCTAATAGCCCTCACCCTGACCAAGACAACTGAGAGTAGGTAGCTCTCACAACATTTAAGGCAGGTATGCTGCATAAGGTGGGTGGACAGGATTGGTGGCCCACATTTTCAGCATGCTCTTTTTCCATTTGAGGGTAGTTGTGGGCCAGGAGATGGGTCCGTTTTCAGTGGTAATTTTGGCCTCTCAATCCACCCCTGTTTAGACTTTAACATACCTCACAAACAGAGCAATTCAGTTTCTTTTGCACTTTGGTGGAAATGGCATCAGATGTCCATTGCGCTAGCCAAAAGTCAATGGATACCATAACTGTGTGTTTCAGGAGCTGTGAAAGGACCAGCAAAGGCAGTAGGAGGAATCCTGCAGTGCTAAGGTACTTTCCACATGCTTGCCAAGGCATCTTTGCTCTTTGGTGAAGGACAGAAGATAGGTTGTCTTCTTCATCGTCACTTTCTGGTGTTTCATCTGTAAATTAAAAGAAAAAGCTGTAACGTATATTGTGTAAAAATTCCCACTTTTCCATGTCCTTAGTTAGTGCTATTATTGCTTTACTTGTTATATGTAGAAATTCTCAAGTGTGTGTTAATTGACTTAATAGACCTTATCATAAAGAATCCAAAGAAATTAACCTTTAAGATATCTGCTTGGAAATGTCCCAGTAAATCAATGGATCCAACTTGTACATAGTTCTACATTCAAAAACTTTTTTAACCCACACTTACCAATTTGGAGGTTCAAGAACTTTTATTATAAATTCTGTTGGTATTTTCTTTTCTAATACCATCAACAACACCAGACAATCTGTCCAAGTTTTTGGAGGCTGTGGTGATTGGCTCAGAGTCATCTGAATTCAGCCAAGACAGAGGTCCTCTGGCTTAGCCAGCAGGTAGTGACAGCTCCCAACACATGACAGAGTGCAGTTAACACCAATGCCCTCCCCCAGGAATTTGGCCATGATTTTCAATCCCTCCTTATCAATAGAGGCCCAGATCACAAGACAGGTCACCTGACATTTTCCCAACAGCCAGGCAAGATAGCTTGCACCTTATTTCTCAGAGCCAGACCTAGCCAGAGTGATCCATGCAATGGTAACTTCTAGATTGGACTTTTGCAACTTGCTCCATGCATGGCTGCCCTTGAAGCTGATTCAGTAACTCCAAGTGATCCAATATGCAATGGCTCAAGTCCTAACACATATAACTTATCTCCCAGCTGCACTGGCTCCAGATTGGAGACTGAATCAGGTTCAAGATATTGATGTTAACCTTCTAAGTCCTAAACGATCTGGGACTAGTGTATCTATGGGGCTGTCTTTTATAGTCCTTATAGTCCTCCAAGAGTGCTAAGATTGTTGTGGCAATATCTGCTCAGGATCCCCTGAGATGAGATTGGCCTCAATCAGGGCCAGGGCCTTTTTGACCCTGGCCCCAGCTGCACTCCCAAGGGAGATCAGAGCCCTTTGGGACAACCAGTTCTGCAGGAACTGGCTATTCCACCAGGCTTATGGTTGGGGCCCAAAATAACAACTACCAGTAAATGCTGGCCTCACTGCTTGGGAGAAAAATGCTCCTGATGCCCAGAACCCCCTGCCTGGAGTATTAGTTTGGCCATTTAGATTTTGATGGACAATGTTTTTAACTATTTAGAATATTGTTAACTGTCCTGAGAGTTATTGGAAGGGTGATCTAAAATAAAATATTATTATAAGCAAAGTAGTACAAGACCTGTATACTAGCGACTCATGATTAATTCACAGTGAAGCGCCTTCCGATTGGCCCCTCACCAGGACAGACAACAATTCTAGCCAATCAGGTGAGGGCACAATCTAGGCCCTCACCAGCACAGGCCAGAAAGGCTTCTAGGCCCTCACTAGGACAGGCCAGAAAGCCATGGGGAAGCAGCAGGACACAGTGAGTAAAGACGGAGGCCCAAGCAGAAGGCCGTGCCGACGCTGGGGGGGGGGAGGGGGGAAGCAGGCCTTCCCCTCACGCCTAGAAGCACACGGAGGGGAGGAAGGTTCTAGTAAATAATAAAATGTTGATATTCAGAATAGCCATTTTTTGAATCTCAGTTCACCTTCATCTTCTTCATCATCTTGAAGCAGAGTTTCTTGAGAATGTACTGTCTTTTGGAGAGTCTTCCTATGTAATACAGTTTTTCGTTCAACTGTCGTTTCCTAAAAGCAAGGAAAACAAATGACTGATTAAACTAAATGGCTTCCCCTAGATCAATTTATTATTACAGATGAACGGTGCAATCCAATGAAGTAAGAGTAAATCTTACTCTGTAGACTTGACTAGGATTCTGAGTAGACCTCATAAGAATTGATTTCTAAGTGACCCAACTGCATTTAATGATCATGAATTGTTAGTTTGCTAGATATGCATATATATGGCACTCCTGTGGAAGACAATAGGCTGAGAATGCATAGCCTCTTTGGTCTTCTGGCCATGTCCAAACCTTAAAACTGAGTTAATAGCAGGGTTATCGTTTTGTCTATGTTGGCCCTTAATTGAATGGATTTGCAATACCTAAATGCATAACCCATTAAATTTTAAAAATTAATATTTTTGCAGTGTAAGATCCCCCCTAATTTCTGTAGTAAACTATGTGTGCCATTTCTGTTGCAAGATATGTCATGTGGGCTTCTTTGATAGGTGATGTACAATCCACAGCTGCTTTCAAATAAAAGCATTGACTTGCAGGCGGGCATTATGCTCAGAAAGGAGACACATTAACCAAATAACTTTGGCAAAACAGACCACAGCTTTTATTATCACCAGCAATTTTCCAACTTTTTGTGTTGGCCAGCAAGGGGAGAGAGAGCCTGGCCCTGGCCCTAAGGCCTACTAACCCTAAACGTCCCACAGCTCCCTGAAGATCCGACCAGAATCCCTTGGATCTGCGGGGCTCCTGCTGTGGGGTTTCTTGACCCATAGAGTGGATGCCTGTGATGCCTCAGGAGGCATGGAGCTCCCTTGGCTCAACCCAGGTCATCCACACTCTGGATCCCAATGAGCTACCCAGCCGGGTAAGCTCATCCCAACTTTTTGCCCCTCAATCCTGAGGCGGCATCACCTTCAGGGAGTCCCTTCTTCCTACTAGACTCCCTGACCATCTACAGGCTCTTTCCCCTTGCTGTGACAAATATAAATGAAAAATGAACTGCCGTTATGGCATGACCAAAACATAGGGAGGGAGGGTGGGTTGCTGCTCGCTCCGCTGCCAGGGGGAAAAAGGCCGGGCTTGCTGCACGTGGCGCCTTTTAAGGCGCCGCGAGCCCGCACCTCCCACGTGACGCGGCTCCCTAAGCCGCGCACACTGCCACGACGCTCCCTGGAGCATCCTCCTTTCCCTCCCCCTCGCCGCCACGTCAATGGCGGCTTTAGGTGAGTCTCCAGCCGCTTTTTATCAGCTGCCAGTATAAAATGAAGGTGATCAGCCATTATACTTGCTGTGGCATGGTGCACCTAATGTAAGTCAAGTAAACAAATTCAAGCTCTGAGAGGAAGCAAGTCACAGGTCTCACTATACTATGGGAAGAGCACTGTGATGGACAGCTGTTTTCAAGGACTGAAACAACTGAACATATGCAATAAACTATTATTATGAATGATTTACTTTCAACGGTTGATGACACAAAGAACTTTCCATTGATATGGAGAGCTTCTTCTGCAAAAAGATTCACCATCTGCTACATGGAGTTGCTGAATGAAATCCATATTTTTTGTGCAAAAGCACTTCTTTTGGCAAGCTGATTTAAATTCTGTATGGCTGGATAAAACATTTATTCTTACAATATAAATGAAGTAGTGCTCCTTAGTATTTCTAAATCATATCACATAAAGAACCACTATTTTAAAGTGCTAGGAAAGAAAAAGAAAACAGACCTTCTCCAGTTCTTGGTCCTGTCGATTCATTAGTGTTTTCCAGTGTTCAAAGAGCTCAGATTCTGATTTCTGAATATCCTTGAGTGTACCTTCTCTTTGAATGGTACCATCCTTCATTGCAATAATCTAAAACATTTTAAATTATAAAATTGTCAAAAAAGGTCTGTTCTTCTATTTAAATAGTTCAGTTCTGTTCAGTTCTTATTATGGTCCATAGGTCATTTTTATTTTAATACCACTTTCGGATGAGCTAGGAAGGTAAAACTTGGTAAATATATACTTTACAGGCAGTAACATGTACTAGCTAAATGGGTTACACAGAAATGTGGCAGACAGCTGAAAAAATACAATTTGCCATCTTTGAAAGTAATTTAATTCCATGGCTTAGAGATAAATTAAAAATGTAACAATATACACATCTGGCAACAAAAATATAAATCTAATATGTTGCTGTCAAGGCAATTTTTGGATAAGTTATTCTATAAAGATGTTGATTATACAAAATAATGAAGTAAAACTTGCTCATATTTAAGTGATCTTAAAAATCTATGCTATTCACAGATTATCAATTATCAATTAAAATAATCTTTCAAACTGCTTTATAAAATTTAATTTATTCAAAATATTTGTTATACTACTTTGACTGTTGCTCCAAAAAAAGAAAGACTTACTTGCTTACTGAATTTTTTTTTGGGGGGGGGGGAGAGAAGGGAGTTAACAGCAACCACTATGATCAAGTAAATAATCATATGTCTACTTTCTAAGATTCTGAACAGAAAACAGACAGTTTATGGATAAAACTAAAGTAGCTAATTGGTTGTGTGAATTGCTGTTTAAATTTGATAGTGACAATAAGGTTGCCAGTTCTGCAGTGGGAAAATAGGATAATGGGGTGGTAGCTGGGAAAGGCAGAGTTTGGGGAAAGGAAAAGTCTACCCTCCACATGCCATAAAATCTACTCTCCAAAGCTGCTATTTTCTTCAAGGTGCTCTGGAAGTCAATTGTAATCTTGGGAGAACTCCAGGCTCCCATTTGGAAGTTAGTAAACTTAAGCAACATGCATATTTTATTCTTTAAACCTGGGTACATTGTTTTGCTCAGGTTTAATGAGTAAAGCATGAAACATGCTGAGACTACAGTAGTGCCTGCAATGTAGTTACCAAGACATATGAAAGTACAAAGTCACAAGAATAAATGTGTCAAGATATTAAAGACAACACCATAGACAGACAGGGAATTATATATCCTTATTGATTTCAAAGCAATTTCAGCATGATTGCTTTGCTCCTGGTGAAATCAATGTAATTTAAAACTAGCTATATTTGGTCAAATCACGTGTATACACTTATAAGCATGATGTGAACCTTAGCAAGCTGCCTTTCTATTACTTTACTAAAATAAAAACAGGTTTATTACCCAGTCAGCATGTGGTAGATACTGTAGCTTGTGGGTGACCAACACAATAGTCTTCCTGTCATTTCTTAGCATGTTCAGAATTCCTTCTTGCATGAGGTGGTCACTCAGGTGTATATCCAATGCAGAAAATGGGTCATCCTAATCAAAAGGGAAGTTGTTGTCTAATTCATATATTTATATTGATATTTTATTGTTTTTGGATAATTTAATGGAACCATACCATTTTCAGGATATCACAGACAAGAAACTAAACATTTGCTATTAAGTTATTTTTTTATTTAACCTTATTAGTATTGATCTATTTATAAAGGAAAAAGAAGGGGGTCATGGGTTCAGTGGTAGAGTATTTGCTTTGTATTCTAAAGGTTTCAGATCCAATCCTAGGCATCTCCATTTGAAAGGATCTGGTAGTAGATGTTGTGAAAGACCTCTGCCTGAAGTCCTCCACTGCTACTTTGCTGATAACAACTTTGATAAATGACTGGGTTGATTAAGTATGAGGTAGCTTCATGTGTTTTTAAAAGACACATATTTAAAATTTTCTGCCATATTTTGCTATGATATATTTACATTAAATGCTGCAAAAGAAATTCTACATATTTACTTGGATATTTTCTTTAAATTCATTTGTGATTTCATTACTTGACATTTCTCCCTCCACAGCTTAAAATCACCTTGAACCCAGATTTGATACAATTGCTCAGAATAGAAAATCAAGTTGAAGAGAGAATATCTAAAAGATTTCACCGTAGACTAAAAAACTCTGCTTTGAAGACAGGAATTAATACACAAAACAATCAAAATGTTTAACAGCTACAAGGGCTTTACAGGAATAACAGGCTACATTTATATTATAATTTATTTGGGTTCAAATCTGGGTGAAATCACATAGCAGAGAAAATAAAAATGTCAGGATTGGAGACTAATGGACTAACTGTGGGATGCTTTGAGTAATTAACAGAGAAGCTTAGTGACAGGGTGCTATTATACATGTAGTGGTTATCACTGAAGTCAGTTCACCAACCCTTTTAAATCAACCATTTTAAAAAAAGTTTTCAAAGTATTCCCATTTATGCATGTGCTCTGATACTGTATTGGGTTTTCTGCCACAATTATGTATTTGGAAAAGTTGCGATGGTATTTCTGGGAGGGGAAACTTCCTCTAGTCTGCTGCAATGTCACCTGACTGCTACTCTGGCACATACTCCTGGCCGGCCCCATGGGAATTGTAGTTCATGGACATGAACCACCATCCCCTTCCCTCCCCTGTGAAGGTTTTTTAAACCAGTGGTGAGCCCAAAACAGGAGCCTCCACCCATAGTGTGAAGCAGCTCTGCTTCCTCATTCTCCTGCAAGATGGAACTGGCATTTTAGACAGGTGCTGAGCTAATGCAAGGTGGCACAGCCACTTTGCCAGCCTGATAAATTGTCAAACGACAACTCCCTCCCCATGGTCACTGATGAGAGGTAGACTGCCTCTGCAAGTAATTACTTGTGATTGTTCTACAAAGAAGCTAGTTTTGTAGTCTCAGGAAGGCTATTGTAAATGCCAAGTATACCAACAGAGGCAATCCTCGGGCTACTATGCCATAAAACAATACAGTTTGCTGGGTTGCCAGGGAGACTGATTGCTGATAATGAGGAGGCAGAATATCAACAGCAGGTGCCTTGAGCTCCTACTGGTGGATAAGGGACTGTGACCAGAAAAGGGGAGGAGACCAAAAACACACTAACATTTATACATCAAAAAGAGCAGTACCGTCACACAAGAAAAGTTGTTGCAAAGCTAGTTTTAGATACTGTGCTGAAAAAACACAGTTGACACTATAAGGAGAAAATAATATGTGAGGTTGAATCGGGACAGTTCGCAGAACACGGACACAATCTTTCCCTCCTTGGGACATGCTGGTATCTTCCTGCAAGGACGCTTGAGGGAAGACAACTCATTGTTGCCAGCATGAAAACTCTATGGAGGGCTTTACTAGTAAGATTATAAAAATAATTAACAATTTCCCCTCGATTTAATCGAATCCCCAGAGCAGCAGGAGAACATACACAGGGTTGTGCTGGAAACATTTTGGACTGTTCAGCCGCCACTAATCTTTGTTTCAAAAATTTAAAAATTTCAGAATCATTAAACATAAGGAAAAAATCCTAGTTTTACAATTTTAGCTTCAATACTGAGAAACCATGAGCTGCATTGTGGGTCCATCTTTAAGTAAAAGAGTAAGCTATGCGACTCCACTCTGAAAAGTATTTTAATCCAAAATTTAAAAATTATCAGCCAAGCCTTGGTTTCTAAAAATGTTGGCCAAGCTCAGCACACAGCACACTATAGGGTACACACATGGGAGCTCCAGTTTCCGCTTAATGATCTTTCTGCAGAGACCACATTGTGTGTAGCTGAATTTTTAATGGCTGTTTATCAAGCTAGAATTAAGATGTTTTAATCAGCTGATTTTACTGTATATAATATTTTACTGTCTATAATATTAGCTTATTTTATTCTATTATAATTTTACCCTGCTTGGCTGTACTTGCCTCTTATTGTTATGCTAATAAAGGTTTATATATACTATAAGGAGAAGCTGCCATTCATAATTAAAAATAACACAATAGGTTTTGCACAGCGAAAATGATGCCATGTGCAGAAATAAAAATGTCTTGTTGGGCAGACCTTTTGTGAGGTTTCCTGCCATGCATAATATACCAGGTTCTCTGTTAATTACTCTCAGCATTCCCCAAATGGAAATGCATCTGGTCCATTATTTCCTTTACTATGCCACTGAGCTGAAACTTGATTCACAATGCAACTTGAGCTTCTGTAAGAAAGTCAGAGTATAAATAGAACATGTGATCCAAGATGCTCAGAGGTGGGGATGTCTAGTTAGCGGAACTCCCTTCTCTGAGGGAAGAACCGAAGCTAAAGCCGCCATCTGTCTGTGAAGCGCTATGGACCATAAATCTTGTCTTCTGCCCTCTTATATGAATTCTAAGGTACTAATTACTGGGGACCTAGTATAGTCTACCTTTTTTCTACATGCTCAACACACGAAGGCTCTCCAAGAGCTAGAGTATATTCTGTTGATGGATGATCTACAGGATGCCAAGATGATTTCTGACACCTCTTCAGAATATCCTAGACCCCTGAGTTGAGACCTCTCAATTGCCAAGGGGTCAAAGACCACCACCACGGATTGGGATGTACTATGGGCCCCTACTGTAGGAAGTCCCTGCGAAATGGAAGTGTGAAGTGTGGTACTACTGACAACCTGATGAGGTTTGCGAAACAGGGTCGCCTTGGCCAGTTTGTGGCCACTAAAATTACTTTGGCAACTGACAGCACAAACTTCAGTTCAGAGTGTGGTGTTGTGTGTACGTAAAGAACCTTCAAGTCACAGCTGACTTATGGTGACTCCTTAGGGTTTTCAAGGTAAGAGAAGAAAACAAGCCATTTGCCATTGCCTACCTCGGTGTAATAACCGTGGAATCCCTTGGTGTTCTGCCATGCAAGTACTAACCAGGGCTGATCCTGTTTAGCTTCTGAGATCTATCATGATCAAGCTAGCCTGGACAATCAGGTCTGCGTAAGTTATAGACTTAAATGTGGTCAGCTTACCAGAAATACAACATTTGTCTGTTGATAAAGGGCTCTTGCCACACTGATCCTCTGGCGCTGACCTCCAGAAAGATTAATGCCCTGGGTAAAATACCAAACAATTCAGCTGTAGAAACATAAGTGATTCTGAGATACTATAGATCAGAACCTGCTGTAATAAATCCTGAGTTTAGTCCAATTTGGATGGAAAACCAACCATAAAAGTACACATGACAAAAGGAGTAGTGGTCTTCTATTGAAATCAATGAGAAGTTATGAAAACAAAACAACAATAAATTAAGAAATGATACTGAAACTAAACCATATGAAATAACCCAATAACAAGACAGTCTCTTTTGGAATAAAAAAAATGAAATAAATCAAATCAACTGCTATACACAAATCTAATATTCAAGTGGGTTTTTCTTTCAGGCTTATCTATTTACTATAGTTTCCTGATTGACTCTTTTTTTCTCTATGACTAAGGAAAGATTTGAATTAAAGCTACATGTAATAATCCAACACTTTAAGTGTGTTATAGAGTATTCTGGCAATAGTCTCCTGTAAAAAAATGTAATACTGTCAGGGTCCGCTGGGTCTTTGCCATGCTTCGGGTCTGCTACGTTGTTCGGTGAGGGAGACTTGGGGCTAGAAGGCTTTATCAGCAGGAAATAGCATCTCAGAATGGAGTCGGTATTCTCTCTCCCGCTCCTGGATTCAGGGTAGTTCCTTCACTCCAACCCCATCTCCTCATTGACGCTTCCTTAAGTAGCCTCTCTAGCCCCTGTTTCCACCCTCCGGGCTTCTCAGGCAGACCTCGCCCTTCCGGGACTCCGCGTCTCTCTGCCACCGCCCCGCCCTGGGTTTCTCCCTTGCTCTCCCCGCTTGTACTGACTGCCCCTGTGCTACCGTTTCCCCCACCCCTGGCGAACTGATTCCCCACATCCCTTTATGTAAGTTTCGTATCCAAAGAGGGTCTGTCGGGATCTCTTCCTCTGTATCTTCCTTTCTTAGGTTTCCGCTCCTGTCCGCACGCTCCTTCTCCGGACCCCCCGCACTGCCCAAACTAGTTGTTCTCGACAAATACTAAAAGTCAGATGTAATATGGGGAACCAGTTATTGTTGTGTGAAGCTCAGATTCAATGCCTTGTATTGTTCCTTCCTTTATTCCTTGCCAGACCCCGTCTGATCTGTTATCTGCCTCTGCCCCACAGTATGATCATGGACCACTTTTGTGTGGCTTCTGTAAATTTAGCTTCCTGTTCCTGTCACAACCTTCATTTGGCTGCTAGACTACTCCTCCCAACCCCAGTACTAATGACTGGCTTATAAATTCGGCTTTCAACCCTTTGGTGTCCATGATTGAAACTTACTTGTATACAATTTATTGTATACAATTATTAGTTTCCAGTATCTAAGAGATAGTGCATAAAGCATGCAGATTGTGTAAAACAGTTGTTCAGTGGGGCTTTTATAAGTGGAACAGATATGTAGTATATTGGAATGGTTCAGGATGGCAGTTCTTTATAGAAGGAACAGGACTGCAGTCTAATCCAAAGTTTATTGTATGTTTTATCATGATCTTTATTGTATTCTACTTTAGTAATTCCATTTTCTGCATTGTTTATATTGACTCATACCTGATACCTTTTTACTTTTTGCTTTGTTTTCTAACTTTATAATCCTAGTCCCATTGGCATTGTTTATTGGGTGTCTTATACTGTCTGATTACATTACTTAACAACTCATGATCTGCCTTTACCTTCCGCAAAAGATGGGCTATAAATGAATGAATGAATGAAAACAAATAATAAATGCTTCACTAGTTCCTATTTATACTGGAATATTTCAGCATTTCATTTACATACAAATTAATTGGCTCAATATCATTAAATGGGAAGTTCTAGATAAGTACAAATTCTTATTTTTATTCAATACATGTGCATCTATATATTTCATCAGTATCTAGAATATTGACTGTAAGTAGAAAAGCTGTTAGTTAAAACTGTAATAGTGTTTGCCAACTGTAAAGCTTTCAGACTAATCATCTGAAAGTGTATTTGCTTTAAAAACTGGCTTTGTTAAGTAGTTTAGGAACATCATATGATGCATTAACATCTTATAAATAGTCACTAACCCTTTCTCCAATCTGGGTTTGGTCTCCATGAGGAAGAATATCAATATCAGGCTGAAGAGAGCAAGCATCAATTACTGCTTTGTACCTGTGGAAACAGAACTAGTAATTCTCAATTCATGTGGAGACTGCTTCATAAGCACATTTTCTCTTGCTTTTAGGAGCAACCGTTAATCAATTGGACATGTTGCATGCTGGAAAATGTATGTTTGCTGAGCACTAATTGTTCTAATGGGAACTTTCTTGTTCTCAGTGAACAAACACCTTTAAAGTTAATTATGCACTATTGAGGGTGTTCAAAGGTTAAAAATAGATGTATTTCCTGGTTCTGTTGCTAAGTTTTATCCTGAAATACCGAGAAAGCTAATTTGTATCTATGAAACACCTATGGCTATCTTTAAGATAGTCAACCTCCAAATGATCTCGATAATAGTACTCACAAGTTTAACATTGTCAGCATTTAATGGGATCAAGCTAGACTATTTGGCCATAGAGATTTGAATTTACAAACATATATATGTGGTCTATGCTAGGAGAAGTGCTCTTAACTGTTTTTGTTTATGCTTGTAAGAGATCTTTGAACAGTACACATAGTGAAGAAAGTATATCATACCTTCAACTAGCTCAGGACTACTAGGAATAGAAGGATGACTGATTAACATTATTCAGAACTTCAAGAAATTGTTTAACTTGAAAACATTTGCCTATGATATAATCATTCAGCTGACAAAACATGTATATGCAAGATTGGTGTCAATATTTAAATTCCGATAAGATAGTCTGCATTGAAGTGCATATCCAGGGCACTTGAATATATTACCTTTGTTTATTGAAGGGGCTCTCAAAAGTGATATTCTCTTCCACAGTAGCATTTAGTAACCATGGTTTCTGGGAAGCATATGCCACAGGTCCTCGTTTCCTGAAGAGAAATAGACTCTAATTTGTCCTTAGTTAAGCAGACACTGGAAAGAATTTTTCACTATATAGGTTGTTTCTGACTGCCCCTTTTATAATATGATTAGAGGCAAATTTTTGCAACCTGTATTAACTAGATATTCTGACCGCCAACAAGAGAAATGATAAAGCTGGGAGGTGATAAAGCCATTCAACCATCCACATTGCTAAATTGTGTGCAGCTGCCATTAAGATACGTAGCATCAGTAAAGGTTAAATATAATTAAATAAGCACCTTCATTTTATACAGATTTTTTTCCAGATCTAGTCAAATCTTAGATACCTTACTTTAAAAAAATAGAAAAAATTAATTACTGTGTTATTGTTAGAATGTTTAGAGATCACTGAACTGTACATTTATATATTACATATTTTGTCTGAACTGTGATGTTATTCCAATGCTGGTCTAAGTGACTGTAAATAAATAAGCCTTGAAACCTGAAGCTAGTTGTTTCTGATTTTTAAACAGAAGACTTTCACATACTCTCTCACTAAAAATGCATTAGCATTATATCTGTTTTGATATGATTTTCATATAAGCGGCATTCAAGCTGCTGTATAATACCTTCAGATTCTTTTGCAAATATTGTTAAAGTTGGAAAGAAGACAACACCTGATATCCTTTTAGAAATGTCTGTTGTATATGGATCCAGAGTAATATTGTATCGCCATATTGCTATGGATGCCAAAGATGGCATGACTAAAGGGGTTTACGTACACTCCCATCCAATTTGCAGGCAATTCACTGATTACCAGTCAGTAGCTAGGTTCACTTCAGAGTTCTAGCTATCATTTACAAAGCAGTAAGTGTCCTTGGACTTTCATATCTGCAGGACCACCTCTCATGCTATGTTCTACCAAGACAGCTATGTTAATCTGAGCAAACCTTTCTGAAGGTAAACAAGTTAAATAGGCAACTGCCCATTCAGGAATATCTTCAGGCAGAATTGCAGAATATTACAGTAGCTGAGAGCCTCTTGTGGCGCAGAGTGGTAAGGCAGCCGTCTGAAAGCTTTGCTCATGAGGTTGGGAGTTCAATCCCAGCAGCCGGCTCAAGGTTGACTCAGCCTTCCATCCTTCCGAGGTCGGTAAAATGAGTACCCAGCTTGCTGGGGGGTAAACGGTCATGACTGGGGAAGGCACTGGCAAACCACCCCGTATTGAGTCTGCCAAGAAAACGCTGGAGGGCGTCACCCCAAGGGTCAGACATGACTCGGTGCTTGCACAGGGGATACCTTTACCTTTACCTTTACAGTAGCTGAGTTAAGATATAATCAGAACATGGATAACTATGGACAAATCTTGCATCTAAACTATTTAAAAGGTAATCCACTACAGATGAGATTTGTATCTTCATCCACAGCTCAGGATAAGGAAGTACCCCCCATACACACACAGTGCCTGTCCAGAACATGCAGAACAGATTGTTGCCTTCTTATCAACTAACAGTGCTTTAGAATTTAAGGATGTGCTACACTTCTGCTTCCTCCAAGATAGATAGAACAACCTCTCCATCAATAGAGCATTAGCCCATGGCCCACCCATGAAATACCCTCTTCCTTGAAATAAGCCAGGTTTGGCAAGGATCAGACATATAAATGAGGAGATGCACTTCCTTAAGCAAGCTGTCTTTAGGCTGTGCCTACTGAAATTCATCCATAAAGGTAATTCACTGATAGACCCATTATGCACGGGGGGAATAACGCACATTCGGGGTGGAATGGCGGCAACTAAAATCACCGATAACGCACGGTGCCGGCTGCAACCGGCCGCAGCTTCGGTGCATGCCGCCAAAAAAGCCACGTTAGCAAAACGCTGAAGAAAGCGCAGCTTCCGGGTGATCGGGGAGCAACCAGAAGCGGTGCCGGGATCGCCGCATGCATAATCGGTTACTCTGGGTTTTGCCGCCGTCGCGCCCTGTCCCATGCATAACCGGTGTGCTTCGCGTCTTCCTCCTCCGCGTTTTCCATGTGACCTGAAATCACCGTTTTGGCGGCCGTGCATAATGGGCCATAAAGGTAATACATAATAGGATTTATTTATTGTCTGCAAAATACTGTATAGAAAACAAACAAAAGAAGTATTTGATTACCATAAAGGCCATTTGAAAACACTTTATAGTGCATTACCTGTTTTCTATATCAATATCAGTCTCCTTTTCTTGGCTGCAGAAAAGTTACATGATAAAGTATCAATGATTAGTACATATATAACCTATAGTTATTAAATGTGCTATTGCTAATTTATGCTTTGCCCATTTGGTTTTATATTTCCAACCTGTTAGTCAGACCAATGTCTTGGTAATTGCAGTATCAAGTTTGAGGTAGGATGTTTTCCTTCTTTTTGCAAAGCAGCTGTTCCCCATGCCATGCTGCATTGTATACTACACTGTATATGCCACCTTCAACATCTCCTGAGGAAGCTGCTCTCCAGATTAAAAATTTCATGTGTATGCAGATTTAACCAAAACATTTATGCATCATGGCCTCTGTATTCTCCAGTTGATTATTCAAGCCAGCATTTATTTCATACATTCACCCAATGCTAAAAAGATCATTCTTGAAGTAATCCTCTTTGGCATACTTCACATATGAATTTTTCAGTAACATTTTTTGTTATCTTTGTTATAAGCAAAATATTCATCTACATCATGAAGAAATCCATAGCTACTATTATATGTAATCATCTTCCACACGGGAAAATAGCCAGATAACCCTCATGTTGGGTACAAACTGAAGAAGAAAGTAGGGTGAAGGGTGAAGCAGAACAATGTCAAAATCCTGCTGTCACATTTTTTTGCCATTCCCCTTTCTTGTATCCAGCTTTCCCATGTCACCTTTACATTGTCTAAAGCAGTGGCCCCCAACCTTTCTGAGGCTGGGGACCGGCAGGGCATCGGGCCGCGCCCGCGCGGGCCATGCCCGCGCATCGGGCCGCACCCACACGGGCCGCGCCCGTGCATTGGGCTGCGCCCGCGGGCCACACATGCGCAAATGCGCGGCCCGACCCTGATTCCCTCTCCCCACCCTCCCACAGTAAGAAGCTTCCCGGGCCGCAAGCTTGCGGCCTGGGAAGTTTTTTACTGCCGGGGGGGCGGGGAGAGGGAGCTGCGGCCCGGCGCCATGGCCTTTGTGGCCCGGCACCGGGCTGCGGCCCGCAGGTTGGGGACCACTGGTCTAAAGCATTTTTTGATCTATTGTTATTTATGGTCATAGGTATGAAAGTATCGAACATCAAACATCTCTGTTCAAATGGCTTATTAATTTATATGAAACATAAAAAGAAAGGGGAAAAACTCAATCCCCAAAATAGAATTGGATACCTAAAAGGTAGAGGGTTACAAGCATATATATAAAGGATAAAACTTTCTCCCTTTCCACAATTTAAACATGCACAATCAATAATTTTGGCATGAGGCCCTGACCTAAATCTGTGTATGTATATGATTGCTGCATGATCAGGAGTCAATGTTTACCAACAATTTGATAATGAACTGCATAGTAGCAAAAGTTTATAAGAGCTTGGCAAGTATTTATTTTATTTATGATTTCTTACATTTATAGTAGGATAAGATCCATCCTGATACTCTTCCCACTAACTGTAACTGTTACATATTGCCAAATATGATATGAATAAATTATTTTCTGATGACCAAATATATTACAGGATATCTCAAAAATGTTTTCCCCTGTGCAACTAATTGATCTCATGATACCACTGTGTCCAATTTTTTTGGACAACAATTCTGTGAAAATCAGTTGTGTGATTATGTCTCTTTCCAGCAAAAAAAAAAAAAGTGTGAGAAGAGTCACATTACACCATACCTTATATCTTCCCCTGTCTCGCTGTCAGGAATACTGCTGCATCACCAGTAAATATTGAGGAAAGATTGCACGTAAAAGTAAGTATGAGCAATTTGCCCTCTCAGGATTAATAATTATATCCATTATATATGCTGATTGCAAAACATTTTTCACTAAACTGCTTCAGTGGTCCTTCTTCATAACATCCATAATCAATACCAAATGTTGTTATCACCATTCTCTAGTTGCAGCCTTACTTAAAACAAAAAATTCTATTTATTGAGGTTTTGGTTATGTAAGCTGAACAAGAGACAGACAATAAAATTTTGGAATTGGATAATTTGTTTAGAAACACTGGTATAGGAAACAGAGAATACAAATCCTGTGCTCATTAGACATGCTTTAAATATGGCGCTATCTGTGTGGGATTCCACAGAAATAGTGCCTCTTTCAATTAAGGTTCTTAGGGCAGCTTTTTTCAATTTTTTGATCATGGAGGAGCTCCTGAAATATTTTTTCATGCTTCGAGGAGCCCTGCAACTAGGCTGGAAGTATGGATGAGTCTGTTAAGGCAGGGTATAGGGGAAAGGCCAGGGAGCCTCTATGTAACTCTCACAAAGCCCCAAGCCCTGTTTGAGAATCAGTTCTATGAGGATATTGCTTCAATGTCATATTTTCCTGGTTCTCTCCTCAGTCAACAGATATGTTCCTCACTCAGTTTCTGGTGTGGGGAAGCCCAATTGAGATCAGTGCATGTAGGCAGGATAATTACATCTCACTCCCATACTACTGTCCCCAGCCCGAACTGCTCAAGAACTGCCCAGGGAGCTGAGAATGCCCACTGAAAATGTATTGATGGACTTCTTGTATTCCACATGTAACTTTTCCCAACAGGGCCTATTATGGCTCCTTGGGATTGTATCAGGTTGGAAAATGGACTCAGGATGGGAGACTTAAGACTCTTCTCCATGCACGGAGAATCATAATATGCACGGAATTCTAGACATGAAGCTCCCACATTTTGTTAACCATACTCAGGGATGGGCATGGGAAAAGCACAGGATATAATTAGGCCTTAATACAATGTTGGCAAGCTAGAACAGTATACATCCAGACAATGGATTTCTGGCTTGCAAATGCTCCATGTCCTTTTTTATTGCTTGGTGCCATATTTAATCTGGATCTTAGCTCAACAAGTCAAGGAAATTGGTAAGAGGTCCATTTTGATCTAGAATACAAGGCTGAAAATTTCATTTATTTCAGAGTAATCCATTTCTAAGAAAGTGATACCCTATTAGTATCTGGATAAACTTGATTTTCCTATTAGACAAAATATTTCCTACATTCCCCTGGGCAAATGGTATGCTCATAATGTTATGTAAACATTTTCAGCCTTACATTGAATAACACCTATTCAAAACGTGCTAGATATTTTGACTGATTTAAACGTAAGGAACCATTATTTTATTGCATCAATTTAGAATAACCATTTATTCTGTGCTAAATGATATAGTTTTGGTCCTGACCTGGATAGCCCAATCTCATCTCATGGAGACTAAAATGGATTGGTCCTGGGTAGTAACAGAATGAGAGACCACCAAAAAAGTCCATGGTTACTGCACAGAGGTAGGCAATGGCAAACCACCTCTGTTCATCTCTTGCCTGGAAAACACTATCGGGTCACGCTAAATTGGCTGCAACTGGACAGCACTTTTTACTGATGCATCTCTGTGTATATAAAGATTTAACGGAAATTATATATCTGTATATTGAAACTCTACAAAACTAACACCTGGGCAATTTTGCTGTGTTGGACTAAGCAGTGTTGCCATGAAAGTTTAAGACCATGAGGACCATGCACGTTTTCCTGTACAGGAAATCCCTATACTGTCATCCATCCATCACATGCTTCTTCTAAAGTTGTTAATTCTAAACAGATTCCTAAAATATAGAAAAATCTAGACCAACACACGTGAATGACTGTGAATACCTCAGTAGGGTGCAGTTCCTCAGAGTCCCCTCTCCACAGCAGCCATTTTCCCCTGGGGAGCTGATCTCTATAGTCTGCAGAGCAGCTCTAATTTCAAGAGATCTCCAGGCCCCACCTAGAGGTTGGCTACACCTGGGTTGGGAATGTCCCTTTTGGTTTGGAGGAGGAGCCTCAGAATGGTACAATGCCTTATCCACCTTCCAAGGCATCCATTTCCCCCTGCAGAACTGATCTTTATAGTTTGGAGATGGGCAGTTTGTGTGTGTGACATTACCCTGGCAAAACCTACACCAGACCAGTGGCTAGTGCCCATTGCCTTTTATGGTGCAATGGGCTTTACTAATAATTTATACATAATGATGTCAACTTCATACTTGAGTTACTACAGCTCTGAACGATAACAAAAGGGTGTCTGTGTTAGTCTGTTGCAGGAACCCTGAGGCATTCTGAAAACTAAATTTTATGTTAGCATAAGCTTTTATGAGTCAGACCTTATTTCGTCAGATTCAAGATACCTGTTAATATTTATACTTTTGATGGACATAAAGCAGGGACTAAATATATAATAATTTCTTCACTTAAGATCATGCTGACTCTGCTTAAGACCATACTAGGAGAGACGTAGTAAACGTAGTAAACAGAATCCCCACTCAACAATCTGCCTGCATTTCATGGCAGTTTCTGGATAAAACACTGTCCCATGTCTTGGCTGAATCAGGCTTTATTTCCAAACAAGCACATCTATCATTAAGTGCAGGTAATAGTTGTGCATGTGGCAGTTAACCAATGAAAGCAGATATTTTATAACATAATCAACATAATTGTGGTTTATTTACAACACTTTTAAATTCTACAACCTTTCCTTACTAGAGACATTTAATTCACATACCCTGTTATTCAGGTAAATCTGAACTGCTTTTAAAGTTATAAAGAAATGACAAATACAGTTACCTGTTCCAGATTATACTCCCAGATACCTTCTGCATCTCCCCAAGTATCCCTAGCAGCAGGGAAGACTTACCACAGCCCACCTGTCCCACGATCATTGTTAATTGACCTGCAATAGTAGAAAATGCTGTTTTAAATTCTACAGAAATTGTCCATTTTGTGCTCAGTGAAGAAATAACTTCATAAAGGAAACTGTAAGAACAGATTGGAATGTGAATTCCTACCTGCACTTGAAATAAATGGGAGGAGGTTTCCCCATCATTTTGATGTATATATTGACATGAAGGCATGTCTGATCCACAATTAAGAACCTATTTCTATATATGCATTCTCCTTTATTATAGCATCTGGTTTAATACCTTGAGGGATTTGTATGTCAATGTTGGACAATGCTGGAGGTCCTTCAAGAGTCCAGGTAAAAAATCCATTTGTGACCTATGGCAAGAAAATAAGACATCTTGTTGCAGAATGTCATATATTCTCCTTGTAGAATTTACAAGTGGGGGGGTTAACAATGGTTTTTGGGAGGCATTCACTATTTCCATTTTTATTCCTCCTGGTTGCCCCCAGACCCTCTCCCCTTTCCCCTCTTTCATTTGCTCCTTCTCCCCCAGCCAATCTACATATATCTGCCCCCATCTTTAGCTTTATTATTTGTTTATATTTTTTTCTTAATTGATGCCCACCTTTATCCCCAATGGGGATACAAAGTAGCTTACATCATTCTCCTCTCTTCCATTTTATACTCACAGCAATCTTGTGTGATAAATTATGCTAGGAATGTCTCACCCAATGTCAGCTAGTGAGCTTCCATCACAGAGGCAAGGGGGGACTCAAATTTGGGTGTCCCAGATCACCACACTGGCTTTTGTGTGGTAGCTGGTGCTGTAGACTTATGTGCTGCCAGCTTCCCTCAAAGGCCCAGACCTAGAAAGAGCTCTCCCTCTCCCCCCTGCCTTTTTCTTACAAAAAACAAAGACTTGAAGACTTACAATACTTCACAATGACTAGTATCAAAGGAGATTCATTATTATTGGGGGGGGGGGTGTTAACATCTTTTTTAGATTTCAGATTTTTCTGCAAACCTGGGGATTTTCTCAGACTTATAAAGAAAACCTGCCTTGGCTGTTCATGGCTCCCATCTCTAGATTTTAGAATCTGTAGATAGGGCCACATTTAGCCCCTCTTGGTTTCCTTTTCCTCCCCCTCCAAGTTATATGTGCTGTAGTATTCCCATGCATTAATTTCAGTACTGCTTTCCAGAGATTCTGGAAGAGCTGCTGGCTGTATTAAGATGGGCTTTCTCTTTTTATTCTTAAAACATGTAACACTACAATGTAAATACTGAAGTGTGCTTGTTAATTCTGTACTTTGCTTTCAAAACTGTACTTACCTGGGATTAAACCTTCCTAAGCAGTCATATGCCACACAATGAGCAAAAGTAGGGTAATTGTGCCTAAAATTATGGTGGCAGCAGTGATTCTGTCACACTAACTGGCTATACCACCACTTGCTTGCCACATATGTTGCTGTATTTTTTCCCTTTGAGTGCCATCTTTCTATGCCATCTTGTAGTTTTACTGTTTTTCATGATGGCTAAATGCAGCCTTTGTGTTCAAAAATGTAACCTTGCCTGCCTTGTTTGAACTGCAAAGAACTCCTACATAATACGATTGCCTACGAATTTGGGACCCTTTTCCTATTTGTCTGAAATTCAGCACGAAGATCTCTAGCATAAAAAGGCATATCCCATTGAACTTGCCAGGCTTATTTTCAAATAAATATGAGATTAGTTTTAAAAATCCTTAAATTGCAAAACAATATATTCATCTTTAAACCGCCCGTGGCGCCACAGGCGCCACGGACTAAATAAAAGGCTAAGGGGTTCTAGGGCGGGATGTGTCCGTGATGAGGAAGGGTCTGGATTGGACCCTTCCTCTGGACAGACAATGGGAGGGACCAATTGGCAGGCACGCAGCGCCTGCCGATTGGTCCCTCCGATTCCCAACCCCAGCAACTGTGAGCCGTGCGTCAGGCGGCCGCAAGGGAGCTCCCGGCAGTCACGCGGAGCGCGGCTGCCGGGAGCTCCCCGCAAGAAGGCTGCGCAAACGTCCGCGCCTCTGCAAGCTCCAGACCGGCCTCTGCAAGCTCCGGACCCGCCTGGCCAACCAGGTAAGCTGCCGCGGCTGGGGGCCCTCCTCTCTCCTTTCCCCTTCCCCCTTCTCCCCTTTCTCCCCTTTCAAGGCCCATTTTTAGAAATGGGCTTTGAAACTAGTTAAATATAAAGTAAAAAATTAACTGGTCCTATATTAGTCCAACAACTAAATTCCTGTTTTGAAGCAGCTGGGAGAAGGCATTCCAGAGCTGCCAATGGGAACACTGTGTACATTATGTGCCTTCATTGTTCATATATGATGAATTGACACATTATCAAAATAGCACAACAGGATCAAAAGATGGAAGTTATTAATTTAGAGCAACATGGTTGCATTAATAGATGCAATTCTACTTATTCTGGTTCAGTGAATATAGCTAGAGAACACAAGGGCTTAATTTCTAGAAAAAGAGTTGTTAGGGCTGAAATCTTGTTATTAGACTTTATCTTTTAGTAAGAGTCAACCACTGACTGTCAGTTAAAGGGTTAAACTGTTTGTTTACACTTGTTGCTACTGGGAACGGGCAATGTGGATCATATGACTTGTTTATTGAAATGTAAGTTGTTGACTCCATTGTGTACGTGCCTTTTCTCATGTCTGCAACTGTAACAGGAAGAGGTTTCTCCTTCCTTCCTTTGCCAGTTGGTGTAGTAGTTAGGAGTGCAGATTTCTAATCTGGCATGCCAGGTTCGATTCTGCGCTCCTCCACATGCAACCAGCTGGGTGACCTTGGGCTCGCCACAGCACTGATAAAATTGTTCTGACCGGGCAGTGATATCTGGGCTCTCTCAGCCTCACCTACCTCATAGGGTGTCTGTTGTGGGGAGAGGAAAGGGAAGGCGACTATAAGCCGCTTTGAGCCTCCTTCGGGTAGGGAAAAGCAGCATATAAGAACCAACTCTTCTTCTTCTTTGTTTGAGAAGAGATCTGCTTTAGGCAGAGAGATCCATCTTGAATCTTCACCATGTAAACAGCTTAGGCGTAGAACTCCTGACTGAGCTCATAGGAAGCAATGTATTTTTCTTGCTTAATCTTCCAGTTTCCCCTACCCTGTTAGCTAGTAAAATAGCCTTTTAAAAATACTTTAATACTATCTTGTGTGGCCTACTTATTTTTATATTAACTCTGTTACTTTTATACAAAATAAACCCTGCTGTATCCAATATTAGGTTATGGGCCCAGATGTTTTTTCTGTGCACGTTTGATTTTTGTGCAAATCTGCCTGGAAACACAACCTATTGCTTTATTTAATCTTCTCACTAACCTCTGCTGTATTAGGGAAAATGTCCTCTGCGATTGCTTATAGTTACATTATGTGTTCCAAGATTAAATTCTACTACTGAAAGCAATTGTAGGGACTTGGCTGTCCACTCTCCAGAGTGATGCTGTCACATCATAGGAAGGGGTCACTCCAGAGGTGTGGCTAAATTCAGCTGACTCTCACTGTCCCAGCCCAAGAATGACTCTTAGTACCAGTCGAAAATTACACCCTGGAAACCTGTGATGTAGCCCATAGGCACCCATGGAGTCCAGGAAAACCCCAATGGACCTTGCTAAACTCCACTCTTTCCAGTTTGACCAGTGACAACAACTAATAGGTAAAATAAACCCAGGTCCATGCATGAGCAGGGTAGATGCCAAAAGGACTGATAGGTAGGCAAAGCAGCCACAGTGGACTTGTTTCCATCTACAAAGGGTGTTCCTTTGCCCCTGTAAGGGTGCACCCTGATTCACTCTGGAGGCCTAGAGCATCAGGATGCTACATGACTGCAGACCCTGGACCAACTGTCACAGTATAAGCATTCCTGCATTAAATGCTTCCTTTAGCGGGTTCCCCTCCCATTCCCTCACCCCAGCCAGAGGACATGATCTTAACACAGCCTAAGGATCAGGCAGACCCACTTATAGATGATACTCTGACCCATGAGTGCATACACATGCCTCCAAGCTGGGCCAAAGTAGTCATTCCACTGCTTCAGGACAGATATCTCCATGCAGGCAGTGTGGGCCAGGGTAGAGATTTATTTATTTACAGACTGCCACTCTTGGCCCAGCCGGCTCATGCTGGTTTATATAAAAATATAAAATTTACATAAAAGTTTACATAAAATATAAAAACATAAAACCCAATACAATCGATGATAGCAACAATCAGCAACCTAGTCTCCCCTACAGTCCCTCACCTCTTCTGCTAGCAGTCGTTGTACCTTGATAGATGACCCCAGGCAATGGTAGCCTGAGGGGGAGTACAGATTGCAAAAAGGAAGGGAGGGATCCAATCTTACTACCCTGGTCTCCACCCCAGCCTCAACCATAATGCCTGTTAGAAGAGCTCCACCTGTGGAACCCAGAGAGCTCAGTCAGGGCCCCTCAGATCTTCTGGGAGAGCAAATAGCCCTGTGGGGGGCATAAGAATATAAGCGGTCCTGCAGATAGGGAGGACCCAGGCCGAGTATAGCCTTAAAGATCAAAACAAAAACTTGATCCGGAAACTAACCGGCAACCAATGCAGCTGCTGCAGCATCAGCTGGACATGGGCCCTCCACAATGACCTAGTGAGGACCTTCACAGCCATACTCTGTACCAGTTGCAATTTCCAGGTCAAGGACAAGGGTAGGCCTGCGTAGAGTGAGTTACAGAAGTCTAATCTGGAAGTGACCTTTGCATGGATCACTCTGGCCAAGTGTTCTGGGAACAGATAGGGCGCTAGTAGCCATGCTGGGCATAGATGGAAAAATTTAGTTTGGGCTACCTTTGTGATCTGGGCCTCCATGGTCAGGGAAGCATCGAACATCACCCCTAAATTCCTGGCTGCTGGCACAGGTGTAGGTTGTACCCCATCCAGGCAGGGGAGATGTGTTCCCTGCTCCTGCCCCCTTCTACCTAGCAACAGTACTTCCATCTTGGAGGGGTTGAGTTTCAGATAACTCTGCGTGAGCTATCCAGCCACTGCTTTCAAACAACTGGCGAATGTTTCCGGGAGGAGTCTGTCCATCCATCTGTTAGGAGCTAGAGTTGGGTATCATATGCATAGTGATGACATCGCAGCTCATAGCCCTGGACCAGCTGGGCCATAGGGCACATATAGATTTTAAAAAGTGTAGGGGAGAGTATCACCTCTTATGGTAATCCACACAGGAGCACAAAGGGGTCCGATACCTCCTCTCCCATGGCAACCCTCTGTGTCTAGTTTTAAAGAAAGGAGAACAGCCATAATCCCAGCACCAGCGAGGCGGTGGACCAATAACTCATGAACCACCACATCAAATGCAGTTGACAGGTCTAACAATACGAGAATGGCTAAGCTGCCCTGATCCAGCTGGTGCTGGAGATAATCCATCAGAGCAACTAGCACAGTCTCCACCCTGTGGCCAGGGCAGAAGCCAGGCTGGTATGAGTCCACAGCAAACTTTCCTCCAGAAATTCTGTCTGTATGCACCAGGCAGCATGGTAGTGAGCGATACCAGAGCAAGCCTACAAACACACACACAGAGCGCTCCAATCCTCCCCCCCCCCCATAGATGCCTGATATTTAGATCCCCCCTCAAAAGTCCTTGCAAACAGGCAGGCCTTAAAGTGCCTCTTGAAGTTCTCCAAGAAGAGGGTCTCACCTCTTCAGAGAGCACATTCATAGATCCAGAGCCATGATCAAAGAGGCCCAGACTCTGGACAATACCATCTTAAGTGGTGGGATAGCCAACATGGCTGCCTGATGACCATAGTTGGTGCACAGGGACATATGGAAGGAACACCTTCTCCACCATTGTCCATTTAGGCTGGCAGTGGGCATCACCAATATGTCACAGGAACATAAAGTTAGGCTCAGGCACAATGGGACCTGTCCAGCCACAGAGAGTGTGGTCATGAAAGAGGTCCTCCTACAGGGGCCCTGAGGGAACAAAAAAGGCCCTACTTGGCTCCATGGTGCTTCATGGCACCACAGTGTCAAATGGGGCATTTTATGCAGGAAGATGCACTTTCCTGCAACCCCCCCCCCCCCATGTGGTGGAACTTTTCCACCTCAGCTGCATCCCTTGGGATGCAGAAATCTGGGGCAGACTAGGTCTGTCACACTAAAAGGTCTGCCATGGGCACACAGAAAGTGGTGGAGCATATAGCTCAGCTGCAATGCACTGGTAGTGGCCAAGAATGGCACAGCTGGCAAGGAATCAGCCTCAGTGGAGAAACCAATGTTGAGCAGCTGGATGCTTATGCAAACAAGGAAGCTGCGCCACAGGATTGCCTAAGTTTCATGGAGCTGCAGGGGCAGATGGGAGTAGAGCTGAGGTGACTGCGGGCACCTGGCACGGCTGTGATATGTTACTACAACAATAATTCAAAGCATATTACTCCTTGGCCACCATTTTCTCTTGAGATGAAAATGGAAATTTTTTCAATGAGTAAATCTTTTTAAAACACTTTCTCTGGAATTGTGGGCACAGTAACATAATTATTATAAAGAGTGACTTTATTATCACCTTTACACAATAATCATCTGCTTCTGTGTTGCTAACAGGTCTTCTTATAGGAGAGCTGAAACTCTTCCAGTCCTCTTTGGTGGGCCTCTTACGATTAACAACTTTGAGAGGCTGTGCAGGATCATGAAGACAGAAATACATAGTGAGTGGTGACAGGAGTGAGAAAGGGTCTTCTGCAAAAAGCAATAATGTTATAAACGGACAATAGTGTTAATATTTTTGGCAGTGCAGCTATTAATTACAAGAGAACTGACAAAGTTATTGGAGTGACTCACAGGGTTGGAATAATGGGAGAAAGAAAGGTTACCAATTTTGGCATGCAATACAATATAAGCACTTACAACAGCCTGATATTTGCTGATGCTGTCTTTGCATTTTGGTTCTAAACATTTGTCATGCTCTTCTCCTATTTCTTCGCTGGACAGAAATTCACTTAACTTCTGAACACTGTGAAAAGAGCAAAATTGCAGTAAACTAAATAAATTGCATTCAGTGCTGGTTTAACGAACAGCATTCATTGCAAGAACCGTATAAGAGACAGTCTGTTGGTTACGCTGCCAGTGGCTTATAGATTTCATTTTGTACATGGCACGGAATCAATAAAGTTCAGAAATCTGGGGCAGACTAGGCCTGAGAACTTCAAGAGGAACTAAGAAAGAAAAGGGAAATGTTCAGGAAATGGAGGGAAGGACAGAGCTCTAAAGAAGAGTACCTACAGGTTACTAGGCACTGTAGATCAATCGTCAGAAAGGCCAAAGCTGAGAGTGGGCTAAGATTGGCCAGGGAAGCCCACTGTAACAAGAAAAGATTTTTCAGTTATGTGAGGAGCAAACGTAAAGTAAAGGAGGCAATAGACCCACTGTTGGGTGCGGATGGACAAACTCTAATGGAGGATGCAGAGAAAGCAGAAAGGCTCAGCGCCTATTTTACATCTGTTTTTTCCCACAGGTCAAAGGGTTTAGGCACATCTAGAGATGGCAGTAGCCAAGAGATAGTGTCTGGGTGGCAGGTTGACATGGACAGAGAGGTTGTTGAGAGGCATTTAGCTGCACTGGATGAGTTCAAATCCCCTGGGCCAGATGAAATGCACCCGAGAATGCTTAAAGAACTTTCCAGAGAACTTGCACAAGCCTTGTCCATCATCTTTGGGACCTCTTTAAGGACTGGAGATGTCCCGGAGGACTGGAAGAGAGCAAATGTTATTCCGATCTTCAAAAAATTTCCAAAGGTGGAGAACCCACCACCTCCCGAGGAAGCCTGTTCCACTGGAAACCACTGAAACTGTCTGGAACATGTTCCGGATATTTAAATGGAATTTCTTTTGGATTAATTTAATCCCATGAGTTCTGGTCTGTTCCTCTGGGGCAAGAGAGAATAATTCTGCTCCATCCTCCATATGGCACCCTTTTAAATACTTGAATATGGTTATCAGATCCCCTCTCACTCATCTCCTCTCTAGGCTAAACAGACCAAGCTCCCCCAGCCTTTCTTCATATGTCTTGGTCTCCAAACCTCTCATCATCTTTGTTGCGCTCCTCTGAACACATTCCAGTTTGTCAACAACCCTCTTCAACTGGGGTGCCCGAAACTGAACACAGTACTCCAAGTGAGGCTGAACCAGAGCAGAGTAAAGCGGTACCATCACCTCCCATAATCTGGACACGATACTCCATTTGATACAGCCCAAAATCCCATTTGCCTTTTTAGCCACTGAGTCACACTGCTGACTTATGTTCAATGTATGGTCTACTAAGACTCTAGATCCTTTTCGCACATGCTACTGCCAAGATAAGTCTCCCCCATCTTATATTGGTGTATTTGTTTTTTCCTACATAAATGCAGAACTTTAAATTTGTCCCTATTGAACTTCATTTTATTCAGTTTAGCCCACTTCTCAAGCCAATCAAGACCATCCTGTATTCTGTTGCTGTCTTCAGTTGTGTTTGCTACCCCTCCCAGTTTAGTATCATCTGTAAATTTAATAAGTATCCCCTCTAATCCCTCATCAATATCATTTATAAATATGTTGAACAACACAGGCCCCAGGACAGATCCTTGGGGTACTCCACTTGTCACTCTTCCAAGAAGATGCTGAACCATTAACAAGTACCCTCTGGGTACAATTTGTCAACCAGTTATTGATCCACCAGACAGAATTAGGATCCATACCGCATTTTACCAACTTGTGAACAGGAATATCATGTGGAACCTTATCAAAAGCTTTACTGAAATCCAGATAAACTATGTCCATGGCATTTCCCTGATCCAGCAAGGTAGTCACTTTTTCAAAAAAAAAAAAGATAAGGTTGGTCTGACATGACTTGTTCTTGCGAAACCCGTGCTGAGTCTTAGAAATCACAGCTCTCAGTTCCAGCTGCTCATGGACCGAGTGTTTGATTATTTGTTCCAAATTTTACCAGCTACAGATGTCAAGCTGATGGGTTGATAATTACCCGGATCCTCCTTTTCCCTTTTTGAAGATGGGGACAACATTTGCCCGCCTCCAATCATCTGGCACCTCACCTGTTCTCCAAGAAGTGTCAAAAATAATGGACAGAGGTTCAGAGATGACATCAGCAAGTTCTTTTAGTACCCTTGGATGCAATTCATCTGGCCCAGAAGACTTTGTTTCATTTAAAGAAACTAGGTGTTTGTGGACTGCTCCAACAGTGATCCTAGGTCACCATTCCCATCCCCCGTGTTGTGTTACGTTTTTGCCACATTGATCACTATTTCCCTCACAAGAGAAGACTGAGGAGAAATAGGAGTTAAGCAGTTCAACCCTTTCTTCATCATCTGTTATAATTTCACTTTCTTGTCCTCGCAGCGGTCCTATGGTGTCCCTATTCTTTTTCTTGCTTGAAATATAACTAAAGAAGCCTTTTTTGTTATGTTTAGCATTTCTTGCTAGCCTAAGTTCATATTGAGCTTTAGCTTTTCTAACACTCCCCCTACAATTATTGGTTATTTGTTTATAATCATCCTTGGTAATAAGGCCTTCCTTCAATTTCCTAAATGATTCTTTTTTATTCCTCAAATCTTTTGACAACTGCTTATGGAGCCAACTTGGCTTCCTTAGTCTCCTTCCATCATTTCTTCTCAAGGGAATTGTTTGTTATTGAGTCTTCAGTATTTCACTTTTAAGAAACTCCCAGCCCTCTTGGACTTCCAACTCTTTCAGTCTTTCTGACCACGGGACTCTACGCAACATACCTTTAATCTGTGAAAATCAGCTTTCCTGAAGTCCAGTCTATACGTACGACTTCGTAAAGGTTTTCTCTTTCCCACAATTGAAAATTCGAAAAGCACATGGTCACTGCTACCAAGTGTGCCCACTACTTCCACCTCATCTACCAGTTCTTCCCTATTGATGAGAATCAAGTCTAAAATAACAGAGCCTCCGGTTCCCCTCTCTACTTTCTGGGAAATGAAGCTGTTGGCAAGACAAGTTAAGAATTTAACAGAGTTTGCATTTTTAGCAGATTTGGCCTTCCAATAGATATCTGGGTAATTGAAGTCACCCATGACCACTGTTTCCCCCTTTTTTGGAAAATTGTGTAATTTGGTCTAGCAGTATCTCATTCAAGTCCTGTGACTGGCTTGGTGGTCTATAGCAGATACTCACAATAATACCACTAATTTCCTACTCCTTTTATATTTACCCAAATACACTCAACCGAACTTTCATGCTCGGGTACGTGTATAAAGATTCC
The DNA here is from genome assembly GCF_049243985.1 of Paroedura picta. Taxonomy (NCBI): domain Eukaryota; kingdom Metazoa; phylum Chordata; class Lepidosauria; order Squamata; family Gekkonidae; genus Paroedura; species Paroedura picta. The sequence goes on along the minus strand of NC_135370.1, from coordinate 92,114,137 downwards.
TAACATATATTGCTATACCTCCGCTCTTCTTTTTTTGTCTGTCCCTTCTGAATAGATTGTATCCCTCAATTTTAGTATTCCAATTGTATTATCCCACCAAGTTTCTGTGATTCCTATTAGGTCCTAGCTTCCTTCCTCTCTTACGACTACTAGTTCCTCCTGCTTGTTTCCCATACTCTGCGCATTAGTGTAGAGACATCGTAATCCATCCTTTGTGTGCCTCATGGTTTTGGTTTTTGAACTTGCAGGTAGTGAATAAATTGACAGAAATTGGCACTGCATGGGGTGTTGGAGGTGGATTAACTTTTTATAATCACAGTGCTTCATTTATATAAATCACACTCTCTCTGGTCCTGCTATTTGTTTCAAAAGATCTAGAGCAGTTTTGAAAATGGACAGAATTTACAATTAGAAAATGCTATAGGGTAAAAGAGTCATCTCCCTCATGCATCATGGTGCCAATCCAATTTGCTACTCTCTGCAGCTCCTATTTATAGAACTTTTCTTCTGAATGTCCTGTATAGTTGTAAGAGAAAACTAAATGCTTATCTCCCAGGAGCTTTTATTTTTAACCTTCAAAAGGCTCACATTGATTAAGTCCAGGCTAACTATCTGTAAGATGCTTACCTCAATGGTTTCATATTAATCTTAAAATAAATGTATCTGGCTATGACCTATGTAGTTGCTCTTGAATTTATTTTTAGCACTTTTGAGAACTCTGGCCTACCAGCTTCTTTACTTTTATGTCAGTCATATTATTGAGGTTTCAGTCATTTCTCAGACACATTGGGATTATTGAAAGGAACATGAAAAAAAAACCCTTACTTAAACTAATAAGGTAAAGGTCTGATCAGTGTCTGAAAAAAGACCTACAAGGAACCATATGTGTTCTGCCTTGAATTATAGTTAGGCCTTTGCTGCACAAACAGTTTAATGCAGATTTTGCAAACAGTCAAATCTTTAAACTTGACTTTGGATTATGTCCCTGCCTTTATGTATTGTTCCTCCCCCCCCCCACATTGTATTTATTCTGTAGCTACAATGCAAAACCAGCAGTTTTGTAATCGGGTGGGATATCACTTGTCATGTGTATATATAATCCCTATAATGCCAAGTAAATGCCTTTCAATCTGGTCTGAATGACAGTAACAATACAATTATCTGTCTATCTAAATTAGTGCCTTCCATTTAAATCCTCCTGCTTCAGTTCACTGAATGAAAGGGAACACAAAGGAATGCCGGCAAACTAAAAGAAATCATCCTGAAACTGACAAAACTTTTTGAAACTGACTAGGGCTTATTATGCCTATTTAAAGTTTTTGGCGGTTTTTGATGAGTGATAAATCTAGCAATATGAATTTGTCTTGGATCACTGGGGAAAATCTATTAACAGGGAAATTACTCACAAACTAGTGCAAGGTGGATTTTTATAACAGTCACATTCAAATTGTGCAGACTCTAAAAGGCTTCAATCTGAATCCATTAATTTATCCCTCATTGGCCACAGCTACCAAAGCAATTGTTTTGTGAAACTCACCTTGTATGTGTCCTAACTTGGAGGGTGACTTTCTTGATTTTTAATTCAAGGAGGGCCTGACTTTGTTCCTTCATCTCCAGCTATCTGGATAGTGGAAGGGGAATGGTGGCCTGAGATGTGAGGACTCACATTTTAGCCTTTTTGTCCTGCTTGACCTTCCTTTCCAAGGGATCTTGGGTTGGAGGCATTTGATACCCTAAACTATCTATCACAGAGCACATGCAGAAATAGTGTAGAAACTCTGCTGATGAAATTCCAACACCGTATACAGAACTGTTGTAAAACTATATCATGGACCAGTACACTAAGGTAGATCTGGCAAACATAAAAGAAAACATTCTTCCCCATGAAATGGAAACACATAACTTTTGCAATAAGGTTTGATATCCCCATGATGGATTTCCCATCACCTCCAAGCATACAGTGCATTACAACTCTTTGTACAAGTTGGAACCTTCATGGTTCCTGTCAATTGTGGCTGCTAGTGGGGGTAAGAAGATTCACTATGACCCATTATGCACGGGGGGAATAACGCACATTCAGGGTGGAATGGCGGCGACTAAAATAACTGATAACGCATGGTGCCGGCTGCAACCGGCCACAGCTTCGGTGCATGCCGCCAAAAAATCCGTGTTAGCGAAACGCGGAAGAAAGTGCAGCTTCCGGGTGACTGGGGCGCAACCAGAAGCGGTGCCGGGATCGCCGCGTGCATAATCGGTTACTCTGGGTTTTGCCGCCGTCTCACCCCGTCCCGTGCATAACTGGTGTGCTTCACGTCTTCCCCCTCCATGTTTTCCATGTGACCCGAAATTGCCGTTTCAGCGGCCGAGCATAATGGGCCTATATGATAGCTTTTATTCAGAGAGCCGACACAATGTAGTGGTTAAGAGCAGTGGCTTCTAATCTGCTTAGGAGGATTTGATTCCCTGCTCTCCACATACAGCCAGCTGGGTGACCTTGGGCTTGTCACAGCTCTGATAGTGCTGTTCTCACAGAGCAGGAACATCAGGATTCTCTCAGCCCCACATACCTCAGAGGGTACCTGTTGTGGGAAGAGGAAGGAAAGGTGATTGTAAGCTACTTTGAGATTCCTTCAGACAGTCAAAAGTGGATTATAAAAACCAACTCTCCTTCTTCTCAAAGAGTAGTACATGGGCAGAAATGTCAATCCCTATAACAGCCTTTTTCAATCCTTTAACCATGAAGTAACCCCTGAAATATTCTATAGGCTTCAAGTAACCCTGGAAGTGATGCCAGCTGGCCTTGCCTCTCTGCCATGTCCCCGGAACTCTCATGTTTGCAGTGCACATGCCATCACTATCACTAATAAAATAAAATGTTAAAAAAACAGTTTCATTTTTGTTTGTGAAGTGCCTTGTCTGAGTAAAACAAGGAAGCATTCATCTCAACTACCATAAAGCTTACCATGCAAAGCAGCAATTCTCCACAGGGGAAATGATCTGTGTGATTTGGTGATCACGTCTAACATCGGGAGATCTCTAGGCCACACCAGGCAATCCTAGTAAGACCTGAGAACATATTTTCTCAGAGTTGGAAATGGCTGCCAGGGCAAGGGGAAACCTGGGAAGAAAGGAATCTTTGTGCAGACTGTGCACAGTCCTTGAACTGGATCCAAGTATAGTTTCTTGGCTAGGGATGCTAACCATCAGGTGGGACCTGAGGATCCCATGGAATTACAGCTCATTTCTAGTCTACAGAGATCACTTATCCTGGAGAAAATGGCTGCTTTCAAAGACTGTGACTGTCCTCTCCTTTTTGAATATCTGAATCCCTTTGCTTGCGGCAGCCTTCCTCCAGCAGATTCCGCTCTTCCCTCCTATCCCTTTTCCATTGTGTATGAATTCAACAAAGCAACCACAGACCAGATTGGCAGAAAGTTACCCTTTCCCTCTGACTCCTCCCCCACTACAGTAACCCCTCCAAAGCTCTGGAGTAACCCTGGGGTTACTAATAACCCTGTATAAGAATGACTGCCCTATAGTCATAACAATGTGTACAGCACCATCAATGAATTGCACATCTAAGAATCTTTACCTCTGTTTCACCAAGTAAACCTTACCTTACAAGAGCTTTGACTGTGGATCTGACAACACTGGAGAGCAAGAACAGTGGTGTGACAAGGATGTGAAAGAGAGAGAGTGAAGCAAAGGCCACCGAAGGACAAAAGTCAGCATTCTCAAACAAGTGGGCATGGACTACAAATGTCTTTGGGGGAAAACAAACAAACAAACAAACAAAAACCTTATTTCAGCTGGTCCTCATTGTTCAAGAGCAAATTCAGTGAAAAAATATTTTCTTATCATTGTTATCATTATTATTATTAATAAAAACAATAATTTACAAAATGTAAACCCTGTCTTTCTGTTCTTATCAGGGCCACTGAGGCAGCTAAGAAATTAAAAACATGCATAATGAAAGACAAAAGTTTTAATGCAGCTAAACACTGAAAAGCTCTTTTAGCAACTAACTGAACATGCAACAATTATGAGTTTTTTCACATTGCTAAGTTAAAAAAAACATATAGTGAATTGACAGCACTGATGTTTTTCTGAAATTTGCAGGGAATACAGAGATTCCATCAAAGAAGTATCTCTGAACAGGGAATGGGAAGTATATCCTAAGGTATCCTTGGTGCCGCGGACTAAATAAAGCACTAAGTGCTTTGTGGGAGGAGTTAGGGCGGACTTAGTCCGTGATGACAGACCATCGACCGGGCCAATCGCGAAGCGCTTGCCGATTGGCCCGGCTGATTCCCGCCCTTCCGACAACTGCGGCTCGCAGTTGCTTCCTTGCCAGTGGCCTGACGCGTCGGGAGGCATGAAGCGCCTCCCGACGCGTCAGGCCGCCAACCCAGGGAGCCCCCAGCAGCTGCGTGGAGCGCGGCTGCCGGGGGCTCCCTGCCCGGCGACCTGACGTGGTGAGAGGCGTAAAGCGCCTCTCGCCACGTCAGGCCGACGGCCCAGAGAACCCCCGGCAGTCGTGCGGAGCGCGGCTGCCGGGGGCTCCCTGCCCGGTGACCTGATGCGGTGAGAGGCGCAAAGCGCCTCTCACCGCATCAGGCCGACGGCCAAGGGAGCCCCCAGCAGCCGCGCTCCGCACGACTGCTGGGGGCTCCCTAACCTTGCTCCCGCTGTATTAGTTGCAGCGGGCTTGATTACTAGTTTGCCATAATGATACAAAGACTTATTGGTATTTTTCAGGTATATTTCAGAATTCCAGAAGTATTCAGGTTTTTTGGGGGCAAAACCAATCCACCCCCCACAATCCCATATATATTTAAGAATTATCAGGTATATCCAGAAAACAGTGAAGAGGCTAGAGAAGATTGCTCCTGCCAGACTGTAGAGGACAGCCCAACATTCTGCTGTGTTTACAGAGAGCACACTACTCTCCGGTAGCTCAGCTTTGGTGCACAAGAAGTTAGCTCCAGCATCAGTTGTGCTAGTGGGGAATAAAGTGCTCCTCCTTGCTGGCTCATCTTTGTGCTGACTTCTCATGCAGCCTACTTCAACGAGAAGCAACTCCAGGGTCATCTGTGCTGATGAGGAGCAGTGTACACCTTACTGGCTGAGCTTCAGATGGGCTTTTTGGGCAGCCTGATTTAAACCAGGCTATATGAGAAAAGCCAGTCCCAGGATGAGCTGTGCTGGCAGAGAATACACTGCTCCCTGCCAGCTAAGCTTTGGGCTGGCTTTTCTCCTAGATTTTTTCCCTCAGGTCTATTGGATCCAAAAAAGAATTGGGATATCTGAAAAATCCAGAATCTAAATACTGTACTGGCATTAAGATCTGAAAATTTTGGGGACTCCTGAAATTTTTTGGCGTCCAATAGACCCAAACTGAAAAATACCAGTAAAGCAAAATTTATATACCCCTAACAAAGACTGTCTACATGTAGAAACAAAATACCCCTCATAGACCCCTCACGCATGCTTCTACATGCACCAAAAGTGTTGTTCTGGATTGTATACTTAAATATGTTAAATGAATCATAATTTCTAGTCTTAAGTATCATGTAGAATAGAATCACAGGTAAGCAATATAATTACAAAGGAACTTAATGACTTTCTAGTGATTTGCCTGGTTTTGCTCAGACATCATACTGTCAGTTTATATAACAAGGCATTTGAATTCTATTCTTCAATGTACAAATAGTACATACCAAAAAGGGACTGCAGGACTTGCTGCTCAAGCAGCAGTAAATATTTCATGGACCTTCTATATAGCTATCTGTATTTAAGATCAGGGCAGTAAAACATGAAACAAAAAGTACCCATGTTTACAAAGTAATATAATTTGCAACATATACATAAAATTAAGATCCAACATTGAAAAACTTTCTTAGTTGCAACTTAAATTTCTATACTATTAGTTTATTCAGGGACTATTAAATTTGATTTTGACCATTTTCAAATGTCTACATGTATATTTAGAGTGGAAGTTTATAAAGGTTGTTTGAATATTTTATTTCTATCATTGTATCATAATTTAAAATTAGAAACATGCAACTGTTTACTGCAGGAAAATTGCAGCTGAAACAGACAGTTGAACATTAGGCTTAAGGTTAAATAATTATATAATTAGAAAAATAATTTCCTAAAGAAAAATAATATACTTACTATAAGAACAGCTGCAATAGGTATCGCTGCATTCATGAAAACTATAAAGAAAAATATTTTTCTCATTATTCAAATATATTTTATATCTGTTATTTTCCATCTTTTTTTGTATGGCTTTCCAGACGAATTCCTCCTTGAATCAGGTACTGTGCCTGTTTTGATATCACCCTATCAGGATTTGAAACCAAAGAATAAGTAACAATTTCCTGGAAGCAATGAGCTTTTCTGCACCCTGAATCTATTGGATCTTCCACTGTTTTTAAACATGAATTTAATAACCATAGAGATAGTTGGGGATTGGAATTTTTTAGCCTTGGCTCAACTTGAATGATAAATTGCTCAGTTTATCTCAATAGCTGAAAGTTATTTAGGTGCAATCCTTGCATTTGATTCACTGTTTGTTTCCTTCTGGTGTCTTGTTGCAGCAGGTATAACAGGAAATATTTCAAAATCTAGTAAAATTAGCAACAGATAAGATTCTTCTGCTTATGTGAATGTAAATGATTACATTGTGATAAGTAGTGGAAGCTAAATGAACGCTGACATTATTGGTAACCGCTGCACATTTGTTTTAAGTCTATGCTTGCAAAATATAATTTTAAAAATAATGCTTTTTATAGATTGTTTCTCTGACATATTTTTCTACACTGAAAATCCTAGTCCTATAATAAAAACTATTAATAAATAAATAAACAAATCTATATTCTTCTAGCCTGCCCTTCCAATGCAGCTCTGGTCAGGTAACAACACCATTAAAACAATCAATTAAAAACATAAAACATTCTCTAATTCACCCCAACTAATTACATAGATGAGGGGAGGTCCTGAGTATTCAGAGTGGGTCTTTCCTCAATCTCCAGCACCTCTTGATGGTCATTTTGATCTAATCATAGGCCTTGTGAAGCAAATCTGCCTTGCAGGCCGTGTGGAAATGGTGAAGGTCTCGCAGGGCCCTGATCTCTTTAAGCATAGCATCCCACCAAGCTGGGGCCAAGGTGGAAAAAGCCTGATCCTGGTCAAGGCCAATTTCATCTTCTTTGGGATAGGGATCCTGAGCAGAAGTTGATCTGATTATCCTAATGCTCTTTGGAGGATATAAGGGAAAAGGTGGTCCCTGTAGATATACTTGTCCTAGACTGTTCAGGGCTTTAAAGGTTAGTACCAAAACCTTGAATCTGATCCAATCTCCAATCTGGAACCAATGCAGGGTTTTAAAGGTTAGTACCAAAACCTTGAATCTGATCCAATCTACAATCTGGAACCAATGCAGGGTTTTAAAGGTTAGTACCAAAACCTTGAATCTGATCCAGTCTCCAATCTGGAACCAATGCAGGGCTTTAAAGGTTAGTACCAAAACCTTGAATCTGATCCAATCTCCAATCTGGAACCAATGCAGCTGGAGAGCACTGGTGTCATGTTTGCCTGTGTGTCAGTGTGTCCCTGTAAGAACTTGTGCTGCTACATTTTGAACTGGAGTTTCTGAAGCAGTCCCAAGGGAAGCCCTGAATACATCAAGTTGCAGGAAACTAATCTAAATAAAGTCACTGTTGTACGGATTATCTTGGCTAGGTCCAACAAATACTGGGAGCTGTATCACCTGTCTCTCTGCATGCCAACCCAGCCAGAGGACCTCTGTCTTGGCTGGATTCAACTTCAGCTGACTCTGCTTAAGACAGACTACCATGGCTTCCAGGCATCTGGCCAAGTCATCTCGTGATGTGGATGGATGGTTGTCAATTAACAGAAATAGCTAAGTGTCATCAGCATACCCAGCCTGATAATCCAGGTCAGCTGGGCAAGGGGCACATCAGGGAAAGTATGGTTCCCTGCAGGACCCCACAGTTACAACACTATGCTGGGAAACACCTCCTCTTGATGCCACCCCTGTCCATAACCTTGGAGAAAAGTCTCCAGCCATTTCAAGGCTGTGTCTCCAATTCCTTAGGCAATGGGTCAAAAGTCTGTGATTGAATGCTGATCTAATAAAACAGCAGCACTGACCTGCCTAGATCCAACTATCTCTGGAGATTGTCTGTCAGGGAAATGAGAGTTTTCTTTAGCCCATGGCCAGGCCAGAAGCTGAACTGGAAATGGTCAAGTGATGATATTTTCTCCAAGAACCCCTGAAGTTGTCTTGCCACTGCCTGTACAATCACTAAGTGTGAAACCAAGCAGTAATTGGCTGGGTCAGTAGGATCCAGCCCTTGCTTTTTCAGTAATGGCCTAACCATTGCCTTTTTTTGTCCCCCCAGGAAAGTCCCTGAGTCCAGGGACAAGTTGATAATATCCTTAAGAGGATCCCAAATCTCCCCACTGTCAACTTTTACCAGCAAAGAAGAACATGGGTCATGAGGGCATGTGGATTGGCTGGACAGCTGCTAGGGCCTTGTCCACTACAGAGCAGACTGGATGTCCAAAATAGGAGATGAAAGTCCTGGCAGAGCAACAAGATTTTCTACACAAAATGGCTCATGAAAACCTCACGGCTAATGTCCAATTGAGAATTTTGGGATGGTCCTAAAGACCTCAAAGATCTGGTTGTTTTAAACAATTGAATGAAGTGTGAGCTAGCAGAGGCAATGGAAACCACATAGAATTCCTACTTAGTGGTCTTCACTGCCATCTCATAAGCATCTTATGTATCATGATGAACTTTCTGCCAGATTCACCTAGCCATCTCAATTTTCCACTTGCACAGCTCTGGTATATATCAAGGAGCTATTTATTTATATACCATCGTTCTCAAATATCTCATGGCAGTTTACAAAATCCACAAATCCCCTAAAATCACCCATTAAAACAATTAGAATAATAGCATAATATCAGATGACTGACAATAAATATCACCACTCCCCTCCCCTCCAGCATGAGTCTGTCACTCTCTATCTGGGAGTGAGGAACTTGGTTAATTCCAGCTAGAGATCCTCAGCTGACAACACTGGGTACCTCTCTGGCCTCAACTATATGTGGTAGAGATCTCAATCTGGCATACAGCCTATCTAGGTGGATCACCGCCAACCAGCTCAGCCTGTTGCTGCAACCTGGCCCAGATCAGAATTCATATTAGTAGAGGATAATCCCTAACCACCCCTCAGAGTATAAACTCTCAACTTGTGAAGTGGCAGCAGGATCCGACACTGCCTGCTGGCACAACCAGCATCTTGCTGACTGTTGACACTTGTCCGCAGCAGCAGTCACCCAAGGCTGCAAGCTCAAGCTGCCATCCAAGGGTGCAAGCTGGGTGCTTGTGCTCCATAACTTGGTGCTGAGTCCAAAGACAGTCTGCCTGAGCTGGAGGTCAAAACCAGGATGGAGTCCAGGTCCAGGGACTATAACCATGCACTGAGTGATGATGAACAAAGGGTCATTGCCTATGGAAGGCCTGGGGAAACAGAGCTGCACTCACAATAATCTCAACCCAGCACAAGTATAAGTCTTGATTCCTGTGGCAGCTTCTGTAGAAAGATAGTCTGGGGGATAGACAAGGCATCTTTGCAGTTGTAGAAGTGTCTGTGAAGTATTCAGGAGGGCATCTTCAAACATAGAGTGTAGCCAGCCTCTCCTTCCCTATCTTTCATGTAATGACAGACCAAATAACTGGTTGGTGAATTAGTCAGCATCTATAGGTTTAAAATTCCAATGATTTCTCTTGTCTCACCTTCTGCCACTCTTCTCCTATCTTCTCTTCTACTTTGAAGGGATAAATTTTGTGAGTTGTTGTTCTTAATCATATTTGGAGGCATTTTGGGCTCTTCTAATAGCATTTTCAACACACAATTGCAGAGCTCTCTCACCACAAGTGATCACTGTATCTGCCATCTTCCTACATCTGCCATCATCATATTCCTACAATAGTCCCCTCATAAATATTTTCTGAGACAGCCCAGCAATAATAGCTCTATGCTTGTTTTCCTTTATCCTTCCTGTGGGAGATTTGAAATGCTTTCATTGGCCCAGAAATAAATTTAATGGAACATTGCCACTTATGGCTTGTCTCTGACTACAAGCTGTTAGTGACATGTATCCAGCCATTTATGGACTTTGCAGAGCAAGACTTTCCTGTTTTGCCTTCTGCAGCAACCCATTCAACCAACCACCCAATTACTTCATTACTTTAAGATTTAAATTTGGGCAACTAGAAGATTACAGACCACAGTTGGTCAGCCACACACAAAGCTAGACACTTTGTACACCATCAAATTGAATCTGTAAATATCCCTGATAGTTGCCGAGTCAGGATGTATATGTAGTTGTTAAGAAAAAACTAACGCCCTTCACTTTTAAAATATAGCATTGTAAGACCTGTAGAACATGTAATAATGTTAGTATTTAAAAGTTACTATTTAAAATAACTCCCCATTTCCTTTTTGTTTGTACAAAGATACTTATGATACTATTTTACTTCCAGATCCCTGAAAGCAGATGCATGCTTTCTGTGACAATTAAGTTCCTGCAAATATACTACTGTTTTATTTTAACTCCAAAGTTGTATGTGTTTATGGGTACTAAAATCCTGCTGAAAGCCACCCTGAATTTGTGTGATTTGTACTTGATCTCTCATGTCTACATTTAATGGCTTTATGGCAACATAAAGGTGGGGAAAACTTTGCCTTTTACAAACACTGTACCTTTTCTTGATGCAAATGGACATTTTGGGACAAAAATCTCTGTTGCCAATACCCACTAAGAATGGGCAAGTTCATTTATAGTTTTACTGACAGGCAAACTGATATAGAAAATCACCAGTGGCCTGGAAGGATGTAACTGCACAGACAGGCATTGAAAAACACCTACTTGATATGGAGGTATACAGAGCAAATGCTCTGAGGCTAGTCATCTCCTTTTGTCGGGTTTCCTCCACTCTGCTGTGAAATATGTTTTCCCATGCATAGAGCTTAAGAAGTTTTATCCCACGAAGCATTTCATTTGTTTTCTTCAGCCTCTCATTGGAATATTCCTACACAATTGATACAAGCAATCAAAGAGATTATTGCATGTGTTTTATCCAATTATACACACTAATTAAAACTGACTACAGGTATTACAGCTGTTGTAGATAATATAGAATATAAGTGCAGATCTTCAAGAAACACACATGAATACTACTATTTCCCTACCCCCTTTACTTCTTCCCTTTTCTCCCTACTTCTCTCACACTTTTCTTCCTCTCTCCTCCATGTCTGTCACTTCCTCTCTTTCTGCCCCCATCCCCCTTTCTTTTTCTGACTCCCTACCTCAAAACTCTCTTTCTCCTGCACCCCATTGTGATCACTCTCCCAGCCTCCCACTGGCTTCCCTCCTACTGGCTGCCACAGCCTCCCCTCCTCTCAAAGCAGAGGCAATGGTAGCTCTCCAACTTGTAATTCACACACATTAGACAATGAACTTTTAGTGCACTTTAGAAGTAGATATTCCTGAATTATGCCCAATATTAGAAACACACTTTTAAAACATTGGCATTTGGTTAGTGATCTACAGGGTTGTGAACAAGGATTAATCCTAGCATGGAGACGTAGTCATAATGTAGGTGAACTCGTAAGCAAGCAACGCTTGCGCTCCTCTGCCCCTTTAAGCAACTTACCAAAGGGCAACTTTAGGTGCGGTTCATGTGTGGTTTGTAATAATATGGAATAATATGTTACCCATTAATGAATTCACTGAACCTGTGAGTAGAATTGCCTGAGGCCTGAAAAAGATGCTCTCATAATTATCCCAGAAAGCAGTGTCTGACCTGAAGAGAGGAATCCTTACTTTTTCAACAGCCTACCCATGTCTGATGCCAAACACTATTTTTTTTTGTCTACTATTGCTGCTCAAAGCCCTTATCTGACTAGTGCATAATACTTTTGGGAAGCCAGGCCTGCTCAGACAGTGCAGTGACAAGCAGGATGTTGTCCTACAGCAACTATATTCCTGATGTGCAAAAGAAAAAGGCTGCAGATGTTCACCTTTATGTTACTAACAAATGTTTGGCACTACTTGCAAGGACAAAGACAAGGCTAATTCCAAGGCTACTGCTGCCAATGGCACATCTGTTTATATCACCATGGCAGCTAGCTGTTCCTTTAATTTGTACCAAGTGGAGCAGTTTCCACACAAAGCTGGGTACTCCTGTTCCAACCAACTTGTCTGACTCTGCCAGAGTGTAGGTGAGAGATAACTAGTACATTCATAATAAAGATACAGCTATACTGCCATTTTCTCTGTTTGGGGGACTTATTTTGTTCTGTAGCTTCTACTGATTCTGTTGTGGATTTTATTGGCATTATGGGTTATTTGTGGCTAGATTGTTATAAACTGCTGTTTCTATTTGCTGTATATCATGTTAACATTTATATTTGTTAGGTTTAATCATGATACTCACCAATGTACTTCTTTGGGCCTGTGAAAGTTTTGTGGCTACAAAATATTGAACAGGTACAAGGACTATGATAACCACAGCTCCAATTAAGGCACTGAATCCAAGTAGGTAGTAAAGGAGAATGACCCCTACAATAATCTGACATAACAGAAGCAAAAGGGACATTATTTTCCTAACCATTTTAAATAATTATCAGAAGTTAAAGACCATTAGATCCTGCTGATTATAGGACAATCCCACAAACAAATCTACAATCTTCTTCACAATATGAAAACCCTGTTTAGGCATTTAACATTTCAAATAAACTTGCAAGTAAAGAAAAGTAAATAAGTTAGTATTCATCTGCACTAAAGCTTCTGCTCTTTGCTTACGTTTGGATGTCTTACATTTATAAATGGGCTTACTGCAGATGGTCAGTTGAAAGTGCCTGAATATGACTTGTCATAGTAAGTTTCATAGTAAGTATGTTTCTGGGCTAAATGTTCTCAAAATCCATTAGAAATTTACAGAAATTTTGCAGTATGAAGCAAAGTGAATGAGAATATGTTTGAAATGAAATACAAACTACAGCACCAGACCTGCAGGCAATGAAAGAAAACTATTGAAATATTTTAAGAGAAAAAAGAGAAAATGACAATATAAACAGAACTGTTTGCTGTACTGCTATGGTGGGCAGCATTTGAAAAGCAAGCCTCAAAGAGCTGAAGTATCAGAAAACTAGGAAGTGATGACTAAACCTTCACATAATTAGTGACAGGCTGCTCCAAGCACTCTGGTCAGCAACAGCTGAAAGAAAAAGCCTTATGATAATACTATGCTGAGGGAATTTGAATTCTGACAGAGAGGGAAAGCTGTTGAATATCAGCTTTGAGGAGATTTTAGTTAGAAAACAAGGTTTTAATTTGAGAATCTTGATTCAGTCTAAACTGAAAGCAGTTCTATACAGAGACGAGAACTAATAATATTTGGTAGGGTGATCTGGGTAGTGAACTGAGGCTCCCAGGCTAAGAAAAGTGGATACGTTTTCTAGGGAGAGGAGAAAACTTCCTGTCTAGTTAGAAAGGGAAATTTGTTCTATTTGAGAGCCAGTTTGGTGTAGTGGTTAGGAGTGTGGACTTCTAATCTGGCATGCCAGTTTCGATTCTGCACTCCCCCACATGCAACCAGCTGGGTGGCCTTGAGCTCGCCATGGCACTGACCAAGCAGTAATATCAGGGCTCTCTCAGCTTCACCCACTTCACATGGTGTCTTGTAGGGAGAGGAAAGGGAAGGCAACTGTAAGCCGCTTTGAGCCTCCTTTGGGTAGGGAAAAGTGGCATATAAGAACCAACTCTTCTTCTTCTTCTTCTTCTTCTTCTTCTTCTTCTTCTTGCTTCTTCTTCTGCTTCTGCTTCTGCTTCTTCTTCTATTATTTACCTGGTCCAGTGTGGAAGGATACTGCTCTAGACACCTCAGGAGTTAGAGAAAAACTGGTGTTTCAGAGAAGGGGAGACTGGGTACTGACAGAGGATACTAGCCTTCAGAGCACCAGAGGAGTTTAAGGAAACTCAAAGAAGAGTACTGTAGCATTTGGGAAGACACAGATACAAAAGCCTCTCACCATTAAGAACATAGAAATGGGAAAAATGAGCTTCCATAACTCTCATTATCATGAATTTAAGAACTAAAACCGCCCAACCAGTGTTTTTTACCTTAAAGTTTTCAATTTCTCATTCCATCTGACCTTTCCTTGTGTGCTAAATAAAATTTTGGATTCTGTTTGACTTTTACTACATCTCTAGAGCCATTCTGAAGGGGTTTTGGTAAAGAGGGCTCCTGTACTTTTCCATTATGTTCCAGGGCTGAATTAAAAACTGAATTATTTTTCAGAGACAAGGTGGGATGCCCAGCTTTATTAATTTCAATAAAGAAACCACATTACTTGGGAAGCTCAGTAAGTGAGAGAACAGAATTTTTTGTGGGGAGAGGGAAGGGAAAATCTACCTCTGAGGGAGAAAGTTCGACAATGTCATCATAACTGCTTACAGGTTTAATACAGATGCAAAAAATCCCTCGCTTCATATTTTTTGTTCAATTTTATAACTCCCAACCTCATGGGCATAGCTTTCAGACAGCATTTCTACCACTTACCACTCTGTGCCACAAGAGGCTCTTACTTTTAGCTTAGGTAAACATAAATATCCTGGTCAGGTACCTCAAAGAAAGTAGTATAGGTCCTAGGTTGGCCTCAAGGGAAGCCTTGAAAAAAATACCATCTCTGGACACCACCTACCTCAACTCCAAAGACACAAAATGATTTGTGAGGAAGAACTTATCTGGCTCCTCCCAATAATGGGAGGAGATAGTCCTTAGCCACAAGCCATAGAGAACTTCAATTTAAAAAACAAACAAACATCACTTTGAACTGAATCTGGAAACAAATAGGCAGACAAAGCAGATCTTTCAGCAATTGAGTGACATGATCTCCATACCCACCACTGACAAGAACCTGGCTAATGCATTTGGGATGAGCTGAAGATGCTGGACCATTTCAAAAGGCAGCCCTATGCAGAATACATTACAGTCTTTGCCAAGATCGGCTACTAGTGCCCTATCTGTCCTCCGAACACCTGGCCACGGTGATCCATGCAATGGTCACCTCCAGAATAGATTTCTGTAACTCTATGCAGGCCTGCCCTTGTCCCTGATCCAGAGACTATAGTTGGTACAAAATGTGGCTGCAAGGGTCCTCGCAGGAATACTGTGGAGGGCCCATATTCATCTGGTGCTGAGGCAGCTGCACTGGTTACCTGTTGCTCTCTGGATCCAGTTCAAGGTATTGATGCTAACCTTTAAGGCCCTTCATGGCCTGTGACCCACATACCTGAGGGACTGCCTATGTCCCCTGCAGAGTCCTACACTCTGGGGGTGACAACTTACTGGTCATTTCCAGTACCAAGGAAGCATGCCTAGCCTTGACCAGAGCTAGGGCCTTCTCGGTCCTGCCCCTGACTTGGTGGAATGAGATCCTGGGTGAGCTGCAGGCCCTGTGGGAGCCTTTGATGTTCTGCGGGTCCTGCAAAATGGAGCTCTTCTGCCAGGTTTATGGTTGAGGCCAGGGTAGTGAGAAAGATCAGTGTCCCCCCTGGTGTTAGGCAGCAGCTAGTTTGTGTCGATCCCTCTTTCCATCTCTCCAGAGATAGGGATAGGGGGTTGGGGAGTTTGGATGTATTACTTCCATGTTGTTCTTTCTTTATTGTGATTTTGTTGTCCATTTTAATGAGGCTTTATTGGGGGTTTTATTGGATGTCTGTAACATGCCACAAGCCAGTCTCGGGAGTGGCGGGAAATAAATAAATAAACAAACAAATAAAATAAGCACTGGGGTTATTCCTACAATACGATAGAGAATAGCCATGTAGAGTTATGCCGCCTGTCATGTTATTTTTCTGCTCTTAAAAACAAGTGCTACCTTAAGAATTACTGTTGCATCCTTTATAAACAAATGAGAAGCAACTGCATATCTGTTATTTCGCATGTGATTCTGTAGCAAAGCTGTTGAGATAGGCAGTGAAAAAACACTTTTTATATACTTAAAATATTTGCCTAAATGCATTTCAAATCTATACCTAGTGTGATATGAAAGTTTATTAATAGTATAGTATCAGTTTTCTTACCTGTACTGGCATAGCCCAAAGATTAGGGCAAAGGAAGAAAAACCACATCAGCTGATTTGTATCTATAGCAACCAGGTTACAGATCTGACCCGCAGTCATTTCCCCCATGGACATATTGGAAGTTGACAGCAGCATAATCTTATTGTAAATTTTTGTCTAAAATGAGAACATGAAATGTTATTTAAAATATGAAACTTTTTCTCTCTTACGTTTTCTAATAATGATATCTATCTATCTATCTATCTATCTATCTATCTATCTATCTATCTATCTATCTATCTATCTATCTATCTATCTATCTATCTATCTATCTATCTATCTATCTATAGATATAGATATAGATATAGATATAGATATAGATATAGATATAGATATAGATATAGATATAGATATAGATATAGATATAGATATAGATATAGATATAGATATAGATATAGACTTTTGTGGCGCAGAGTGGTAAGGCAGCAATCGTGCAGTCTGAAAGCTCTGCCCATGAGGCTGGGAGTTCGATCCCAGCAGCCAGCTCAGGGTTGACTCAGCCTTCCATCCTTCCAAGGTCGGTAAAATGAGTACCCAGCTTGCTGGGGGGTAAACGGTAATGACTGTGGAAGACACCGGCAAACCACCCCGTATTGAGTCTGCCATGAAAACGCTAGAGGGCGTCACCCCAAGGGTCAGACATGACCCGGTGCTTGCACAGGGGATACCTTTACCTTTATATATATATATATATATATATACACACTAGCAGTAGAGCCCGCTGTTAAAAAAATACAGCAGACCCTAGGGGACTGGGGGATGGTTTTCCACCCCCCCCCCATGTAGCAAAATGCTCCCCAGGCCCCAGGGCCCTCCTTCTTTGTGGGTCCTCCTCCTTTCGGCCCTCCTCCTTTGTGGTCTAGCCCATGGGGCCCTGAGGAATTTATTCCCTTCTATGAAGCAGCTGAGGAGCCCAATTCTTGCCCTTTGCCTGAAGTTCCTGCTCAAATCCCAATGATACCCCAGTTATTACAGGATTAGCATAAACATTACAGAGAACATGATATATACAGAGCTTGAATTTGCATCTCCTGTTTCTGACAAAGGAAGTTTGCTAAGCAGAAAGGGAAAGGGAAAAAAATGTCCTGCTAATCTGAGACTCGAGGCTATTCCACACAGTAAAAAAAATTTCAGAGTTCATCACAGACGTGGTTTGTGTGCTTCATATTTCTCTACCTCTCAATAACAATATATTGGCTTTCAGTTGCAGACAGCATAAGGAAGAATGATTCCTCTCTAATCAACTCAGGTATAACACACAGTAGATTTTAGTCAAATAGCATATAAATTTGATAACATAACCTAGACAATGATGAATACTGATTTTCTTTATTGCAAAGTGTATGACCATAGTTATAAAAGTAACTGAGGACCAATCTATTTGGTAAAAATATTCAGGGCAATGATATTCACTCTTTTCAACGCTCCCCCAAAGACAGAACATGTTTCTGTGCGATATGGTATGCTATTTGCATATTATTATTATTATTATTATTATTATTATTATTATTATTATTATTATTATTATTATTATTACTATTTAGATTTAGATTTAGATTTAGATTTAGATTTATTTCCTGCCACTCCCCATAGGCTCGTGGCAGGTCACAATAGTCCTGTCCCCATTAAAATAACCATTAAAAGACTTTAAAACAATCCCATCCCCTGCTATCAGAGCGACAGGGAGGATGGGGAGGAGATCTAACTTACTAGGTCCGGGGGAGGGGTGTGCTGGCACTCATTCGCTGACCCCGGCCTCAACCAAAAAGCTTTCCAAATATTTAAATTGAAAATCCTATAAAGATATTTTCTAATCTGCAATTTAATCACTACTGTATTATCACAGAGAGCCAGCTTCTTGTAGTGTTTAGGAGAACTGACTTCTAATCTGGCAAGCTGCGTTTGATTCTCCACTCTTGCACATGCAACCAGCTGGGTGACCTTGGGCTTGCAACAGCACTGATAAAGCTGTTCTGACTGGGCTCGCTCAGCCTTACCTCACAGGTGTCTTTCATAAGGAGAGGAAAGGGAAGGTGATTGTTAGCCGCTTTGAGACTCCTTCTGGTAGAGAAAAGCAGCATTTAAGAACCAATTGTTGTTCTCCTATTGTCATTAAAAGGGCCACAATTCATCAAAAGTTAGTGACTAATTTTCAGGGCTGTTCCGCATTTGTCCAAAATAGCACAATGGTTACTAATTGAAATCGCTACAGTTTTGCTGTTATGCACAACGTCGTTGACAATCTGCAACACTCCTGAAACCGATCTGCAAAAAGCGCTTCGTTGTAGCGCTTTCAGGGAAATCCCAAAAAGTGGATTCACCCTCCGGAAAGCGCTACACTCCTGCAACCAATCTGCAACACTAGCGGGAAAGTTCTGTGTGTTACCATTGTTGCGAAGCGATCGCCATTTTTTTTTCTCCGAGCGAGCGGAGATCAACGCACTGGCAAGCCTTCGTTTACCCAGTGAGGCTTCCCTGGCTGCAGTCCCTCTGTTTAAAGTCACCAAGCACAAGCATCACAGAGGCCCGTTTGCTGGTTTATTTTCACTTTATTTTTCACACTGTTTTTGGCCGAAAATCGCGCCCGTGAGGGGGGGGGTTTCACTCGGGGGGAGCGTGGCAACGATGAAACGGCAGCTCAAACATCACCTGCTAGCTGGATGGGTCTCTCCGTTGCAACGAATCAACGCATATCTGTTGCAACGGGTGTGTGTGTGTTTTTTTTAAACCTTCCTTAAAGGGAAAGGGGCTGTTTGGGAGCATGCTAACGGCTGCCCATTGGCTGCTTGACGGCCAGGGGCGGGACACAGCTCAGCAATAGCGCTTCCTTTCTAGCGATTTTTGCCGAGACCGGAACCCTGTGGGAAACGATAGAAACGCAACTGGATTCCACTACAAAGGCAGGTATGCATAACGACGAATTCCACTATTTAAAATGGCGATTTTTCGTTCAGCAAACAATTTGCTACATGGATCCCGGTGCGGAATGGCCCCCATTCTTCTGATTCTTTCCTCAGCTTCCTGAGCTGAGCCAACAGCCAAAATATACTGTCAAGGAGTAGGACTGCCAGAATTCTTCAGCAATGAAAAAAACACTTTACTATGGTGGCTCAGAGAAAAAAAATGGAGAGAAAATCTTTCCCCTGAGTCCATGAGCATCTATAGATAGGTATTTTAATGCTAATTTTATAACTCCATTATAGTTGTTTAAGATATGTTTTTGTTTAGTATATTGCAATTTTCCATTGACTAAAATAGCTGTTCACAGCTGGATAACACTTCTTTAGGTAAGAATGTTCCATATATATGAAGTACCTGTATTGCTCCTCTCAAGTTAATTCCTGTTTCAATAGCAACATAATAAGAAGCCTGGAGAAATGTTCTTTGTAATAAAAGAGCAAAGAATAGGAGGACTGCCAAAACATAAGCATTGGCCAGAAATTCTGGAGATGAAATGAAGAAAACACCAAGTATTTTAGTCTGTAGGGGAGAGATAGAGGAAAATGTCATTTAATTGAAAAATTGATAATCTAGTTTACTTTTGATAATTTCTAAATAAAATATATAAATATAGTATAGTTTTAATACAATGGGAATTGCAAACTTATTGAGAATAACATTTTGATAAATCAAGTAAATATTTTTTTCATTCAAATGAACAGGAAGAAAAAATAATCTATGCTATAATTATGTAATATCTGAGAACCAGATGGCCAAAACAAGTAGCCTTGGACTTCTTTAGAGGTGACAGAGATAAAACTCATACATACACACCAATCTTCACAAAGACAACAGATATAAGCCTGTTAGTAAACCTGTTTCTCAATTGTATCTTCGTATTTCAGACTGAGTAGACAAATTTCCTAACACAAAAAAATGGCATGTATCCTAAAGTTTATTTCTGCTTGGACTATTTTTTCCCCCAATGTAGAGGTAGTGCTCTGCTGTGGATCACTTTCCTCCCAAACAAAGTACTTTTGGGCTCCTTGAAAGGCATTGGCCATATGTGGGTGGAGCATTGTCTACAAAACAAATGAACTGTAGGAAAACCTGAAGAAGGTATAGGATTCAAGCCACTGCTTGCCATGTTTCTTGGAAGGTTCAGATAAAGACATCTCTGGGATCTACCTTTTTACATTTAGTGAGAGTTTAGTATAGATAATTTTTCAGGCATTTGTCTGACATGGTATATCCATGGCTGCCTCGGTAATGAGGAATGCCTTCAGATTTCAGGGATGAAGACTGGATTTGGGGAAGGTAGGGATCTCAGCAGGGTATAATATCATAGATTCATATCTATTGTGCACACATAAAACATCTCACTGTATATACCACAAATGCCAACTACAGACCTTCCAGACCTAATGCATTCTGATCATACTGATCTTCATCAGAGGTCGATATATAGATACATACTGCTGTACATAACAATTTTTTTCAATTCACAATGGTGAGGGGTGGGCTTCTTAAATTTGCTATGGCTGGTTCTGGTCCTGCAAAGTATTCCTATTGGCAGAATCCTCAGCCAGCAAGTATTTCCTATTCCTCAAGTATTAGAAAATGCTGTGTGCATCTCTGTGAAAAGGTCCAAAATTAATCTGGAAGTTTGTGTATGCATATAGACCCAAAGGCAGAATACTACAACAAGCACTGTGTTGTTGGAGGGCTGCCACCATTGAGCTCTGCCTTGCCTCCGCAGTGAAGCACCTGGACTCAGCATCATTGACAACACTATTTGGAGGGAAATAACTATGCAGAACTAAGTCAACAGACTTCACCCAAGCTTTTATTTTTTAAAAGAATGGTAAATGCATAGCAGTATTGAATGAGGGAGAAACACTATATGTTCAGCTAGATGGTTATCTAACAGTAAATGTAGCTGTGAAGAACAACTCCTTACAATTTAAAAAATGCCCTGCCCTAAACTGACCAGTCAGTAAAAACAAGACCAGGAGCTGATTGTGGTTCAGATCATCAGCTTCTTGTTGCAGAATTTAGGCTTGAATTGAAGAAAGTAGGGAAAAGCACTAGGCCACTCAGGTATGAACTAAATCATATCCCCAACGAATACACAGTAGAGGTGACAAATAGATTTAAGGAATTAGATCTGATAGACAGAGTGCCTGAAGAACTATGGACTGAGGTTCGCAACATTGTACAAGAGGTAGCAACTAAAACCATCCCAAAGAAAAAGAAATGCAAGAAATCAAAATGGCTGTCCGAGAAAGCTTTACAAATAGCTAAGGAGAGAAGGGAAGTGAAAGGCAAGTGAGAAAGAGAAAGATACATCCAATTGAATGCAGAATTCCAGAGAATAGCTAGAAGAGATAAGAATGCCTTCTTAAAAGAACAATGCAAACAAATAGAAGAAAACAATAGAATGGGGAGGACCAGAGATCTTTTCGAGAAAATTGGAGATATGAAGAGAACGTTTCATGCAAAGATGGTTATGCTAAG
The DNA here is from genome assembly GCF_049243985.1 of Paroedura picta. Lineage (NCBI taxonomy): Eukaryota > Metazoa > Chordata > Lepidosauria > Squamata > Gekkonidae > Paroedura > Paroedura picta. The sequence goes on along the minus strand of NC_135370.1, from coordinate 92,092,447 downwards.
GACCAAAATGGTAGGGACCTGCAGAGAAGAGGACACACAGTAATAGGTTTACATTTCAAGTACAACGATATAGGCTAGATATCAGGACAAAAATTTTCACAGTCAGAGTAGTTCAGCAGTAGGCTGCCTAAGGAGGTGGTGAACTCCCCTCTCACTGGCAGTCACTGGCAGTCTTCAAGCAAAGGCTGGATACACACATTTCTTGGATGCTTTAGGATGATTAGGGCTGATCCTGCGTTGAGTAGGGGGTTGGACTAGAGGGCCTGTATGGCCCCTTCCAACTCTATGATTCTATGATTCTATGACCTCACAGAAGCAGAAGAGATTTAAAAAAGGTGGCAAAATTATACAGAGGAACAATACAAGATCCAGCTTAACATCCCTGATAACCACAATGGGTTAGTTACTGACCTGGAGCCAGACATCCTGGAATGTTAAGTCAAATGGGCCTTAGGAAGTCTGAGCAACAATAAAGCTAGTGGTGGTGACAGCATTCCAATTGAACTATTCAAAATCTTAAAAGAGGATGCAGTAAAAGTGCTACACTCAATATGCCAGAAAATTTGGAAAACTCAACAATGGCCACAGGATCGGAAAAGGTCAGTTTACATTCCAATCCCAAAGAAGGGTAATGCCAAAGAATGTTCAAACTACCACACCATTGCACTCATTTCTCAAGTTATGCTCAAAATCCTACAAGCTAGGCTCCAGTAATATGTGAACTGAGAACTTACAGGCAGGATTTCAAAGAGGCAGAGGAACTAGAGATCAAATTGCCAACATACGCTGGATCATGGAGAAAGCTAGGGAGTTCCAGAAAAACATCTACTTCTGCTTCATTGACTATGCTAAAACCTTTGATTGTGTGGAGCACAACAAATTGTGGCAAGTTCTTAAAGAGATGGGAATACCAGAGCATCTTATTTGTCTCTTGAGAAACCTAGATGCAGGTCAAGTAGCAACAGTGAGAACTGGGCATGGAATCATTGATTGGTTCAAAATTGAGAAAGGAGTTCGGCAAGGCTGTATATTATCGCCTTGCCTATTTAACTTGTACGCGGAGCACATCATGAGAAAGGCGGGGTTAGATGAATCACAAATTGGGATCAAGATTGCAGGGAGAAATATCAACAACCTCAGATATGCTGATGATGCGGGTAAAGGAGGAGAGTGCAAAAGTTGGCTTGAAACTCAACATCAAGAAAACAAAGATTGTGGCATCCGGCCCTCTCAATTCCTGGCAAATAGATGGGGAAGAAATGAAATGGAGGTAGTGACAGATTTTATTTTTCTGGGCTTCAAGATCACTGCAGATGGGGACTGCAGCAAAGAAATTAAAAGACGCTTGCTCCTGGGGAGCTATGGCAAATCTAGACAGCATCCTAAAAAGCAGAGACATCACCCTGCCAACAAAAGTGTGTCTAGTCAAGGCTATGGTCTTCCCAGTTGGAATGTATGGCTGTGAAAGTTGGACCATAAGGAAGGCCGAGCGTCAAAGAATTGAGGCTTTTGAACTCTGGTGCTGGAGAAGACTCTTGCGAGTCCCTTGGACTGCAAGGTGAACAATCCGGTCAGTCCTAGAGGAGAGCAGCACTGACTGCTCCTTGATCAGCCCTGACTCCCTGGAGAAGAGCCTAATGCTGGGAGCGATTGAGGGCAAAAGAAGAAGGGGACGACAGAGAATGATGTGGCTGGATGGAGTCACTGAAGCAATTGGTGCGAACTTAAATGGACTCCGGGGAATGGTAGAGGACAGGAAGGCCTGGAGGATCATTGTCCATGGGGTCGCGATGGGTCAGACACAACTTCGCACCTAACAACAACATCAATAACAACCAATAACAAGAGACCAATCACACAAAAAAAGAAAAAATAGTACTGCAGCAGTATCTGGTTTTTCTCATTGGGGTACAGAAACCATACTTGGCAATTCCCAAGAGATTATTAGATTTTTGAAAAGGTGTAGAGTGCAGGCACAGGATTCATATTAAAGAAATACCAACTTTACTTCTCTGATAATCAAAAGTAAGCTGTAAGTGCAGAAAGGGTCTGTATTGTAGTATATAATATTTATAGATGGATGATGTTTAGGCAGGGCTTAATAATTTCTAACTACAAATCCCAAATAATAATCCAAGGAAATAAATAAATCATATAGTTTATCATATCTTGTATGCTTTAGGATGCTTTGGGCTGATCCTGCATTGAGCAGGGGGTTGGACTAGATGGCCTGTATGGCCCCGTCCAACTCTATGATTCTATGATTCTGATATGTTTAACTGTAATACCAAAGGTTTATCAAGTCGCTTAGTGTAGGAAAGAAGTTAGTAGCAACCTAACATACAGTTTTCAAATTATACAATAATCATTACCTGAGGTCGGAAAGTGTTGTTCCCTTTCCCAACATGGTGTACAATCCCAGAAATACAGAGGGGACCAGCAAATCCAAGTAAATCTGCCAGGATACGGAAAGTGCTGCTTAACACCAAAGGTCTTCCAAAGGCACAACAGAGGGCATACCAGATAGACTTGGATCCTTGTGGGTATGGAGTATTTTTGCTCTGTCCAAGAATAATTATATTAATTATTTATAGGATAAATGTTTGAAAAATGCATATGCTAAAACAATTAAATTACATTCACAACTCATTTTTATAATTAGGGTTGCCAGCTCTGGTTTGAAAAATTCCTAGACATTTGGAAATGGGGGATGCAAAGAGAATGAGCAGGGATGTTTATTTTAAATGTTTAAAATGGGTTTAAACTTCAAGTACAACGATATAGGCTAGATATCAGGAAACAATTTTTCACAGTCAAAGTAGTTCAGCAGTGGAATAGGCTGCCTAAGGAGGTGGTGAGCTCCCCCTCACTGGCAGTCTTCAAGCAAAGGTTGGATACACACTTTTCTTGGATGCTTTAGGATGCTTAGGGCTAATCCTGTGTTGAGCAGGGGGTTGGACTAGATGGCCTGTATGGCCCCTTCCAACTGTATGAGTCTATGATTCTATGATGTGATATCACAGGATTTCCCTCTACAGCTGCTATTACTTCCATGGGAAGCATTCTCTATAGCTGACTTTAAAGGTTAATACCAAAACCTTGAACTTGATCTGGGCTGCAACTGGTAACCAGTGCAACTGCTTCAGCACCAATTGGATATGGGCACTCCAAGATATGAGGACCCATTCTGGATCAGCTGCAATTTCCAGGTCATTGCATACAGTGAGTTGCAGAGGTCAATCCTGGAGATGACCATTGCATGGATCAGTGGCCAAGTGATCCAAAGGCAGATAGGGTGCTCGTAGCCTCATCTGACTGAAATGCGAAAACACCAGGTGGGCTACTCTGGTGACCTAGGACTCCACCAATAGGGAGGTAACCAGATCCCACCTAATTTTCTGGCCATGGGAGAAATGTTAAATTATACCCTGGCCAGAGTGAGCAGTCATGAGACTTGGTGAGTTTCAACAATCTGATCAAATATTTCCTATGATTCCATGAAGGTGCCAGCATCCAGATGGGTAAGGCAGGGTTAGTTTGTCCATGTAGCACATGTTATAGGCCCCATATTTCCAGGGCCCCCGTGCAGTGCCTTCCTCTCATGCATCAAAGTCATAGCTTCTGTCCCCTTTTTAAGGACACTCAGAGTGACACCCCTTTCCACTGTGCCCCCAACCTCACTGCTCCTGACACAGTTCTACTCTGCTAAGGCCCTGTGAATCCTTAAACTGACTCTGATGCTGTGGACCTTGCACATTCTTAAACTTCTCCTGAGGTAATGCTGATAGCCACCCATATGTGTGCTGTCTTTTGTGGCCCCTTCACCCTGCCTTAGGAGATAAGAAATACTTTATTTTGTCTGTTTTTCTGCTAACTGCATAAAATACAATTGTTAGAAGGGCGTTTTTATAAATAGAAGAGGGCTATAGTATAACGCCTTACCAGAGCAGAGTAAAGTGGTAACATCACCTCATGTGATCTGGATACTATAGCGCTTTTAACATAGCCTAAAATCATATTTGCCTTTTTAGCTACCAAGTCACAGTGTCTAGTCTACTAAGATCTCCAGATCCTTTACACACGCACTGCTGCCAAGACAAGTCTCGCCCATCGTATACTGATGCCTATGATTTTTCCTAACTCAATGAAGAACTTCACATTTATCACTATTGAAATTCATTTTATTCATTTTAGCCCAGTTTTCCAGCCTGTCAAGATCATCTTGTAATCTGATTCTGTCTTCTGGTGTGTTTGCTACCCCTCCCAGTTTCGTGTCATCTGCAAATTTAATGACCCCTCTATTCCTTCATCCAAATCATTTATGAACATGTTTAAACAACACAGGGCACAGGACAGATCCCTGAGGCACTCCACTTCTCACTCCTCTCAAAGAAGATGATGAACCATTTACAAGCAACCTTTGGGTGCAATCTGTCAACTATTTCTCGATCCACCGACAGTAATAGGATCCATACCACATTTTACCAACTTGTGAATAAGAATATCATGTGGAACCTTATCAAAAGCCTTACTGAAATCAAGGTAAACTATATCCACAGCATTCCCTTGATCTAGCAAGGTAGTAACTTTCTCAGAAAAGAGATGTTGGTCTGACATGATTTGTTCTTGAGAATACCATGCTGACTCTTGGTAGTCAAACTTTATTGCACTAGGCCATAGGCCATTGCAAGATCAGATACAATACAATTGTTAAAAACAAACAAAGAGTAAAAATTACATACATTTACCCATACCTTCTGCTCATTAGCCAGCAGTATTTGCTACAAGGCCAGCTGGAATCTTTCTTGCAGTCAAAGCAAAGGTGGCAACCCTTTGTGACACAAATGGGTCCGTATCGGAGAGCAAATACCCTAATCTATCATGAGCTGAAGAAAATGCCCCTGGAATGATTTTATTTTAAAATTTCCTCCTTGGTTCTGTATACAGTGGGCATTCCAGTAGATCGTGTGGCAAATCTTCAACTACTGGGTTCCCACAAATACAGAGACATTGTAACAAAGGAATTTGAGCATATCTCCCTGTCAGAACAGAAGAGGGCATTGTCCGAAATCTCAGAGCTGAAAACGCTATTCTTAGCTTGCTCACATTTATATTACCCAGATACAGGGCTCTGCTGTGATCTTTTTTAAAGGTCTTAAACCATGGAGCATGGTTTACAACCCCTTCAAGGATCGCTGCCTTGTTGTGGCAAGGGGGCTTGCGTAGCTCAGTGAAGCTATGAGCTATGCCGTGCAGGGCCACCCAAGACGGACAGGTCATAGCTGAGAGCTCTGACAAAAGGTGATCCACTGGAGAAGGAAATGGCAAACCACTCCAGTATCTTTGCCATGAAAACTCTATGGACAGTTCCAATAGGCATAACGATATGACGCTGGAAGATGAGCCCCTCAGGTCGGAAGGTGTCCAATATGCTACTGGGGATGAGCAGACGGCTAGTACGAGTAGCGCCAGAATGAATGAAGCGGCTGGGCCAAAGCCGAAAGGACGCTCAGTTGTGGAAGTAACTGGTGGCGAAAAGACAGTCCGATGCTGTAAAGATTTTTATTCCATAGGAACCTGGAACGTCAGATCCATGAATCAAGGCAAGCTGGACGTGGTTAAACAAGAAATGAGAAGACTGAACATCGACATTTTAGGAATCAGTGAACTAAAATGGACAGGAATGGGTGAATTTAATTCAGATGACCATCAGGTATACTACTGTGGACAAGAATCTCGCAGAAGAAATGGAGTAGCCTTCATAATCAATAAGAGAGTAGGAAAAGCAGTCTTGGGATACAATCCCCAAAATGACAGAATGATCTCAGTTCGAATCCAAGGCAAACCATTCAACATCACAGTGATCCAGGTCTATGCCCCAACCACTGCTGCTGAAGAGGATGAAGTTGATCAGTTCTATGAAGCCCTACAACACCTTATAGAAGCAACGCCAAAAAATGATGTGCTTATCATCATGGGGGATTGGAATGCTAAAGTAGGAAGCCAAAAGATAACTGGGATAACAGGCAAGTTTGGCCTTGGAGTACAAAATGAAGCAGGGCACAGGCTGGTAGAATTTTGTCAAGAGAATACAATGGTCATAGCAAACACTCTTTTCCAACAACCCAAGAGACGACTCTACACATGGACATCACCAGACGGTCAACACAGAAATCAGATTGACTATGTACTCTGCAGCCAAAGATGGAAAAGTTCTATACAGGCAATAAAAACAAGACCAGGAGCTGATTGTGGTTCAGATCATGAGCTTCTTGTTGCAAAATTTAGGCTTAAATTGAAGAAAGTAGGGAAAAGCACTAGGCCACTCAGGTACGAACTAAATCATATCCCCGACGAATATACAGTAGAGGTGACAAATAGATTTAAGGAATTAGATCTGATAGACAGAGTGCCTGAAGAACTATGGACGGAGGTTCGCGACATTGTACAAGAGGTAGCAACTAAAACCATCCCAAAGAAAAAGAAATGCAAGAAATCAAAATGGCTGTCTGAGGAAGCTTTACAAATAGCTAAGGAGAGAAGGGAAGTGAAAGGCAAGGGAGAAAGAGAAAGATACACCCAATTGAATGCAGAATTCCAGAGAAAAGCTAGAAGAGATAAGAATGCCTTCTTAAATGAACAGTGCAAACAAATAGAAGAAAACAATAGAATGGGGAGGACCAGAGATCTTTTCAAGAAAATTGGAGATATGAAGAGAACGTTTCATGCAAAGATGGGTATGATAAGGGACCAAAATGGTAGGGACCTCACAGAAGCAGAAGAGATTAAGCAAAGGTGGCAAAATTATACAGAAGAACTATACAAGAGCGAGCTTAACATCCCTGATGACCACAGTGGGGTAGTTACTGACCTGGAGCCAGACATCCTGGAATGTGAAGTCAAATGGGCCTTAGGAAGTCTGAGCAACAATAAAGCTAGTGGTGGTGACAGCATTCCAGTTGAACTATTCAAAATCTTAAAGGACGATGCAGTAAAAGTGCTACACTCAATATGCCAGCAAATTTGGAAAACTCAGCAATGGCCACAGGATTGGAAAAGGTCAGTTTACATTCCAATCCCAAAGAAGGGCAATGCCAAAGAATGTTCAAACTACCGCACCATTGCACTCATTTCTCATGCTAGCAAAGTTATGCTCAAAATCCTACAAGCTAGGCTCCAGCAATATGTGGACCGAGAACTTCCAGAAGTACAGGCAGGATTTCGAAGAGGTAGAGGAACTAGAGATCAAATTGCCAACATACGCTGGATCATGGAAAAAGCTAGGGAGTTCCAGAAGAACATCTACTTCTGCTTCATTGACTATGCTAAAGCCTTTGATTGTGTGGAGCACAACAAATTGTGGCAAGTTCTTAAAGAGATGGGAATACCAGAGCATCTTATTTGTCTCTTGAGAAATTTATATGCAGGTCAAGAAGCAACAGTGAGAACTGAACATGGAATCACGGATTGGTTCAAAATTGAGAAAGGAGTTCGGCAAGGCTGTATACTGTCGCCTTGCCTATTTAACTTGTATGCGGAGCACATCATGAGAAAGGCGGGATTAGAGGAGTCACAAATTGGGATCAAGATTGCAGGGAGAAATATCAACAACCTCAGATATGCAGATGATACCACTCTAATGGCTGAAAGTGAAGAGGAACTAAAGAGCCTGTTGATGCGGGTGAAGGAGGAGAGTGCAAAAGTTGGCTTGAAACTCAACATCAAGAAAACAAAGATCATGGCAGCCGGCCCTCTCAATTCCTGGCAAATAGATGGGGAAGAAATGGAGATAGTGACAGATTTTATTTTCCTCGGCTCCAAGATCACTGCAGATGGGGACTGCAGCAAAGAAATTAAAAGACGCTTGCTCCTAGGGAGGAAAGCTATGGCAAATCTAGACAGCATCCTAAAAAGCAGAGACATCACCCTACCAACAAAAGTGCGTTTAGTCAAGGCTATGGTATTCCCAGTTGCAATGTATGGCTGCGAAAGTTGGACCATAAGGAAGGCCGAGCGTCAAAGAATTGAGGCTTTTGAACTCTGGTGCTGGAGAAGACTCTTGCGAGTCCCTTGGACTGCAAGGCGAACAAACCGGTCAGTCCTAGAGGAGATCAGCCCTGACTGCTCTTTAGAAGGCCAGATCCTGAAGATGAAACTCAAATACTTTGGCCACCTCATGAGAAGGAAGGACTCCCTGGAGAAGAGCCTAATGCTGGGAGTGATCGAGGGCAAAAGAAGAAGGGGACGACAGAGAATGAGGTGGATGGATGGAGTCACTGAAGCAGTAGGTGCAAACTTAAAAGGACTCCAGGGAATGGTAGAGGACAGGAAGGCCTGGAGGATCATTGTCCATGGGGTCGCGATGGGTCGGACACGACTTCGCACATAACAACAACAACATAACAAAACCATGGAGCATACCTGGACTGCACAATTAAAGATCTGTTGATTTTTGCGTCCTGGGAGAGAACCCATTCTCTTAGGTCTTTGTTTTTTCCTAATTCTGCTAGTAAATCATCTGGGACAGTGTAATGTGAAATATTACCATATATGCAGGTAGAAAGGGACCCTTTGGCTTCTATGGCAGAGTTGAAGCACTGATGGCTAAAGGAGTTTGCAGTAGACAGTATATTCTTTTTCCACCATTATAGCAGGGCTAGATGAGCGCAAGCTCTAAAAGAGGGAAGTCCAAGCTCTGCCCTCATCAAGGCGTCCGGGGCCCCTTTGGGAAGAGCTAAGACATGTCTCATGAAGGTGTTCTGAATGGATTCTAGACCAGTGAGTGCTTGCTCCCTCCGGCCCCAAACTTCGATGCCACACAGTAAGCTGAGCATGATTTTGGTTGTAAACAGTTTGACAGCTGGATCTATGAGGTGTCCCCCCTTTGTATGGTAAAATCTCATGATTGCCCCACAAGGTATTTATTGCTGATGCTTTTAGGGATGCTATGTGGGCATTCCATGACAGGGTCTCAGAGAATGTCACACCTAAGTACTTAAATGATTTGTATTGCTCGATTTGGGTGCCCTGTATGCTCCAAGTTGATCTTTTTGGTTTTCTTTTAAAGACAATGACTTTTGTTTTTTGATAGTTAATGGTTAGAGCTTTTTCCCTACAGTAATCACCCAATCTATCCAGCAGCCTACTTAGTCCAACTCTGGTCAGAGATAAAAGGTCCATATCATCTGCATACAGCAGGACTGAGATTTTCTGCTGGCCTATAAAGGGTGCCACAAATTGTGTACTAGCTAGTCTCTGCACTATGTCATTAATACACAAATTAAAAAGCAAAGAGGCCAGGACACATCCTTTTTTGACTCCTTTTCTGATTGGAATATCCTTTGTTAGAGATCCTGATGGTCCCGCTTTAATTTTTGCCAATGTATCGGTACGTAATTGGTGCAAAAGGTACAAAAGGCACTTATCCAAAGTTGTCCTATCTAGTTTCTGCCAAAGCCTCTCCCTATCAATTGAGTCGAAGGCTGCTGCTAAGTCAACAAAAACTACATATAAAGTTTTGGTTGGATCATTCATTCCATAAGCAGCCAGATGGTAAAGTTTGGCAATGATCTGTTGTGGAATGTCCTTTTTTGAACCCCGCTTGGTGTGGGAAGATTGCATTATTTTTATCGACCCAGTCTTCCAGTTTTTTAAGTAAATATTTACCATAGATCTTAGAAGATATGTTTAATAAGCTAACTGGATGGTAGTTACATGGGTCTGTTTTATCCCCTTTTTAATGTATTGGGACTACAATACTTGTCTTCCAACCTGCTGGGAATTTACTTGTACTGTTGATTTGTGTGAACATCTTGGCCAAAATCGGAGACCACCAGTCAGGAAAGGCTTTGAAGAAGTCAGAGGGTAGCAGATCTTCCCCCGGTGATTTGCCTGAAGCCAGTGCTGACTCTTAGTAATTACATCCATCCACTATAGCTGCTCAAGGACCAGCTGTTTGATGATTTGTTCTAAAATTTTGCCAGCTATAGATGTCAAGCTGACAGGTCGATAGTTTTCCCTCATCTTAAAGATGGGGACAACATTTGCCTGCCTCCAATGTTCTGGCACTTTACCTGTTCTCCAAGAACTGTCAAAAATAATTAACAGAGGCTCAGAAATCACATCTTCAAGTTCTTTTAGTGCCCTTGGATGCAATTAATCTGGCCCAGAGGATCTGGTTTCATTTAAAGAAACTAGGTGTTTATGGACTATCCCTACAATTATCTTAGGTCACAACTCCCATCCCTCATCATGTGAAGTGATTTTGCAATGTTGAGCACAATTCCCCCCTCAAGAGAAGACTGAGGAGAAGTAGGATTTGAGCAGTTCAGGCCTCTCTCCCTCACCTGTTACACTGTCATTCTCTTGTTCCCCAAATGGTCCTACCACGTCCCTATTCTTTTTCTTACTTTGAATATAACTAGAAAAACCTTTCTTGTTGTTCTTAGTATTTTGTGGTAGCCTAATGTCATACTGAGCTTTAGCTTTTCTAACACTTTCCCTACATGCATTGGTTATTTGTTTATGTTCCTCCTTGGTTATAATGTCCTCATTCCATTTCATAATGAGTCTTTTTTATTACTCAATTCTTTTGAAAGCTGTTTATGGAGTCATCCTGGTTTCTTTAGGTTCCTCCCAGTTTTCCTTCCCAAGGGAATTGTCTGTGCCTTCAGTATTTCACTTTTGAGAAACTCCCAATCTTTTTGAACTTCCATATCATTAAGTTTTTCTGGCCATGGGATTCTACCCAACATAACTTTAAGTTTGTTGAAATCCCCTTTTCTTGAATATACAAAAGCTCATACCTTGAATAAAACTTTGTTGGTCTTAAACATGCCACTGGACTCTAAATTTGTTCTTCCCCAACTGAAGTCATTCCAAGATTTCACGGACACCATGTCAGAAGAATTCCAAAATCTACTTACATATATATAAGTGCTTACATTTATGACTGCATATATAATCCAAAGAGATATATTACTAATGGGGTGTACAACTAACATGTCTTACTTTCTGTGCTTCAAAAGCTTCATTAAGGCACATGTAGTTTGTTACAGCTCTCATGGCAATAGGCAACTTTCCTATAGCTTTCAGATCTATTGGCTTTTTATGTGCCGTTTTAATGAATGTATTCATCCACCAGTATGTTCCTTTGGACAGCAGATTCACAAAGGGTTGCAGGAATCTGACTCCAAGATCCTGAAGGTCCTCGGGGGGTTTAACTTCTTTAGGCTTTTTGAAGAAAACATATCTCTGAAATCCATGAAATAAAAATGTATTGAGTTCACAAAAAGAAGTACAATTAACAAAACACTATACTATGAATTAGGCCCTTAGGGAAGATGACATCAGGTTGCCAACCCCCAGGTGGGTCCTGCAGTTCTCCTGGAATTACAGCTGACCTACAGACTATCAAGTATGAAGATGACAGAGTTCTCCTGGAGGAAATGTCAGCTTTGTACATTGGGCTCTATGGCATTACATCCTTATTTAGTTACCTTCCCTTCCCAAACTCTATCTTCCTCCTGCACAATCCTCAATCCTCTATAAATTTCCAAGTTGGCCTTGGATACCCTAAATGATCAGATAACACTAGATTGAAGCCATAAATTAAAGCTTATCTATACAAAATATGGTTTCTCTGTAGACCTACTTTTCCCCCCACAACATCTAAATGGTTCAGTTTCTTGCAACAATTAAGTAGTTGGTACAGTAACTTCTTTCAAGCATCACTAATCGCACTTGGGGACATTTTGTGATGACTAGCTCATTTTCTCTTTTTTTAAAGCAGTTAATTTTTGTAGAAATTATATTAATGAACTAAGCACTAATTTTAAAAGCACTGTTAAAATACGCATAACAATTATGGACATGGGGGAGGGAGACCAGCTGTTGTAGTGATCTACACTGCATAGCTTTACAAGTTGAAACAGACAATAGTCAATACCGAGAAAGAGGTGAAGGGAGAAGTAATATTTTTTAAAAGTTATATAATAACAATAAGAGTAAAAAAACTGAATAATACACATTTTGCTCAGTTTTATATACATTAACAAGTAATAATATCAAAATTTTAATAATATCTAAATTTAAGGATAAACACAAAAAACACATTTAGCAAGTAAGGTAGAGCTGCCTTGCAGTCCAGGCTTTAGAGAGGAGAGATTAACAGTGCAATCCTAATAGAATTACAGCCTTCTAAGACCACTGACTGCAACTGAATTAGAAGAGTATAATTTTGGATAGTACTGTATATGGTTTGAAAAACTAAGGTGGCATTTGGCAGTTTTATATACAACCAATCAAGATACAATCATAATGATAGCACTTCCATTTCCATTTTTTTAAAAAAAGCATTCAGTTCCTAGAAACTATTAAATCTGTCTAAGAAAGATGCAAGAATTACCTTGAAATGTAACTTACCCTCACCCCGATGACATTAATTTCTACAACTAGTAGCATTCCATAGAGAATTACTAAGAGCCCAGTCAGGCAGAAGCGAAGCTGGAGGGGTCCGACATCATTATCATAAAACTTTACAAATTTGATTGTTTTGGTTATAAAAGCTAAAGTCCAGTAGACTAACAAGGCTGTATAAAGATAAACAAAGCAGCAGTCAGTTCTTCAAATAGCAGCAGTGGAAATTATAGAAAATGAAATTACAACGTTTCTGAAAGCACAAGCAGGAGACCTGCAAGGATGTGGGGGGGGGGGGGGAGGCAGGGGGCGGGGAGGAAGCATATCATTTTCTTTCATCTACTGTCCCAGTTTCCTTTCCCTGGCTGCTGTTACCTCTCCTGCTTCCTTTCCCCCACATCCTCTAAGCTACCTTTATTTGTCCCATTTAAACTTTCCTGCCTTCCTTTCCTGACAGCCTCTCACTGGAAAATCTCTGCAGGGTTCCAGTCATCAGACTGAGCTGGGGCCGGTTGCATGGGGCTGGCTGCATGGCTGGGTTCAGCTGTACAGTTGGAACTGCCAGGCCAGACCAAATTGCACAGTAGGGAATCTGAAAGAACTTGCAGAGGAGTGCATCACTTGACCTGTATCCCCCATTCTATACTTTCTTCTCCTTTTCTCCTCTTTGCATCCACTACATCCTCACCTTTCCCTCCTTTTATTTCTACCAGCAACTTTTTGTCTGCCCTCCATTTTCAGCTATATTTATTATTTATGTATGTGTGTGTGTGTGTGTGTGTGTGTGTATTTATTTATTTATTTATTTATTTATTTATGTATATTCCTTCTTTCTTCACAATAGGAAGCCATGGCAGCTTTCTCTTCTCCAGGGTGAATTACTTTTTAAAAATAGCTAACTTCCTGGAGCAAAGAATAGGCTGACACATGTGTAGGCGATGCTAGAAATAAAAGAATATTTCATTCAACAAAGCATGCCTCTTGAAAGTTTTCTCCCCCTCCCACAAAATCAGGAACAATATCAATTTACTCATTTATCAAAGGACTTGGCCCATGAAAGTCAATGGCACCATAGACTATAATGGGAATTTTGGCATTCCTGACTTTCATGAGGCCTGGGGGGTGGGGGTTGAGATACAGCCTTCAAACTTTCAGGGTAGCTCTGGGAGGCTTGTCCCTGATTTCCCTCCAAATTTCAAAATGATTGGTCCAAAGGGTCCATGTCTAGGAGTTCCCAAAGAGGATGCCCCCATTCACTCAATTATATCCTATGGGACAGACTCTCCATGGGCGCCTACTCATGATCCTATAAGGGGTGGCCTTCAAAAGCACTATGCACCTATGATTATATACACAGGCATTGCAATGGAGAAGTATGATTTTAATTTTTTTAAAAAAATTAATGGTCATCATGGGACCTTTAAACTACATCAGAATATGGAGGAAGGTGATTGGTTGCCTGAAATGACTGACAGGCGGAAGCATGATGTTTATAAGGCATGTTGCAGGTGAGGAGAGTAAGACATGCAAAAAGAAGGCAGACAATAGCATGATGCTATTTTTACTAATGTGCGGGAATGCCCTAAGTATTCCCAATTGGGGACATGTTGAGAATTAAATATATTGGTCCATTCAAATTATATACACAACATGTATTTATCAAATGGCATTTCTAACTACACTGATAATTCTGCAGTGATTGCTATTTTTGAAGCAAGGCTTGCCAGCTCTGGGTTGGAAAATTCCTGAAGATTTGGGGCTGGAGACTGTGGAAGGACAAGTTTAGGAAGGGGTCTGAGTAGCAGCGTGATACCACAGAGTCCACCATTCAACACTGCCATTTGATACGGGAGAACTGATCTATCTAGTCTGGAAATCAGTTGTAATTCCACATGAAATGGAGACAAGCAACTTCTCCTACCTGGAGACAAGCAACTTCCTTGCAACCACAAGGCAATATCAATATGTACAATTGTTTTCAAAACTAACAGTAATTTCTTTTTTGGAAATTTGTGTCTTTTTGTACTTTACAGTTGGCTAACCTGAAATTACCTCCAGACAGAAAAATAATTATTTTTAGATTAGGCTATCAGCAAAATTTTGGATACAGATAGGTTGACTGTAGAATCAAGAGAGAAAATGGTTATGCTAGTCAGGGTTTTTAAATTATTTTTATTGACATCTAGTCACATAATCTGACACGAGAGCAATTTACAAAAGTTTATTTACACAAGCAAACTTCTCTTCTGTTTTCCTGTCAACAATGTGGAATATCATTTCCTCTTTGTAGCATTTGAAGACATGAGTTCTGAGTTGCAAACGCTCATGATGAAATCAGTTTTGTTATTTAAGGTATCAATGGACTTCTGTTATGTTTTGCTACATTGGAGGAACACAGCTACCCCTCTGGAAAGTTACACTGCAAATCCTTGAAGGTAAGCTAGGACTATGATGGTTACTTACCATAGTGAGTACCTTCAGAATCCTCTCTTCCCCATTAAATGAAAGAAAGTTTACACTAAAGAAATTAAATATTGCAACTTTGAGGGAAAATAGTTGGTTTTTATACCCTGCTTTTTGCAACCCAAAAGAGTCTCAAAGACTGATTATGCATGGCAGCAGCCATGCCGGGCTGCTGCCGTTCAAGTGCGCTGGGGTAAAAGCCCCGCTGCCCCTCGAGCACGCACGGGGGCAGGGCATCCCAGGTGCACGCTGGCCGCTGCAGTGCAATGGCCCTGCACATACAACGCGGAGCCCAAAGCACCTGGAGCACGGGTAAGCTGTGGCAGCTGGGAAGGGGGGGATCAGGGTCCGGGGGGGCCTGATGCAGGATGGTGGGGAGCAGCATGCTGCTCTCCCACCATGGCGGGGGTGGGGGGATGCCTCTGTCAGCTCCATGGAGCTGGCAGGAGTGAGAGGTGTCCCTTCAGGGAAGCCGTAGGCCGGGGGAGGAGCTGGGTGTGAAGGCCCAGTTCCTCCGATTATGCACAGGGGTGGCCCGACCCAGCCCTTACCTACGCCTGCTGTGTTCCCCAGGGCCATGGAAGAATCCGCGTTCCTTTAACATGGGTCTTCTGACAGCCTGGGTTGGGTCGGGTCGGGCCGGGCCGGGCCGGGCCTCGAATGGTGGCATCAGGCATAATTGGGGATTTTTCACTGCCACGTCAGGTTTCCTGCCCGTGCATAATCAGTCAAAGTGATTTACAATCTCCTTCCCTTCTCCTTCCCATAACAGACACTCTGTGAAATAGGTGGGGCTGAGAGAGTTCTGACAGAACTGCTCTGTGAGAACAACTCTAACAGAACTGTGACTAGCTCAAGGTCACCCAACTGGTTGCATCTGGAGGAGTGGGGGATCAAACTTGGCTCTCCAGATTAGAGACTACTACTTTGGACTAAAAATTTGTTTTCCAGGGGATGTTAAATGTCTAACAGAATATTCTGACTTTGTGAATGTACGTTTTTTAAAAATACAAAAGTCTGTGTAACTCTAGTTCAAAAACCTGGATGGAGCATGGTATGTCCTGAACTGAACTCTAAAGGAAGAGATTTCTGCTTTCTTCTATGGGAACAGATGGCATTGTCTTTTCTTTTCCTTTGTTGTTTCTCATATATTGGAGAGAAAGTCTCAGTGAAAGATATAGCTTAGATATTCCAAAACCAAAGGTTTTGTCATTCAACTCAAAAGGGCCATAGATATGGATGAGCATGAAACCAGTTTGGTGTAGTAGTTAGGAGTGCAGACTTCTAATCTGGCATGCTGGGTTCGATTCTGCACTCCCTCACATGCAACCAGCTGGGTGACCTTGGGCTCATCATGGCACTGATAAAACTGTTCTGACTGGGCAGTGATATCAGGGCTCTCTCAGCCTCACCCACCTCACAGGATGTCTGTTGCGGGGAGAGGAAAGGGAATGCGACTGTAAGCCGCTTTGAGCAGCATATAAGAACCAAAGAAAAGCAGCATATAAGAGCCAACTCTTCTTCTTCTTCTTGAACTAAAGTTCATCAGTTGGTCTTTGAGTAGCTAGAGCAGTTGGCTGTAATTACTAAGAGTCAGCTGGCTTTCTCAAGAACAAGTCACGTCAGACTAACCTTATCTCTTTTTTTGAGAAAGTTACTACCTTGCTAAATCATGGAAATGCTGTGGACATTGTTTACCTTTATTTCAGTAAGGCTTTTGACAAGGTTTCACATGATATTCTTATTGGCAAGTTGGTAAAATGCGGTATGGATCCTATTACTGTTAGGTGGATCAAGAAGTGGTTGACAGATTGCACCCAAAGGGTGCTTGTAAACAGTTCATCATCTTCTTGGAGAGGAGTGACAAGTGGAGTGCCTGTGGGATTTGTCCTGGGCCGTGTGTTGTTTAAACATATTCATAAATAATTTGGATGAAGGAATAGAAAGGGTGCTTATTAAATTTGCAGATGACACAAAACTGGAAGTGGAGCAAGCACACTAGAAGACAGAATCAGGATACAGGATGATCTTTATAGGCTGTAAAACTGGGCTAAATGAATAAAATAAATTCTAATAGTGAAAAAGGTAGAGTTCTGCTTCTAGGTAGGCAAAATCAAATGCATTTCTGGGAGACAGGAATGCCTTTCCCCCCTACAAACCGTATAAAGCAGTGGTCCCCAACCTTTTTATCTCCGGGGACCAGTCAACGCTTGACAATTTTACTGAGACCCGGGGGGGGGGTAGTCTTTTGCCAAGGGACATCATTGCTGCCACCTGAGCCCCTGCTCCACTTGCTTTCCTGTTGGTACCCCTGACTTCCCGCCGCCCACTGGGGGTCACTGCCAGCAGCAGCTGCGCAGTGCCATGCAGAGGGGGAGCCCCAGCCATGGCGGCCACCGAAGAGCACCAAAGGTGAGCCGGCGGCAGAGTGGAAGGGCAGCCCCCGAGGCAGCAGCTGGGGAGGGGGACGAGGAGGAGCTGCAGCCCGGTACCAACTGATCCACGGACCGGTACCAGTCCCTGGACCGGTGGTTGGGGACCACTGGTATAAAGCAATGAACAAACGAAGGTATTTAACTTTAAACGTTCAACTTTCAAAATTTAAATACCTCTCCCCTGGTTTAGCCTTGTGTAAAAAGCCATTTTGGAGGGGAAATTACCACAAAATACAGTTCCGTGTGAAGCAAAGAAGAAATGAATGAACACATATTCATTACCATGTGTTTTTGGATTTAAAAAAAATTTAAAGGGAAAGAGACATTTCGGAGCCATGAAAGAGCCGTTTCATTGGCTCTTCAGTTTGATTGATGGGCAAATGCAGGCAGAAGCACCACAAATTTAGAGCACCTTGTTTGCAATTCCTGCAAGACTGGAAACATGTGCGTTACCAAAAAAGCGCTACGGGTGCATGAATATTGCACTACAAACTGCACTGTGTGAAATGTCAAAATTCCACTACAAATTGTAGCGGTTTGGGCTGTACGGACATCCAGCAACATTGACAGATGTGTGGAATTGCCCTCAATTATACTTATTGCACAGTTATTTATGCATCTGGACTCTAACTAGTCCTTCCTGGCAACTATCCCCCCAGATTCTCTCTACCTAAATGTAAGGCTTGAGAAAAACTGTTTTAATATATCTTATACCCAGAATTAAACTTTGTTAGTTCTAAGGGTAACACTGGACTTACATTTTGTTCTAATTATGTCTTAGTGAAAGAAAATAAAGCAATTTAATAATTTTCTAAACATTGGATGCTACTTATAATTTGGTAATGATAATTCATTATATTCTGATATAAATTACTGCTTCAATATGTTAAATGAATCTGTTGTGCTCAAATTTATGCAATTAATTTAGAGTATTAGCAATAACACAATTCGAAACACATAATTTAATCTTTGTCATGATACCAAAACTTCTTATAAAAATGAGCATTAAGGTAAATTTTATGTTATTGTAATTGCAAAAGTAGCACTTATAACCTTTTCCTGTCTCCATAATCTAATTTTTGTATAATTAACTTTTAGATAGAGGAAGGTTGTCCTAATATAGCTCACTTAAATAGCTGTATATCTGACAAACATATTATGTCATTATATGCCTTTTCCAGCTATTTAAATGTTCTATTCTCATATAGCCGATGCAGTTGAGCTTACATTTTAATATTTTTATGGAGAAAATACTATAAATATTATAAATGACTGTGTGGTCTCATGGTGGAAACAGATGGTTTACATAATTGGGAAAATAAATATGCACACTTAGGAGTTTTATGCAAGTTCTATATGTGGGTGTAGAAAATTTATACATAATTATTAACTCTTCTTCATTCACATTGTGTTGTGGAAATTCAAAGGAAAAACAATAATCTACAGAGTCCCTATTTTGCAGTGGTGTACTGGAGGAACAGACTCCTACACATAGCTTTCAGCTAGACCAGGTAGCTAAGAAATTGTCTAAGAAAGCAGGAGGCACATTCAGAGACTAAAAGTGTTTGTGTTATTTGAAATCCATTTGTATGCCTTCTGGTACAAAGAAAGTAATTTGTGGAAAGAAACGTACTATCTACATCAGTGGTCCCCAACCTTTTTGAGGCTGGGGACCGGCAGGGCAACTGCCCGCCCGCGCATGCCGCGCATGTATGCATGCGCAGCCCGGCCGCGCATGCGCGATGTGCGGGCGCGGCCCTGATTCCCTCTGCCCGCCCTCCCGCAGTAAGAAGGTTCCCGGGCCGCAAGCTTGCGACCTGGGAAGTTTTTTACTGCGGGGGGGTGGGGAGAGGGAGCCGTGGCCCGGCGCCATGGCTTTCGCGGCCCGGCACCGGGCCGCAGCCTGCGGGTTGGGGACCACTGATCTACATCACATCTCCCAGAGTGACTTCCATTTTATTTATATCAATGCTCAACACTTATAGGTATATTACCTTTATAATGCATATATACTCCTGAATATCAAAGCTTACTATAAAGGGATGCTTTGCAAATACAAAATTACAGAGCAAAATAATAGCACTAATTTTAGTTAATTAACTTTATTCCATCACTGTGAATTAGTTACTCAAGGCAGCTATTCTCATTTAACATAGCAGAGTAGCTGTTTAAAAGAATCAATTTCTACAAGAAGTATCAATTTCAGCACATGTAACATGATCTGATACATTTACTCAGCAGGAAGTCTTTATGAGCTGAGTAGATCTTATTCCCAAAGCAGTATATTATTGCAGCTACAGTCTTTAATGACTGGACTGGAAAAAAATGATTGCTTTCCTTTCTCTAGAAGTATATGGGTCAAACAACTGTGGGACTATTTATATATTATATAATCTTCCTGTCAACAGAAGAGATTTGTCCCATGACAGTGCCCATGCAAACTAATGATATAAACAAAACAGGGAAAGGCAATTGCTGCCAACAGCACCAAGAACGGAACTAGAGTTTTAATGCCCATTATAACAGTCAACATTTTACAGATAAGAAAAGTCAAACAAATATTAAAATAACTATCATGTTGGTTAAAGCTTTGCTGTTTTCTAATTGCTAGATATTCCCAAATGCTCCACTTTTAAAATAACAATATTACTGAACATCTTGGGAATTAGATTTGATAATACTAAATAATGCACAATGCATAAAATAGTGAGAAAAAATTCACCCACCATCAACCTAAGACAAACATACCCACAAGTTAACAGCTTTCCATGTTGTTGTACATACCTATTAACAACTTTGGAAAATTTGATGTTTCAATGTTGTGATAGTAAACAATTGATGTGATGGCTGCTAAGAATGCCATACCAGGTGGCATGTACAGGTGCAAGTGACGGGATTCTGAAACTCTAAGAAAAACATAACACATATTAATCACAAATATACAGGACAAGAGAACCATGTGTGCTCTGATGTGCATGTCATTATATCACATTAGATTAACTTGAATGGAGATACAAATTCATACATACAGGAATTCACACATGGCTCTCCCTGTTAGCATTAATGAAGAAGGCAATTAGAGTTTCTACACACAGGACAGGTCATTGGATTAAGACCAAAACATAAAATCCAGTGACCATAATTGGGCATACTTCTGTGGCAGTATTTCTTCTTCTCTTTATCTTTCAAAAACGTTTAAATAAAAAAGAACCTTATGATATATAGAGCACAGTTTTGGTAACAGAGATGTCTTTAAAAAGAAAGGGTATTATGCATATGATCCTGCCCAGATGCATTTTGGTTCAAATGAATGTATAGGTATATAGGTGTGTGTATACACACACACACACCTATATACCTATACATTCATTTGCAAACAAACTGAATACTATATATTTTACAGCCGTGCCTTCACCAAGTATTCAGTTTGTTTGCAAACACATACGAACACCAATGATCTTTTTTCATCTTCAGTGTTTGCTGAGTTCTTTCTTTGGTATGAGTGAGTATGGGGGGCACCAGGGCTGAATCTGCACAGAAATTTTATTCCAATCCCAGGTCAATTCAGTCCCTGCTATCTACACTGAATGCGATTTCCATTTTGATTGTGGGTGATTTAAATTTTCCCACTGCAACAAGCATGATTGAGCTGGAGTGACCCTTAACTTCTCTCGGCAGAGATTTGCCTCTTGGATTTGCTTCCCCTCCACTGCATTCTCCAATCCTCTCCCCCCCCCCTTAAAGAAAAGAAAGAGGCTCCCGCTGAGCTTGGCTCCCCAGCCCTTTGAGCTTCCCTAATCAAGTGCAGAACACTTTTCTGTTACAATGGGAGGGGGGGGGGGATAGAGGAAGACCCGAGTTCAAATTGATCTGAATTCAGCAGGATCCATAATGGAATAAACAAAGTAAGTGCAGAATCAGCCCAGGTATCACTCTTGAAACCCAGTACAAATAAAATACTTCCCGTGAGTCAGAGCTTTATAACACTTCCCACACCTTCTGCAACCCATTGCAGTTGTATCAAGGTCAACATTCTGAAGCACCAGAATGTGAGAGAGTAGCGTTTGTGAGTGATGCATAGTGGGAGATAAAAGGAACTGCTATTCCTAAATGGAGGAAAATACAGTTCTCATGGTCATTTGCAAAACCATGCAAGTGGTACAGAATGCACATACACAAAGGTCAGTTGAGCATGTTGTTATGCTAGATGTACAGCTGCCTTGCAAATGCCAACAAATGGTTTGGCAAACAATGGATCTGCTCATCGATCAAGCATAGGGATATTCACAAGTGATAATTGTGATGCAATCCAAACCTGCAGGAGTTTAGCCATTCCCTTTGAAATCACACTATTTGAATTTCATAACTGATGTTAGAAAATGCATTTTAATTTAAATTAAGTCATAATTATCAAAAGCTAGCCTGTAGATTATTAGTAAGATACAAGACATTAAGAATTACCTTCTTAAATAAAAACAAAGGCTTATCTAGTCCAACACATTATATTAAACAATGGCTGTCAGATCCTTTTGTGAGTTTCATGAGTACCACACATTTTTCTGTCTCTATTACTTGTCAGAGTAATTAGCATTGATTGGTAGAACACAGGTTAATACAGCACCTTAAAAACTCAGGAGGGGATACCACAAAGATATTATTTCATCAGTGAAAGATCCAATTATTAAATACTAGGGTACTATTAAAGTATCAGTAAACACAGTACTATTTGAACTTTGCTTTAAAAACTTCAGGATAGTCATGTCTTTGAAAAAGAAACACTATTGCTCCTTTAAGTAGTTATGTGCAGAGAAGGTGTTATGCAATTAGTTGGTGAGTGTTCAACCCAGCAGTAACTAATTGCCATTCTTTTTAGCCTGGAGAGGAGACGACTGAGAGGGGATCTGATAGTCATTTTAAAAGGTGCCATATAGAAGATGGAGCAGAGTTGTTCTCTCTTGCCCCAGAGGGATGGACCAGAACCAATGGGATGAAATTAATTCAAAAGAAATTCCGTCTCAACATCCAGAAGAAGTTCCTGACAGAGCAGTTTCTCAGTGGAACAGGCTTCCTCAGGAGGTGGTGGGTTCTCCATCTTTGGATGGATAGCCATCTAATGGAGAGGCTGACTCTGTGAAGGTTCAAGGGGGTGGCAGGTTACAATGGATGAGCAATAGGGTTGTAAGTGTCCTACATAGTGCAGGGGGTGGACTAGATGACCCAGGAGGACCCTTCCAACTCTATTTTTCTATGAATTATAATTTGTATTGTCTTAATCTCAAAAACAAACATATAAGGAAAATTGGATTAGATTTACATAAAAGTGGAATGAAAAATGGCCAATTATGAGTCTGGAAGCGGTGGGAAGAGAAGGGGCCCTGGGTAAGCGTGTACACAGCTATGTTTCCCAACCATATTCTGCATGATTGCAACACTTCTGGAGTTTCTTGAAGCTTGAAAAATGTTTCAGAGGTTTCTAAGTGGTAAAAAAAGTTGATAAAGGCTGCCCTAGAAGCTAAAATGAGTAAAAACTGAGAAGACAAGGCTCACTAAGGAAAGAGGGAGACTCAACATGAGATTGATTGACTCAAGAAGGGAAGCCACTTTGCAAGATCTAAGCAAGGCTATTAATGATAGCCTGTTCTGGAGGTCATCATTAAATCACAGAATTGCCATATATCAGAAGTGACTTGACACTATATAACACCCACATTCTTGATGTGTAATGGAGTGCGAACATTCCTTAAACTTAATTGTCTTAAACTTTAAAAAAGCAAAATTTCAGCTTCCTTAATCACTAAACAAAAAACTTCCTAACAGATTTGTAGTCCCCTTCAGCAATGTTTTCACATCAATTAAAATATCAGATTACCAGTGACACCAGTGCTGAAGCGTCACTCTCCAGCCATATATGTCAGCATATATCCTAATTTTGCAGTGGGCATTTTCTATGGCTCTTGGTCATTTGGGATTTCTTTACAGCTGCACTGCTTGACTAGGTATAGCATCATGTTGAATCTTGTGCTTCTTTTGTGGACATATGATACTAAGCAACAGAAACTACAGCAATAGAAAGATGGCTCAAAGTTTTACAACAGAATGGGAGTTATTTGGTAAACAGGATGGAACTAATTAGCTAACTAAAAATGTAGATGGCATGTTTATGTATCTGTGTTCAGGACATTCTTGGCAAGGTCTTTGGAACATCTGACACAAAGGTCTAAACACAATTACATTTTGAAACAAGCAGAATTGACACAGTGAAAATTAAGATGCATACAATCTCATTAAACATATTAGAAATATTATGTATTTATGTACCTACCCATCTGATACTATGCCCTCAGCTATTTCACATACCAATACAAACAAAAGGATGAAAGTCAAAATCCACCGTAAATTATGACCAGGAAAATGAAGCCAAGTGCTGTGATGGATATGAACTTTGGAGCTCTGACTTCCCCATCCTAAACACAACAAAATAAATTATACCTGTATTATCATGAGGATTTCCTGCACACATTCAAAAATATACATTCTTGTCTATTAACTGGAAATAGAAACATTTCTATTTAATATTAATATTTCACATTTAAAAGAAAAAAGTAGTCATATATTACAAAAAAGATGGAGCTTATGAAATGGCAGGGAATTCCTGGGGTGTGTAAAGGGACTTAGTAGTATTTTTAATGGTAGATGCAGGACAAATGACTGCACAGTTCCTTAACAATTAATACACACATTAACATTCTTTTTGAAGATAATTTCAGAAGGCAGCTGTGTCATTCTGCAGCAGAACAGTTAGATTCAACTCCAGCAGCACCTCAGAGATCAACAAAATTTGGGAGGTTCTGAGAGTCAAAGCTATTATTTTTAAACAAACTGAAAAAGTTACCATTTATCATTTTCACAAATACTTATTTCACACAGCAGTCACAAGGGTAATAAATGTGCTATATGAGCAGAATTGCCTGAACTACTTGGAAAAACATACACTCAAAAATGAAAAACAAATATGAGAGACAATGTGAGGACAACAAATGATACAAATGTCCAGAGATTGAATATTAACTGATTGTGCAGATGTATCTGTGAACCATCTCCTTTGTTTTTAACTAAAGAAACAGCATTAGTACTCAAGGGAATGGAATGTGTGATTGATTTCATCTACATCCTCTGTCCTAAAAGAAAAATCTACAACACTAATAAATCCTTAAATATAGAAAAGCCACATCTGGTAGTAAAGATGAGGTGGGTTAAAGCTCTAAGAATTCCAGTGGCAGCATTCATGCAGAGTGGGTGGTTGCACTACTTTGCCACATCAATGTAAAGCTAGGTGCTGAAACAATAAACTATTTCCTAATAAACTATTAGCAGGAGTACATATTTTCAATTTATGTGATTTGTTTTGTTCATGAAAAAGAGACACCTGGGCCCATTCTGCACCCAGTAGAAAATGCACTTTCAATGCACTTTAGAAGTAGATTTTCCTGTTCTGCACAGGGAAATCCAGCTACAAAAGGACACTGAAACTGCATCATCCAATGTGTGTGGAATGGGCCCTGGTTAACTGCCAAAATGTACATGTTAAGCTACTTCTAGATTAAAATGTACTTGAATTCAAAACGGCCCTGACCGGGTTGACTTGGAGACTTCCAATTCATGTATATGACCGTTTATACACTGGAGGTTTCATGCCGGGCTGCAGGCTGGAGTTTTAATCGTGGCAGGTTGCCCCACCTCTTCCTGCACCCACATGGGGGAGCATTTGGCCTAGTGCGCCTCATCCATCCCCGATTTGTGCCCCTGCATGGGAGCTGGAGCACTGAAGTTCCCAGTGCATAAACGGTCTATGAAAGGTATACTCTCAAGCAAGCACATACAGGGTGGGGGGCAGGGCAGAAGACTGGCGTAGGCTTCAGCTCCGCCGCTCAAAAAACGCTGTCTCTATTCTTAGCCGGTAAATGGACAGGGGAGCGCTTGGAGGCTGCTGGAGGAACGGGGTCGTCTTCGTTCAGCAGAAGTGGCTGCTGCGGCCGATCCTTGCTACTCCTCAGAGGGATGCTTAGGAAGCTCGAGCGCTACAGCCCGCGAGAGGCGGAGAATGCCTGCAGCGCAGCCTGCCCCGTTCGTTCACAGAGGAAGGCATTCAGTGAAGGAGAAAGGGGAAATTGCTCGCAAGTGGGCGTCTGCGGGCGTGTCCGCGCGAACAAGCGAGCGGCCCTACGGAAAGAGGTGCCTTCGCCGACCGTCACTCACCTATAAACAGGATGGGGAAGGTGATGAACAGAAGGAAAACGTGCGGCACCAAGTTCAGCGCGTCCACGAAGCAGCCGTTGTTGAGCACTCCATTGTTCACCTTGTAGGCAGCCGAATTGTTCTCGCTGCCACAAAAAGCCAAGGACATGGTCAAAGCGCCGGGCGCAGTGTCGAGTGCAGTCCGGACATACAGAGGCACGCGGGCAGTTTACGGGGATGGCTTCGAGGCCAGCGCTCCCAGTGGCTCTCCCACGCCTCTCTGCGGGCGCTCGCCAGTGGAGGGCCCTGCCCCTCGCGCAGCGCTGGCAGCAGCAAGGCGCGCGCCGGCCCAGCTGCTCCCCTCAGAAGTGTGCGCGCGCGCTGGATGGAGCGAAAGGCTTCCTCGAGCGCCAGGGGGAGGGTGGCGGGAGGAGGGAAGGTAAGTGGCAGCGGGGAGATGCGCTGGACCTGTTATGGGACCTGCAGCCCAGAAGCCTCCCGCACTCTGGGTGACGAGCAGGACGCTTGTGCTCCTCAAGCGCGAGCTAAGGAAAAAGAAGGAGCCGCCCCCACTCATTTGGAGAAGCAGCAGTCCTTATCGCTCGTTCGCCTATGCTGATGGGAAACCGGGTTTCCTTTTGGTTGTAGGTCTTTTTTATTCAGCTGACTCTCCACTCTTGCCTTGCTTGTCTGGTGAAATATCCCTATTTTCATCATAATTGTGACATGAATTCAGCCACTCCCCTAGTTTACCTTCTTTATGGGCGATAGATTCTTAGGGCGGTCAGTGCTGTGATGTGAAGGAGGTGACTTTGGCAGGCCCATTCTGTCCTCCCATGCATCTGGTTAGCCCAAAAGATTCCATTTATACCAGAACAAGAACTGGAGGAAGTCTAGATACTCCATGTGACAAGAGCTATACTGCATGGAGGCAACAATTTTTAGTGCAAACTGTCCTCATTCCAGTGGAGCAGACAAGCCTTAGATTTAACATGGGTTCCCAGAACAGGTGGTACAATCCTCCCCCACCATGGTGGAAGTTTCCAGGGAGAATATAAGGAATTTTGGGGCAGCAGTCTGACTCTTTCTGCTGCAGCTGTATTTTCCTAGTGAGCAATGTTCCAAGGTGTCTTGTTCCAAGGTGGTGGTCTCCCATCCCAGTGCTGACCAGAGTCAATCTTGCTTAGCTTCCTGAGAGGAAACACTTCAGAAGATGGGACAATATTTCCACCAGGCTCCTTCTCCTACTTATACTCT
Source organism: Paroedura picta (assembly GCF_049243985.1). NCBI lineage: Eukaryota > Metazoa > Chordata > Lepidosauria > Squamata > Gekkonidae > Paroedura > Paroedura picta. The sequence goes on along the minus strand of NC_135370.1, from coordinate 92,065,640 downwards.
CTCCTCCCCAGACTCCACCTCTGATCTACAGGAATTTCTTAACCCAGGGTTGCATCCCCTTCCCCCAAAGTCTCCATCTTTGGGAAGCTGGAAAGCCCTCTCCTGCTTGCTCCTGGTCATGGAATTTTCCATTGCTTGCTTCTCTCTCTTTCTCTCCCCATCTGTCTTTCTCCACAATGAGAACTTTCACAAATAACTTATATTTCTCTCTCCCCCCCCCCAAGACTAAAATATGGTCATTGCACAACAACCAAATAAGAAGTATAGGCAAAATAGTGTTTTGAATTATCAGTTGACCTAACACCAGGAAAGAGATGTGGCTTTGTATGTGTGTGTGTGTGTGGGGGGGAGGCATAGGAATGTGGACAGAGAGCCGGAGGGGGGTGGGGTGTCTGAAAAAGTTTGGGAACTACTGCTTTAGATGGTAACATTATGTGTATTTTAAATGGAAAACACAGAACAAACATTAAGCACATTTCTCTCATTTTGTCTTCACAGATAAACACAAACTTATTTTATGCTCAAAATGGCTTCTAGCTACAGCCTGGCTTGGGGAGGGGATCCATTGCTAGGGCTGCATTATGACTTTTGTGAGCCTTAGACACTTCTGTGAGCCTCACCTATTGTAATAAAATAAATATTAAGATCTCTTTGACATAATGTTAAAGACTTCAACATTAAAACATATTTTAGGCAAAATTTAATGCATTTTCATGGGCCCTAAACATTTCAAATTTTTTCTGATATAAAAAAATTAAAGTTTTTCTTTGACCTTAAAGTTAATTTTTTCCTTGTAATTTTTTTAAAAATGGGCCCCAGAAGCATCATGGGCCTTAGGCAATGAGCTTACTGTATAACACACCAACAAACAAAAGAATACACAGATATATTACAAAATACCAACTAAAGAGTAAACAACCAATCTGTATAAGCGCCTATCTTCATCTTAGCAGAGCAGATTAAATAATCGGTTAAGGGCCCCGAGGGTGAGCCCTGACCGTGATGAGGAAGGGTGCCCATAGGCCCCTTCCTCCAGACTGACACTCGGAGGGCCCAATCGGCAGGCGCTTGGGCCCTCCGAGTGTCAGTCCTGTGGCAAGGGACCAATTGCGAGCTGCGCACAGGACTTGACGCAGGATCTGCCCCCCTTCCTCCTTGCCTACCTGCCACCGGCCACCTCTATTCCCGCGCTGCCATGCGGCCCGGGCGGACGCTCCCTCATGCCCTGCTGCCGCCTCTGGCATGCCTCACCCTCGCAGACACCTCCGCCCGCGCCCCGCGATGCCACCCGCCGTGCCGCCCGCTGCCCACTGCGGCACCGCCCGCTGCCCCGCGGCCCTGTGCCCCGCCTCCCACCCTCCAGCGCCACCAGGTGAGGGGCCTCGCCGTCTGCTGCTCATTCCTCAGTCATTGGGTTAGTCGCCTTTGGAGATGAGATCAGCAGGCTCCGCTTTCAGGATGGGCCATTGTGCTGCCTTGCCCGGCAGCCTCTTCCCAGTTGGGCTGTCTCTGCCATGGAGGAGGGGTCGCCAGGGCAGTGAGGGAAGCGCAGCCGCAAAACCGGAGGCACCCGCTGACCCACCCGCACACAGAGCAGCTCCACAAAGTAGGCCGCACCGCCGGACCACGCCGCACAGCCCGAGCCGCCCCAGCCCCTGTGTGCCTCGCCAGCCCTGCTAGCGCCCGCTGCATTAAGTCTGCAGCGGGCTTATTTACTAGTATAAACATAATTACAAACACCATTGCCAGTAACTCATACCTAATTCAAATACATAACAACTGAGTCTTCTAAAAGATTTATAACCAAAAACAAAGACATCTGATTGTTACGAACTTGGGAGCTGCATAAACATAATACAATCATCATTGCATACAAAAAATTATCAAAATGCACCTACGGCCAGCTAGGTAAAAGGTAAAGGTATCTCCTGTGCAAGCACCTAGTCATGTCTGACCGTTGGGGTGACGCCCTCTAGCGTTTTCATGGCAGACTGAATACGGAGTAGTTTGCCAGTGCCTTCCCCAGTCATTACCGTTTACCCCCCAGCAACCTGGGTACTCGTTTTACCGACCTCGGAAGGATGGAAGGCTGAGTCAACCTTGAGCCAGCTGCTGGGATTGAACTCCCAACCTCATGGACAGACAGCTTCAGACAGCATGTTGCTGCCTTACCACTCTGCGCCACAAGAGGCTCTTACGGCCAACTAATATGGCTTCAAATTTCTTAATTGTGCTCCAAGTCAGGAACAAGCCTAAACTTGATTTCTCCCTATATGTTTGTTGTTGTAACATAGTTAGATAATCTACACCTGTTGAAAAGACCTTTAAAGGGGACTTCAACCATTTATGAAATTTAGTATAAAACCAAGTACAAATCTTGTAACAGAAGACTACATCGTCAATGTGCTAGTAATATATCATCTTAAACCAAGCTATAAGGTGTCTGCATTCTCTCACATACTGTTATCTATAGTGATCCGCCCTGAAGGAAACCAAAAGGTTGTTACTGGAAAACAGTAACATGGGCACCCTCGGACGTTGATTGGCGTCGACCCATTCCTCCTGTTACTCCCAGGATACGTTAGACACCCATAGGCAGTCCCTATCACCTGCTGTGCCATCTGACCTGGGCAGACCACTCTCGGCCAATGCCCTGCTTTGCATCTACTGCATGCCTTGCTGAAGCCCTGGACATGTTCCCCCTGAGCACTGGGAGCCAACCCCCCTTTGGTTCTCTAAGTCCTACAGGTTGCAGTCCGTGGCGGCATTGTGAACCACCACTGATATGCATATACCTTCTGACCCCCGGATGTCATACCAGGGGTCACCAGCATACTGAGACCTGACTGGAGGTGCTAGTAGCCCAGCCATGAAACACCCCCCTGAACCTGCAGTATCCTTAATCTCCAGTGCTCAGGCAGGTAGATCCCATGCCACTTTCCCAGGCCGGTGGCCATGCTGGTCTCAAGATGGCCCCCCAAACTCATGCCAGCCATGTGACACTCCCCCCAAACCACTTGTCTGTTCCGGCCCCAGACATAACAGAGGGCTGTGATTTCTAAGACTCAGCATCAGTTTCACAAGAACAAATAATATCAGACCAACCTTATCTCTTTTTTCGGGAACGTGACTACTTTGCTAGATCAGGGGAATGCTGTGGACATAGGTTCCACATGATATTCTTGTTCACAAGTTGGTAAAATGCGGTATGGATCCTTATTCTGTCAGGTGGATCAATGACTGGTTGACAGATCATAACCAAAGGGTACTTGTTAATGGTTCAGCATCCTCTTGGAGAGCAAGTAGAGTTCCCCAGGGATGGGTCCTGGGGGCTGTGTTGTTCAACATATTTATAAATGATTTGGATGAGGGATTAGAGGGGATACTTATTACATTTGCAGATGATACTAAACTTGGAGGGGTAGCAAACACAATAGAAGACAGAATTAGAATACAGGATGATCTTGATTGGCTCGAGAAGTGGGCTAAACTTAATAAAATGAAGTTCAATAGGGACAAATGTAAAGTTCTGTATTTAGGTAGGAAAAAACCCAAATACACCAATATAAGATGGGGGAGACTTGTCTTGGCAGTAGCATGTACGAAAGGATCTAGGAGTCTTAGTAGACCATACATTGAACATGAGTCAGCAATGTGACTCGGTGGCTAAGAAGGTGAATGGGATTTTGGGCTGTATCAAATGGAGTATCGTGTCCAGATCATGGGGGGTGATGGTTTACTCAGCTCTGGTTCAGCCTCACTTGGAATACTGTGTTCAGTACTTTTGGGCACCCCAGTTGAAGAGGGATATAGACAAACTGGAGCATGTCCAGAGGAGGGCACCAAAGATGGTGAGGGGTTTGGAGACCAAGACGTATGAAGAAAAGTTGGGGGAGAAGAAAGGTTGCCATATGAAGAAATGTATGAAGAAAGAAAGGGGAGCTTGGTCTGTTTAGCCTGGAGAGAAGACAACTGAGAGGGGATTTGATAACCATCTTCAAGTATTTAAAAGGCTGCCATATTGAGGATGGAGAAAAGTTGTTCTCTCTTGCCCCAGAGAGATGGACCAGAACCAATGGGATGATATAAATTCAAAAGAAATTCCGTCTCAACATCCGGAAGAAGTTCCTGACAGTTAGAGCGGTTTCTCAGTGAAACAGGCTTCCTTGGGAGGTGGTGGTTCTCCATCTTTGGAAATTTTTAAACAGAGGCTGGATAGCCATCTAATGGAGAGCCATCTAATTCTTTTAAGGGGGTGGCAGGTGGATGAGCGATAGGGTTGTGAGTGTATAGATGTAGTGATTTGGCTTTCCGTGGCTAAATGCTGAACAGCCTACACACATAATTTTAGCTTTTTATATGTACATGCAGTTCTCAGTGCTATTTAGGGGAAAGACCTCCTCTCCTGATTCATTTGCTTTTGCATTGAGTTAAGAATAACTTATTGTGGCTGGTGTTCTTACCAGTTACAGACAAAATCTAAGATCTATATCCTATATATAAAAAATCAACATACAATATCAGCTGAATAACAGTTTATTCCTTTAATCAGGCTTTATGGATTTCATCCCAATGTACAATCATTTTCCAGATTAGGAGATATGATGATCTGATCATGCACTATTAAAGTCAAGGAGCATTACCACTGACTTCAGACAGTTCAGATCAAATGTTGTAAGTGTTAGCAAATTCATCTGCTCACATTACTTTTTATCTTGTAAAAATTCACCGCAGAGGTCAACTCCTTATAAATAAATTGATCCTTGCCCTTTACATTCAATGCTTTCACTTTGTGTCTAGTACAGTGAGTAAATATAGGGGTTTTTTTTCTTCATAAGTGATTCTCAATACCCTCTTGAAAAGAAGCAGTGATCATTGCTGAATCAAAGATGGAGTCTGCTTTCATTTGGCAAATAGCTGGCACTGTAGTGTGCAGAATTGGGTTACTTTAAGCCAGGGTAAGCCTGCTTTAAGCTTTTAAAATGGTAAGTGCCTAGGTGGCTGTATGTTTTCCTTGTCAAGAAATAGAGCTGGATGGCTGCGTGCCCCTTGACAGTAATAAAATGCAACTGTAATTTTGGCATTGCAAGGATAGAAGGTCCTTTTGTAAATTCTAAAGTCATGTCACTGAACATTTTTAAGGGCAGGCTGAGCTTCCAGGAACATTCCACAGAGAGCAAATGAAGCATAGAATGGCTCTGTTTTCAGATTGCTTCTTCACGGATCTGTGGTATCAGGTAATCTGTGTTAAGAAGAGAGCTGGCTTGTATGGTTAATGAGAGACTAAATATGTTCTGTTCTCAAAGAATGGCATCCCTTATCAAACAGTTTTAACAAATGGCTTGATGGTTGGCCATTGTATATGTTGCTAGGGATTACTAATTGTGAGGGTTGCTTATGAAAAGTATCTCATTAATATAACAAAGAGAGGGCCCTCAATACAAAGCCTTAGATGGCTTTAATGATTTTTAAAATTTGCTAATTTCTACCATTTGGTCTTTACATTTGGTGCATTTTAGTTATGTTGTAAGGCTGTAAAAACTAGTTGTACAGCAAAGTATAATGATTCTAAATGAATAAATAACAAAAATACACCTAGTTCACATTTGTTGTTGGGGTGATTTTTGCAGCTGTTTCAAATAGTTTATTGGCCATAACAAGACAGATGAAAACACCAACTTTAAGCAGTTTTATAATTCAGTAGTCATTACACAGGACTATAGCAGACAACCTAAAATATCATTCAACCATAGTCATATAACCATAATTCTTCAGCTTTCAAACAAAATTCAGCAACTAATGTCCAAATTATGATTCTAAAAACTTCCTTTTTTCCTTTATCAAAAATTGTGTTTGTTAGTTACATCACTAATCACAGCTTTTCAATGTGACAAAAGCTATATCCATTTTCAAAAATGACTCTATGAAATATGTAGTGGGTGATGTATTCAACTAAGCACTCTGCGCCTATCCTGAATTGCAGAGCTGTCTTTTCATTGTACTTAAGCAGGTGAAATAATTTTCCAGGCTGTTATGAAATTAAACAATCTCATTTCAGGTTATTCTTTTGATTCTTGCCTGAATAAATGAATCTCTTTGATAAAAATAGTTAACCATTAACCACATCCTTCAAAATAATGGGGAATATGGTGTGCTTGAAGCAAATGGCTGCTTTGGGTATGTGTTCAGCTCTTTGGATCTTGGGCATAATTTCTTTTAGGACATAAGTTAATAGGCATGAATTGTTTTTCATTTCTGCTGGTATCAGGCCAGTTTTGGTTCACAGCACAATTAATGGAGAGCTACAAGGTGAGTATAGTCTGGAAAAAATACACCTAGGTTATTTAATTGACATACAAGGATGTTGCTCTGAATTTTGGTGCCATAAGACTGTGATTATCGGTACAGCTTAATTTGCTCCTGTAACTACACCAGAACTTTATTATATCAGGAACCAAGGATATGGAGCTGTCATGGATCCATTCCAGTCTGGCTTCTGGCCTGACCATGGGCTAGATACAGTGCTGGTCACCTTGATGGATGATCTCCAGAGACAGCTGGATTGGGGCAGGGCGGCATTGCTTGTGTTACTCAATTTCATGGCAGTGTTTAACATAATCTATCATGATCTTCTGGCTCACCACCTCACTAATGCCGGAATACAAGATACAGCACTCCAGTGGCTGATCTCCCTTCTCCAGGATCGCAGATAGAGTGTAATTGTTGGGGAGATGCAGTCGCACTGTTGCCACTGTCATTGTGGGATGCTGCAAGTTGCCAATTCCCCCCCCACCCAACCTTGTTTAACGTCTTTATGTGCCATCTTGCTTGCCTGGTCCGATGATTTGTGCTTGGGTACCATTAATATGCAGATGATGCCCAGCTATGCCTCCTGATGGATCGCCACTTGGATTCACCCCCAGACAACTTTGCTAGATGCCTGGAAGCAGTGACAGGATGGGTCAGGCAGTCACCTGAAACTCAACCCTTCAAAGACAGTAGTCCTGTGGCAGGTAAGAAAGGACCAAGTGAGGAAGTGCACTTGCCCTGCCTAGATGAGGTACAGCTGTTGATTGCATGCTCAGTCAGAAACCTGGATGTGATCTTTGACACCTCCTTATCTAGTATGGTTGGCATTTTTCCACCTTCACCAAACAAAACTACTAATGCCCTACATGGCTCCAGAACACCTAGCAATGTATTAATATCAGTAGTCTATGATTAAAATGATTTCCCCATAATTTCCATCAAAGGCAACCTCAAAGAACACAAGTGCTGTACAAGTTTTCCTTTTTATGTTGGTATGTTTGTGTCATTGTGAAATAATTACTCATAATAGAATGAATACTGCTAGCTGCTGAAGGAATACTCTCTGACTTAGCCTACATATCAAAATTAAACAACAGATACTTAAATCTAACCTTTGCATCAATTAAACTGATTGGCCTATAATTTGAAGATGAATTTTTATGTCAGCATATATGTATGGGAGCTATAATGCTCAAGTTCCAGCTACAAGGTATGTGAAATTAACCAGTTTTGCTACGCTGTGTACCCATCCCTGGAGGTCTCTTCCAACTCTATGATCCCATTTGAACTTTTCTCAAGGAACCTCTCCTTTCTCATGTGATTTATTACTGGAGACTATTTTTCCACCTCTTTTCAAGAAGGGAGAAAGAGAATTTATGTATTGTGGCTTAGTTACACAGTCCTATGTCATAAGATAAAAAATTGTGGTTCCCACCTTTAGAATGGGCACTGCAGTTTAAAAGAAAGACAATTTTAGCTCGGCTAAGAGGGCTTCCTTATGCAGCCTAGCCAATGCAGGGCACAAATTGGGCAGAGTATTAAAAACCTCTGAAGTGTTTTCCTGAAGCCATTTGCTGGCAAAGATTCTCTACCCATCACTTGCTTTAGCACGCAGTGTAGTACCCAGCTGCCAGTTGGGACTGAGTAGGAATTTTTGGACTTTTTTCAAATTGGCTGTGGATAAAGTTTTTTCATACATGTTTGGTAGCCTGTGAGAGTGGTTAGGTCCAAATGAACGTCTGGCAAGATTTAATTAAGTTAGGTACTAAAATTCAATTTAGATCAACAAGCACCCTGAGGCATGTAAGAACAGGGACTGGAATCCAGCCAGACACTGTGAGCTTTTCAGTCCAAGTGCTTAGGGTAGGAATTATTAGGAAAGGGACAAAATGAATTGGCCAGTATTATGATGTCCCTGTACAGATTTTTGGTGTGGCCTCATTTGCAAAATGTTGTACTGATAAAGTCACCATGTCTCAAAAAGGACACTGTAGAGCTGGAAAAAAGTACAGAAGAGGGCAACCAAGATGATTAGGGGGTTGCAGCACTGTCCCTATTATTTATTTATTGAGGGATTTATTTTCTTCCCTATCTTTGAAAATCCTGGAGGGGGCATGATTAAGGGGGGACATAATAGATGGGGTGGAGATAGTTGACAAAGAGAGAATTTTCCCTGTCTCCCAAAGTACTAAATACTGAAGACATCCAATGAAGCTGATGGCTAGTAGTTTCAGGACAGACAAAAGGACACACTTTTGGTGCCATAAGGTGAATTCACACAGTGAATTATTCACTCAAGGAGTGATTCAGACATGGAATTTGCTGTCTGAGGATGTAGTAATGGCCACAGACACAGATGGCTTTAAAGGAGGATTAGACAGCTTCTTGTGGATTGATCTATCAATGGTTACTAGCCATGAGGACTAAATGGAACCTCCACATTCAGAGGCAGTCAACATCTGAATACCAGTTCCAGGATGCAAAATCAGGGGAAAGTCTCCACCACTATGTCCTGCTTTTTATAGTTGTTGAAATTTGGAGGGCTGTCCCATTACGGAGACCTTAGTCTGTTATTGGGCTGACTTGGGCTTCTATACTAAAGGAGGAGAAATGAGGAATAAAGAAAGTAGAACAGGGGCTATGAGAGGAATAGAAGAATAAACCTGATGTTAAGAATCTCGCCTTGTGTTGTCTCCTTGCCTGCATTATCCTATAAAACTGTCTCAGTTTCCTAGGTTGGTTATGGAATCTTTTTGTTTATAAAATTACCGAGGCACTACTCTTATAAAAGTTATATTTTGTGATAACAGACCAAAGGGTGGTGGAATCTTTTCAGTATGTTTAGAAGTATGTGTACAAAAAAGATGTTATATCTGTTAAGGAATGAGTTTTGCTTGTTTATAATGTGTGTTGTTTCTCATCTATGCTGACAATACAAGAAGGTGTCAACAGGGCACTCATACTTTGTCCAGATTGAAAGCAAGCATAACGTAGCATGTTTGTTTGATTATTTTTTAAAATATTTATATTTATATACTGCTGCTTACGAATGTCTTGTGGTGGTTTACAAAATCCCCTAAAATGCTATTTTTCTGGCATGTGAGCCAGAAAGAATTCTTTGTAGCAGTGGTCCCCAACCTTTTTATCACCGGGGACCACTCAACGCCGGGGACCACTCACCAGGGACCACTCAACGCCTTTTACTGTGGCCCGGTGAGGGGAGGGTAGTTTACTCCTCTACTCTCAACCACTGCCCTAACGCTCTCTGATCGCTATGGTAATGTTTAAACATCCCTTCAAAATAAGATACAGACATACCACAACAATGAAGTGTGTTGTAAAGGGCTGGGGGGATGAAGTAAAGGGCCGGGTGGGGGGGAGAAGGCGTCCTTCGGGGCCCACCTCCAATTAGTCGAAGGACCACATGTGGTCCGCAGCCCACAGGTTGGGGATCGCTACTTTGTAGAACTAAGCCTTTTTTAAAAAGTCCTTTGACACTGCTTATTATATGAACAAAGATGTAGAATAAATTGAGGTTGTTTTGAGTTCCATTATAAAGATGAAGGCTCTTGTGTGCATTATCCAGAAGAACATGAAGATAAATTTCAATATATTTTCTATTGACTGTCAATTACATCCTTACTCTTTCAATTTTGAAATAAACCAATACTTTAAGAATTTTTCATAACAAATAGTTATCAAAATGCTATTAAAAGACACAATAATTCAAATGTTTGGCAACAATCAGTTTATTTTCAAAGAAGATTTTTGTTCTCCATTACATGCAAGGGCACTTTAGTATCAAGTATTTTTGGCAATCTTGGCACACTGGAACAGTAGTACAAGTGAAATAAGGCAAAACCGAACTTGAATACAGAGAAATAAGGAAAATGTATGTATTCTGTCAATTCTAAATCAATTTTTAAAGCAATCAGTTTTCAACTGTTGATATTAATGTCCCTCGTAAATCGTAAAACTTTTTCTTCATGCTTTGAGTAAAATTTCTCATCCAGAAAACCACAAACTGCCTACAGCTGTAAGAACACTGCTGTCCCTAGAGTCCCAATGCCTAATGCTTATGGATGGGCATCTACAAAATGATAAAAATGAGTTACAAATTATTTACTGGAGTGCTGGTCTTTTCTCCCATGTGCTATAACAGATCTGCACTGGAAACCGGGATTGCATTCTCACTATTCCTTCCCTTCTTTTCTTGTGTTTCCTTACTGATGTAGATTGTGAGACCTTTTGATAAGAATGATGTAAGGTGTTCGCTGCAATACCGCTGTAATGTTGTACACAGATAATACATATTAAATAGTAGCAGAAACTATGACATTCTATACTAGTTTGTCTGCATTTAAGCATTTGGGTTTTCCTGGAAAACAGATTGATTTGACACATACTAAATCAAACATTTCTTAGTAAAGAATGCTAATATATGAATTTTATGAAGAATTTAAATATCACTCCTTTGACAAGAATTTCAATGGGATGGATCCCATAGTCACCAGAGTGAAAGGAGCATGATAGCAAGAGTGAAGAAAGGGTTTTTCCCCCCTAGATTCCCCATCTCACTACAACCCCCAGTGCCCCCTGTCCAGTATACTGGATTCTACTGACTTACACAGATTTACTGACTCATGCCCAAGCCTCTACAGAGACTATTCAATGTGTTAAAAGCTAACTGAATGAATTACAAAATGTGATTCTGTTATCTGTACAAAGCTGTCTTATGCAGACAAAACATGTAGCACAGCAAAGTACACTTTTTAACGCATACTTGGGTAAACCATTTTTGAATCTATAATCCAAAATATGCCTATGAAAAATATAATTTTCTAACTATTTCAGATACACTGCACTTAAGATTGTTATAAAACAGCTCATTATCATTTATCATCAGCTCTTCACTCACTTACAGATATAACTACATTTCAATCATGGCTTATGAGAGGAAATGAATGACTAAGTTCATATTTGAGGTATCCAGTGAACAGGTTGCAGAATCACATGTTCATTCACAGATTTGACAAAAGTAGTTAGATACCTATATATCTGTAGTTTTCTTCAAAATTTGTATATTTGGTTTCTTTCATTATTAAAAAAATGTCCTGAAATGAGTTGAAAAAAATCTGTTAAAGTCCATCTTTGACAAATTGTAAGAACTGAGATAAGACTACTGAGTAACAATGATATAAACTTGTGTTTACAGTACCTATCTGTTTGGAATAGGCACAAAATACTTATGCAAATTGACATATAAACAAACATACTATTTCACTGATGATTAATATAGTAGCTTAGCACACTGGAAATAAATAGGGGAGAGGCAGTGTAAGGCTCACATATTCTTTGTGTGCTTTTGATGTAGACTGCAGCTGCAGCCTATACCAGAAATGTGAAGTTTATAAATCAGTCCATATGAGAAAAGGACTTCAGTACTGAAACATGTATGAACAGGGATATTTACTTTTTATACCAGCTTGATCTGCATGTTTAAGACAAGCAATTGTAAATTTTAAAACAGTAAACGTATTATTTTTAAGTTTTCTAATTGTATATTCTCTGTTATAGATTTAGCAATCCACGGTAGTTAAGATGATGGATCCTACCCATTCTGCTTCCCTCCAGAAAGACGTTTGCCTCCAAGATGTAGAATCCTAGAGTCATAAGGCCTGTGTGGAGCAATAGCCACATGGGTTGGTTGGCTGCGGTGTAGGTGTGTATGTGGAATAAGCAGGAAGGGTCAATTTTACCCCTCTTTCCCTCCTTGCGGTAGCCAACTGATCCAGGTGGCTATTATTTCATGTGTGTCCTGCATCTCCAGGTTTGGAAGGGACTGATAGAAGATGGGGATGATCCACAACCATAAGTACCTTTTGCTGCTGGATCACTAGATCCACAATAGAAGGAATTTTATGTCTTTTGAAAGGGAGCAATTAGAAAACGACAATAACCAACCAAATGTGGTAGCAGACAGTTAAAATAAGTAACAAAATTATAGGAAGAAACTGATTTAAAGGGCATCAAATCAAAGTAGAAATATTTTATTGAAAATGCCACTATGTGCTATGTCATCAGATCAAATAACTTTGCATCATGCATGAACATTCAAAATGTGAATGCATGAACATTCACTAATGTGAAAATGTAATCAACCTTTTAAAGAGGTAGTACCAAAGAACAAACTATGCATGTATGAAAAATACAGGCAGGTGCATATTTCAGAATGAAAATACGTGCACAAGAACATAATATATGCCCGCAGTTCTATCTATTCATCATGAGGGAACACTGCAGTAGTTACACCTGCAGGAAAAACCCTTCTGTTTACACAGAGGAACCATTTTCAACAACTTTTCTATTTGGGTAGGGACAGGCAGATGGAGAAACAGTAGAGCTAAATATAGAGGATATTAACACCCTGTAAATATGGAAGTTATTTCTGTGGTTGTTTGTATTCTTCTGTGTATGCTAACAACTGCTGAAAGTTTCATGGTTTCTTGGGTATAACTTCTGGGGAAAGAGCATTCAGTACTGATAAGGTTTCTGTAAGTTCTCTTCCCATTGTTGAGCTAATGCTATAAAAACATTTGAGGTGGTGGTCGGGGACTAAACAAAACTCCATTCTTATATTCCATGGCCATCTTAAATAGATCTGAAATAAGAGAACTGAATTGAAGTCTATTGGCTTTTAGAAGAAGAAGAACTGGTTCTTATATGCCACTTTTTCTCTACCAGAAGGAGTCTCAAAACGGCTTATAATTGCCTTCCCTTTCCTCTCCCCACAACAGACACCCTATGAGGTGGGTGAGGCTGAGAGAGCCCTGATATTACTGCTTGGTCAGAACAGCTTTATCAGTGCCAAGGTGAGCCCGAGCTCACCCAGCTGGCTGCATGTGGAGGAAGAGCGGGGAATCAAACCCAGCTCGCCAGATTAGAAGTTGGCGCTCCTAACCACTACACCAAGCAGGCTTCACATACTCAGTGACAATGCCTGCTATAATGTGTTGGAGTGCAACTTACCATGTTCACTGTGTTTATTAGAAGGTACTCACTAAAACAATTGGATATACAGGTCATGGATAAAGGATCCTGGGATAAAGGATCCTATAATCATTGCTAAAGAAATAAAAAAAAAAGTATAATAATGTGATCCAACTGTTCTGGAATGAACTGAGTTTGTCTTATGTCTTTACCTTCCCAGTGCTTACTCTCATAGCCACTCCTGAGGCTTGAAGAACCTTTAGAAGCAGCTGGTATATAGTACAACATAAATCAAGTAAAAGCTCCTTTTCAGGAATTTGCAGGAAGGGTATATGATGCTGTGCAGACATTGTCTTAGATAGGTTACTGATCTGCTAAAGGATCAGGAGACAGGAGAGAATCTAGATCCTTGATATCTTTTTGTGTCCCTCCATGACTGCATTCTCCTCATCAAGCTAGAGATGGGTATGTAGAAGCAGCCTTCCATATGTATATGACCATAGTTGCATGGAGTGATTGTTTTAGGTTGCCAAATGCAGCAAATACAACAGTAATGAATTATCAGGAAATATATGTAATTCAAGAAGTAGATATAATCCAAAGTAAGGGAATGTATAGTATACTGAAGAATATAAACATTAGGATGACTGGAAGTTAAAATTAGCATGGCCAAGTCTGTGAAATCTAATGACTATTAGAAACTCTTGCATCTAGGAATTGCCCTACTCTTTTAATCTATACATCCAGATCTACTTTATCCCCAGTGGGACTACAATACACCAAACTACTACAATTAGATGGGTCACTGGATTGAACCAACAGAATTTGAGAAACTATTTGCAGTTCAGCCCCATGAAGGTCTATTACCTAGTTTGCTACTGTGTCCAGGCACGAATATAGGTATTATGAGAAAGAAATGCTTTATCTTCAACATCTTCCATTATCGAATCTTAGTAATATTTATCAAACATCTTCAGATAGGCTAGTGACAGTTATGGGCCCTGATAGGTAACTGGATTTATTCTTATGGCAATCTGCTGCTAGCTGGCAGAATGTCTTTCTTCAGTTTAACTTCCAGTATCCTAATCCCATTTCTTTCAGAATTTCCTCATATGTTCAGTCTCTTGTTCCCCTTTCCTGACATCTTTACCATGTAATAATATCCTTTCTAAAATTTGATAACTAAAGCTGGACCTATGTCTGAAAAGTCTACCTGAGGCCAAATAAAAGGGGTCTAGAGTAATTTTTGTGAAAAAGAATATAGCAGTAGAAGTGAAGTCTTACATTTCATCATCATATTCTTTGGGAGGAGATACTGCAATGACCAAGTCAATCCAATCCTGTGAAAAAAGGTATTATCAATATTAGATTTAAAGAATCAGGAAGTCAAAAATCACATCTTCAAAGTAGACTTTTTATTAGAATATAATAGTGAGAATGACGTTTTAATACACCCATTTCTATCATTATTACTATACATTAGGTTTTACACAAAGACAAATGACATGGAAAGCCAAATGACAGACTGTTGTCAGAGCTGGTCTAGGTGCCATATTTGCAATAGAGATTGGGATCCTTGTGGCAACTTTGGAATCAATGATTTGTTTTACTTGCACAAGCAGCATTTATTTTTCTCCCCAATAGGTAACCAAAGTGACGTGCATTGTTTTATTCTCCATTTTATCCTCACAGGCTGAGACTGAGAATTTTCAACTGACCCAGGGTCAGCCAACGAACCATCAAGTGCAAGATTTCCACTGATTTCCTCTCCCACTACAGGTCAAAGAAGATGTTGGAAGAACTAAATGTTAAAATATATACTGTCAAACCTATACTATAAGGATTTTTTTTCTATGTGAAGTATTAAAAGATTATATATGGAACAAAGTGAATGCTAATAACCTACTCAATTCAAACACTGCTTGAAAGGCATATGAGCCCCTGCTTTCACCCTTGGAACAAGGATAAAACATGCAGTGACTGGTATTTAAGATTTGTAATATTCATGTTTTTAATAATTGATGGTGATGTATTTTAGGTTTATAAACTGCCCCGAGCTTTCAGAGAAGGGTGACATAGAAATGGAATTATCAACAACAACATTTCCCCAATATCTTTGGATGTAATCATTAATTGATACATATAATATAGTTTTAAGTATGAAACACCTATACTTCCATCTTTATTTCTGTAGAAAGCAGGTTCAGTATACTTATCTTCTTGTAGTTTACCAATATACTGATTAATGAAGAATGAGATATATAAATAACGGAAATACCAGTGTAAATAAGCAAATGGCTGCTAACTCACCCCTCCCATGTTCCAGGCTTTGGTGAGAGTTGCTTGAGCTTCCTCCAGCTTAACATCCAATAAAATCTTGCCATTCACAGCCATTATTTCATCCCCCTTTACAATTCCTCCTGATAAAAAATACAGGAAAATCTCCCTGAATTTCATAGTCATTAGTACCCAGCACTGTGAAAAATCTGGAGTGTTTACTGAAGAGAAGAATCCTGGATAGTAGATACAGCTACAATATGCTGTTTAAAAATACTATTTTTATAGTCATAGTCACAGAAGAGTAGAACCTGCTGACTTACAGGTATGGAACAATTAAACTGCACAAGAAATTTTGAAAAGTACTATGAGAACTAGTTTGTAGTCTATGACAGTGGTCTGCGAAGGCCATGGCGCCGGGCCGTGGCTCCCTCTCCCCGCCCCTCCCCCCCGCAGTAAAAAACTTCCCAGGCCACAAGCTTGCGGCCGGGAAGCTTCTTACTGCGGGAGGGCGGGGAGAGGGAATCAAGGCCGGGGCGCGGCTCGCGGGCGCGGCCCGGGCCGATGTGCGGGCGCGGCTGATGCGTGGGCGTGGCCCCCGTGGGCCGCGGGCCGCGCCCCGATGCCCTGCCGGTCCCCAACCTCAGAAAGGTTGGGGACCACTGGTCTATGATAAAAAATATCAGTGTTATGTTACACATTTTTATTTCTTTATGGCATTTATGCCATATGGACCTTTATCATACTGTGTCTACTGAAGTTATTGCTCACTACTTGAAATACATAAGTATACTAAACAATTAAAATGGTAAGTAAGAAAACTGCCACAATATAATTTATGACTGCAGGCACTGCAATAACAATATCAATAATAGAAATGGGGGTAAGAGC
Source organism: Paroedura picta (assembly GCF_049243985.1). Taxonomy (NCBI): domain Eukaryota; kingdom Metazoa; phylum Chordata; class Lepidosauria; order Squamata; family Gekkonidae; genus Paroedura; species Paroedura picta. The sequence goes on along the minus strand of NC_135370.1, from coordinate 92,049,173 downwards.
ATCTCAATTAGGATTTTGGCAATAGTCTACATCAGTGGTCCCCATCCCCCGGTCCAGTGACCGGTGCCGGTCCGTGGATCAGTCGGTACCGGGCCGTAACTCCTCCTCGGCTGCTGCCTTGGGTGTTGCCCTGGCTACTGGCTCACCTTTGGTGCTCTCCAGCGGCCACCATGGCTGGGCCTCCCCCCTCAGTGCGGCACTGCGCAGCTGCTGCTGGCAGCACCCCCCAGCGGGCAGGGGGAAGTCAGTGGCGCCGGCAGGAAAGCAAGTGGAGCAGGGGCTCAGGCAGCGGTAGTGATGTCCCTCAGCAAAAGTCTACCCCCCCGCCAGGCCTCAGTAAAATTGTCAAGCGTTGACCGGTCCCCGGTGATAAAAAGGTTGGGGACCACTGGTCTACATAATGCCCTATATATATGAAAATTTTGACATAAAGACTTTTTGTAGATTGCTTAGCCATTTCATTTTATGAACTATTTTGAAATTTTAGCAGTTTAGATCGCCTTGGGAACAGCATGGTTTACTGAGACACAGACTGCTAAAATCATGATGCTCTGGTGTGGCAGGCTACCTGACAATGTTGTGTCTGGTGGCTGCCATCTTGGGGAGCAGGAAGGCAGAGGCATGATGCCAGGAGAGAGGGGCGGGCTTAAAATAACCTCACCGGGGGAAGGACTAAAGGGAACCAAGAGAATAAAGGAAGGAAAGGAGGTGGGGATCAGCAGAGGCAAGGAGAGAATGGAGAGAGCACAGAGAAGGAAGAAGCAAGACAGGAAAATTAGGAATGAGGAGGGTCTAAAGGCCTGAACAGTAAGGAAGCTCCATATAGAGAGGAGTCTGAGCTGGGAAGCAGTTGGGAGCAGGAAGAGGGGGATAGTAGCTCTGAGGAGCAATCAGACAGCTCTTGTGACAGCGTAAAGGAATGACCTGTCACCATTGCACTTTTGCCTTCTGCAATCCTTCCAACAACTGCAATAGAAATGACCCAAAGGAGGCACAACCTTGTTGTCTCCTTCCTTCTGTCACATGACAGGCACCACCCAGACCTAACAAAGTACACTAAGCCAAAATACTCCTCCTCCTAATAACATGAGGAAAAATAGAACACTAAATCTAAATAGTGTCCTTAATATATTTTGTTTAGGTATAAGCTTTCTATTTCTGTTAAATTTGTATAAAACGTATTTACTACCCTTGGCTACTCTGGTAATCAAGGCTTTTAGGTGTTCTTCCCTTAACAGTGTTTCCTTCACTATCTTCACTTTAACTCCCCTTTTTCTAAATGACCCATGACTTTCCCCAACCTTATAATATTTTAACTTCTACCAGTCAGGCATTAACCTTACCAACATGACCAATTACAGGCAAGTCCTCTGTTCCCATCATTCCCACCTGTCTTCTAAACTCACTCTATCATCTGTACATTTGTCATTCCATTTAAATTTTACTGTTTATTATTTAACAGAAGCCCTTTGTTATGCTACCTACCATGCTTGTCTGCAGCACCACCTTCATAAACAGCAGACACCACTATTTTTCCAATTGGAGAATTGATGCCTCCTTCAACTGCTAGATCTAATGACCCTTCCTATTAAAGAAAGAGTTGTTCATAATAGATGAAAGAAACGAAACATATGATACTAGCCTTAAATTTTTTCCAGTATTAAAAATTGTACGTATTTATTTTTAAACAAAATAATCTAAAAAGAATTTTTTTTGCTACTGGCAAGGTGGAAATGGAATGGAATGAACTTATTTATTTATTTAATTTCTATACCACCTTCCGTTGGTATATTCATTTACTATATATATATATATATATATATATATATATATATGTCAGTCAGTAAACTTTTATGGACATACAGAACCATCATAAGATATATAATAAAAACATAGTCACAAGCCTAATATAAAAGGTAAAGATAAAGGTATCCCCTCCCTGTGTAAGCACTGAGACATGTCTGACCCTTGGGGTGACGCCCTCTAGCGTTTTCGTGGCAGACTCAGTACAGGGTGGTTTGCCATTCCCTTCCCCAGTCATTACCGTTTTACCCCCCAGCACGCAAGCTGGGTACTCATTTTACCGACCTCGGAAAGATGGAACCTTGAGCCGGCTGCTGTGATCGAACTCCCAGTCTCATGGTCAAAGCTTCAGACAGCATTTTGGCTGCCTTGCCACTCTGCGCCACAAGAGGCTCTAGCCAGACAAGTAACAGATTTTGTGAGCTGAAGTGAAGGTTCCTTTGAGGAGTATAGGTGAGAAGGCAGTTAAATAAGTATGAAGGTCCCAGACTGTTCAGGGCTTTAAAGGTGAGTACCAATACCCAGAACCTGATTCAGTCTTCAATTTGGAGCCAATGCAGTTGGGAGAACACTGGTTGAATGTGCTCTCTCCATCCTGTTCCCATAGGGAGCTGGGGCATTGCCATTTTGGACTAGTTGAAGTTTCCAGACCAGATACAATAGTAGCCCTACATAGAGTGAGTTGCAGCAGTCTTAAATTGGCCATGGTGGCCATGGTGTGTGGTTTAGAAACATATATTTCATGGTGCCAGGCCTGTTCTTGCCCGCCTATACTACATACTGAGGCAATTCTGGAGCTTTGCATACTAGACTCTGCAACAGGATAAGCATTCTATAAAAGCACAAAATATACCTTTTTTTGCAGTTTCAGATTTTATGGTCATTACTGCATATATTAATAGTAATAGTAAAAGAAGTGTTTACAACAATTAATAAAAAACGGATTTCCTTTGTTTGTAATATTCTTCCTTCTAATACATAATCAGAATTGCCTGATTGGTCTGTACACTGTGAATCATTTCAAAAACGGTTAAGAAATATGTCCACGTATCAATAAAAAGAATCCTGTGCTAATATGGAATAATCTAGTGGTTCAAGTGTCAGATACTGGGCAGGAAGGACTTTTCAAAGCCAATGCGGAAGAATGGCCTTCATAAAAGCTGGCTCTTCTGTTAGTGTGGCAGATAAATATTTTAGCCAAGATTTATCACATCCTAAACCCGTAACTCTTTTAACATAATAATAATAATAATAATAATAATAATAATAATAATAATAATAATAATAATAATAATAATTTATTTGCCACTTTTCTCTACCAGGAGCCTCAAAACTGCGTACAGTCGCCCAGCTGGTTGCATGTGGGAAAGCGGGGAATCAAACCCGGCTCACCAGATTAGAAGTTGGTGCTCCTAATCACTACACCAAGCTGGCTCTCAGAACCAGATATTAGTTGTGCAGATGTCCCATTCAAAACCTGAACTGCTGCCTAATCTGAATAGCTTTTCATACTTTTTAACATATATTGAGTCTCAGTGAGAAAGACAGGTATAAATGAAGCTAAAATGAAAAAGCTTTTTGTAACATTTTGGCTCTTTTCTGAGTTCCCTTATATGTAACACCTGTAAAGGCACCTCTGTGTACTGACGTAATGTCTTATACTGCCTCCTTGCCTTCCTTAGCATTTCTAGTTATGTTTGCATTTGCCAAAGGCTCTTGCCTTAGAATTCTTAGTTAGACCTCAGGAGCATGATGGGTTAGTTTCATACTTCGTAATCCATCTTGAGTCTCAGTGAAAAATGGGTAGGCTATAAATTAAGCTAAAAATATGAAAGCTTTTATTTAAAGTGGAAAAAGACAAGGGATATAGAACTGGATATTTTGGTCAGAACATTGTTACTGATACAGTGAAAGGAGAAGAATATCTCTTTAGACTCCAGGATCTAGCTCACAAAGTTCCAAAAGATCTCAGTACTTGGCAAGACGTTTCTTTATAGATTCTGAGAAACTCTTCTTCCTCAGTGTAGATGTCCCATAAATACTTTGCCTCTAAGGTAGATGGCTACTGTTCTAACGACTGCCCTTCTCATTTCTTATATGGAATTTCCTCTATAGAAATTATTTGCTCCCACAGGAAAAAACACCTCAGCTCTTTTGTTCCCTTGGAGTCCATCCCCCTCTCTTGTCCTGTTGCTAGGCAACCCTCTCACCCAGCCTCTTAGAAATTATCTCCCTGTAGAGGGCAATTCCAGACTAGGAACCGCACCTATGCAGGGAAAACAGGTCACAAACATTCTAATATTTTTACAAGCCTGAAATATTTTTACAAGCCTTAAAGCTAGTTTTTTGTGCTAAGGCTCGGTACTGGAAGATGTGAAGGGCCAAACTAGATGAGATGCCATCAGCATCAGCATCACCATTTAAATTGATTTCCCGCCACTCTCAAGAATGGCTCATGATGGTTTACAATTTGTCCCCACTTAAAACCCCAATAAAACACTATTAAAAACAATATGGGACAAAAGTACAATAAAAACAATCAGGCCAAAACATGGCGATATTCAATTCTCCAATCCCCCCAGACAATTCTCCAATTCCCCGCAGATATCTAAATAAGGGAATAGGGATAGGTAGCCATCAATGATGAATGACCCAACACTGCATAGCACCACGGGGGCCCCAATCAGATCTTCCTCACACCCTAGCCTTAACCGCAGCTCTGTTTTGCAGGCCCTGTGGAATGCCGAGAGCTCCCGCAGGGCCCACAACTTGACTGGGAGCTCATTCCACCAGGTAGGGCCCACGACTGAGAAGGCCTGGCATGTTTCCCTGGGGCCGGGAATGACCAGCAAGTTAGTACCCGCAGAACGTAAAGCAACTGATATATCCAAACAAAGAAATGGCTTCCTAGAACAACAGCTATCTTGCTTCTTATCACATACATTACCTTCTTAATATGTAGAAGTCGTACATCTTTCCCCATAATCTGATCAGGTGAAAACTAAAACAATTAAAGAAACACCAGTGAATCATAACTATTTTTCAAATATTAAGTACAAAAATTAAAGTAATATCTGAGACCTTCCAGATCCAGTCTTGTCAGAACATCCAAATTGCAGGCCTAAAAAGGCAAATTCATATCATAGCTCAGAAAATGGAAAATATCCTCAATATCAACAGTAACTCCAGAGAAATAAAACAAATGAAATATAACAAAAGGCCTCTATTTCAGATCTTTCTTACCATTGTGTAGGGATCAAAGTCTTCCACATACTTCTGAAAGCCCTAAAAATAAAGCAGATAATCAAACACGTGCATACAATCATAAATATAGATAGGCACTTAATCTAGCTATGCCACAAAAGAAGCGGAGATGAAGACATACAGTTGCCAGTGTTCCTCCTGACAGTGAGTAGTCATTTATATCGAACCTTAAAACTCAATTTGTGTTTATAATTTTGTAAACAAATCTACTGAATTCAGTGAGAATGCTTAACATTTAGTTGCTGAAGATTTAGCTTGTTTCGCCATAGTGAGACTCACAAATGAACCTATAATGTATAGTATTGAACTCCAGTCGTGTAATTAAGAACTAAGCTAGATGGTATCAGAAAACAGCATCCCCCAGTTCCAGCTTGCTCAAAATGACGGGGCATCCCTGGAATAAGAGCTGCCAACTCTGGGCTGGAAATTCCTGGAGTTTGGGTTGAAGCATCAGGAAGGCAGAGTGCTCAATGGGGATATAATGTCATAGAGTTTACTTTTACAATCTGCAACAACCTCCAGAGGAGGTTGGCAATTTAGAAAGTTGGCAATTTACAGGGGATTCATGTATTCTCTAGTTTGGTCCTAAACTTGGCCAGCATGGATTTTTTTCTGATAGTACAGCAATGCAGAAGGCACAGCTAAGACGGAACTGATACACATACAGCCAAGAAAAAAATCCTTCTAAAATCCATTTGTTCTGTTGGACTCACAAGATGCAGTTGTCCTATGCATGTTTTTAATTATCTTCCAAAAGATGGGATTTACAACAGAACCAGGAGGCCAGAAGAGAGACAATATGGTCTAGTGACATTTCATCTGGAATCTCTATGTCCAAGTTTCACAGATATCTAGTTTAGGAATAGGACTATGTACTGGCAAATAAATGTCATCATACTCTGTTTTCTCCCAATGGAGCCTTAACTGGGTTACACCATTTTTCTCTCATCCATTGTGTCCTCACAACTTGTTCAGTAGGAGAATATATGACTAGCCCAGAGTCACCCAGCAAGCTTGTATCTAGTGCGGATTTGAACCTGGACCACCCAGATTCTAAGCTGATACTCTTAGTGGAATTTATATATGGAAAGGGGGGCACAGGATCAGGCTGCTTAAAAGATCAAAATATTTTTATTATGAAGAGAAACAACTTTGTATAAAAAGAAGAGATTCCTAACTGTCTAGATGTTGGTTCTGTTTATTCTGTCTATTGTGAAGGCAAACAGTGAGGAAGTGTGCTTAAAGGAGGAGGAAGTGTCCACGGAACAAATCATGACATGGAGACTATTTGAAAAATATCAGGAAGTTCCTAAATATGGTAACTACACATCTCCTCTGATGCCATATTCTGTTCAATTATGCACACTATAGTTAATGCACATTCCAACAATTACCACTACACCACACCACAGTTTCTGGACACTGTTCAGATAGTACTGACAGGCCTTCAAGTAATTAATTCCAAACTCGTATTCAAACTACCAAGATCTTTATTCAATATTAGCTAAAATTAATAAGACATTCAGATTTTGTGAAAGTGCACCACTTATATTTGTAATGCAGGTAGGTTATATTTGGAACATGCATATTATTGAATTTAGAAAAAGTCTGACAGTGGTATAGCATTGTTAATATATTAGTTTACATAAAGTCTGAGTAGGATCCCTCAGTTAATCCCATGATAATTTTTTTTACCAATTTTACCTCCCACTCCAGGCTAATATATGTCAGCACTGTTTCTAGGGGTCCTGAACTCTCAGAGCAGCATTTTAGGAAGTCCATGTGGTTGGGTTCAAAGTTCTACAAAGCTCTTTTTATGGATCACTAAATCCAGTCCTTTTTCCTATTACAGATAGCTGTTCTTTTATGGAGAATATACTAGATGATTCAAAAGAGATATTGTAAGGAAAATAGGATGAGGTAGCTTTTGTGGGGTCACAGTTCAGTGGTAGAACATGTACTTTTAGGACCACCAATCCCCAGCTGGGGCCTGATCTCCAGACTTCAGAAATCAGTTCCTCTGGAGAAAATGGTTGCCCTGGAGGGTAGACTATGGCATCATATCCTGTTGAAATCCTCCACCTCCCTAGGCTCCACCCTCAAACCTCCAGGAATTTCCTAACCCGATCTGGTAACCATATATAGGCAACCCTATATATTTTGCATCCAGGTTCTATCCAGTAAAATAGTTACTACAGCATTTCTAGGTAAAAGTTGGACTTAACAGGGCTACAGAAGACCTCTAACGAAAGTCAGAAAAGAAAATACTGGGCTAGATGGAGTACTAGCATGACTTGGTATAAACCAGCTTTTTTTTGTGTCCAGTTTCTTCATTTTTAAGAGCAGCTTGTGTAAATTGGCTAATAATAGCAATAACAAGTAGATTGCATGGAGATTATATAAATATGAAAGACTTCTAGAGATTTTGAAATTCCATACCCACGCAATGCTTAGAATTATTAATTTTCATTAAATTAACCAACAACCTCAACTGAAAAGTATAATAGAACCACTGTTCAAAATAAAATGGTATTCAGAGGATCTGAAAAAAATGAATGGTCATTTTGACATAAGTAGTACTTTACCTGTGGGACCAAGGACACCATTTTCTAATGATTATCATCAAATTTCAGTTGTTTCACCACATCTTGCAAGTAAATATTTTGTATCTGGGATCATATTCTGTGACCACTTACTCCTAAATATTGAATCTAATGGTAAGAACTAGACCTACTGCCTTTGAGTACACGGATCTAGTCTTCTAGAGCAGGGGTCGTCAACCCCTGGTCCGCATCCCAGCCTCGGTACTGGGCTGCCGCTGGCCGCCTCTTCCCACCCCCACTGCAGCGAGAAGCTCGCCAGGCTGCGGGGGGGGGAGAGGGAGATGCAAACGTGCATGCGCGGAGCTGCCGCACATGCGTATTTGCACCCCTGGCGGACACAAACACGTTTGCGCAGCAGCTCTGCACACGCACATTTGCACGGCGCTGCCACGCATGCGCAGCACCCAGGCCACCGGCTCTCCCCCACCCCTGGAAGTGGTCCTCAACCAGGAAAAGGTTGGGGACCGCTGTTCCAGAGTCTGCATAAGCTGACCACCATTTCCTAATCCGCAGGCAATGAAGTTGTAAATTTGTTCAATTTTGTGTATTTGTGATTTGTGTATACTCTTTTTAAAAGCAGGTCCCCATATCAAGAAAATTTGGACTTGTGGTGCATCATACCAAAAACATTGGGAACCACTGATTTAGACAACATAAATATAAATTATTTTAATTTATTTTTAGTCCTGTAGTTGCATTGTAGCTTTCCTATGGTTTCTTTGAGGGTGCATCCAAAAAGCCCTTTTCACTTACAGAGAAGAGTTTTCTGCTCACAGAAGCCTGTTTTATCCCTAACATGACAACACTATGTAAGAAGATGGAATTAAAACCAAATTCCAAGAGGTTCTACAACCTCTTGCACAGGAAAAAGTATATAAATTGCCATATAGCATACTTTTACATGTGAAGTTTTAATAATGCATTTTAAAAGTTAAGAATATATTTTGTCCCCATTGCTGTATGTAAAAAGGAATGGATTAATATTTTATCAAGGTTAGATAGATCTCTCTAGAAGACAGAAGCATGAAAAGATACTGGTTTGAGAAGTATAATTGGCAGTTCTCTTACATTTCAGGCAGTTAGCCCTCCGTGTTCTAGTAACAGCAGAAGTCACAACATATTTATGGCTTCAAACTTTTTTCTTTTTACAATTTTAATTAATAGTTTCAATACAGATAAAAATGGAGAAAGAGAGAAATAGAAGGAACAGAATAGGAGAGAAAAAGGAAATGAAAACACAAAGAACAGATGTATCAGTCTCACTACAGTAAATTTTGTTTCCAGCAGTCCATGACTTTAAACATTTCACATCACATTCACAAGATAATCTCTGGCTGCATTCATATTTCTTCTCACTAGACTACAGAAAGGGAGGAGAACAGACCCATTTTACATGCTATGTGATTTGAGAAAACACTGTGGATGTGTGTAGCCTCAACCATTAGATGCAGTCAAATACCTATTGGATATTCCATACCAGATTAAAGATGTTTGAGTACCCATGGTTCTGTATATTTAATGTATTTCTGACATCTGAGGAATGCTATATATGCCAAAAGGCATCTCGATTCATGTGGTTCCACTAGGAATGCTTGTAAATTGTACACTGATATTAAAACACAATGTTTTAAATTTTATATGTGTGCATACTACATAATAAATATTTAATTATTTTATTTGTTATAGTTGACCCTCTTGATTAAACTGAGATATCTGGGGTTGAAGTTGTTTCCCCTCTTTTGTTGTTGATATTGAGACACCACGAGAAAAACAGCCAAATTTGGCCTAATCACTTTGGGTGGGAAAATCAAACGTGACTTATGTCATAGTTATTTTCTTTAAAGGTAACAAATACATGAGAACAGATTTTGACTTATTTAATCTAAATGTTATCTGAAATGGAAAGAGAAAATAAAGGAAAGAAGAAAATTTTGGCATCAAAGCACAACTGAAGCTCAAAATACCACACACAGAAGAAAGAAAATGTTATTTTACTTGTTTTTTGTTAGTTTTAAATGATGAATTGTAAACCACCATCCTTTTAAACATCTCTTGAGGCTGGAAAAAAAAGAGACAAATTGCCAAACCAGAGATTAATGGTTTATATAAACACATAAACAAATGACCTTCAACCTTAAACATTCTGTTTATAAATACAAAGTTAATTGGAGTAATCAGAAACAATCCTTGTGATTTTGTCAAGGTTCCAATAGTTTCTGGCACAACACTGCTAAGGATACTTTTGAAGACTGCTACATTTCATGAAATTTCCCTATACATATCTAATTATGTCATGAAAAATCCCCTTGCCTACATTCACATTTCTCCATATTCTATGAGATCAAAATTATTTTGCCTACCTATATGTCCAAATGTTGCACTGAAAGGATAACACACAAATTATACAAGTATTAATTTCAGTAACTATTTAATAAATGTGTAATGCAGAACTTCCTTGGGGTGCGCGTGTGTGTGAAGGGCTTTTAGAAATACCAGTTTTTGAAAGGGTTTGCATTTGTTTACTATTTAAGCAATACACCCAAAGCAAATGAAACCAATAGGCAAAAAGTTGGGTCTTCTTGAGATTTATTAAATGCAATCCTAAATAGTTTTGCTAACAGAACGGGGTCCCAGGTATTCAATCCCACTTTCTATTGCTTCTTCAGTGGTTGCAATTATAGTCTTAATATAACATCACCAGTATTGCAGGTACAGGATAGGCAATAGGTCTTCAGTAAAGGGGTCACTTCTTCAATTGTGCCGTGAAGAGCTATTGCCTATGTATTTAAGCAAAGCATGTCACAACATGAAATAACAGATAAGAAATAAATAAGTGGTTAAAACTGTTGTTGAGAAATCAAAGTAGATGAGTTTCTTAATTGAAACTCTATAGCATTTTTGTTGATTTTTTGTTATTTCAAAGGATGCCAGTTCAAATAGGAACCCTATATTTATTTATTTATTTATTTATTTATTTATTTATTTATTTATTTATTTATTTATTTATTTATATATATACCGCCCTCCCCGGAGGCTCAGGGCGGTTTAATTATATTTCATTGGGAAAGAAGATTAAGTAAATTTGTTGAGGTGGTCTAAATTAAGTCATTCATGGCCAGGCCGAATGGCAACTATTAAAATGAGTGTTTTGCCTATATTGAATTTTCTTTTTCAGGTGATTCCGATTCTAATAAGTGACAAGATTATTGCTAAATGGCAAAGTACCTTGAATAAATTTATCTGGAATAATAAGACAGCTAGAGTGGCTTTCAAAACTCTCCAAGACAATAAAATGAGGTGGACAGAATGTCCCAAACTTAAAGCTCTATTTACATGCAGCAGCACTCTCTTGTATTGCAGACTGGGTTATGCTCCCTCAGCTGAGGGACATAAGTTTTGAAAAAACAGTACTAGGTAATGGATTAAATGATCTTCTATGGACTGCTTTGATTTTTTGGGACAAGAATTTATTTTTCATTTGGGAAAAATACAGAGACATCAAGTACATCACTGCTGAAATTGCCTATTGAGGAGTACTTTGATATAGGACAAAAAACCAGGCTGAGCTGCTTTAGGTATAAGGAGATCCTGACAGGGAAAATAAAAGCCGATGATATCCTCATCAAAGAAGGTACTGATATCACTTGGTTGGAATATCATCAAGTTATCTCCAGGTTTAAGTCTGAGTTCCAGTCACAATCTGGGTCAGTTCTAACTGACTTTGAAAAGATATTATTTCAGACAAAGCTACGTTTACAGGGTCAATTGTACAAACTCTTATTAAAGTATGACACTGAGTCTGAGCAAGTTAAACATTGTATGGTGAAATGGTTGATGAATTTGAATTGTACTATTCCTTTAGACCCCCTTCAAGGATCGCTGCCTTGTTGTGGCAAGGGGGCTTGCGTAGTTCAGTGAAGCTATGAGCTATACCATGCAGGGTCACCCAAGACGGACAGGTCATAGCTGAGAGCTCTGATAAAAGGTGATCCACTGGAGAAGGAAATGGCAAACCACTCCAGTATCTTTGCCATGAAAACTCTATGGACAGTTCCAATAGGCATAATGATATGACGCCGGAAGATGAGCCCCTCAGGTCGGAAGGTGTCCAATATGCTACTGGGGATGAGCAGACGGCTAGTACGAGTAGCGATGTAGAATGAAGCGACTGGGCCAAAGCCGAAAGGACGCTCAGTTGTGGAAATAACTGGTGGCGAAAAGACAGTCCGATGCTGTAAAGATTTTTATTCCATAGGAACCTGGAACGTCAGATCCATGAATCAAGGCAAGCTGGACGTGGTCAAACAAGAAATGACAAGACTGAACATCGACATTTTAGGAATCAGTGAACTAAAATGGACAGGAATGGGTGAATTTAATTCAGATGACCATCAGGTATACTACTGTGGACAAGAATCTCGCAGAAGAAATGGAGTAGCCTTCATAATCAATAAGAGAGTAGGAAAAGCAGTCTTGGGATACAATCCCCAAAATGACAGAATGATCTCAGTTCGAATCCAAGGCAAACCATTCAACATCACAGTGATCCAGGTCTACGCCCCAACCACTGCTGCTGAAGAGGATGAAGTTGATCAGTTCTATGAAGCCCTACAACACCTTCTAGAAGCAACGCCCAAAAATGATGTGCTTATCATCATGGGGGATTGGAATGCTAAAGTAGGAAGCCAAAAGATAACCGGGATAACAGGCAAGTTTGGCCTTGGAGTACAAAATGAAGCAGGGCACAGGCTGGTAGAATTTTGTCAAGAGAATACAATGGTCATAGCAAACACTCTTTTCCAGCAACCCAAGAGACGACTCTACACATGGACATCACCAGACGGTCAACAGTGAAATCAGATTGACTATGTGCTCTGCAGCCAAAGATGGAAAAGTTCTATCCAGTCAATAAAAACAAGACCAGGAGCTGATTGTGGTTCAGATCATCAGCTTCTTGTTGCAAAATTTAGGCTTAAATTGAAGAAAGTAGGGAAAAGCACTAGGCCACTCAGGTATGAACTAAATCATATCCCCGACGAATACACAGTAGAGGTGACAAATAGATTTAAGGAATTAGATCTGATAGACAGAGTGCCTGAAGAACTATGGATGGAGGTTCGCAACATTGTACAAGAGGTAGCAACTAAAATCATCCCAAAGAAAAAGAAATGCTAGAAATCAAAACGGCTGTCTGAGGAAGCTTTACAAATAGCTAAGGAGAGAAGGGAAGTGAAAGGCAAGGGAGAAAGAGAAAGATACACCCAATTGAATGCAGAATTCCAGAGAAAAGCTAGAAGAGATAAGAATGCCTTCTTAAATGAACAGTGCAAACAAATAGAAGAAAACAATAGAATGGGGAGGACCAGAGATCTTTTCAAGAAAATTGGAGATATGAAGAGAACGTTTCATGCAAAGTTGGGTATGATAAAGGACCAAAATGGTAGGGACCTCACAGAAGCAGAAGAGATTAAACAAAGGTGGCAAAATTATACAGAACAACTATACAAGAGCGAGCTTAACATCCCTGATGACCACAGTGGGGTAGTTACTGACCTGGAGCCAGACATCCTGGAATGAGCAACAATAAAGCTAGTGGTGGTGACAGCATTGCAGTTGAACTATTCAAAATCTTAAAGGACGATGCAGTAAAAGTGCTACACTCAATATGCCAGCAAATTTGGAAAACTCAACAATGGCCACAGGATTGGAAAAGGTCAGTTTACATTCCAATCCCAAAAAAGGGCAATGCCAAAGAATGTTCAAACTACCGCACCATTGCACTAATTTCTCATGCTAGCAAAGTTATGCTCAAAATCCTACAAGCTAGGCTCCAGCAATATGTGGACCGAGAACTTCCAGAAGTACAGGCAGGATTTCGAAGAGGCAGAGGAACTAGAGATCAAATTGCCAACATACGCTGGATCATGGAGAAAGCTAGGGAGTTCCAGAAGAACGTCTACTTCTGTTTCATTGACTATGCTAAAGCCTTTGATTGTGTGGAGCACAACAAATTGTGGCAAGTTCTTAAAGAGATGGGAATACCAGAGCATCTTATTTGTCTCTTGAGAAATTTATATGCAGGTCAAGAAGCAACAGTGAGAACTGAACATGGAATCACTGACTGGTTCAAAATTGAGAAAGGAGTTCGGCAAGGCTGTATACTGTCGCCTTGCCTATTTAACTTGTATGCAGAGCACATCATGAGAAATGCGGGATTAGAGGAGTCACAAATTGGGATCAAGATTGCAGGGAGAAATATCAACAACCTCAGATATGCAGATGATACCACTCTAATGGCAGAAATTGAAGAGGAACTAAAGAGCCTGTTGATGCGGGTGAAGGAGGAGAGTGCATAGGTTGGCTTGAAACTCAACATCAAGAAAACAAAGATCATGGTATCCGGCCCTCTCAATTCCTGGCAAATAGATGGGGAAGAAATGGAGATAGTGACAGATTTTATTTTCCTGGGCTCTAAGATCACTGCAGATGGGGACTGCAGCAAAGAAATTAAAAGACGCTTGCTCCTGGGGAGGAAAGCTATGGCAAATCTAGACAGCATCCTAAAAAGCAGAGACATCACCCTGCCAACAAAAGTGCGTTTAGTCAAGGCTATGGTATTCCCAGTTCCAATGTATGGCTGCGAAAGTTGGACCATAAGGAAGGCCGAGCGTCAAAGAATTGAGGCTTTTGAACTCTGGTGCTGGAGAAGACTCTTGCGAGTCCCTTGGACTGCAAGGCGAACAAACCGGTCAGTCCTAGAGGAGATCAACCCTGACTGCTCTTTAGAAGGCCAGATCCTGAAGATGAAACTCAAATACTTTGGCCACCTCATGAGAAGGAAGGACTCCCTGGAGAAGAGCCTAATGCTGGGAGCGATCGAGGGCAAAAAAAGAAGGGGACGACAGAGAATGAGGTGGCTGGATGGAGTCACTGAAGCAATAGGTGCAAACTTAAATGGACTCCGGGGAATGGTAGAGGACAGGAAGGCCTGGAGGATCATTGTCCATGGGGTCGCGATGGGTCGGACACGACTTTGCACATAACAACAATAACAATTCCTTTAGATGAATGGGAACTATTATGGAACAAAACTGTGAAATGGACGAAATGTCAGCTATTAAGGGAAAATTAGTATAAGATGTTTTATAGATGGTACATGACTCCTAAGCTGTTAGGTAAAATTTCTGGAAACTTTGATATAAAATGCTGGAAATGTAGGGAAAAGGTTGGTTCCTTTTATCATATGTGGTGGACATGTAAAAAAAATGCAAAAAATTCAGGAAAGAAATTCATGATATTGTAGAAGGAATGTTGAAAGTTAGATTTCCATTTTGTTCTGAATTTATGTTACTCAGTGTGTTACCGGTTAGTGTTTCTCAAAAAGCTGGTGATTTCTTATTTCATACAACAATGGCAGCACGACTGGTGGTGGCTAGGCTGTGGAAAGAACAGGACACATCCAAAGTTGTGGACTGGCTTGAGAAATTGAGAGAGTTGGCCAGAATGGCGAAGATTACAAGTCTAATGAACAATCGCTCTGCAGATGATTTCCAGGAACTCTGGAGCTATTATATCGACTATGTAAGTAGTTAGTTAAGGAATGTATTAGAAGATGGCAAAGCATAATGGATTATATTCTATGTTTTATATATTTTTTCTTATTTTCTCTGTTCTACGTAAACTTCAATAAAATCTGGTTTTACCTACACCTTATAAAAAAAATTTAGACACAAAAGTTTTTCAATATACAAGCTACACAATAGTACTGAAGTTATTTCAGTATTTTATATGTTTGGTTTTATTAAAATATTTCCTGCATACTCTGCATTTAATACTACATGAGAAAAAGCTTGAAAATGTTTAAAGAACTGTAAAGAAAAATGTCATAGGAATTAAAGAACAAAAATAACCAGTATCCTGTGCACAGGAATTCCCATTGTATGTCATAGGCAAGGCATACTGACAATTATTGTTAATATAAACACTGTATATAATATAAACACTATATATAAAAGAAGACACTATACAGTTCTTACCACCCCCAATTTCTCTTATTTTAATTTTTGCTCGATCGCAAACCTATTTTCATTCTATGATAACCCTAAGTACATATATAATAAATAATAAGGCTTTGGTTACATAGTATGTCAAAAAGTGTGGTTGCCACTAAATTTGCTTTCATAAATTAGATAAGAATAATATGCTCTTGCCTTGTGGTAAAATTCCAATGAAATGAAATGAAAAATTCCAATTCCAATGAATATTAAAAAAAAATTGGGAAACACAGGACACTGATATATGGGGCATGACTCAATGGTTGGACAGATGTGCACTCCTACATAATAAATAGCACAAGAAGTTTCCCAGTGAAGGATGTTTTATTTTCAGTTGTTCACAATATATTGCACATAACCTATTGCAGTCTATGTAATATTTCAAATCATTTGTCTACAAAGCTAGTCGATTTCATGCTGTCTCGTTGAAAACCATAAACCACAGCTGTGCTAAATACACTAAACTTGGGATGGTATGCTGCTCACTCCTGAGAAATTTCAAATTACTTAGATGTGCTCTTTATTATAATTTAATGAACTCAATCAGAAAGCAACCCCCAAGGGCTACAATTAAAGGTAGGAACAGATGTCTGATAAATAGCTTGGCATTAATGTCAATTTTAATTAATTCCAGGGGGAGCCAAAACAATGATGGACCTTGTGGCACCTTAAAAACTAACAAATTGTTTGTGTTACAAAGTTTCATAAGATAGAGCCCCCTTTGTTGGCAGAAAATTATATCAAAAGCTACAGATGTCAGAAGGCCAGGTATTAGGAAAGAATTTTAGAATGCCAGCACTAAAAGTCATAGTGACATTGCAGAGCACAAATATCATCAAAAGAATAAGTGATTCAGTGTGAGCAGGCAGGCATTAAAACTACATGATCCACTTTTCCAGAAATACAAGGTCCACCAACCAGAATCAAAGAGTGAATTAGAGGGTGGTGCCAGTTACCAGCTGCACCTCATGAGCTATGCACTGATGTAGCATGCAGGAATGGACATAAACCAGTTCACAAGCCAAAATTATGCCCAAACTTGCCCCAATTCACAGTCCCTGAACTGATATTTGGGGAAGATGCCCTCCTTGAACATTTACTGGACTTTTGTCCAGTTTGGTGCAACTGTTTCGGGGCATTTAAAATTAGCAGCTGAGAAGAGCAGGTCGGCCTGTCAGTTGTTACCCAAGCCGTTTGACTTTCCCCTGCTTGGAAGAGGAGAGAAAGCAAAACTGACCAGTAAAATGGCTGCCAGCCATTTAAACTTAACGGCATAGAGCATCTGGTTGTCACCTGTTAAGTTTAAATGACTGTGAGCCATTTTAAACTAACAGTGTGGTGGGTCCACCTATCAGCTGTAAGGTTTAAATGATAGTGAGACATTAAACACAACTGTTTAGCTTCCCCCCTATTTCAAAATGGGTGTGTGTGAAAAAGATGAGTCAACTGGCTGCCAGCCATTTAATCCTTTCTCTCAACCTCTGCAAGCTGTGGCAGGGAGGGAGGGGGATCCAAACTGGCTGGTACAGATCAGGAAAATTCCAGCTCAGTTCAGGGGCTGTCCCAAATAGGAATTTTAAGGGTCGTGCCCATCCCTAGTAGCATACGCACAAAATGCAATTCCCCCCCCTCCGGTCCAGCAGAACTTTACAGAACTGGGAACAGAACTAATTAATACTAATATTTTACAGGTGATATATAAATAAATGAAGCCAACTATTTAATAGATGTCAGAAATTTTTCATTTACAATTTTTAATGATTAGCAACTTGTATTACTTTACTTTATTCACGTTTCACAGCCCATAAAACATATACCAAAAAGACGTTTAGGAATTAAAAACAACAGCAGAGAAAAATTTAGCCACATCAACCATGTAGGCTTTATAAAAGGCACTCAGAAACAACCTTAAATTATGAGTATAAGAAGTGGCCGTACTTCTATTAGCATTTTTAAGCACCAAGTTTCTCTTGGAAACTGGGGAACACTGAAGCTTGGAGAGCTTACCTTACCCATGAATATTTACTTATTTATGTTCCTTGTAGTCTGCCTTTCTCATTTAGACTCAGAGTGAATCAGTACAATCAACAAAATGGGACAATCAATAAACAATGGATTAGGATTTGACAGGTCTGGAGCCACCAGAAAGAAGTGAGCATAAGTAT
Source organism: Paroedura picta (assembly GCF_049243985.1). NCBI lineage: Eukaryota > Metazoa > Chordata > Lepidosauria > Squamata > Gekkonidae > Paroedura > Paroedura picta. The sequence continues at coordinate 92,031,284 of NC_135370.1, read as the reverse complement.
TAACATAATACATTAAGACACACAGGAAATACATAATAAGATCCTACTTACAGTAAGCTATATACAGCAGTACAGACCACAGTTCCTAATTATTTATCCATATAATTCTGTAAATTAATTAGTACAGTGCAACTCTATTGCCTCTTCAATCATTGTCTCTTGAATAATAATATTGTCTCTAAATCTTCTTGAGTAATTCTAGATTCAAGTGGGTCGCTGTGTTAGTCTGAAGCAACAGAAAAAAAGTTTGAGTTCAGTGGCACCTTTAAGACCAACTAAATTTTATTCAAGGTATAAGCTTTCCTGTGCAGGCACACTCCCTCAGTTACAATGAAATGGGAGTTATCAGTCCATACTTAGAGGTAATGTGTGAGCAGTAAACTTACAGCATAATGAAATATGTTGTATTCCAGAATCAAACAGATAACAAGCTTAGTTTATAAAGTTATTTGTTTGGTACATTATACTATTAATTACCATCTACTATTCAATCAGTTATTCTAAATAAAATAAAGAGGACATATGGACCTCTGGGGATTGTAGAAAATACAGATATAAGGAATGAATGAGATTAGTTGAATCCTGGGGAATCCATTGTTCTGAGTTTTGTAAGAATTTGCAATGGAAATTGCTGAGTTGCAACTCTGGCTCTGTTTGATTCTAGTATCTGTTATTCATTTTAATTATGCTATATGTTAATTTACTGCTCACACTTTACCTGCATGTATGGACTGGTAACTCTCATATCATTATACAATCAGAGTCCAGGAGCACTACTTCAGTGCTACTTCAGACCAACATGGCTACCCATTTGAATCTCTCATATCGTTGTAACTGAGGAAGTCTTGGTTTTAAAAGTGCTACTGGACATTGAAAAATTCTGTTTTGCATGGCTTGTGGAAAGCCAGGAGACTGGGAGCCTTCCTCAAGTAGGGCATTCCATAAGGAAGGGGGCACAACAGAGAAAGTACGTTCACGGGCAATTGTTTAATCAGGGAGGGAGGTAATGCAGAAGACTACAGAATATATAAAAGCACATTCTTAGTCCACACACAAACAGGAAAGAGACAGATCTGAAAAATAATACCTAATACTGGGACACAGAGATTAAAAGCAGCATTTCTTCTTAGTCAGCCAATAAGATGTGCATAACTGGCTGAAGGGAAGAGTCAGAAATCCCTTCCAGTCCACATTACCAGCAGTATATCACGTTCAACAGTACCCATCTTATTTTTTCAATTCATCAGGAAGTAGTTGGGAGTGATCTATATTTACTATGGCTTAACTGGATTGAATTTTCAACTGTGCTCTGTAATATAATCAAGCAGCCTTAAATTTTAGAAAGCTGGGCCTTCTGATTCCCCATTTATACACATATGACATGGAAACTGAAAATCCTATAGTTACTTTTAAGTAAAATGATATAAATGCTTGGTCCCTGTTTCTTTGGTTGAACAGGCCCATGAGGTATAAAAATGATAACAGTTCTGTATAAATTTTTCGACAAAAGGAGCAGGACGTGCACAAGAGCACAAAATATTTGTTTTATACTTCATGGTTGCCTGTTTCCTATCACTACTTTGCCAGTCTGTGGAAGAAAGAGCAGATTTTAAAATTTTTGTCTGATGGCGTTACCTTAGTTTCGGTGAGAACCCAGATGCAAGGTTAGTCCATCTATGAATCACTGCAGTTCCTAGAGCATAATGAGATTCTGAGCCTTGCTCAGTGCTATTGTCCTTATATGATGCCTATATCACTGTGATTCTTAAACACAGCAAAGACCATACTCTATGTGCAAACTGCAAATGTTTCTTTGATGAATGCAGATGCTAAGACATTAACTTACTCAGCAAAAAATATAGTAAAGGAGCAAGTAAAGTATCTAGATGCTGGCATCGTCACTTGTAGGATGTATCAAATATATACTTGGGCATTTAGTCATTCAACTTTTCTGGGAAGAAGTTATTACTCATATCAATTTTGTAGTAGAATATTAATTGATATTTGAGGATTCTTATGTACTTTAAAATTATCTGCCCATCTCTTGGAAGCTAACTGATGGTCAACAGGAATGGACCCTCCATGCATTTAGTATAGCAAAAAAAAAAAAAATCATACTACAACATGGGAAATATAAAAGCCCACCTCCAGTCAATGAATGGATTGAGGATCTTATTGCTTATTGCTCTATCACCATTTGAACATATGGAATATCAATGGGAATTGCATTTGGACCTGCTTTTAGATATTTATGAATTATTTACTCATATGTAGATTCATCACCAATGTCATTATAAGTTTTGCTTTATGTGTTGTTTTTTCCTTTTTCTCTAATCTTACTTAATTGCTGGATTTTAATTTTTTTTTGCTTTCTTTTTTCTGCTTTGCAACAAATTAACTAATTAACTAACCAACCAACCAGCCAACCACTGAATGTTTCTTTATTTAGTGGTCTAAAATCCAAAGGATCAAATGGATTAGAGCCTTACTACAAGAACATGTTGTGCATTTTTTGCTGCTTTTTGGAAGACTCTGCAGCAGCTTCAAGTCCCTGGATCACAGGTCTCCTGCCTCCAACACTTGCAAGTTTGTAATTCTGGCTTCCTCAGATAAGCCAGATGATCCTGTCTTGTGGATCCTATGCTGCCACATAGAAGTTAAAGACAGTTCCAGTATCTGAAAAGGTTGGCTCACTGTTTTAACTGATGCTTCACCTTATTCCCTCAGTAAATTTTCTGGGAACTGAAGGTACGTGTTCTAAGGAAGCAAGTATTGCCTTCCTGTGACATCATCAAAAGCTACCACCAGCCAGAATAAATAATACAGAGCCAGATAGACTAAATACAGCTTTATATATATGTTCATATATTTTATGTGTACAGATGGAGCAGAAGACTTCATTCTTTTTTACCAGCTCTATAGGGCTGCATGGGTTTATATATATAATTTATTCTTCTTCTTGAAATCATGAGACAACAAAGAACTAGAAAATTGAGACATTTGACCACTGGAGATCTTTAGCAATTCTTCCAGCTTCTGTGGTTTTTCAAGGCATTAATTAACAGTTTTATATTCCTGCCCAGATGATATGGATAATGAAAATTTCATACATTTTAACATGCCAGATCACAGAAGGCAATGGACATGTTCATTGTGCGTTTGAGACAGAACACCAACAGAAAGGTAAAGACTGCTTATTAGATTATCCGATGTTACATCCAAAGACATTTGCAGCATGCAGAATATATTATCTTGGGCTTACCAGGGCTTCTGTTTTGATTGATGGTCTGACCATGATATTGTGGTCAGGATGCAGCATGACTGGTTTAGATACTATTGGTACAGCTGGGCGACGCTGAGCAGGTGGACTTGGACAAAATTGCTATAGGGTTCAATTTAAGAATGTTATAGATTATGCCTGTGTATATTATATAAACAAATGATGATTCTAAACTCCATTTAGACTCTTATCTTCAATGAACAGTAACCACAATTAAGGGACTATTTATATACCTGCTATAAATGTGTTTCTGGTTCAATTAAACAAATGGCTGTACACTTCCTCTTTAAAGGAAGGTAGCATGGATTCCTAAAGTGATGTTGGGATGAAGAAAGCGGAAGAGAACTGTTTAACATCACTCAAGTGCATCTTATAAAACTCACAGAACAATATTGTGCAGCATCCCCATGTCATAATCTCTCTCCCTATTCCCTCGGGAGTGGTGGCTTTGAGGTTCTATGGTTTGAGATCAAACCTATCCTTAACCCCACATTCCTGTTTCTTTTCTGTACCATCTCTCCCCACCTCCCATCCCATGGCTTATGAACTGCAGAGCCTATCCCCCCCACTGTGAAGTACTCTCCCTTATCTATATATAGACCCCAGACCCCAAGAGGCCACCTGTGCTTATCTCTGTCAACGCTTCTGTTCCTGTCAAGCCCCGTCTTGCTTTGTCTCATGGAATCCCTCAATAAAGACTGATTTCTTTGCACCACATGTGTCTGGAGCAGTTCTCTATGAGGGTGTCTCCTATGGTCAGCCAGACAAGCCTGAGGTCTGTGACACCCCAGTAGCAATTAATATGCAATTGGGGTGGGGGAAGGGGCAGAGCAAGGAAGCCAGAGAAGCACTGCATTTTCCAAGAACAAGAGAGTACTTTATAGGTCCTCAGAAAGCAAAGCATTCCTACAATTGATCATATCCTTGAAAGAAAACAAAAATAACTTTTAAACTGAAAAATGAATGCATGCAAAGCCTTAGCCTGTTTTAAAATCTAAGCTTAAATTTGTGCAGGCTAAGGAACACTGTAAACAAAGGGCCCCTTGAAAAAAGTGCTTAGAATGTATGCCTAGTTGGCATGATGAAAACTGTCTAAATCCCACTGGCCTTTTCTAGAGCATTATATATTGGAAGATGACCTCTGTTTCATTTACAAAATATGCATGACATACCAACGTATTGCCTGATGCAGATGATATTTTGCTGAGGTGAGATGCATTTCGTGAAACCTAAATGAGAGTAGTTTTCATTCTGGTTATGATGATTCAAGAGTCTGAAGCATTGATCATGGACATGAAGAACATGTTGGTTCATGCCAAGTATAAGAATGATATGCAGGTAATGAAATATATATTTCTTTTGAAACATGTACAACAACCATAACATGCAATCAATATTTTCCCTTAACTTCAGACAGGGTAAAAAGGAAAAAAACAGCAACATTAAAACTCTACACTTCATGGCTTACTTAACATGTCAGAATATTTGAAACAGGAGAGTTAAAGTAATGCTCCCATATCCATTGTAATTCATTAAAATAAACGGATGTCAGAATTAAATCCAGGTGATTAAGTAATAATATAACACATTAACCCCCTTCAAGGATTGCTGCCTTGCCGTGGCAAGGGGGCTTGCGTAGCTCAGTGAAGCTATGAGCTATACCGTGCAGGGCTGCACAAGACGGACAAGGTTATAGCTGAGAGCTCTGACAAAAGGTGATCCACTGGAGAAGGAAATGGCAAACCACTCCAGTATCTTTGCCATGAAAACCCAATGGACAGTTCCAAAAGGCAAAACGATATGACGCCAGAAGATGAGCCCCTCAGGTCGGAAGGTGCCCAATATGATACTGGGGATGAGCAGACGGCTAGTATGAGTAGCTCCAGAATGAATGAAGCGACTGGGCCAAAGCCGAAAGGACGCTCAGTTGTGGAGGTAACTGGAGGCGAAAAGACAGTCCGATGCTGTAAAGATTTTTATTCCATATGAACCTGGAACGTCAGATCCATGAATCAAGGCAAGCTGGACGTAGTTAAACAAGAGATGACAAGACTGAACATTGACATTTTAGGAATCAGTAAACTAAAATGGACAGGAATGGGTGAATTTAATTCAGATGACCATCAGGTACACTACTGTGAACAGGAAGCTTGCAGAAGAAATAGAGTAGCCTTCATAATAAGAGAGTAGGAAAAGCAGTCTTGGGATATAATCCACAAAATGACAGAATGAACTCAATTCGAATACAAGGCAAACCATTCAACATCACAGTAATCCAAGTCTATGCTCCAACCACCACTGCTGAAGAGGATGAAGTTGACCAGTTCTATGAAACCCTACAACACCTTCTAGAAGCAACACCAAAAATAATGTGCTCATCATCATGGGGGATTGAAATGCTAAAGTAGGAAGCCAAAAGATAACTGGGATAACAGGCACGTTTGGCCTTGGAGTACAAAATGAAGCAGGGCACAGGCTGGTAGAATTTTCTCAAGAGAATACAATGGTCATAGCAAACACTCTTTTCCAACAACCCAAAAGACGACTCTACACATAGACATCACCAGACGGTCAACACAGAAATCAGATTGATTATGTGTTCTGCAGCCAAAGATGAAGAAGTTCTATACAGTCAGTAAAAACAAGACCAGGAGCTGATTGTGGTTCAGATCATCAGCTTCTTGTTGCAAAATTTAGGCTTAAATTGAAGAAAGTAGGGAAAAGTACTAGGCTACTCAGGTATGAATTAAATCATATCCCCAACGAATATACAGTAGAGGTGACAGATTTAAGGAATTAGATCTGATAGACAGAGTGCCTGAAGAACTATGGACGGAGGTTTGCAACATTGTACAAGAGGTAGCAACTAAAATCATCCCAAAGAAAAAGAAATGCAAGAATTCAAAATGGCTGTCTGAGGAAGCTTTACAAATAGCTAAGGAGAGAAGGGAAGTGAAAGGCAAGGGAGAAATAGAAAGCTAGTGAATTCCAGAAGAACATCTACTTCTGCTTCATTGACTAGGCTAAAGCCTTTGATTGTGTGGAACACAACAAATTGTGGCAAGTTCTTAAAGAGATGGGAATACCAGAGCATCTTATTTGTCTCTTGAGAAACCTATATGGATGTCAAGAAGCAACAGTGAGAACCGAGCATGGAATCACTGATTGGTTCAAAACTGAGAAAGGAGTTCGGCAAGGCGGTATACTGTCACCTTGCCTATTTAACTTGTATGCGGAGCACATCATGAGAAAGGCGGGGTTAGAGGAGTCACAAATTGGGATCAAGATTGCAGGAAGAAATATCAACAACCTCAGATATGCAGATGATACCACTCTAATGGCAGAAAGTGAAGAGGAACTAAAGAGCCTGTTGATGCGGGTGAAGGAGGAGAGTGCAAAAGTTGGCTTGAAACTCAACATCAAGAAAACAAAGATCATGGCATCTGGCCCTCTCAATTCCTGGCAAATAGATGGGGAAGAAATGGAGATAGTGACAGATTTTATTTTCCTGGGCTCCAAGATCACTGCAGATGGGGACTGCAGCAAAGAAATTAAAAGACGCTTGCTCCTGGGGAGGAAAGCTATGGCAAATCTAGACAGCATCCTAAAAAGCAGAGACATCACCCTGCCAACAAAAGTGCGTTTAGTCAAGGCTATGGTATTCCCAGTTCCAATGTATGGCTGCGAAAGTTGGACCATAAGGAAGGCCGAGCGTCACAGAATTGAGGCTTTTGAACTCTGGTGCTGGAGAAGACTCTTGCAAGTCCCTTGGCCTGCATGGCAAACAAACCGGTCAGTCCTAGAGGAGATCAGCCCTGACTGCTCCTTAGAAGGCCAGATCCTGAAGATGAAACTCAAATACTTTGGCCACCTCATGAGAAGGAAGGACTCCCTGGAGAAGAGCCTAATGCTGGGAGCGATCGAGGGCAAAAGAAGAAGGGGACGACAGAGAATGAGGTGGCTGGATGGAGTCACTGAAGCAGTAGGTGCTGATTCAAACATGTTTTGGAGAATGTGGATTAATACATCATTAACTATGGGAGGATAGCATTTTACTTGTAAGGTGTGTGAGATATTTTAAATTAATAAGAAGCATCTCATCAGCAGATATATTACCAGAAATTCTAAGTGAGGTAGCTTATTTGATCAAACCAGCAATAATGTTTGGTTTTTAACTGATGTATGTACTTGCCCAGAAATGCTACAGACAAGAATCGGTAGCCAGAAAAAAAGCTAAAATGAAGTAATGTACTCTAGATGAACATTTGAATGCAATGCTGTAGCATTTCCTTGAACCACTAAGTGCTCATTCTACATAGCATAAGAGAAGAAGTGATAAAGACCATGATGTATATATGGGCTTATATTTTACATTTTTGAGAGAAATGCAATTTATTAACAATATCATATCATGCAAACGCCACAATGGAATATATTTGTCTCTTGAAAACCTCAGGCTGTGGCAGGAGGGTATGAGTTCTACACATACAAAACATATTCTATACTAATTCATACCTTTGGACTTGATAGGTAGATCTGTTCACTGGTCTGAGAACTAATGGGGCTAAAGTTCATTTCTTTATAGTTTTTCACTTCCCAGTGGTTCTGTGATTCTGCTGGTCCACCAGGTTGATAGCTATGGTTGCCCATTCGTTCATCCAGATGATTGGGCAGAGTATGGAGAGTGGCAAGAGTCTGAGGGGAAGGAAGAGGAGGTGGGGGAGACTGTGGTGGCGGTGGCACAGGATTTGGGGTATGCATCCAAGCCGAAGATGGTGGTGGTGATGGTGGCATCCATGAAGCGGAAGAGGGTATTGGTGCCTGTCCCCTAGCAGCTGGGACACTTGGTGGAGGAAGTGGATAGGGCACTGAGGTTACTGGAACTGTACGGTGTAATGGAGGTGGTGGTGCTGGACGTTTTGTAGACTTGCCAACATCATCTAAATTGATGTCATCAAGATCAGTGGTGTGAAGCTGCAACCCCCCAGCAAATTTTCGCATGGATGTGCCAGATGGAGAAACAGGAGGGCGTACACCTGGTGTCTAGTACAGCAACAAAGATAATTTGAAAACACAGTTGCTTAAAAATGCCTCAATATATCCCTATTACAAGGGATTCATTACTAAAATAAAATGCACAATGCCATCAGAGGCTGAAAATGTTTAATTTACAAATAATAATGCACCATCATCTATTCAATTTATATTAAAGGAGATAAATACATATGAACAACCACAAAAATATATAGAAGCAGCGTTTTAACACAGTCAGGAATCTTTAAGGGGAAATCTGTTGGCAGAGTTTAAATTTCCAAAGAGGATGCAGTACTAGACTGCTTAAAATAATAAAATAGTTTTGTTAGGAACAGAAGCAACTTTGTATAGAAAGAGAGGATAGATAGATTCCTAATGCTCTAATTGTCTCTGACTAACATTCCTTATGCTGTTCTGGAGGCAAGCAGAGAAGAAGTATGTTTGAAGGAGCAGGGAGTTTCCAAACAGGGCAGTGGAGAAGAATATTTGAAAAATTCTAAGAAGTTCCTATTCTAACTATACTAAATATACCTCTTTTCCAATGACCCCTGAATGATATTCTTTTTATGTTGTTGAATCATACACACTACAGATCTTGTATATTTCAACAAATTCTAGGTTCCCAATAGGAATTTGTATTGTATTCCAGAGGTGGCCATTTAACTTATGGAAATCTACTGGTGATCTACTGCCCTAGAAGACCACTGCTGGCCAGGTGCAAGTGGAGCTAAGTCTAGCAACTCTACCGGTTCCATCATGCATCCTGCAGATCTTGCATATCCCAACACTCCTTCTGAAGATCTAGTGTGTGTGGCTTCAGATTCATCTACTTCTGTAAAGTCTTCTGAGATTCTTCTTAGAAAATCCATCTGCATCCTGCTGAACTCTTGTCAGGAGGCATGTCTATGGATGACTATGTTTGTTCCTCAATCAGAGCCCTAATTTCCTTTTTTGCAGGCTTCTTCCACTCTTCTGCTTCACTGTTGGTTATCTTTTCTGTGTCTTCCCATGTGGAAAGTTCTTTCATAGCCTCTGATTTAGTTATATAGAAGAGCCTTCTCAGTGGTACTTGCTTATTTGCTCTAGTTGATCTTCTGACCTTAGGTTCTGCATCACCTTCTGGTACTTGGGGTTCTGCTGGTGCTTCCTCTGCAAAGTTCATGGTGCTCAGTTGCACTGTTTCTGGTTGCTGTACAGTGTTTTCTTCCATCTTCCAGACTTATCTTTTCTGTATTTGTAGGGTTTTTCTTCTCATCAATGTAGACTGTATTACAGATCTTTATAGTCTCATAATCCAGTTCTTGGATTAAGGATCCTGTATACTTTACATCCCAAGACATATTCTACCAAAATGCCTTGTTATATCCACCTTGCTTTGTTTCCCCTTAGGAATGTATGCACAGGCTTTTGACCTGAACACCCTCAAGTGTTTCATACTGCATTTTTGTCTATATCATAGTTCATATGGCATTGTCCTGATTGTGCACACACAGCAAACAGGCAGAGGTAGTCAGAATATCATCCCAAAGTCAAAATACCAGTTAAGGTATTTCACAGCTCAAATCCAATGGGAAATTCAAAAGCAGAGAGCAGAGTCCAAGGTCAGCAATACAGACTGCAAGGTCAGAAACTAACAAACATATTACTTCCACACAGCCATTCCCTTGTTTGCTGCTTTTATACATCAAGCTAAACAACTGCCAGCCACCTCAGCCCTGCTCCTGCAAACAGTAATCTCTGTTGTTTATGTGGAGAGACAGCTGTGTTGCCAATACAGCACTGCACCTTCTGCCTTGCAGCTCTCTCATCTTCCTTATATGTTGTTCGTGAAGCTCTGGCAACAGGGCAGGTGAACTGGCTGTAGATTGTTGCCAACTCTGGGCTGGGGGGCTGAGGGGCTATTGTATTGGTACCTGGCTGTGGAACCATATCTCCTCAGAGACTGCCTCCTCCTGCAGTGTCTCTGTTACTCAATGTGAGTTTGGGTCTGGCCACTTCTTCCTAAGAGAAGTCAACTAGTATCACTAGTCACTGCCAGATAGGTGTTCTTCTGGTATCTTTAGTGGGTAAACTGTTCTGTAGGAAGGTAGCAGTGTTAATCATTTCTCCCCAGTATTTTTCAGGCAGAAGTGCTTCTAGGAGCACACATCTGCACATTTTGATTAGGGAGCGATTCTTTCTGCTATGCCATTTTGTTCTGGAGTGTCTGGAACAGTGAGCTGATATTCTATTCCTTCATTAGTCAAATGGTCCGTATCACATTCCCCTCCCCCAATGATGTCACTATTCCATTTTTGGCAAGCACTCCTACTGAAATCAAGTTGTTTGCCAACTGTGGTACCTAAAGGCAATTTTCAAAGAGGACCCCCACAAACATTTGTCCACTGGTCAGTTTACATGTCACTGTTCCTTACTAAATCTCTTCTGCAACCAGAAATTTTTATACATATATTTCAATATATAGGTTGCTTCTCTACTTATGTTCTCGGGGTAGCTTACACAATAAATTTCAAATTTAAAATACATTAAATCTGCCAGGCTTGGTGTCTCTTTTTTATCTTCATCTAGGGGTTTCAAAGAAGTCTGTGCCCAGAAAAGTGCATGGAGCATATACACTGTCTAAATACCACATGTTATTCTTGGTTGCTTTTTGGGTCAATACATAGCACTTCTCAGAGGGTGGCTGTTTAAAACTCTCTCTTTATGTCTTTTTTTGAGAGGGACTCCTCTGCTTGGAAGCATTACAGTCCTTTTTAAAGTGCCCTTGCTTTCCATGAGTGGTTCATCACGTTGCTCATATTCAGTGTCATATGTTCAGCATTTGATTCAATTATATTATTGCAATCCTCAAACTATTTCTGCCTGATTACTTTAGTGAGAGACATTTCCCTCTTTTCTTCAGTTTGGAATATAGCATTTTCATAACTTTTTGGTGAACTAATTAACAGCATAGCCAGATCCTGTTCTGGAATCTTTTTACCAGCACTTCTTGCTCAGTTAGATGAATTATGTTGTCTAGATGGTCATACAAATTCCCCTTTCTGGGATTTTAATGCTAACGTGTCTCTTCTGCAAATAGGGCTGGCTTTTCAGAGAAGAATTGACATATAGCCATTTTAATTCTTTTTGATACATTTGCTGTCTGCATGACACCCAAGACATCTTAATTATGGCCCCTCTTGGCTTTTTGATGTCAGAATCCCAGGTCCTTTGTCTTGCCTTCTGGTCATATCCCAGTTGGTGGTCTCTAACGGCATCCCAGAGTCTTGTCTTGAGCATCTGACTCTTCATTTTCTTTCTAGATCAGGTAGTTGTCTTCAGTAATCCTATCCAGTAGGTAGTAATGCTGAATGAGGTAAGGCAGTGGTCCCCAACCTTTTGAGGCTGGGGACCGGCAGGGCAACTGCCTGCCCGCGCATGCCATGCATGCGCAATTTCGGCCGCGCATGGCGCATGTGCACATGCGCGGCCGGGGCACGCATGCGCAATGTGCGGGCGTGGCCCTGATTCCCTCTCTCCCCACTCCCGCAGTAAGAAGCTTCCCGGGCCGCAAACTTGCGGCCTGGGAAGTTTTTTACTGTGGGGGGCGGGGAGAGGGAGCCGCGGCCCGGTGCCAAGGCCTTCGCGGCCCGGCACCGGGCCGCGGGCCGCGGGTTGGGGACCACTGATGTAAGGAAACTGACATTTTGTGGTTCTTCTTCTCTTTGCCTTCAACCTACTATTTTGCAGCCTGAATGCTTGCTCTCGGTCAGGCTATCTCAACCAGGGTTTCATGAAACCCTGGGTTTTTGTGATGGCCATGAAGTTAATTGGTTGGGAGTTAATTATATATATATATATATATATATATATATATATATATATATATATATATATATATATATATATATATATATATATATATATATATATATATATATATATATATATATATATATATAATACATTTTAATATATATCTTTTTAAAAATTAATGGGTGATATGACTATGTATGGCCATGTCAACCTACCCCCTTCCCCCCCCCAAATGACCAATGATGGGCCTGGAGGGTGTGTGAAGGGGAGGGGACCCAGCCATACAAATCTCTGCTGGCTGAGGCTTGTCACAAGTGGTAGTCCAGAAAGCCAGGTACTCTGTTGGGATGGTGGTAGTGGAGTGGCATAGGCCTGTTCCTGGCTGCTGTGCTGTTTCTGATGTGGTGGGGCATGGTGGAGCAGTACAGACCCTTTTTCTGGCATGGTGGGGGGAAGCAACTGAGCAGCATAGACCTGCCCTGGCCTTGTTTCTAAAATGGGGGGGAGGGTTTGGCAGAGTAGCTCTGGTCCTGATTTTGGCATTGGGGGGTGGCGGCGATGGAGAAGAATAGACCTGCCCACTGCAGGCTCCCTTTGGTGAAAAGGAGCAAACTGTTAGCTAGCCCAGAGTACAGGTATGGTTCTGTCCACAGATAATCTGAAAATACTTCTGTGCTGTCACTTCTTGTGCCATGGGAGCCCCCTGATGATGTCACATCCAGTGGGAGAATCTAGGTGATGTCACTTCTGATGACATGACTTCCAGGGGTGTGGCAGGAAGGTGTGGCCTGTTGACATCACTTCTGGGGTTTCTCAAAGCCTAAAGAAAGATTCAGTGGTTTCTCAACAGTAAAAAGATTGAGAAAGGTTGCTTTGGGCCCAGAATTCTGTTGGCAGAGTTTAAATTCACCAAGAGGTGTAAAGCACCAGGCTGCTAAAAAGAATGAAATAGTTTCATTAAGAGTAGGAATAACTTTGTATAGAAAGAGAGGAGAGATAGATTCCTAACACTCTAATTGTCTCTGATTAACATTCATTCTCATGTTCTGGAGGCAAGCATGGAGAAAGTATGTTTGAAGTAGCAGGGAGTTTCCAAACAGTCAATCAGGACACTGGAGAAGAGTATTTGAAAAATCCCAAGAAATTCCTATTCTATACGAAACATACCTCTTCTCCAATGACCCCTGAACGATATTCTTTTTATGTCGTTGAATCATGCACACTACAGATCTTGTATATTTCAGCAAATTCTAGGTTCCCAATAGTAATTTGTATTCCAGAGGTGACCGTTTGGTTTACAAGGAAATCTCCTAGTGAGTCACTGCACTAGAAGACCACTGTTGGCCAGGTGCAAGTGGAGCCAAGTCCAACAGCTCTACCTGTGCCAAAGGGCCCTCTTCACTTGGACTCTCCAGCACCAATGATAATCAAGGTCAGCTTAACAACTGCCATCTTCTGATCTACTACCAAGTGCACAAGGAAACAATGGGTGAGTTGATAAGTATTGCTAGTGGCCCTACAACCTGGCTTCAAGCACAATAACAAACATTATTTAGGATTGCTCTCTATGAGTCTGAAAATGTTTATTATGTACATCTTGGAAATGCAGGTAGAAACCAGAGACAGTATTGCTAAAAAGGTCTATAAAAGATTTTCTAAAACAAAGTACAGCTACACATCTTAGATAACACAATTGATGGTTAGAGCACTGTGTTACCTCAGGGGAATCATTCTCCACCGAGGATATTTGTTCTAATCGTGTTTGACAAAGCTTTTCCACCCAGTGCTGGGTCTTTTCTGATTCCTCTAAATCTTCTCGCTCAGTCTCAGATACCTGAGTCATATCGTAGTTGCAGAACAAAGTATATGACTGGTGTTATAAAATGCATTTGATTCAAAGATACAAATCATATTTAATTATTAAAAATAGGACTGTAAACACTGATTTCTCAGATCAATGTTTATCACTTTATAGCAATTTGGTTGCCCATTTTAACATCAATACAAAGTGCAGCAGAACCATTAAATAGCTTTTAAAATAACTTCCCATGAACTTTTAAGGCAGAGTTCTTATCCACATTTAAATGGTTAACTAACATTTAAATTTTGGTAAATTGACAATACTACACAGTCAGGTCATAATACCATGCACGAACATGAATAATATTAGGGACAAAAAAACCCACAGTAAAACTCTCTAAACTATAATATTTAAACTGAATGATTAGTTCAGTTTGTTAATAAACACTGCATGGTCCCGCAGAACCAAATACAGCAAAGTTAATTGAATGGATCATTGCTGACTCCTTCCTACTACATTCTCCAAAGACGTGCAGGAATGCCATGAAATGCAGAGAAAGGGCCTGTTGGGGGATGAGAAATTTGGGAAAAACCCATTAATCACTCACAGTTTTCTGGATTCAAGCTAATGGAAACCACCTATATTCTCACACAGACCCTTGTTTCTTTTGCAGTAGTATCTGTGCAAATGGATGGGTGATTCCCCCTTCCAAGGAAAATACTTGCTATTGAATTCGCCACAAAGATCTGGGTAAGTCACTCTCCTGGAGGACTGCAAGCAAGTGAACCCAGAGTTGGCTCTAGCAGTGGTGAGGGAGAAGGCACAGGTTCACCCATTACATTCAATACAGAGGCTGCTTCATTTGACCTAGCTGAAGACATTATGAAGACGAAATCCAACTCTCTTCCAACACTACTACTCACAGGACCAGTTTTGAGTGGATCTCCCTGCAGATGGAGGTGATGAGTGCTTTCTCCACCACCTCCACCACAGGAACTGTTGATGCTACGCAAAGGAATGGCCCCTGTGGTAGCGGCTCAAGTCAGCTTGTTCCCAGGCCACTATAACAGGGCAATCTTTCTCCTTCTCATTCAAACCCTATGTGTGACACTCACACTATTCCTCAGGACCTCCTGACCTTCAGGAACAGAGTTTGTTGGGTAAAGGGAGCTGCAGTGGCAGGGGATATTGTAAAGGTCCATTCCACAACCTTCACTCAATTTACATTTCTTAGGTTTCCATCCAATACTGTTCTAAGAACCTTAAACACCCTTATTCAGTCTATTGTTTTATTAATGTGCTTTCTGATTTCCAGCAGTTCCTTACTTTCCAAGTTAGCCTTGCCTGAATTGTGTAGAAGAGAAAAAGAAAAAAAATAGGCACTGTCTTCAAAAAGAGGACTTATTTTTCATCTAAACAGAGATGTGCACGCATATGCCACTAGATCTAACTGCCTGAATAATTCTATCTGCCTAAGTAAGCAGGATTTATAGTCCAGTACTATATTACAGTGATAAACTTAAAATGTGTATCTCTTTGCAGATACAAATGCCTAAACAATATCCATGGTTACTTTTTTCACAATGGAATATATGGGAGAAAGAGAAAACATATTACATAACGAGGTCTAAATCATAAAGCAACATACCTCTTGAACAAGTCGGTTAATTTTCAACTGTTTTTCTCTTTCCAACTTCTCTTCTTTTTCCATGGCAAGTTTTTGCTCGAACTCCATCTCCATTTTACTTTTCTTCTGTTCACTGAGACTGTCACTTTTGGATTTCTTTCTTTCTTTCCCTTTCTGTTTTTCCACAATTATTATTATTGCATGCAAATAGAACATTTATTCTTTGCAAGGTTTAACATGACAAATACATGAGCATCTGTCTTAATAAAATTGATGTGTCTTAAAAAGTGTCTTCAAAAATGAATGCATATGTGTATCCAAGCACAGTGACTGCTGGAGCAGATGAAATTCATTTCAAGTAAAGCTACAGAAGCTACATTTAGTATAACATTGACAGGGGAAACTGAACTTCCCTACAATGCCTAATGATATTTTGTCAGTTTTCTACAGCCACAGTTCTCATGGAACTTTTGTCTTACCTTAAATCAATCCAAATTAAGACATGATTCTCATCTACTAGATCAAATGATGAATTGGAAAATTCATTCATTACCGTTATTCATTATTTCTTTGTATACTTTGTATACTGATTCTTTTTCAGAACAATAAAATATCAATACTATTTTCAGTATTCCATCATAGCATGTGGATGTACAACACAACCTACATGTGACCTTTTTTCTTCAAATGGTCTATATATAGTGATTCTTTTTACATGACAGTTGCTCACATATTCATTAGAAATATTTTTTCACCATGTAAGAAAAGAAACCAATGCTTCACACATCCAACACACCATGCATTCCCCCCAAAAAATACCGCAAACAATTGCAAATATAAATTGCAGATTTATATGGAATACCAAATTTTTGAAATAATGGGAATCCAAACAAATGTAAAATGCACATGTGCAATGAAAATTAATATTTTTTTTGAAGAAAGGAACAAAACTAAAACCATCTCAACCATCTCCCCAAATATCTGCTAGACTATCTCATCAGCCAGAATGAATAATTTACAGGCAACACAAACTATGGATCTTAATGGAAATTCAGGCACTTCAGAAAGGATTTTGACCATGCAACTTATATTTTTTTCTTTAAAATGGTATGATGTGTTTATATAGTAACAGCTGATGTTTAGGACACCAGTGTATTTAGGAACATAAAATCCTATGAAATCTAGTCCATCTACCCTCCTAATCTCTGGCATTTAAACTGCTCAATACAGTTCTAAAAAAAGCAGTAGTGATAAAGAACATTTAGATTCTTGGATTAAAGCATCCATAATTCCCACAGAAGTTAATGTAACACAGGAAATATTAATGTTATTTAAAATCTGTTACTTTGAACCACAGAGCAACATGTTTGCAATGTGCAATGCCAAGCTTTCTTGGATGCAGCAGAAAATCTGGACTCCTTTCAGCCTGGCTTCTGACCTGGTTTGGGGACTCCCAACTATCTCTGCTGCCTTGAGTAATGACCTTCAGACAGTGGGAATTTGATCCTGTTGATTCTCCTAGAACTGAGTAACTTTAAGCACCACTAACCATGGTACACTTCTGATTGGCACATTTGGGTATCTGGGGCACCATTGGTTTCAAAAGACTGATTGGTTTCAAAAGATGGTACTGGAGGGAAAAGGCTTAGACCTCTGGTATCTAAAATATGTGCCTGTATAATTTTATTTTTTCTGCCTCATTGTCCCATGAGTCTGTTGGGATTCTGTGGTTTGACATTGGATCTGTTGTGCTTGTTGATTCTATTTGCATTGAGAGCCTTGTGGCCAGTTGTTGCTTGATCTTGTGAGACTGGCTATTGTATGTCCTGAAGCATGGATTTCTACCCCACAGGAAGCAATGAAGGATGGCAGGGGGGGCACCTTGGTCCAGTAATTTGAAACTTGGGCTTTTTAACAGCACAAATTCCACTGCAATTTTGGTGTAATTTGCTTAAAGAAAAGTCAGTACAAGCTGCCATCCTCAAGATTCCCCTTAGGGAATAATGGACCCAAATAATTTTGGAATTCCAGTGAAAAGCCAAATCTAAATACAGGATGGGCATTGGAGACCTAAATAATCTGTCACACTGATAATTATTCCCTCCCAGAAATCAAAACAAAAACAATTTTTTCTGGTGCATTTCTCTAATAGTTGCCTTGAGCATATTTTATTGAGAGAGCAGGGTACAAATGTTTAAAACAAACACATGCACAAATTAAGTGGCTCCAAACCCCATGGCATCCAAGTCTGATCTACATATGCAGCAGAATAAGGTAGTAACAAAGTAGCAGAGTGCTGAAGTGGAAAAATGAAATGCACTACTTCAGGATGCAAGTGAGGGATTACATTAAAAAAAATTATTTCACATTAATAATTCCTTGTAAGTAGCACAGTATGCAAAAGCTAGGTAATAACCTGTCTCCCTCAACTCAGTCTACTGCACATACAGAACAGTCCTTGTTGTACTGTGTTAAACGGAATTGCTTACACATAATAAGAATATATCACCTTTATTTACTGCACATCTTAACAAGAACATGTTTGTGAAAATGCTCAATATGTCAAGAAAACTCGTTCTTATTGTCACAGTTATGAATACACATTCATTGCTGTTCTGTTTATTGGGAGAAACACAAATTGGTTTAGAAAGCAGTTTCCACAGCAAACTCTCTCTAACACTAAGACAACCACACCCAACATTTTTGTACCTTCCGAATTGTGGGAAATTTTCCTTCATAACGATAAAACCATCCAAAATCTATGAATATGCAAAACAGAAAAACATGGCTGAGAACAATGCATTATAGATATAGATATCAATGGTGTTCCATATGTGACTGGCATAGTGCTGCTAAAAAAGAAAAAAGTCCATCTTTGGATCAAGTACATCATAGCACCCTTACCTTAACTTTGAACTAGCTCTTTGGTAACAGACAAATACGGCTACTTATTGTTCTTTATATCTGTATAGTTGCTCTGTCTGCTTAAATAACTGCACAGCCATTCTGATGTAAATGCCTTGAAGTGGAGATCACACTGTAAGACTTTTGCTACACATGAAGCATCTCCCTATCGAACTACTAGTAAAGCTTCGCTATAGATACCCATGAAATGGCAGTAGTACTGAGCTGCCACTCTCAGGTGAAGTGGAAGGAGCTCTGTGTTTGCAGTATACCTGGAGCAAATACTTATCTTTAGAAGTAAAACAAGTTGATATTTATTCTATAACATGCAACCTTCTATAAACAAGAACTGTTTTAAATTTTCAAACAAAATACTCTTCAGTATTCAAAATACCTTCTATAATTCCACTCCTATTAATTGACTGATTATGCAGCTGGCAATTCACTATTTAGATTGTGGACTTCTCTAGAAAATAGTCTAAAATGGATGTAATCTACAAACTAATTCTACCTTCATGTGTCACGCACAGAAAATCCTATGATAAGACAATCCAACATTAAAAAAGATATAGAGCTGGAAGACGGAACTCTTAGGTTGAATGGCATTCAATCAGCTACTGGGAAAGAGCTGAGAACTTTGAGTAGTGCTGTTCTTAATGATGCAACTAGACAAAAGTCAAAAGGATATCCGTCACTGATATGAATGGATACAAAAGGAAAGGCCAAAGTTGTTTGAACATAGAACATGAGAAGTATGAATCAAGATAAACTCAAAATTGTAAAACAGGAACATTGTAATCCTGGGAATACATGGGAACTTTTAAACATTGTAATCCTGGGAACTAAGTGGACTAGATTAGGACATTTTCACTCAGAAAAATACCAAGTGTTTTGCTCAGGAAATGACAAACACAGAAGAAAGAGACTTTAACAGTGATAAAAGATGTAGCAAAGGCAGTCAGAACCTGCCTGAAAACTGGTTCCAACTCAGGAAGAAAAAAAGGGGGAGGAGTTGTAATAGTGTAATCAATTTTTAATAGTATAATCAATTTTTAGACTGTATATGTAAATTTTGGGGAAATACAAGCTTTTCAAAAAATGCAGGACGTGGCGTATGATATTAAGGTGATATTAAAACACAAGATATGTATTCTCAAATGCCATCTTTATCTTGTGTTTATCTTGTCTTCCAATAGCAGTTATGCAATATATAGTTAGTAATTATAGAGTTAGTAATGTATTTAGTTATGTAATATGTAGCTGCCCGAACTTCCACAGTTCCACAGGGCCTGCAAAAGGGAGCTCTTCCATCAGGCATTTGTGTGAAGCCAACAAACTCAAACATCTGCTGGTCCCGCCCCCACTCAGACGCCCTTCCATGTCTGACCAATCTGACCTGCCCAGAGATTGTCATTGTTGTTCTGTTAATAATACTGTTTGGGCTGTCGTGTTATGTTACGACTATGTTATACCACCTTGTGTTATGACTGTTATTGCATTGTTATAATATTTCATATTTCCCTTGGACTGCAAGGTGAACAAACCAGCCCTGACTGCTCTTTAGAAGGCCTGATCCTGAAGATGAAACTCAAATACTTTGGCCACCTCATGAGAAGGAAGGACTCCCTGGAGAAGAGTCTAACGCTGGGAGCGATTGAGGGCAAAAGAAGAAGGGGACAACAGAGAATGAGGCGGCTGGATGGAGTCACTGAAGCAGTTGGTGCAAACTTAAATGGACTCCAGGGAATGGTAGAGGACAGGAAGGCCTGGAGGATCATTGTCCATGGGGTTGCGATGGGTCGGACATGACTTCGCATCTAACAACAACAACAACCAAAAAGAAACTTTTGAAGAAGAAAGTTTTATAAAGTGAAATGAAAGCCACACTGAGAGCAATCAGGGAAAACAAATCACCAAGAGTAGATAGAATATCAACAGAACAGTTCCAAGCCACAGAAATGGAGTCCATCAAAATCTTAACAAGAATATACCATCAAATGGACAACAAAACAATGACTGATAGATGAGAAATGCTCAATTTACATTCCAATTCAGAAAAAAGAGATGTCAAAGACTTCAGCAAATATCAGACTATCACACTAATTTCTCAAAGTCTTACAACACTAAATCCTCAAAGTCTTACAACAAAGGCTGTTATCATACATAGAACTAGAAATATGAGATGTTTAACGAGGATTCAGAAAAGAATAACTAGAGATCATATTGTGAATTTACATTGGTCACTGAAGCATATGAGAGAATTTCAGCAGTTATACTAACAAAGGTTTTTTTTTATATGACCCTTACCCCTGTCTTTGCCCATATGAGAGAGGGACTTGGGCTATTCTAGTATTTATTATCTGGTTTTAATGTTTTAAAATGGTTTAATTAATTTAAATTTCTATGTTAAATTCATTCATCCCCTAGTATTTCCTATTACTGTGTACTGTGTGAAAGTTGAACAATGAAGAAAAAGTTAATTCCTTTGAAATGTGGTGTTGGAAGATAATTTTATGGGTACTGTGGACTGCCAAAAGACAAATAGTTCTGGTTCCAATCAAGCTTGAACTGAGAGTATTGTATTTTGTTTACATTGAGAAGACAAGACTAGTTGGAAAGGATAATAATGGCAGGAAAAGTTGAATGCATCAGGAAAAGTAGACCCAACATGAGAACGATTCAATCAGTCAAAGAAGCCATAGCTTTCAGTCTGTAAAACCTGATGAAGGCTGTTAACAATAGGACCTTTGGGGGACTGATTCATAGGCTCATCGTGTGTTGGAAGTGACTTGATGTCACTTAACACACACACACCCTAGTGTGCAGTCCTATTTTTACTAACCTTGGAGTAACCATCATCAAACTTACCTGGACTTACTTCATAGAATTCTGCTGTTAGTCACCTTGATGCCTAGTGAACTAAGGAGGAAAATGGCATATTTCCTTTGTCCCCGGAGCACCCAAGAGAACCATACCCAAACCTATTATTAAGAATTAAATTTATTTCGTTCTTTGTGTATGTCCTTGCCCTGAGAACTTTAAAGCAATCCACAAACTTTTTAGGCTAGTTAATTATCCAGAGTTAGTACAACTAACACTAATTCCCCTAATTTATTAGCTTAACAAGAGTACCATATCCCAACTATTTGCAGTTCATGTATATGTGTGACTGGTAAGAATGTTGACTTAATTCATTTGTAGCATGATGTCAACAGACTATTGTTGCTGTCCTGGTTTTCAGTATGAAAAATAGATCCATTAAAATATGTTGTTGAGCTAAGCTACTATGATTTCTTGAAGCCTTGATAATCTTGCTTTGTCCATAAATATGACACAACTACTAAGTATAAGTTATGACCCTAATAAAATAATTGTTAGTCCAATACTGACTGACTGTCAAGAGGAAGAGCTGTGCAAGAGGCATCAGAGTCAAGATAAGAATCCAAGGTATTACAGCAAACCTTTTGGCTTTCTTTCAGGTTCATTCCACTCATATCTGCTGCACGCTGGTCATATGCATCTAAATCTACTAGAGAAACAAAGGAGGAAAGAAAAAAGGGATGAAAAAAAGATAACACTCTGGTTCTTTTCTTCAGGCAATTAAATTCATTAATATAGAGAAAGTTGTTGGAGAAATTATGCAGTTTTGTAGGAAGCAAACTTAACAAGGATGAAAATTAATATTCCTCATGACAAATCAGTTCATTTAGTTCACTATTGTCTTCTTTGAATTGCAGAAAAGCTCTAGGATCTCAGGCTGCTTTCGCACACATTGGCTAATGTGCTTGTTGCAAATAACTTCAGCAAATAACTGTTAAAGTACAGGGGAAGTGTATTATCCCACATGTGTGAAAGTAACGTCAGACCAAAACAAAGTCCTTCCCCATAATAGCTGCTTCCAAATTTTTATTTGGAGATGCTTGTGACTTTCTAAACAGTTCACAAATTATAGTCAATATATAAATTAAATTAGATTATACTAATTAAATCATATTAATTAAATATAATTAGTATGCTGAAAAATCTGTTTATCAAAATAATGTTAATTCTATGAATCCTGTTGTTACCCACCCTGAACAAACCAGGAAGGGTGGGCTATAAAAATAAAGTTGTTGTTATTATTACTATTACTACTTTCTTTAATGAGAATTTGAATCACACATTGCCAAACTAAGGTAGCATTTATACCAGCCCTGTACAAACTGTGATCCACAGCCAATAGGTTTTCAACTCCAGCATGCTAGAGTCCCCACAGTAACAGGCAGACGAATAATCTAGAGGATTTCCATATAAATTGTGTTTATCTGGGTTGGTCAAAACGTATGCAGGCCTGCTTCCAAGTCCACAAATTAATCTACACTTCTGGACATTTCTTTAAAGATATCCCCGAATAAAATAAATATACATTTACTGGACATAGTTAATTCTTAGGAGTTTATTTCCTATTGATAGTGGATATATATTAAAAGTGCCTTTTCTTCTCTGATGAATTCAGAGGATGGAACATTCACAAGAAATTGTGAGAACAATCAATTTTACTGTGAGTGGAAGGAAACAGAGTGGAGGGGAAAATGAGCTGGGGATAGAGGAAGAGGGGGAAAGGAAATGTATTCTTATGTATCTGGTCAACTTGCAGCTCACAAGATAATGCAACCTGCTACAGAGGTCTAAGATGGTTTTGGTGGACCTCCACATGTTTCCTGATCAGGATTGCAAAAACAGGAGAGGTGAAATACTGAGTAGCCATAACATCGGATTGCTTTCCACTTAGCAGGCACTAAGTTGCTGGGTGAGGGGGGGCAGATTTCTGACGCACAATGAGCACGCAATCAAGAGTTTGTTTTTTTTTTGCATAAAACAGGTCAACGGCTTTATTAAAACACAAATCTCATGCTATGAGTATCGGCACACCCCTGGTGGGGGAGGAGGATCGACAACTGCCCCCTCCCTGCTGCAGTACACTGGCAGCCCGAAGGAGGGAGGGGGAGAGCACCTCTAGTGGGTCCGCCTGGGGGGACCAGGCAACTGTTCACCCAGCTCCCCTAACCATCAGGCCCGCAAGCCCGCTGGGAAGGCAAGCCTAGAGAAGCCCCATGGGCGTCAACCTTGATTGGAGCCTCCCTGCCATGTGTGGAGGCCAACTTCCCATCTGTGAAGCTGCCCCCCAGATTCACATGACAACCTCTTATTGAGGCTCCCCCCAAATAGGCCTCAACCCAGCTTGCAGTCGCACATTTTGACTTATGGATCCAACTCCAACTAATCACCAGCCGTGACAAATTGCATTCATAACGAAACTAACAGAGTAAACTCCTTTTAGCTATCCTGAGGTGGGAGGGCAGGAAACCATTGCAGGCAGCAGAGTAAGAGACCTCGTGCGTCACGCGGCCTCATTTTAAAGCTGCTACCGCCTGACCACGCCCCCCAAGGTGCACGCAGTTTTCCTGCGCATGCGGCCAAGGGCCTTCCTGGGCCCTGCGCACGTGCATGGCAGCGCACACATTGTGCTCTGGGCCCCCCAACCAACAATGGCCGCCGTGTGCCAATGGGGGCAGCGGCGGCTATTTGTGCTGGCTTGTTTTACCATATGCAAAGCATGTGAGTGTTCTCCTCCTTCATTCATTTATCAATATGTATGCTGACCTCTTCTAGACACTCAAGACAGGTAACAACCTATTTTGAAACTAGTAATGACAGTCAAAGAAATAAATACAAGACAAGGACCTGTAGCTAGTCGTCCCCCACATCACTGTAATCATTAAAAGCAACCACAGATCCTTCCCTATTCTTGCCATCGCTGTCTCACCATACTGACCCTTGGGGACACTACTTTGGTCTCCGGTATTAGAGACGTTTTGTAACATTGCAGAAAAAACAGCCTCTCTGCGGGTACCTTTTTCTAACAATTATTTTACTTAATTTATAAGCCACCTTTCTCACTGAGATGCACTGAACAGTTTTGCTAATCACATGAGCTTTACAAGAAATTCCAGGAGATTTTATCTTTAAACTTATTTAGTTAACTTCATATGAACAGCTCTATAACATGGTTCTACACCTCTGGAGTATGAAGGACTGGATGTGAAGGCTTCTGTAATGCCTAAATGGAGCTGGCATACCAGCCATCTAAAATATCATAAAGTGTGCTAGTATAACAACCTATAATTTAGTATCCATTTGCAAATATAATGAATTCTAACCTTTAGAAAAATGAGGGTATTTTTTGTAATCAGAGGTCTGCCAGTATGCCAAGCACAGAATTCTACTTTAATGGTGGTATAAATGTGAACTCTTCACCGGGAAATACAAATTGCTTTGAAATTATTTCTTGTACATTTTATCTCAGCCCACTGCTACCCACTCTCATTCTAATCTGTAGCATTTAATCAAGTTAGAATCATAGAATCATAGAATTGGAAGGGGAACTCCTGGGTCATCTATGCAGAATGCATATTGCTCATACTATTGCTCATCCACTGTAACCTGCCACTCCCTTGAACCTTCACAGAATCAGCCTCTCTGTCAGATGACTATCCAGCCTCTGTTTAAAATTTCCAAAGATGGAGAACCCACCACCTCCTGAGGAAGCCTGTCCCATTGAGAAACCGCTCTGACTGTCAGGAACTTCTTACGGATGTTTAGATGGAATTTCTTTTGAATTAATTTGATCCGATTGGATCTAGTCCGTCCCTCTGGGGCAAGAGAGAACAACTCTGCTCCATCCTCTATATGGCACCCTTTTAAATACTTGAAGGTGGCTATCAGATCCCCTCTCAGTGGTCCCCTCTCCAGGCTAAACAGACCTAGCTCCCCCAACCTTTCCTCATACATCTTGGCCTACAAACCCCTCACCAACTTTGCTGCCCTCCTCTGGACATGCTCCAGTTTGTCTAAATCCCTCTTCAACTGAACAGTATACTCCAAGTGAGGCCGAAACAGAGCAGAGTAAAGCAGTACCATCACCCCCCATGATCTGGACACGATACTCCATTTGATACAGTCCCAAATCCCATTTGCCTTTTTAGCAACTAAGTCACACTGCTGACTCATGTTCATTGTATGGTCTACTAAGACTCCTAGATCCTTTTCACATATACTACTGCTTTTCACATATACTACTCCCACATCCTATATGTTTTTTCTATATGGTCTATGGTTTTTCCTACCTAAATGCAGAACTCTACATTTGTCCCTATTGAATTTCATTTTATTCAGTTTAGACCAGTTCTCGAGTTCATAGAAACAGAAATGTAGTCATTTGACTACATCAGTGGTTTATTCTCACAACTCAAGGCACTGAATGGCTTCTAATCAGGCACAAATTCTGAGAGAGCTACCATTCATTAAATACATTTCTGCATGTTAGGTGAAAGTTATTACTTACGTCGATGTTTGGGAGGGGCAGGAGGGGGAGGATGCACTTCTGCAGCTACAGTTTTGGGAGGTTTTGGTGGCTCTTTCTGGGCCCAGTCTTCTTCCCACTGCTTTTTAAGTTTCTCTTCCTCAGCAGTTATTCTAGAAAGAAGCACAAGAACTTGGATTTGTTTGAATAGAATTAAGTTGAGTAGGCATTTATCTTTGCATCTATATTATTAATTAGAATATTTATTTGTATCTCAACTTTCTTCATGACTCAATGTAGCTGAAAATAATTTAAAACATGCAAAATAAAATGAAATCCAAAATAACTCCCTTACCTCTAAAAGGTACCTATGATTTATTTTCCATTAAAAAGCCCTAGCATATAGATTCATTTTACAGTACCCACTAAACTGTCTACAGAAATGGTGCCCTATCACCTCCTCGCAAAGTCCATTCCATGGAAGTGGGAGTTACAGCAGAAAAGTCATGGGGCTCTAGTTGATGCCAGGGAGGCCACCCTAAGTAAGGAACAACTACCAGGTGGCAAACTGAGGACCATAACAATTGCATGAAGAAATATGGATTCAGGTGAGTAGCCATATTGGTCTGAAGTAGCAGAATAAAATGTAAGTTCAAAAGCACCTTTAAGACCAACCACATTTTATTCAAGGTGTGAGCTTTCGTGTGCATGCACACTTTTTCAGACAATGGAACAAAAATACATAAGAGTACAGATATAAGGAGAGAATAAATTAGTAAATTTTAGTAAAGTGTCACAACAAATGCTGCATGATAATGAAGATTGGATAGTTCCTTGGTGGAATAACAAAATACGTTCTTTGGAGTCAGTTGTCATTCACAAAAACATGGGGGAAATAAAAATGTTAAAGATAGTTTAAAATATTAAGGGAGCATGCCCACAAGCTTCCATGTTTGGGTGGAGACGGATGGGATTAGCAACAAGACTCTTTTAATTATTTCTTTCCACAACTGGGAAAGCATCTGCCATTAGTCACTATCCTTAATATTTTTTATTTCCCCTATGTTTTTTCTAAATTCCAAATGTTAAGGGTCACAGTTCTGAATCTGAATTCTACTTTTGAATTTTGGTGTGGTACATATGCCTATATCTCAGGGTGCAATATTATGTACATTTATTTAAAACTACACTACAGAATTTAATCGTACTTGCTTCTAAATAAACATTTGTCGGCTCATGCTGTCAATGGTTTTGAAAGGACAGCACAGTTTAAATGGAAAGTTCCAAAATATCACATAGTACAGTTTCCCCTTTTCTCTACAACTTAAGTTTTCAGGCAGAATACAAGACACTTTCCCCGCCATCTTCTTTCCCTACAAGACTGCTAGAACAATCCTTTCCTGGCAGTACTCAAAATATGATAAACTGGTACTGAAACCTGTTTATAAAGGAAAATACATTTGGATTATCCTAATGGTTTTGTTTTTCCTCAAAGCCCCTTCTAAAATAGCAATTTCCCCCCATCTAAAACAGCAATTATAAAAATGCACATTTTACACAAAAAACAAGAACATGGGAAAAGGTGGCTTAACTGTTCAATTTCTTTACGGTATCTTTCTTCTTCCTCAGCAGCCTTCTGTGCAATCTCCAATTTTCGTCTGCAAAAAACAAAACAAAACACACAGCTAAGTGAAGCTTAACCTAACTATACCAATAATTTTACTATTAAACCCAAATCCAACAAAATCAATATGCAATCACCAGTCATATGAATCAGCCAAGCAGAATAATTCTAAACCTCAAACCTTTTCTGCCTGCCTAAAATGCATATAAAGAAGGGGGTACAAAACAAATTTCATCAGCTAAAGGGTCTTATGACACTCCCTGCAGAAGAGAG
Source organism: Paroedura picta (assembly GCF_049243985.1). NCBI lineage: Eukaryota > Metazoa > Chordata > Lepidosauria > Squamata > Gekkonidae > Paroedura > Paroedura picta. The sequence continues at coordinate 92,003,604 of NC_135370.1, read as the reverse complement.
AAAATTTGGCAACTAGTAGTCAGCATAGATTTTAATAGTTTAATGCTTGTGATTGCTTAATTTAATTACATTTATGTTGTATTTTATTTTAACTACTATCAAGAAAGCCGATTGCAACCAGGAATGCAATGGGCGCTAGGATTCAGGGGACACCGGAAGGTGTAGATCTCTCTGTGTGTCTCTTTCTCTCCCTCTCGCTGAATGTCTCTCAATGTGTCTTGCAGCAGGAAGCATAGCAGGTAATCAGGGCTGGTTTGTAGGAGGGAAGCAGGGCTGGTGTGCAGTTTGGAGCAGCTCTCTCTGTCTCTCTCTCTGTCGCAGCAGGAGCCATAACAGGTAATTAGGGTTCGTTCTTAGGAGGGAAGCTGGGCTGGTCAGCAGCTTGGGGTAGCTCTCTCTGTGTCTCTCTCTGCCTCCCTCGAAGTAGGAGCAATAGGAAGAAATGAGGGCTTGTGTTTGGTTGGGCAGGGATCTGTGTGTCTCTCTCTGTCTCTAGCGTGTCTGAGAGGAACACGGCTAGTATCCAAGGAGGGAGGGCGGGAGCTGTAGGGGCAGGGCCAGTCAGGGTGTAGCGTTGGTGGCTGCACCCTGATTGGCCGTATTCCAACTCGGACACCCGGACACCTTCCACCCCCCAGGCTGTTTCACAAATATATAGAGGAACCATGGATAAGGATATATGTATTCTGCTTTGTTGTAAGCTGCCCTGAGTCGCTAGACAGTGGTTAGAAAATAAATACAACTTAACTCCTGTTAATTTAAAATTTTATATTAATATTTTACCTTTGTAATGAAAATTCTGTTGTATACCACCCCGTACAACAGGATCTGAAATTGCTAGAGAATCAAGAATAGCCCTTTGACTATTAGATAAATTGTACCATCTCTGCTTGAACATACTTTGTTTTTTATTTTGTTCTGTCTCAACAAGTCTCATGAAAACATCCACCCAAGTATATCAATAGGAGGGATAAATGTAGATTTGGCTTTAGATAAGGAGGCACATTTGACTGAAGCATATCGTCAGCTCAAGGATGAATACTTTCGTAAACCTTTGAATGATATAAGTAGGCTTTTAATTAATAAATATACTAGAGTCCCAATTCTAGAATACTGCAGACTGGCAGTACATCCTTTTCGAAAAACTACTGATAAAAATTCATATCTTCATTAGTAAATCATTACTAATGATTACTGATAAAAATTTATATCTTCATTAGTACAGACTGGCAGTACATCCTTTTCGAAAAACTACTGATAAAAATTCATATCTTCATTATCAAGCCTTATGTAACAATTTACCATATAGTTTGTTTTTCAGGTACAAATGTAATTCCAGCAAACTCACTAAGAATAAAACCACAGGAATACTTAAAATTGATTGTTTGTTAGGGGCTACCCTGATAAGGTTAAAGAGCCTCTTGTGGCGCAGAGTGGTAAGGCAGCCGTCTGAAAACTTTGCTCATGAGGCTGGGAGTTCAATCCCAGCAGCCGGCTCAAGGTTGACTCAGCCTTCCATCCTTCCGAGGTCGGTAAAATGAGTACCCAGCTTGCTGGGGGGTAAACGGTCATGACTGGGGAAGGCACTGGCAAACCACCCCGTATTAAGTCTGCCAAGAAAACGCTGGAGCGCGTCACCCCAAGGGTCAGACATGACTCGGTGCTTGCACAGGGGATACCTTTACCTTTACCTTTACCCTGATAAGGAGCCTCTTGTGGTGCAGAGTGGTAAGGCAGCAGACATGCAGTCTGAAAGCTCTGCCCATGAGGCTGGGAGTTCAATCCCAGCAGCCGGTTCAAGGTTGACTCAGCCTTCCATCCTTCTGAGGTCGGTAAAATGAGTACCCAGCTTGCTGGGAGGTAAAACGGTAATGACTGGGGAAGGCACTGGCAAACCACCCTGTATTGAGTCTGCCATGAAAATGCTAGAGGGCATCACCCCAAGGGTCAGACATGACCCGGTGCTTGCACAGGGGATACCTTTACCTTTACCTTACCCTGATAAGATCATCATTAGTAAAGCAGAATTCAGGGCTTCTCATCACCCAAGGGATGTACTCCTCCAAACCCAAAGAACAAATATAACAACTGACAATAGAATATTTTGCTCCCTAGAATTTTCCTCCATGTCCACCAGAATTAGGTCTTTAATTTATAAACACTGGAACATTGTTGAAAACCTTCCAGGCTGCCATTTACTCCACCCGGACTCCTATTGGATTTTGATGCACATGCTCTGTTAGAAGTGGTAGGTCAGGGCAGACATGAGCAATATGGGAGTTCAAACTAGTGGTCATTTTGTGAATTTTCCTTGTGAAAATTGTAGTGTTTGTTCATAACTACTAAGATTGTTGAAAATATTGATGTGAACTTTAAACCGCACAAATTTCTTCTGTAACTCTAATACCAGACATGTGATTTATGCCTAAATTTGTGACTGTAAAAAATGGTACATTAGTTAGACAACTCTTTGGTGCTGGCTCCCACTTGATGGAATGAGCTCCTGGGAGAGCTGAGGGCCCTGTCAGAACTTTCTCAGTTCTGCAGGCCTGCAAAACAGAGCTCTTCTGTCAGGTGTTTGGCTGAAGCCAGGGCATAGAAGATCTGCCCCCCCCTCACAAGATCAGGCTCCCCCTGAGATGGTTCCCTGTGAGACACTGGTATTAGTAGGTCTGCTGAGCCAGGGAGTAGGGAGGGAGTTTATCGTCATCATGGGTTGGTTTTAACTGGGGTTTTAATTACTGTAATTGGGGTTAAATTATTGTTTTATAGGGTTTTATTGTGGGGAGATTTTTGTAAACCCCCAGGAGGCACTTGGGAGTGGCGGTATAGAAACTGAAATATAAATAAAAAACAAAAAAAATCTGCCTCATTGAACGTCGCTCCTGAATCAGAAGTAGAACTGGAGACAATCCTCTGATTCAACATTTTTATAGAGAAACAACATTCAGAGAACAGCTTTAAGATTGTTGTCTTAAAGGTACTGAAGAAACATGACCATAGAGACTTTAAACGTTTGCTCTTCCAAGAAGAAAGCTATTTCATTTTTAGTCTTTGTGCTCTATATCTGCATGGTGCTAACCACTCATGGGAATTGAATTCCTTTATTTAATTCTTGGCTTTGAGTTGTACCAATTGTACCAACTGAGTTTAGAATGATTTGATTTATAACTTTAAATGTGGTGTCATGGTCATTATATGCTAAGCTCAATGGTTATTTAGTTTTGTCTCCCTGATGAAGTAGTAACGATCAGAAGCACTGCAGGCTGCAGTACCTCAATCTGATCGCTCAGTAAGTATTGGCAATAGCTTTTGCTGCTGATGAAATAAAATTGAAACAAGGATATACTGGAACCTTGTTCAGCTCAGCTTTCAGCATCAACTGTCATCACTGTTTAAAGGAAACACAATAAAGAGATTTTATTTTCACCCTTTCTTCATTGCACTCCAGTTATAGTGGGCCACATGATGTATTGTTTCTTTTTCTTTGTTTATTGTGGCGGCAGCCCCCAGGCAAAGAAGTTTGCCTTGCTCCCTGTCTGCACTCAGGAGGGGAATGTTTGTTGTTTTCACATAATCCTCACATGAGAATTTGATTGTTGCTGCTCCTCATTATTATGGCATTTTATTCATAGTGTATATACTAATAAAATGTGTTAATATAAAAGAGAATTGAAGTTTTTTTGTCACTAACGATCTCTTAAGAGATCAGTCTTGTTGACTATAGACTGACAAAAAGGTACCAAATGTTTTGAATACACGCAAACTGATCAGTTGAGGAAAATACCTATCAAGGAAACAATGTGTATCAAAGTAGAAAAGGTACCCAGATGTCTCCTGCTTGATCTTCTTCTCTTCCCTGAATTATTATTTACTGTTTATACCACACTATTCCCTAAGAAGGTAATACCGAAACACCATAAAAGTAAATGTCAACAGAAAACAGCTAACAGTAACCAAGAAGCTTGAAGCGATTATAACACTAGTCAGTGGTGGTCAACCCAAACAGTTAATTTTATCACACAAGCTCTTACAATCTCTCTTTTTCTTGCTGTTCTTTCACAATTTTATTGGTTTCTAGTGCAAGCCGCTTCTGACGCATCAGCTCTTGGCGTTCCATCTCATGATGGTACTCTTCCCGTTGCTTCTCCTCTTCAGTCATAAACAACTCTCTTCCCTAAATATTATTAAAATACCATATTAATTACATTTGTCTAGTAAATAATTCTATGACTCCAGATAGTGCCAGAATTTCATGGCATTCCTTTTCTCACTGAATGTGTATATAAACAATATACTTTTTCTAAACATTAATAATGATCACTCTCATCCTGAGGTCTATCACTATAAGTATTTCATAGTTTGTTTCTTGTTTTGTAAGAAATCTGGTGGATTTTAAAATATAAATATAAAATTAACCATTTCATAGATATAATATACTGATAAATTATATATAAGTGTTGTATACACAATAATGATTTAAACAGCTTTATTTTTAGAGTTTTAAAATAAAAATGGCAAGTATTGAAAAATTTTCAAGCTTCAAATTTTGGCATAATTCTTGGATTTTTGTTTTTTTACAGAGCAGGAGTATTAGAAACCGGAGGACCTTAGATTATTAGTATGAAGACCAAATGGTAGACTCCATATGTCTGTTATGATTTGAATGCACAAAATGTTTAAAACTGGAGAGATTTTCAAAGGTACATAAAATATGAGTTTTAATGCTGCTGCTGTCTGCAAGCTGTATGCAAAACTTCACTTACAGTGAAAAACCTCACCTCTATTTCCCTGTTACTGCTTGTTTTCACACTGAGTAGCATAAACACAGTACTCAGAGGTGTGATCCCTAGCCTGGTGATGCAAGCATTCTGAGTTAGTCAGCAATGATCCAAAAACTGAGAATATATTTCCTGGTTCGAAAAATGCTGAGGTAGCAACACTCTAGCTCTTTTTATTTTTTTGTCACTGATTCCAGAGAGGTAGTGAGGTAGATGGTATATGTGTAGACAACTGGGGATCCATCAGAGGGAGGTATAGTGAGTAGAAAAGAGGTGGCCAAAGTATTTGAGTTTCATCTTCAGGATCTGGCCTTCTAAGGAGCAGTCCGGGCTGATCTCCTCTCGGACTGACTGGTTTGTTCCCCTTGCAGTCCAGGAACTCGCAAGAGTCTTCTCCAGCACCAGAGTTCAAAGGCCTCAATTCTTTGACGCTTGGCCTTCCTTATGGTCCAACTTTCACAGCCATACATTCCAACTGGGAAGACCATAGCCTTGACTAGACACACTTTTGTTGGCAGGGTGATGTCTCTGCTTTTTAGGATTCTGTCTAGATTTGCCATAGCTTTCCTCCCCAGAAGCAAGCGTCTTTTCATTTCTTTGCTGCAGTCCCCATCTGCAGTGATCTTGGAGTCCAGGAAAATAAAATCTGTCACTACCTCCATTTCTTTCCCATCTATTTGCCAGGAATTGAGAGAGCCGGGTGCCATGATCTTCGTTTTCTTGATGTTGAGTTTCAAGCCAACTTTTACACTCTCCTCCTTCACCCGCATCAAGAGGCTCTTTAGTTCCTCTTCGTTTTCTGCCATTAGAGTGGTATCATCTGCATATCTGAGGTTGTTGATATTTCTCCCTGCAATCTTCATCCCAATTTGTGACTCCTCTAACCCAGCCTTTTTCATGATGTGCTCCACATACAAGTTAAATAGGCAAGGCGACAGTATACCACATTGCCGAACTCCTTTCTCAATTTTGAACCAATCAGTGATTCCATGCCCTGCTCTCACTGTTGCTTCTTGACCTGCATATAAAATGCTCTGGTATTCCCATCTCTTTAAGAACTTGCCACAGTTTGCTGTGCTCCATGCAATCAAAGGCTTTAGCATAATCAATAAAGCAGAAGGAGATGTTTTTCTGGAACTCCCTAGCTTTCTCCATGATCCAGGATATGTTGGCAATTTGATCTCTGGTTCCTCTACCTCTTTGAAATCCTCCCTGTACTTCTGGAATTTAGGCCCCTAAACCCAAGTAAATTAAGTTTGAAGAAGACTGAGGTCATAAATGTTTCCCATTCGTATCTGCTGTTTTCAGTGACTCCAGCGGATCTGCTAGGAAATGTATAATCAGGGTCAACATGCATTTCATCCCTTTAGTGCTTCCTAGATGTTCACAGAACTCTTGTTTATTGCTATGACATTAATACTTACAGCGCCTGTCACAACAGTGATAGTCAGAGTTGGGCTGCTTTTCAATACCTTCACAGCCTGGTAAAAGGAGAGGGAAAAAGGAGGCTTTATGTCATGATCGCCCTCTTGATCTTCTTGGGAGTATTAATTTAGAGGTTCAACAGGCCTGCAGGTCAACCCTCCCTAATCCCACATTCAAGCCTCCCTATAATGACTGGGGAAGGCACTGGCAAACCACCCCGTATTGAGTCTGCCAAGAAAACGCTAGAGGGCGTCACCCCAAGGGTCAGACATGACTCGGTGCTTGCACAGGGGATACCTTTACCTTTACCTTTTTAATCCCACATTCCTTTCATTTTCTGTACCTTCCCTCCCCTCCTCCATGCCACAGTTTATGACCTGTAGAGACTATCTCCTCTGCTGCAAAGACCTCTCCCTTATCTATCCTCCCTGGTTCACATAGTAAGGGTTAGAAATTTACTGCCTGCAATGGCAGAGAAAGCAGATTGGATGTCTCCTGAATTTGCACCTTTTAGATCAAAAGCCTCCTCTATGGGAACTATTTCTCCCGCTCAAACTATCCCCCCCCCCATATATAGACCCAAGGCAGCAATCTGTGCTTGTCTCTGTCAATGTTCCTATTCCTGCCATGCTTTGTCCTGCTTTGCCTTATGGAACTCTTCAATAAAGACTGACTTCTTTGCACCACATGTGTATGGAGCAGTTCTCTATGAGGGGGGTCTCTTCTGGTCAGCTAGACCACCCTACAGTTCTTGACAACCGAATGGTATAGGCTGTAATGCTGCAACACTACATCACTACGCCTAGTATTTAAACAGTGCAGCTTTAGATGTAGCTTTAAGACCAAACTTAGAGAAACAAGAGCTTCCGGGACCTGCACATGCCCAGTCTGGATTAAGAGACTTGCAGCAATGTCTAACCAACTATAAATACTTTTAAAATGGTGTCTGAAGCCACTGGCTCTGTCACTTGTAATGTGGCTCAAAGTATTATCACTATGGGTTATGTTAGCAGTCAGACCTCCTTCTCCCACAAAGGGGCAGTTTAGAGTCAGAAACACCCTTTTCAATATCACCCCAGTATTGTACATACAGGACATTGCCTGAACAAAAAGTGAACAACATTCATGCCAATCATGCAGTAGCCTGGGAAAATAGTGAGTCAGAGTGGCTGGCTGGCTACATTCCTCTCCTTTCCTTAGGAGATGCACAATGGGTCTCCCAAAGCCTATTGACTCACCTAGGACTAATCCTATCAACACCTATGTACATTTTACCAACATCTACTTACCTTGATTAGGCGACAGTTAAGCAAGATTTAAGCCTGTTCACCTAACCCATTTGTTCTCCCGTCCAGTACTTGCATCGTCATCAAGCCTTTCTCACACCCTTTGTCCACCTTAGGAAAGCCCATTAAGTTATTGTTTTTCTGACAAATGCATCTACCTGCTCCAGGATACATTTTGCCCTAGATCTAGAGCACCTTGCTTCCCAGCACAAGTAATATGTGGGTTTTTTTCCTCTCCTGCAAAGAACAAAATACTCTTCAACTTGCTGTTTGTGTGGACATCTTCAAGATTGATAACTATTGCCCTTTTCTCCAAAAAGCTGCTCTTTCTTCCCTGATCTCCTCTTAGTTAACACTTGTATTTGTGTGTGTGTCCTTTCTGGCTGAACATATGCCTGCTTTATTTCCCTCTTAAAGGGAAAAATTGCCATATACATAGGCAGAGATCTCAGTTATCCCCTTTCACTCTTTCTCCTTAAAGCTAATTCCCCCCAATTAATTAGGAGACTGTCTAGTTGCACAACAGTTAAGGTGCTTGAAAGAGTGTAGACATATTTATTCAAATTATAGTTGAACTTTCATTTATTTAGCTCCTAACAGGCTGATAAAGATGTTTATATTTTCCCAAGTCTTTGACTACAGATAAGGTGTATTACTTTTAATCATCTGCGTTATTTTGTTATGTTATATTGCTTTAATGCTGCATGGTGATTTATTGATTGATTTTGTGTTTGCTTTTAATCATGGTTTCAAATTTATCTTTAGTATTATTGTGTGCTTTCTCAAGAATTTTTTGCTCAGGCTAGCCATAAAAATTCTTTAATTAGTTCGTCCATGGTATTTGTCTTTGCAACTTTCAGAACTGGAAGGCTGCAAGTCTCAGAAGGCAATGATCCATGTAGTTTCTCAATAATTTGGTTTCCTGTGCCCTTCAATAGTGATTAGGGTTTCTGAGAGCAATCATGGCCCACCAGATAAAGGTTTCTCAAGGCCTGCATCACCTAGACCCAACCCAAATATTTTAGAATCTTATAATGTTCTGTAAGTGTAAAAAAGGCTAATAATCAAACTCTATGCCTTCTCCACATTTAATTCCTCACACTTACAACTTGTATGCCCTACATGGACCTCAGGGAGATGTTCATTTTGTTTAAGACTACTAGGCTGAGAACAAATTTCCATTACCTCTTTGTGATCCACATTTGAAAAATCCATTCCATTTACTTCAACAATTTGATCACCGACCTGAGAATAAGCAAACAAGAAAAAAAAAAAGGTTGTGATCTTCTTATTTGGCTTATTGTAATATATTCAGTCATTAATGTTCTCATGTCTTGTTCGTGTTTGTGCTTTTGCTTGAATTACTGAGGATAGTTTGGTTACTCCAATAATTAAAGGATAACTATTCATATGGATTCAGACTAAGAACTATCCTACAACCAAAGGGACTGATGTAGATTTCTACTCACCTCCAATCCCACTTCTGCAGATAGAGAATGGGGTTTAACATTACTTATGAAAATGCCTGGTTTTTGTGTAGGACCACTGGAAATACTGGAAAAACATAAACAACAACAATTATATTACACAGTAGTATAATACAAGGAAACAATCTTTATTGCAATCTTGGCATAACACAAATAGGATATATCCTCTTTCAGATCATGATACTAAGATCCCTTCCACATCCAGGTTTTCTTCCATTATCCTCTGCAACTGCAGTGGTTGGAGGGATTTCTGCATAAAACTTCCTTAGTTTTCCCCAGCTTAGCTGCTTTGCTTTGGTATGATCTTTCATAAAATATCATATCCAGAGTAGCCTTGGGAAAGGTAGGAATGGGACAGTGCAGATTTCTATATCTCACAGCTCATATCCAGCACCATTTCATATCATGTCTACTATCTCCCTTCTGCTGATGGGAGCTTTTACCAGCTGTTTCATAAATCTATAGACATAGTATTACAGTGTTGGTACACTCTATCAATTGTTACTATCATATCCTATAAAATTGCGATCATGTGAGGTGAGGTGCCAGACGATTGGAGGCAGGCAAATGTTGTCCCCATCTTCAAGAAAGGGGAAAAGGAGGATCCGGGTAATTAGCGACCCGTCAGCATGACATCTGTAGCTGGCAAAATTTTGGAACAAATAATCAAACACTTGGTCCTTGAGAAGCTGGAACTGAGAGCTGTGATTTCTAAGACTCAGCACAGGTTTCACAAGAACAAGTCATGTCAGACAAACCTTATCTCTTTTTTCGAGAAAGTGACTACCTTGCTGGATCAGGGAAATGCCATGGACATAGTTTATCTGGATTTCAGTAAAGGTTCCACATGATATTCTTGTTCACAAGTTGGTAAAATGCGGTATGGATACTAATTCTGTCAGGTGGATCAATAACTGGTTGACAAATTGTACCCAGGGGGTACTTGTTAAAGGTTCAGCATCTTCTTGGAAAAGAGTGACAAGTGGAGTACCCCAAGGATCTGTCCCGGGGCCTGTGTTGTTCAACATATTTATAAATGATTTGGATGAGGGATTAGAGGGCATACTTATTAAATTTGCAGATGATACTAAACTGGAAGCAAACACAACTGAGGGGTAGCAAACACAACTGAAGACAGCGACAGAATACAGGATGATCTTGATAGGCTCGAGAAGTGGGCTAAACTGAATAAGATGAAGTTCAATAGGGCCAAATGTAAAGTTCTGCACTTAGGTAGGAAAATCCCATCTAAACATCTGGAAGAAGTTCCTGACAGTTACAGCAGTTTCTCAGCGGAACAGGCTTCCTCGGGAGGTGGTGGGTTCTCCATCTTTGGAAATTTTTAAACAGAAGCTGGATAGCCATCTGATGGAGAGGCTGATTCTTTGAAGGCAAAGGGGTGGCAGGTTATAGTAGATGAGCGATTGGGATGTGAGTGTCCTGCATAGTGCAGGGGGTTGGACTAGATCAGGGCTAGTCAACCTGTGGTCCTCCAGATGTCCATGGACTACAATTCCCATGAGCCCCTGCCAGCATTTGCTCATGGGAATTGTAGTCCACGGACATCTGGAGGACCACAGGTTGACTACCCCTGGACTAGATGACCCATGAGGTCCCTTCCAACTCTATTATTCTATGATTCTATGTACCCCGACAACATGCTGAAAGTTTCAAAGTATACCCCAGTCAGGGCCAACTGATGCTCTTGCTCAGGATTCTCCATCCCTCCTTCCCTTCAGGCCTGCTTTGAAGGAAGCCTCTAACAGCCACTAACTGAGGCAAGGGATGTGTTTCCAAGAGCAATGCTGGGGAGTCTGTGGGCATGTGTGTGCATTCCTTTAGAGGGGGGCATGCTTAAGGGGGAAAGCTTTCCCCTCCTGCCTAATGGCTGGTTGACAGGGAGGCTACAGAAAAGCCCCTTCCCACAATATTGTTGTGGATGGCCTCACTGCTGGAAGGAAGACAGCCAAGCCATGCATGTCTCATCTCCCCCACTCTTTGAACGTTAGAAGCCTACGGCATAGGGCTGTTGTGCAGATGTAACTGGATGCAGTTGCTGGGGTTCTTTTGCCTCCTGTTTCATATGCACAACAGCCCTATGCCGTAGGCTTCAAGTGTTTAATCTCCACAACAACCGGTGTGGGAGGCCTTAAATGTTTCTTCTGTACAACAAGCCTTTCTGCCCTCTAAAGCAGCCATTTCTGCGTGGTGAGCTGTTATTTTTAGTCTGGAGATAAGCTGTAATTCCAGGAGCTCTCCAGGCCCCACCTGGATGTTGGAATTCCCTAGGTTGGAAATATTCCTTGATGTTTGGAGGTGGGGCCTCAAAATGGTACAATGCCTCAGAGCCCACCCTCCAAAGCAGCCATTTTTGCCTGCAGAGCTGATCTTTATAGTCTAGAGATGGGCAGTGATAGTAGAGAAGATGGTAGAGGCTTGCAGGCTGAGGCGGCGTGGTGCAGGTGTGTCCCTCCTGGGCTGTGGGCTCTGGCCAGCCCTTACCAGCAACTGTTTGTATTTTTTGGCGCAAACAGACAGCAGACCAGTGAGTCTGGAAAGTGCAGGAAGATCTAAATAAAGAATATTTAGATCCTGTAATGGTAAATAGTGGAAAAGCAATTGGCTGGAGAGACGTAGGGACTGAAGTGACTATGTTCAAGCCTGGCCTGATAAACAGAAACTAATATTTGCCAGGAAGGTCCTATGAAATCAAAGGCATAAGTGGCCAAGAATTTCAAGTGGAATTAGCTTGAGAGTTCACATACAAAGGCTTTACAGGAAAGTAGACAGTGAGACTTTGGGGTGGGGGGAACTAGGTTTTTCACTTTTGTTACCCACACCAAACGATGAGCTAGTGCCTGTTGTATTACAACACACAATGGGCTTTCCTACAAGTAATGAAATAAAACTGCAGGCAAAAAACTCTAGAGGTATAGGGGGCAAATGAAAGCAAAATAGCCTACTGCAGGGAATATCTCAGGGTAGAAAGTTTGCTGCTATTGTGAAGGCCTGCACACGTGGTGATAACAGAACAGGGAATCACCTGGGATTGGGAGCAACCTACATGGATCAGAAGCACAGTGATTAAATGGAGTACATTTCCTCTAAGCTTTCTTGATATCAAAAGATAGATATCAATATCCTATCACTACAGTGGACTAATTAACGTTGTCACAATATAAAACATTTAACTGCATGCCAGCTGAAGGAGACTATGGCATAAATCGTTTGCCTGAGGTTCACTGCCTCTGAATGGTGAGGTGCAGAGTGGAAAAGACATGTTGATCTACATTTCTTAGTAATGATGATTTCTTTGCACAGTGATTCAGTACAAGTGGCTCACAGTCTACCAGTTTTCTATAGTTCCCTGCAACTTTCAACATTCAAAAGACCTAAGACAGGTAAAGAAAATCTATAGTTTTCTTATGTTTTCAGCATAAACATTTGCATCAACATTCCAATGTAAGTTTTTGTTGAAAATTCATATTTTATAGGAAAGCAAGCAAGTAAATTGAATATTATTATCACATTTTCTTAGCACGGAAAAAATAATGTGGAAGAATGAAAGATAAAATAAATATTTGACAACCTGCATCCCATGCCCTTTGTACCAATTAAGCTAATGAAAACTTTCTTTTCTTTATGGTTTTTTCCTCCAGAAGATGCAAGTCCTGCAACACTGTTCTTGCCTTCCTAAAATGAAAAAAAGATACAAGCAGTCTGAAGTATTACTTCCCACTGGAAGTATTATTCCATTATTTTTCTTTCTCCATTATTACCATCTACTGAAATGTTTTGTGTATATACTTGACCATATCTTATAGTTCTACGTGTATTTCTTAATCCCTCTAGTTAAAGGTATGCATAAAATTGAACAGGATAATAATGTAAAATCTTGATATGTGAGGTTCCAGAGTACCACTGCCAGTCACTGACTGCATGAATTTTTCCTCAATATATACAACGTTGCCCTTATGAAGTCAGACAATTAACTCAGTATCATCCATTCTGATGGGCAGTGGTTCTTCAGAATCTCAAGCAAAAATTTTCTCCCAACACGTTCAATTTGATTTCTTTCAACCTGAAATGATGACTGAAACTGGGGCCTGCTGCATACAAAGCACATGATGTGATACTAAGCTACAGCCCATGAAGGAGATCAGTGATTGATCCAAAGTAATTCAAACAGCAATTCTCATCAGAGTTACATCCTTCTGAGCCTGTTGACTTCAATGGACGGTAACAATACACTTTCAGGGCTGAGTAAGGATTTAAATCCAGATTTCTTTGGACTACCTCTTCAGCCAAAGCATCACACTGTGCCATCTGTGGATTACAGGTCAGAATCAGGATAAGACAATTATATCAAGAGCATATAGCATTAGTTCCATTTTCTAATGCATTCTCAATATAAAGTCAACTCATTTGTACAGCACTCAATATGCTATAATGTAAAAGTAGATGCAATGTAATTTTCTTAACAGAAACCTTAAAAATAGTTTCAATCCACAAAAGGTATTTTCTCAAATGCATGGGTGTCTTACCCCAGGATTTGACACAAACTGGTCTACAAACTGCCATTTCAGAGACTCATCAGGAGAGCTGGAGGAAAAAAAAAAGATAACAAAGTAGGGAAAACTATAAAACTGTATGTATATATATATGTGCGTGTGTGTCTGTGTGTGTGTATGTATATGTATACACACACACACTCTTTGCTTTGGCTTATAACCTGACTTACTCACTGCGGGATGACCTGTATTTTGTACTTGGCCAGGTGGAAGCAATGGCTTGGACCCTAGAAATCCACTTGGCAAACCTTGGAAGAACCTTCCTTTAGAGGAAGAGCAACATCTTTCAGAGGAAGGCTTTCAGCATTTGATTACATGTAATGGGGAGAGGGGATGGTATCAAAAATGAAGATGAAATAGTGCCACAAATGGAGATGGAAATTACTTATGTCTTGACTGATACGTAAGCCACTGTTTGTACTTCTTTCCAACAAGTTGGTCAGGTTTAACCTTAGAACTGTTGGACTTTGGTCACAAATCCTTATCCATGGTTCCTCTATATATTTGTAAAACAGCCTGGGGGGTGGAACGGTCTGGGGTATCTGAGTTTGAATAGGGCCGATCAGGGTGCAGCCAGCAATCCCGCCCTCCCTCCCTGGACACATTCCTCTCAGCCATGCCACAGACAGAGACACAAAGAGCCCTGCCAGACTGAACATGAGCCCTCATCCCTTCCTATCGTTCCTGCTGCTAGGTAGGCACAGAGAGGCACAGAGAGAGCTGCCCCAAGCTGCTGACCAGCCCTGCTTCCCTCCTAAGAACGAGCCCTAATTACCTGCTATGGCTCATGCTGTGATGGAGAGAGAGACACAGAGAGAGCCGCCCCTGCTGCGATGGAGGGAGAGAGATATATACAGAGATAGCAGCCCCAAACTGCACACCAGCCCTGCTTCCCTCCTACAAACTAGCCCTAATTACCTGCTATGCCTCCTGCTGTGAGGAACACTGAGAGACATGCAGCGAGAGGGAGACACACACACACAGAGATCTGTGCCTCTCAGTGTCCCCTGGGTCCTAGCACCCATTGCATTCTTGGTTGCAATGGGCCTTCTTGGTAGTCATTTTAATAAAAGTATTTTAATACCTGGGTTTTTTTAAAATCAGATTTAATATATGACAACAATCCGACACAGAGCTATCTATTGATAATTTCATTGATACAAAGTATGTCTACCCCTGCGTTGAACAGTAGCATGTAATGCATTTCTGGGTGGTTTAGTGTATTGGCAAGATCGTATCATTAGTTCCTAAATCAAATCAACAAGAAGAGCTGCAATATAACGTTACTAATAAAAAACAGTCGCATGCAAGACTGTTTCCTGCTAGTTATCCAAAAGATGAGATCTTCAATATCCAAAAAAAAGTGTTGCTTGCAAAGTTTGCAGATTTAGCAGAAGCTGAAAGATGCTCCAAAAGGTGCTGTGAAAATGAGACTATATAGGCCAAGCGATATATATCATGTGTATTCGGAGGAAAAACTATTACCTTTTAACAGGTATCATGCCGACATCTGCATTGGAAAAAGAAAAAAAAACAGTCAACACCACTGTCAGACTGACTCAGTTAAACAACAAAGTAATTGAGATGAAAGATGTTACTTGGTGTCCCTTCTCTGTTAATCAGTCTCTCCCTACCACTGAGAGGTGCACTTTGCTTGCTTTGCAGCCTCTTCACCCACAGAGCAACCCTTGCATGTCAGTTCGCCTCCCATGGGAGAAAATTATACCAAGTTTAATAATTATTGAGAATTCCTTCCCAATCTCTCAAAAAGAAGAGGAAAAACATATGCAGCCTACAGTCTCCTTCTCTCACCAGGCTTTGGGACCTGGGCTGCCAGAAACCAGGCAGAGCAATTATATGCTTGTACATCTATTAGAACAAACCTTCTCTCCTCCATGAACCCGAGAATTTCAGGGCAGCTATATATTGAGGATCCACCAATTAAATCCAGATACTCATGTCCTGCTGTGAGGCTATTAGATTTGGTGTTGCAATGTGTCATAGCCAAGCAAGGGCTTCCCCTCCATCAAATTCAGGCTTTTTACTGACACAGGACATAGAGAATCCTTTGTTCCTATAAATTATCCAATGACTTTCAAATGTGGGACAAAAACCATTCTACTCACAGTTTAAACCCATTACTGTGGGTTCTATCCTCTGCTGTCAACAGGAACCGCTCCCTGCCCTCCTCCAAGTGACAACCTTTCAAATACTTAAAGTAAGCAATCATGTCCCCTCTCAACCTCTTCTCCAGGCTGAACATTCCTAAGTCTCTTAGCCTTTCCTCATAGAGCTTGGTCCAGGTCCTGGATCATCCTTGTTGCTTTCCTCTGCAACCTTTTCGAAATGAGGGCTCCAGAGCTGCATACAGTACTCCAGATTGCATCTGACTAATGCAGTATACAGAGGGACTATGACATCTTGTGATTTTGATGTGATGTCTCTGTTGATACAGACTGCATTTGCCTTTTTAACCTCTGCATCACACTGTTTACTTACTGACCACAAGTCCGCCAATATCCATTCACACCCCTAGAAGTGTATCCCCCATCCACTACGCATACTTCACATTTTTGAAGTATGACCAGAAATAAACTGGTAGACATAGCAAAATTATGGCCCACTTCATTCAACAGCTTGTCAGCAGCATTCTGCATCAACTAAAGTTTCCAAACATGTTTTAAGGGTGTGCCCTACAGGGGTCAAAATTTTTCTGCCAGGAAAAGCCATAGATGGCTAGCCGGACAAAACTACTAAAAGGCACTCCTAGCCAGAGCTTCCACGTACACATCCCACAGTAGGCCTAAAGCACCCCCAAATTATGGACCTGTTCCTTCAAGGAGAATGCAATTCCATCCAGAATAGATCACACCTTAAATATTGGAACAGACCTTCCCCTCACGAGTAGCACTTCTTTCTTGCTATTTAAAAGGGGGAAATGCTTGTAAGTTCCATACAGAATGCTCAGTACTGTATCTATTTTGGCCCAGAACTGTAGCAAATTACCAAAACCATGTTCTACTCACATCTCACTTTGATGGACACAATTTTCTTTGTGCGAATGAGATTAATCACTTCTTCATGAGTGCATGAAGAAATAGAGTATCCATTGATTCGAACGATCTCATCACCAACCTAAGTAAAAAGAGAGAAAAAAGAGGAAGAAAATGAGATTAAATGTCTTGCCCACCTCAGCAGTTGGGAAACAAAAAGCTTGCATTCTACAAGCAGCCCTCATTCACATCCAAGCAACCTACTATCCCCTGCTAAGCAACTCTGCTGTCCCCTCTCCTGCAGAGAAGAATGCCATTGCATGCTTTAGCAAGTCTAGGTAATATTTCATCCAGCTGGTTCTTAACCACTGAATTGGAGGCTTTTGTTTCGGAAAGGAAGATTGGGCATTGGAATGGCGTGACTTACCTTTTCTCAGAAAGACACAACACCCAAATTTTATATCAACTTTGTAAGAACAAATGTTGTATTATCTTCATAAACTTTATCCACAATATTTACTGACCACAAGTATCCCAAGGTCCATTCCAATATTTGGGAGTCCCAAAACAAACTGTCACTTGTTATGTTAGAGACTCGACAGTAAATCCTATGCTCATTATGAATGTTGTTGTTACTATTATTTTGCATTTCAAAGAAATTGGTTCTTCTTACACAACAACAAATGTCTTATAGAGCGCTGACATTCTTTTCTTGCCACTAAGCAGAATTGCTATGGGGCCTCTGCCTGAGGGGTGTTCCTGCATTTCCCCTGACCCCATCCCAGCATTTGCCATTCCCCACAACATGCCCTCAGAGTCTTTTCCCTAACTGGTAAGCCCTAAAGTAGCCTGGGAAAGAGGGTGGACAGCCACGGGGGGGGGGGGGCAAAGGATGGGACTAGGAAAAGTCTCACACTTTCTTGTTCATATAGCATGCATCCTGGCTATGCTGCAGTTTTTCCTGAAGCATCGTAGTCATGCTGGTTCAGGAAAGATCGCAGGAAAGTCTGGGAAAAGCCAGAACTGCTATGTGGAATTTGAGGCTTCACTTTAGAACTAAAGCTGAATGAAACACTGGAGTGGAAGCAGCTCAGTAAAATCAGAATCTAGATTTCTCTTGTGTATTGGCTATGCTCAGTCCCCTACACATTTAATAATTTTACTATGTTCAGACTATATTCAGAAATTCTTGTTATCTGCAGTGTAATCTTCTGCACAGTTGCTCTGGCCTAAATCAATTAAAATCAGGGGGATCAGCGTGGGTAGCTGCATAAAAGCGCACTGTTAGGTTTACGTTCAATTAATCTTATTTCTAATATTTGTAATGTATTTTTAATTTCTGTTTCTGCATTATGATTCATACCACATATTAGACTAATGTAACTAGTATCTGAAGGACGGTATGTGAACAAGAGAGACACAACCAGATCCATCTAGTAGTATAATGCTCTTAGCATATGAAAAAGGAAGTTAAGCAGCAGTGTGAACAACCATTCTGTTTAAATATGGAAGCAGCCACAATGAAATGGATCTATGCAGAATAAGTCAAGCAGCTGCAGAACTGCAAGATTGAGGCATTATTTCAGTGGACTACTTGTCAGTTTTACTTATAACATCTGCTTATACGGTACTTGATTTAGTCACATGCTGGATCAAATTTTGTCATTGGTTTCAGGCCATATTTTGTAGCCAAGGAGATCACATCCCAGACAGATGTTAAGACTGTACAAGTAATCACTGCCAGAGATATACCAAGCCTAAGCTGTAGAAGTTTTTCCTTATTCAGCGACCAAGACCCAGGCATTAGTCTTGATAATCTGCCACAGAAGATCATACCCATAATTGCCCCAGGGCCCAGAAATCCCCCCAACAACACTGCTTCCCTTGAGCAGAGTTAATTTGTGTTTGAAATTCTACATCATTCAGCTACCGATGGCATTTGGTAGCCAATATTTGCATTCTTGATAATGGCTAGAACTGAGAGGAAATTTCATTTTCACAGCAAAAGGTGGTATTTCAGCCAGTAAAAGGTTTTCTCATTTAGAAATAAAGAGAGGTGATGAAACATCTGTATGTTCTTTTGTGTCTTGTCAGTTATACTGCTTCAAGGGGAGAAAGTGACTCAAGAGACTTATTTTGGTGCTTTTATCCACATTCCTTCTGCACAATGTTGACATGGGCTGATGAGGATATCATCCAAAAAGAACAATTTCCTCATGTTTCCATGATAACTGACCAAACTGGAATTTTGGCACAATGTATTTCTCCTTTCAGCTGATCACTGCATAGTCGCAGACCATGATTCTGATTCTATGTAAGCATATGTTTGCATGTGGTGGTAAGTTGCCTGGTATTACTTTAAAAATAAAGTCTATCCTGCTCTCTTAACCCTTAAAAACTTTTGCTCATACCCACTGGCAGTCAGGTGAGACTATAAAGCCCAGTGGAGATAGAAGCAGTTTCCCTGCTTTACAGAATAGGGTAAGAACAGAGAGAGAGAGAGAGAGACTTGGTTTGGGTGTGGGAGGCAGAAGCTGAGGCACACACACACACACACGTTAGGCAGCACCTGCAGGGATGATAGAGGCAGGAGCAGGCAGAGCTGCAGAGACTGGGGCATGCTCCTCCCTCCAACAATAGACAATGGGACAATGCTGACAGCAGCACTTTGTAGCACAGCACAGAGATTCCACTTCCCCCCAGGGGTCCTGTGTTTCTAAAACTCTGTGTAACAGGCAGCAACTTCAGCAGATGAAGCTGTTTGCCTTAGTGCATGCCCATGCTGTTGCAGTTAAGTGTTCTTCTTGTCCTATACCATGAGATCCAAACTCAGAAGAACAGGTGACATCCATAGCCTGAGCCTTGTGGTTTGCACCATCATCAGAATGGAAGAAATAATTGTCTTCTTGACTGCTTGCTCCACCTACTGGGCCATTTTATAAATTACAAAATATTCTGCTAAACACTACTACATCACATTGGTTCTAGTAAATGGATGATTAAACCACAGTGAACATACTTTACAGTGTTAAAAGACTTTCACATATCTTCATATTGTTTCTGGGAGAAACACAAACAGCTGTTTTTGACCTATGATGCCTAAAAAGCTTTTGTCTATTCCCTTTAAAAACTTCCCAGAGAGGGACAACTAAAGCCATGTTTTAATCTACAAATTATGTGAAATGTTTTTGATATCTTATTGCATTTCTATTATTAAAAATAGTTGCAGTAGAAGGTGATCTATTTTGAATGGTGAGCATGGCATGGGAAATAGGTTTAACCCTTTCCCTCTGTAGCATAGTCAATGAAAACTACCTTCTCTCCAAAGGTGTCTCATGAGAAGATCAATAGCAGGATATTGTACATGTTTCTTCCATCTATCAGTTTGGGGAGGGAATTTCTATTGGGAAAATACTATGGAAAGAGTTAGCCACCCTTCTACTGTAGACAACATATCTAAAGATACATACTGTTGAAGATTTCTGGGGGAGGGGGCTTTCCAATCTTATCCTTGCCTGCCTTAGGTAGCCATGAAGGACAGGAGTCTAAGGGGCACATGGTCAGTCTTACTGAAGGCAGCACTCTATCCACATCAGTTTGATTGAGCTCTCTGGGGCTTTCAAAAACAATCTTGGAGATGGCCAAGGAGCCTCCAGCTCATTCACTCTATCAGCAGTTGTAGGAGCAAAAACGCTCACAAAAGCCGCACGGCTAAGGTCCAATTGAGAGCAATTTCAGAGGTCTTTTTCCAGGGTTGTGAGAGACTGGATTATTTTAAATGATCAAACAAAGCATGAGCTAGATGATGCAATGGAAGCCACAAAGCACTCTTTTTGTGGCTTTCACTGTCATCTCATAGGCCTATAAGATGTTCTTGATGCTTCGTCATGAGTCTTCCACCAAACTAAATCCAGATTTCTCAACAACTGTTTCTTTTTGCATAGCTCCCTGGTATACCAGGGCGCTAGCTGGGGGTGGAGAGGACATCAGGGTTAGATCTCGTTGAATGCAATCAACAGCTGCTGTTGCCAGTCATCAATCAGCTCACTGACTGAGTCACCAGGAGATATCAGGTCCTGCACAGTATTCAGAAAATGAACTGGATCCATGTCTCTGCAGGCAGACATAAATGTGCCCCCCCTTTCTGTCTACACAGGGTAGGGGTAGTATTTGGATGGCAAAGCCATCTGACCATGGTATATGGTTTTTAAGCGTCTGATCCACATCTAACCCAGTACCAAAGATCAAATCCAGACTGTGTCCTGTTTGAAGGATGGGACCAATAGCAAACTGCAAGGCCGCTAGTGTTGCCATGGAGAACACTGGGTCCAGGTTGTGACAGGAGGCAGGCTCATTTGCATGGACATTAAAGTCACCCAGGATAAGCACTCTGGAGTACTGCTGTGCCCAACTGCAGCCACCTGCAGCAGGTGGATAGTACATCAGCCCCATCCCAGGCCCGCACATTCAATACCCAGGATCATTGTCGTTTGGAATTAAATGAAAACATTTACTCAGAATAGTTAACAGCCAAGCTTTTATTCTGGAGGTAAAGACTGGCCTTCCATTTGGACACTGGCAGGCATGGGGGTGGGGATATGTGCTGCTGATGATTGTGTTTTTTTCAGGAGTGATCAATTAGATGGTGATTTTTTTCCCCTGCCACCACAACAAACAACAATTGGAAGAGAGGATTACCAGCAGGAGGGCTGGGAATCCTACTTCCTTCAGCTTCAGGATTTTTATAGTGTACATATGAGAGCTCCACTCCAAAACCACAAAACATTAGCCAGTTTCCCTCAAAATTGATCTCTGAGCCAACTTCAGCATTCATTATGCTAGCCTAATTTATCACAAAAGGCAAACTTTGAGACTTCTAAAGCCTCCTGAAAAGGTTTATCAGCCTGCCCCTCTGAAAGCATAAACCCTCTCCTAGATCAGACTTAAGGTTCTGGTAATCACCTTTAAGGCCATACGCAGTCAGAAAGTGTACCCGAGTGTACCTTTCTATCTATACTCCTCAAAGAGCCTTACACTCTGCCACCTCCAAATGGCTGGTGATCCTTGGCCCTAAGGAAGCTTGCTTGACCTCAATCAGGGCCAGAGCCTTCTCCATCCTGGTCCCCACCTAGTGGGATGAGCTCCCAGAAGAGACCAAGGCCCTAACAGAACTAGAGCATCTCTGCACAGCCTGCAGAAGGGAGTTCTTCCACTAGGCATTTGGTTGAGATCAACCTGAATCCAATACCTTCCCCATAGGGCCCCTGAGCCTCCCTCCCATGAAATTCTATGCATGAATTGACTAACTATGGGTCCATCAGTATGGTTCAGTTGAGAACTACCATCCAGAGTTGAGGCTCACGGATTGCTTTGCTGGATTCTGATGTCACCAGGACTATCGGA
The DNA here is from genome assembly GCF_049243985.1 of Paroedura picta. NCBI lineage: Eukaryota > Metazoa > Chordata > Lepidosauria > Squamata > Gekkonidae > Paroedura > Paroedura picta. Next base: position 91,981,658 of record NC_135370.1, on the reverse strand, counting down.
GTAGGTGTGGGGGATTTCAATGCAAATCCCCTTCTCCTGCTGTTCATTGTATTAGAATGGCCCACACACGGCTTTTGGAGGACCCTTAAAAGTCTTCTTTACAGCTCCACCCACTTGCCCCTCCTCCCTCTGTTCTATTGTTAGTCGTGTTATTGACTGTTTATGCACTGGAGGTTTCATGGCAGGCTGCAGGCTGGAGTTTTAGTCATGGCTGGTTGCCCCACCTCTTCCTGCACCCCCACGGGGTAGCATTTGGCTTGGTGCACCTCATCTGCCCCGGATTTGTGCTCCTGCACGGAAGATGGGACAGTGAATTTCCCAGTGCATAAACGGTCATTATCAGTACTTATGGCTCCCAATTCTCTGTATTGTTCTGTTCTACTATATTTCATGTAATCCTCCCTGAGCCTCAGGGGAGAGTGGTATATAAATGTAATAAACAAATAAATATTCCATCACATAATGAAAGAAGCTGCATCTGTAGAATATCTACCTTCCTCAACTTTCTTACAGACAATTGTCTTCATTTGAAATCTACAAACCACACCTTTCATTTTTGGAAATTGCCCTGAGATACAGAATTAAGATCTGCACAGTTTCATTCCAGTATTTACTTAAAACATTTCTATCTACCATTAAGACTACCAAAGTAGATTGTAGTAAAATGTAAAACTGAGCATAGTAAAATAAAAACAACAAACATATTTAACAAGAAAGCAGCTGTAACAAGCATTTATCTCAACAATATTATCAACACTGAAAGGAACAGAAAAACTACTAATGATGTATGTGATTTAACAGAAACAAGTGATCAATTAATGACAGAACACAACAGGAAAATGGAATGGAACAGTAGCAGAAGAGGAAAGGTTCAAAGATATAAAGTTTTAAAATATCAATATTGTGGGACACAGAAAGATAACAGAAAGATCAGAAAGAGAAAGTTGAATAAGTTTCATGGAATTTTTTAAAGAGTGAACTTTTAAAAAGTTTTTACAAGGAAAAGCAATAAAAATGATCCTGTAAAAATTCTCTTAGGAACAATTTCATATTAATCTGTGCAACAGAAAGAGTGTGTGTGTCTGTGTGTGTGTATGAGACCACCAAGGAAAACCAGGGTTATTATGCAGAGGAAGGCAATAGCAAACTATCTCTGCTCATCTCTTGCTTTGAAAATTCCATGCAGGACTGCCATTGCTTGCTACTTGATGGTACATTATTATTATTACTATTAGCAACAAAGCCCATTGCAACCAGGAATGCAATGGGCGCTAGGACCCAGGGAACACTGGTAGTAGCAGATCTCTCTCTCTCCATCGCAGCAGGAGCCATAGAAGGTAATCAGGGCTGTTTGTAGGAGGGAATGAGGGCTCATTTGCGCATCTCTCTCTCTCTCCCTCCCTCCCTCCCTCCCTCACAGCAGGAGCCAGGACTGGTTTGTGGTTTGGCAGGGCTCTCTGTGGCTCTGAGTCTCTCTCTCACATGCTGGCTCCCAGTGTCTGAGAGCAAAGTGGCTAGTGTCCAGGAAGGGAGGGCGGGAGCAGTAGGTGCAGGGCCAATCAGGGTGTGGCCAGCTTTGCCCTATTCCAACTCAGACAGCCAGGACACTCTCCATCCCCAGGGCTGCTTCACAAATATTAAGGGGAACAATGGATAAGGATGATTGTCACTGTCAGATATTTGACTGGCAGATGGTGTTCTACAATTTAAGATCAAGCAAAGTTCTTGGGAAATGCAGAAGTATTTTTGCAGGATTCTTGCTTTTCCAAGTAATACTGTTCTCTGGAGCTGAAATGGTGTTCAATGTCTAGAATGAGCTCTTGGAGTCATACTTCTTGCAAAGATTCCAGTGCAACATAGTTGCAATTCTATCTTAAAGTTCTTCATAGTCAGTTTGATAAATCTGATAAATTTTACTGTAGGCACTGATGGGAATGCCAGTCTCCAGGTGAGATGTGGGGATCCCCCCAGAATTACCAGTCATCTCCAGACTAATAGTTCCCATGGAGTTAGCCCCCCTGGAGAAAATGGCTGTTTTGAAGGGGGGACTCCATACTTAGGTCCCTCCCTGCCTCAAATCCCACTCACTCCCAGCTTCCCCCCTCAAAGTCTACAAGTATTTCCCAAAGTCAACTGCACTGACTATGTGGTCAACTGTTTCATCCTTTGTCGTGCAATTTCAACATTTTTTGTCGAAATTGCAGGATGAATGATTTTCTGGTCACTGGTCTTATGAATCTTGGATTTAATACTATTCATTGCAAGATGAATGATTTTCTGGTCACTGGTCTTATGAATCTCGGATTTAATACTATTCATTGCAAGATGAATGATTTTCTGGTCACTGGTCTTATGAATCTTGGATTTAATACTATTCATTTAGAGCGCCTACTCTTATACAGCTAGAATTTGTTCTTCAAGTGTCTATTTTGGATTTACTTCAATATTTTTGTTTAATTTTATTCTCTATGTCTGTCAAATATTGCCTATGCAAGTGCTTTTCCTTCTAGCTGTCAAAGAAACTTGATTTCAATCTTTTTGTAATATTCTTTGGCTTCTGTAATCTTAAATAAGTGTCATGTACACTTCAACTAGAACTTTCTCTTTGCCTTTCTTCAACTGCTTGCTTAACTTTTAAGAGATCTCTTCAACCTAAAAAGGTATGCAAAGGTATAGGAAGAATACAGGGCAATTCTTGAGGAAAACCTGTTTGAGTGCCAGAGATTTGAGACTGATGAAGGTTCACATTCTAGCAGGGCAATGATCCTAAACATATGGCTAAAGCTACACTGGAATCGTTTAAAGGGATGAATATTAATGTTCTGAATTAATCTGGTCAAAGCCCAGACCTCAATCCAATTTAGAATCTGTGGCACGACTTGAAGATTGCTGCATACCAATGCTATCCATCTAACTTGAAGGAGATACAGCAGTTTTGCGTTGAGTAATGGGTGAAAATCCCAGTGGTTAGATGTGCTAAGATGATAGAGGTATACCCCAACACACTTGCCACTGTAATTGCAGCAAAACGTGGCTCTAGAAAGTATTGACTTTGGGTAATGAATGCTTATGCTCAGTCATGATTTCTGGGTTTTTTCCTACTTGAGTACTGTTTGTGTCACAATAAAAGATTTTGTACTTTCAACGTAGTAGGCATGTTGTGAGAATCAAATGGTGCTCACCCCCCCCCTCACCAACTCTGAAGGAAAAATAATAGGAAATATTTTTGTGATATTGTTATATGTCTGATAGAAAGTAGTCTCTGAGAGTAGAGAGATACTGTGTTAGCCAATGCAGCTGTTGAGAAGAGCTCATCCCACTTTCACATACATTCTTTCTCTGCACAAGTGAGAGGCCTATGTAAGCAGAAGTCCCAGGGAACTAGAGGCTTTCACTGATAAGATAATTGATTCATTAGGTAAACTAAAACAGGAGATGAAAGATGGAATGCAGGTAGATTAATGATATAATATCTTATACTAAAAAGGACAAGATTGATAATGTCATAACAAAATAATCTTTAACCCGCTCTGCGGATTAAATAATTCATTAAGGGCCATGACGGAGGGCCCTGTTCGTGATGAGGAAGGGTGCCCATAGGGCCCTTACCCCAGACTGACACTAGGAGGGCCCAATTGGGCACTCCGAGTGTCAGTCCACCGCCAACGGACCAATACGGAGCTGAACGCAGCGCGGCTCCCCATTCGCCCCTTGCCGCCGGACTCACCAATCGTGAGGCTCACAGCACCTCCCGATCCGCCCTCCCTCGTCTGCTTGCGGCCAACCGCCATTCCCTCCCTAGCCCCGGCCGTGCTAGGTGCCCTGCCGCCTCGCCCGCTCACCCCGTGCCTCGCCCACCGCCCTACCTTGCCACCGCCGCCTGGCTCCAACGCCTCCAACACTGGCCGTGACGCTCCCGCCGCCCACAGCCCCAGCCACAGGCCACACGCCGTGAGAATAAGACGCCGTAACTCGCCTCAGGTACCCAGCGAGCCGGGGAGGGGGCCGGCCTACTCGCCGGGTGCCCTCTCGCTAGCGGCTGCGAGGCCCACACACGCCCCACCCAACTCGCCAGCCCCCCTAGCGCTCGCTGCATTGACCCTGCAGCGGGCTTAATTTCAAGTAATGATATAACAAAATAATAAAATGGAATTCTTTTCCATTAGCAGATAGATGATGTAAACATATTATCAGGAAAGCAGCCACAGGTCTGGTATATCTCAGGAACCATGCTATGTTTATGGTGCATGTTTGACTTATGATTATTTTATAGTTTAAAGTTAACTCAAATTGGGCAGGCTTCTTTTGTATAAATATATGCAATTTAGAATGGTCTGCGGGCATTCTCTCTGAGCTCTTGGTGACGACAGAATGTGTCCTTTATGGGTTCTTGGCCAATAAACCTTACTGCTTTTTTCTGAGACCTCACCTTTTTAATTTGGGATCTGGGAAGCTAGAGGGGCACAACAACCCAACTTAGGTACAGATTATAATGTGCCAAAACAGGACAAATGTTTTTGCAAGTCACTATAAGATAATCAAAATCACTTCTTAGATGTAGTGAGTGATGCATTATCATTATATCTTGTGAGTTTTAGCGCCTATTGCTTCTAATTCTGCTTGTTTCCAATCAACCATTTCTGTTGTATATCTTAAAACTGAGACTGTCCATGTATTAATTACCTCCATTTAATTTTGTTTTTAATATCTTTTAACTGATGCTTTCGAATTATGGTGATGGAGACAAATGCTGCGAATACCATGGACAGCCAAAGTTCCCAACAAGATAGTTTTAGAGGAGCAAACAAACTATGTAGTTAGAAGGCAAGATTTTACGGTTAAAGCTCACTTACTTTGGACACATCGTGCTATCAGACTCGTTAGAAAAATCATTAATGTTCAGCATGGTCAGAGGCAAAAAGAAGCGTGGTCACCAAAGGATCCGTTGGCTCAACACGATCAAAGCTGATAACAGGGTTGACCATTAACCAACTGAAAGAAGCGGTCATTGACAGAGACGAATGGAGAAAACTTTCCTACAGAATCGCCGAGGGTCGAACACGACTGAATGGATATCATCATCATCAATGTTCCTTGGTTATATTTTTCTAAAGAAGGGGATGTCTGATGTTGTCAGCTTCCAAATTACTAAGAGTTGTAGCTTTCTTCAAAGCCCAATGTTGTTATTATTATTATAGTTTTATAACAGCTTCTCATATTGGACTATTAGTTACTGGTCACAATAACAAAGCACAAGAATGATGAATTCCACCCCCACTCCCCCTTTATTTGCTATGTTGGTTCATATGGCAGAGCACATTTTCTCTAACAACCTATACACATAAGACCATAAAGAATTTAATTTGCTATTTCTTTGTGCCCTAAAAATATTTTTATACTGCCGCTTCTGCTATTGATATCATTCATAGACAAAAAGTGCAGTATTTGAAAGGTTTTTTTTCTTCATACAGATAAGACTGATATTACAGTGGAAATACTCTATTCATGTACAGAAGAAATATTTTATTCATGGAAACCAATAATAACAAACTCCGTCTTTCATGGAATAAATATTTGTTACCTTGTTCAGTGTTCTCTGCATACACTTAGCGAAAGGATTTATGCCTTTCATTATCCGTTTATTAAACATCACCATGTTATTATGACTAAAAAACTAACTAGTGTTTTCTTCACTTTTACATTTTCAAAAAGGAACTTTATTTTACCAACGGAAGCATAAACAGTGGAATCAAGACGGTTTCACATTTTCCGACTTATTTTTTTACATGTTTCCTTTCAGTCAGCTATTCATAATAATGTGAAGGCCTTTTTAGTCAATAGAATCTTGAAAGGTATGACAGCAGCAAAAAGAGAGAGAGAGAAGATGAAGCACATGAAAGAACTAAACGCTCCCCATTCAGAAAAAAATGAAAAATCACAGGAAAAAGAGGTCAACTCCACAAATGCTTCAGTTACATATTATACAAACACACACACAGATTTAGTGGCGCAGAAACATTTCTCATGGTTCAAAGAAATGAATCAGGATGGTATAGAAAAAAAAGAGAGACAGAAACTGATATTATGATAGAAGATCATTAATGCCTTTTCTCAGACCACTTTTTCCAGCTTAGAAAATGTGTGGAGATTTAGTGAAATAATGCAGATGGATGAAATTTCAGAAGCAGTTGGCTTTATCATGAGACAGCAATTTAGAACAATGAACTGCCTGTCAACTCCTCTTATTCATTTGGCTTTAAACAGTGTCTCATACAGACTGTTATGAAGGTATCTTAGGCTGATCCTTAACATTACATATCAACATTTGCTGCAAAATGCTGCTATTAATATTAATGAATATGCTCCACTTCAGTTTATTTCTATATAAAACCAGCTTAAAACCTTGCCACTTACAATATTAAAATCAGCAAATATATTCAAGTGTTATTATAATTTAGTCTTGTTTAAGTACTTAACTTTATGTACTTTGCATGCCCTTGTACAAAATTTTATGATGTGTTATTTCTAAAGAGATCAGAGAGAATGGTCACATTGCCCAATAAATGTTTAACAAATTTTAAAAATACATTAAAATGAATTAACTCCCATCCAGCCCTTCTAGGGCTGTCAAGAAACCCCAGAGTTTCACAAAACCCTCGCTGAGAAAGCCTGCATTATACACTCTATAATAAGAACCCAGTCATGGCATTCAGGTGTGAGTAGCTGTCTTTTATTTTTAAGTGATTTTTTTTTTAATCGAAGCTCCTCTGATTCTGCATTCAAAATTTATCCACCTGTACTTCTGATGTGTCCATAAGGATATTTTCTTAATTTATTTCAATTTTCAATTTTGTTTTAGTTCTTCAATTTTTTTAGGTATATGGACTGGAATTTTCTTCTTACCTGAAGTCCAACACTATCTGCTTGTCCACCTTTCACTAGTTGAGAAATGAAAAGACCACATCCAAATTCAACACCACCTCTCACACTTATGCCAAGACCTTCAGGATGCAGACGATCCAGCCTCACTTCTTTCAGTTTTCTGCAACATTGAAGCATAGATCAGGACAACCAGTTGTGACAATATCAACATTTGAATTAAGAACAAAAGAAGCTCTTGAGATCAAAAGTCCACTTTGCCTTCCAAAAGTCACTCCAGGAAGGCAGTTTCTTGAGTTTGCCCACATCCAGTTTCCCCCAACTGTGAACCAGAGAACATGGAAATTTATTCAGCCATCACAGGAAATACCTATTGACAGATCAATTCCACACAATTTTTTGTTTTTCTTTTAAAGGAATCCAATCTACTGGCCATTATCTCAAAAGCTATTTATGTCCTTTCTACAGTGCTGACTATATATTTTTTTTAAATATAAGGTTCATGCACTGTTCTATACCTACCTAGATCGCTTAGGTGTCAGCTGATCATATTCCACCTGATGTTTCAAAGGGATAAGAGGACGGATGGCCTCAAATAAAGGCAATCGACTTGGTTCATTGATTACATATTTCAGATCTCCCACCAACACTGGAAGATTCATGGATCTACAAAATGAAGTTGAGGATGGTTAACCCAGGAATGCATATTGATAATACAATATTTTATGTTATCTGATCATTAGGAACAAGCTTTTCAGTTTAACTATACCATCTGCCATAGACTTCTGACTGAAATAGAGAATGTTATTGATTTGTTAGATGCTTTATCTTACTTATTGGGTGTAGTACTGAAATCATACAGAGAAGATAGCCAACTTTGATTAATTATCTTGCCTCAAGGATTATGTCAGTGTCAGAAAAGCATTATGCCCAGATTGAAAAAGAGGCACTGACAATTGGGAGGGGGGAGGGGGTAAAGGCAGAAACCATATCCTTCTCTTCTTCTTTTTAACTTCACTCTGTATCAGTTTTACTGCTGGAGGTCTAGATCAGAACCCAACTCCCAGCTGATCCCTTGACCAGCTGTGAGTCAACTTCTCACCAACAGTCAATTATCTAGCAACTGTCTGAGTTACTCAGTGTTATCCTAACATACCCTTGATCAGTTCACAGTCTGATTATGAGTGCTGAACAGGGTATGTTCAACTGTCATACAGGTTTGCTGAAAAATTCAAGGCATCCCTGGTGATGATCACATGAATATGTGAATGTCTCTAAAATATTACCAACCAGGTTTTATGACTGAAACAGAACACAACCTCTCAATCCATATTTTCATGTGCAAAAGACAGGATGACCTCACAACTTGGCTACAATGCTTTGGTTTAGTTTCTGGATGATGCTATAGACATCACCCAGATAATATCTGACTGCTGCTGATGCTATTTCTAGATAGTCAGTGAAGGAATGTGGAAAAAACTACTCCGGAATAAGAAGTTATAGGTCATGTTCAGTGTACTGTTTCTTGCCTTCCAATATCAGACATAAAGTGACAGGAAACCTGGATGATTCCTGCATAAAATTAAAAAAAATAAAAAATAGAAGACCAGCTTGAGAAATGCAATTCCTGGTGGAATCTTTCCTGTTGTAAAAAATCATGGTAACAGAATAAATCTTTAGTGATTGATCTCAGCAGAATTATTCTAGGCTAAGCAACAACAGAACTCAACACAAGCTTCTGTTTCTGCTTTAGGCAATATCTGTCATCATAGATACTAGATATCCTAGTATATTACCCAAGGTACAAGTGATGCATTATTAACAATAATTAAATGCTGGCTATAATGATGCTATCCTCAAATAATAGAAGTAAATCAAACGAAAAATGCAAAATATATTTACTAAAAGAAATAAATAGCTGTTGTGTTCTATGACATATTTCTTGTATTATCCTATCCTAGAATATATATATTAGGCACTATGTATAGATTATAACCACAAAATAAGCTGGTTTTTACAAGCCATCGGCTAGTTACATAAGGTAGTTCCAAAAGAAATATACCAGAGGGTGGCTAACTTAGTCAGTTGCAGTAGAAACAAAAATAGCTTTGTGATACTTTAAAGACCAACAAAGAGTGAACCTAGGAAGCTGCCTATTACTGAGTCAGACCCATGGGTGATTTAACTCAGGATTGTCTACTCTGACTGGCAGTGCTCTTTTCTTATTGTAGAACCAAAGCACACTGTATTTAGTGCATGAACAGCCTGAATAAAGGGAGAAGAAAAAAACATTCTTTTGTCAAACACAGTGAGCTACAGAACATATAGCAACCAGGGAGATGCACTACTATGCCAAGCACAAATGACTACAGAATACAATCAAACTTACACAAACTAACTAAAATGAATATTATCAATCACCCCTAATACAAATATTAATGCAAAAACATTTATATACATTAGCCATGAACACAGTACTTTGAAGAGCAGCATCAGGCAAAAGCAAAGAGACTCTCAAGGTGCTTAATTTCTAAATTCCAGAAGATGAAACAACAGGGGGGGAATGGGTAAAGGAAAGAGAGAAGCAAAAAACAGAAGAACACAATTATTTTATTTAAATAAATTTCTGCAATATCTGTCTACCCAAATAGAGCCCCAAAGTGGTGAACATCAAAACATTTGAACATTAAAACAGTGTTTGATATATTAATTTAATGCAACACAGAAATACACAACACCAAAACCAGAGAGGAGAGCCAATAACATACAAAAACAAGTTTTCAGCCACCAAAAGAAAGCAAGAATAGGGGGAGACAGATTTATGTCCTTGAGGAGGGAGTTCCCAAGCTTTGGCACCTTGATGAAGAAGGCAGTTTCTTTGGTTTGCTCATCATCTAGCTGCATATGGCAAGGGCACCAAATAGGGTCTCCAAAGATGACCACAGTGGATGGGTAAAGCTGGTCCTTAAAATATGTTGGTCTCAAGCCAAATGGTTTGGCTTAACCTTAAAGGTTAAGACCAGCACTTTGTATGAGAGCCAGTTTGGTGTAGTGGTTAGGAGTGCGGACTTCTAATCTGGCATGCCAGGTTCGATTCTGCACTCCCCCACATGCAACCAGCTGGGTGACCTTGGGCTCATCACAGCACTGATAAAACTGTTCTGACCGAGCAGTGATATCAGGGCTCTCTCAGCCTCACCCACCTCACAGGGTGTCTGTTGTGGGGAGAGGAATGGGAAGGCGACTGTAAGCCACTTTGAGCCTCCTTCAGGTGGGGAAAAGCGGCATATAAGAACCAACTCTTCTTCTTCTACTTCTTCTTCTATTAAGCCTGGAAGCCAACAAGCAAACAAGACTGGGGTGATATTAAAACATCTTATACTTCAAATAGGAACAGATGTGATGTGAAACAGAACAGATATGAACGTTTTCCTAGGTATTTGCAAGTTAGCCAGTTTTCAAAACTGGAAACAAAACACTCAACCATCCATTTATGAACTTTAAAAGGTAGGGAACTAGATTAAATGACTGTTGTAATGCCACAAATACCACCCGATTCAGACATGTTGCTTGGTGACCACTGGCTGATCAATTTACTGTTCCATACTCTTGAGATGATTGTCTTATTTCATTATGAGTGCATTTGCCTGAAAGTTTAAATTACAGTGCTATTTGCTATGTATTTTTATGTAACATTATTTATGTGAATACTATCCAAACTAGAAGGGCAGACTGGGGTGATATGGTCCCTATGACCCACTGTAGTTAAATTCCTGGCTGAAGTATTTTGCACCAATTAATACTTCCAAATCCTTTTCAACGGCATCCACGTGTAGAGCACATTACAGTAATCTAATCTAGTGGCAAAGATGTCTCCATGGGAAGGGCTATAGCTGACTCACCACCCAAAGCTGGGGAAAGAATCCCTAGTTACCACTACTTGCTTATTCAAGGGAAGGCAGAGGTCCTGGAGCATCCCCAGGCTATGAACCCGCTTCTTTAGGGAAAATGCAACCCATCCAGAACAGGGGATATCCCGTTTCCTCAGTCAAATCTTCTTCCTACCAGTAGCACCTCCAAACACCTGTTCATGGTTTCCACAGCCTCCCTGGAATCTGCTGGTAAAGTGAAATGAAATGTATATTATCTGTATACTAGTAATCAAGTCCACTGTAGTCGCAATACAGCGGGGGTTAGGCCAGGGAGCCCCCAACAGCTGCGTGCAGCGCGGCTGGCGGGGGCTCCCTGGCTGGCGGCCTGACGCGGCGAGCGGCGCTTTGTGCCTCCGACGCATCAGGCCGCCGGCAAGGGAGCAACTGCGGGCGGGAATCGGAGAGGCCAATCGGCAGGCGCTTTGTGCCTGCCGATTGGCCCAGCCGATGGTCTGTCCAGAGGAAGGGGCAAATCGGCACCCTTCCTCATCCCGGACAGAGCCCACCCTAACTCCTCCCCCTAAGCCCTTACGGCTTTATTTAGTCCGTGGCGCCCGCGGCGCCGCAGGCGAGGTTAGGATTGGTTGCAACTCTAGATGACCTCTCCGAGTGGCTTTATGTTACGGTTGCCAGGTCTCTCCTGGCCAACAGTGGGGAATGGGAGTGGGGTAGGGTGTCCAGATCAAGGTTGGAGAACTCCTGGAGATTTGGAAATGGAGCATGGGGAGGACAGGGACCTCAGTGGGGTACAATACCATAGAGTCCACCCTTCAAGGCATCCATTCTCTTCTGGGGAAATTATCTCTATACTCTGGAGATGAGCTGTAATTCTGAGGGATCCACAGGTCCCACCTAGCATTCCTACTTTATGTGGATGTGGAAGCCAATGGGTCATGCAACAGTTCCCCCAGCACTACACTTTGAAACCTATCTTTGAGGTAGGACCAAAATCACTGCAGAACAGTGCCTCCTAGACCCAAACCTGAAAAGTATACCATGATGGATAGCATAATTGATGATATCAAAGCTGTCAAAGGTCTAGGGGAATTAACAGGATTGCACTCCATCTCCCAGTGCAGACCACCCACCAGGGCAACAAAGGCTATTTCAGTCCCATAACCAAGACTGGAATGGATTTAAACAATCCATTCAAAAATCCCTGATGTTGCCCAACCAACACTTGTTCAACCTCTTAACTCAAGACTTCACTCCTGGATTCAGAGTAGGGATTTTTTAGGAGTGAATACACCACTGCCCACTTCAAGGTAGGTGTGACCGTCCCCCTTTCAGGAAGGCATTTAGTGTCTCCCAGACCCAGTCTGCCAATCCCACCCACCGCAGATTTAAGCAAGATCATACTAGCAGGTCTCAAACTTCCCGGAATCTTGTCCATATAGACAGAACAAGCTTAATGGTTCAACGGGACTAAGTGGCATCCCATCATGTCACTGTTAATGTAGAGTCTTATATGTGCCTTATATGAATCTGTTCCATCAATAAGAAGTCATTGTCACTTTCCCAGTTCTGCAGGGCCTGCAAAACAGAGCTCTTCTGGTTGAGATCATGGTAAGTAAGATCTGGGCCCTTCCCTGAGCTGGCCAGGTCATCTGGCTACCCCTGGGCTTGTTCCCTTAAAGCAGTTTTAACAGGTCTGTTGATCTGGGGGGGAGGGGGGTTTTTAATGGGGTTTTATTATTGTGTTATGGGTTTTACTGTGGAGGATTGTTGTTACCCGCCAGGAGCCGCTGTGGGAGTGGCAGGCCATAAAACAAATTATTAATAAATTAAGGTTATTTATGCCTCATATTAAAAAACTAGCCCACAGAGGATCAATTAGGGGGACAAAGTCTAGGGGAGGGGGCTGGTTACCTAGGAAGCTGTGTATGATGCTGGTGGCCTATGATTATACATTCAATAGTCTTGTTGTGAAGAAGGAGGCTGACCTTGAACAAATCACTGTCTCTCAGCCTATCATCCTCATAGGAGTATTTTGAAGCATTTACACTATTCTAAACTCCTTGAAGAAAGCTTTGAGTATAGATTTGAGCCATGGAATGAGAAAAATGGAAGCTACACATAGAGATGATTGGTTCTCATAATATTTTATTTTGGTCTGGGTGATGTGAAGACGTGCCCAGGAGGAATCATTGACAAAGCTCCATGGCCTTTGCAACTCTGAATGGGTTGCATGAAATGTCCTACCCAGTGCTTTGTCTGGTGGCTTTTCTTCCAGGCACTTGTTGATCAGTATATATGTGGATAGGTGGCTCTTATATTGTTTTAGAGTTTAATTGTTTAATTGCTGCTGTGGTTTATTGGTTTTAATTGCTGTCCCTGTTTTGCTATTATGTTTGTTGGTAGTTTATAGCTTTATTTTAAATCACCACAAGAGCCTTCTGTTGTGAAGCATATTTAAATAAACACAAAGAAAAATCTTTAGTCTTTGATTCAGATAGGGGAACAGTGAATTGTCTTTAAATATTATTATTAACCTGTCAAAATACTGATTTAAAATACTGAATGGATTTCGCTGAAGTCTATGGACCATAACAATGCAACACTGATCATTTTTTATCTATATTACACAGATATAGATAAATGGTGGAAAGTATCATCAACCCCTAAGATTTTCAAGGCAAGACACCTTCAGACATGGTTTACCATTGCCAGCTTCCACATTATGATCCTGGTATTCGTTGTCAGTCTTCCATTAAAATACTAGCCAGGGCTGACTTTACTTATCTTCCAAGATCTGATGAGATCAGGCTAGCCTGGGCCATACACACACACACACACACTATTTAGTGACTGAAAGATACGTGCTTGAGGCATCTGTTAGTTTTGCAGAGCCAAGGAAGTGTTAAATAATTAACTGTGTTGAATTCATCCTGATTTCACAAGCAGTAGGTTGCACTTTATGAATGGTGAAGCAATTAGATAGCCTCACAAGAAAGCAAACCAGATCCAAAGCCAAAGCTACACAAAACTACAGTCTATTACAAAGGCCACATGGACACAAGCAAACATCTATATTTCATTCCTCCGGAGCTCCTATTTATCAAAAAAAGTATATGAACCTCTCAGCTGCAAAGAACGGAAAAACATTTTCATCTCTTCTAACAACAAAAACAAATGGGTCAGATTCCAATTCTGTTTATCCTATGAAGATCACTCTAGCCCAAAAATGATAATATGGAATTTGTTAATGATTTTATACTAAATAAAATATGCAGTCACAGATAATTATGAAACAGAATAAACAATAAATGTACTATGTTATCAGTAACATTTTAAAGTGTGCATAGGGCTTATGTTCCCAAATAACAAACGTTTTAAAAAAGACATGCCATGACTCTCTCACTGTCTATCTACATATCTTAGGTTTTAGAAAATAGAGCACCGTATTCACAAAACTATGGCTGTTCCTTAGTTGTGCTTGTTAAATACTGAAATCATTTTGCCAACATGAAATCATGAGATGCTTTGCCTAATTTTCTATGGACTATTTATTTATTTAGGACATGTATATTATAACACTGCCACTCACAAACCAAAGCAATGCAATACAATCATAATAATAAAAATAAAATCATAAAAACTGAGTGTCATGCTGCCACAGATCATGTTACCCCAAGTCTAAACACTAAGTACAAAGTGGGAACTTACTGGTGGTACATCCGTAGCACATCGTAAAGATAGTCTTTTTCTGCATCATTATCAATTAACAGGTCAACCTAAAAAAGAAATATTTTTACTGTTATTCTCTGACAAATTATGGATCTAATCAAACAGCAAAACCTTTTATGTTCACAAAATGCATGCTAAAAGGCAGTGCATTTAGGTTGAGAAGAATTTGAAACTCCAAACATACCTTCTTTTTTTAAAGATCTCTGGAATTTATGACTCATTCAAAACCTATACATCACTATCTACAGTGCAATACAGTGCAATATACACATCTCTCTTACCTGATAATGACTATGTTGTTGAATAAATGTTTTCAGAAACCTTTTAGGCCATTCAGCAATGTAGCACATGACCAGAAATGACAATGCCCGAAACAAATATATATGACTTAAAATACAAATTTCAGCATCTTTCTGATGGGGCTGTAAACTAGATGACTCTACTTAGTTCTGATGCCTTGACAGAGCTTGCTGCTTGATAGTTATTCTTTCCTCACTCTCTGTAACAGCATGTTCACTTAAACTAGTGTCAGATTACAAGACTTTCACATCGTTAACTGTTCTAAATAAATAAATAAATAAATAAAAGTATGAAGTCCAAATGTATCATGTAGCACAATTTGCCTTTGTGGGCACTCTTGAAGGCATACAGACAACCAAACTAGTACCTGAGAAATTTCCATAACAGTAAAGATCAATGATTTAGGAGTGATTATTTTACTAACAGCCCAACAGTCACTACATAATTCAAAGCAGGTTATAAAAAGAACATATGAAGCTGCCTTATACTGAGTCAGATCACTGTCTATCTAGGCCACTATGTCTGAGCAGGTCTGTAAAATCCATTTAAATAGGAATATTGATGATTAAAATTGGCAGCTTCTGTATGCAAATCCTGAGTACTGAACTCTTGTCCCTGTTATGAAGCAGAAGAGGGGAATACATACTGCTGTCTATATAGACAACATTCAAAATAGCCTTTGCAAAATTCATAGTGCATTATGCAGTCATGCAATATAGTCCTGAGCATATTTACTCAGAAGTAAAAGGCATTAAGTTAAATGAGGTTTCTTCCTTAATATGTATGCTTCCTTCTTCCAGTCTACTTCCTTCCTCCTTTCTATCTGTGTAGCAATCCCACCAGCCATGCCATCAATGACAGAAGAACACTCATGCAGAAAGTGCACCCCCATATTTTCTTCTTCAAAACCTCTGGCTGCTGCTGCTGCTGCTGCCATTAGCGCTGGTGGGAGGGGGGAGCAGTCAGGGACAGGCTTTCCCCTCCATACCACTTTTCTCCACAATGGGGACCAAAGCAGCTTACATCATTTCTCCTCTTGTCTATTTTTATCCTCACAA
The DNA here is from genome assembly GCF_049243985.1 of Paroedura picta. Lineage (NCBI taxonomy): Eukaryota > Metazoa > Chordata > Lepidosauria > Squamata > Gekkonidae > Paroedura > Paroedura picta. The sequence continues at coordinate 91,965,802 of NC_135370.1, read as the reverse complement.
CAAATCAGCCAGTGAGGTAGATTAGGCTGACAGTGTGGCTACTGCAAAATCCCAATGCAGAATCTCCCGGATCATTCAAGCCTGGGTCTCCCAGATCATAATGTGAAATTCTAACCACTACAGCACACTGAACAGGGACAAGCAGCTTGGCCTGGGTGGGACATATGGCAGCAAACTGCGTGATTGTTGCTGTTGGGTTTGGGCCCACTGAATGATCCCTGAGCCCTGCTCCCTTTCCCTGCCTTTTCTAATGCACACTAAAGTTTGAAGGCTAGAACTGGCCAATGAGGCCACTGATTACTTAAATCAATGACTACAGTCATTTGCTTCTACTGTTAAAAGCAGGCCTTCTCAACCAGGGTTTAGTGAAATGCCACAACATAGATGCATGTTAAATCAACACTGCCGCACTGCTATGGAGAAACTCCAGAACAATACAGCATTCCTCTCCTTTTGGGGAGATTTGGGATTTTATTTCTGTCTGGGTGGATTTGAGATGCTGAACATGGTCCCTGAAGCCCAAAAAGACAATTTGTGTTAATGATTGGCTTAAAAACAAGGTGCTCAGATCCCTGTGTGATCAGGAGAACGCTGCTCGATCACCCCCAATCTTTCCCAGCTCATTCCCTACCTCCAAAAAACAGAAAAGGGGATGTGTTTTGCCTGCCTGATCCCAAAAAGACCTGGACTTTAAAGATTGTATTTTACCTTTGACAATGTAGGTTTGCAGTCATGTTGCAACACGGAACACACTATTAGAAAAAATTACTCGGTGCAGGAAATGGAGTGGGTTGAGGGTGGGACAAAGTTGCTAAGACTATAGTGCATTTCCACCTCCATACAGGCTTATCCCTGGTTGCTCACTGATGGGATGCATGATTTAGGGATGTAAATCCAGTTTTGGCAATGTCATGTGGAGGGGGCTCTAAAACCCACCAACATTCAAAGGCTGTCCAGGAACAGATTCCTTGTGCGGAAATGATCACTGCATCAACTATTCCTGTTGGGTGGGAGAGAATTCTTGGAGGCCTAGTGCTCTGGGATCTGAACTGATATGATGGATATGTAGTTTTCCCAAGATCCTGAAATCTAGCTGGAGATACTGGTGATGACAACTCAACAGCCAGTTCCTTGAGATCGGAAGCTACTTGGCCAGCATCTGAGAAGACTGTTACAGTGATGGTGTTTCCCTGACATCCCTGCTGTTCCTCATAGTTCTTTCCAAGGCAATATGTTTCTAATAATATATATAATGAATTTCAATTCAATTTTTTTATATACCAGAAGGAACACCCATAACGGCTTCTAGATAAATTCTGTTCTCATTGAATTAATTAGTGGTCGAATCCTTCAATCCTAAATTCAAAATGTACAGATTATTATCCATATTAATCAAATTAAACAATGCAACAAAGAATTACTTCAAATATACATACCTCCAAAAACAGTTTGTTGTATCAAAGGTGGAAAAATCTCCTTTCCTATAAAATTAACAACACAAGTACATATCTAATCTTCTATATAACAATATTTGAATTAATATTGTCAAATCACAATGAATATTAAAACCTTACCTTATATTACTGTTTTAGTATTTTAGTATCAATAGTCCATAGGCTCTCTAGGGCAGGGGTAATCATCCTGTGGTCCTTCAGATGTCCATGGACTGCAATTCCCATGAGCCCCTGCCAGCAAATGCTGGCAGGGGTTCATGGGAATTGTAGTCCATGGACATCTGGAGGACCACAGGTTGACTACCCCTGCTCTAGGGCAGTGGTCCCCAACCTTTTTAGCACCGGGGACCAGTCAACACAATTTTACTGAGGCGGCAGCAGCAGAGTGGCAGGGCAGCACCTGAGGCAGCAGCCACGGAGGAGGACGAGGAGGAGCCGTGGCCCGGTACCGACTTATCCACAGACCGGTACCAGTCCCCGGACCAGGGGTTGCGGACCACTGCTCTAGGGTACTGCGGGGAATGCTAGTCAACGGCCACTCCCAAAGGTTTAGGGCTGCTATCTGACTATAAATCAAAAAATCTTACCAGACCACACTTACACACAGCAACATTCTTAAAGATACGTTGCTATTATAGTCGTGGTCGTTGAGTAGCATTACTCGCAGCATTACTCGCAGTACCCTAGAGCAGTGGTCCCCAACCCCCTGTCCGGAGATCAGGATCAGTCGGTACCGGGCCACAGCTCCTCCTCGTCTTCTTCCCCGGCTGCTGCCTCGGGGGCTGCCCTGCCACTCTGCCGCTGGATCAACTTAGGTGCTCTCCAGCGGCCGCCATGGCTAGGGCTCCCCCTTGGTGTGGCATTGCACAGCTGCTGCTGGCAGCGCCCCCCAGCGGGCAATGGGAAGTCAGGGTTGTCAGCAGGAAAGCAAGTGGAGCAGGTGCTCAGGTGGCAGCAGCGATGTCCCTCGGCAAAAGACCACCCCCCGGGCCTCTGTAAAATTGTCAAGCGTAGACTGGTCCCCAGTGATAAAAAGGTTGGGACCACTGCCCTAGAGAGCCTATGGCCTATTGATACTAAAATACTAAAACAGTAAAATAAGGTAAGGTTTTAATATTCATTGTGATTTGACAATATTAATTCAAATATTGTTATACTAGCAAGAAAGCCCATTGCAACCAGGAATGCAATGGGCGCTAGGACCCAGGGGACACCAGGAGGTGCTTTTTTTTCCTGCTGCGTGGAGCTGTGAAAGGCTCCTACAGGGTTTTTTTTTTTCTGCTGCTTGGAGCTGGGAAAGGCTCCTTCAGGGTTTTGTTTTCTGCTGCTTGGATCTGCGAAAGGCTCCTACAGGGTTTTTTTTTCTGCTGCTTGGAGCTGTGAAAGGCTCCTGCAGGGTTTTTTTTTTCTGCTAGCTCTCGTGGGCGTGCCGGCTTGGAGCTCCTACAGGGGTTTTTTTTCCTGCTGCTTGGAGCTGGGAAAGGCTCCTACAGGGTTAATTTTTTTCTGCTGCCTCTCGTCGGCGCGGCGGCTTGGAGCTCCTACAGGGTTTTTTTTTTCTGCTGCCTCTCGTCGTGCTAGCGGCGAAAGGCTCCTCCGGGGGTGTTTCTTTTTTTTCTGCAGCTTCTCGGCGGCTGGAGTCTTGCGTTGTGTTTGCGGCGGGGGCTTCCTTGGGGCCGGCCTGACGCGGTGAGAGACGCTTCGCGCCTCTCACCACGTCAGGCCGGGAGCAACTGCGAGCCGCGCTGAGCGTGGCTCGCAGTTGCTGGGGCTGGGAATCGGAGGGACCAATCGGCAGGCGCTTCGCGCCTGCCATTTGGTCCCTCCGGTTGTCTGTCATGAGGAAGGGTCCAATCCGGACCCTTCCTCATCCCGGACACATCCCGCCCCAGAACCCCTTACTGTTTTATTTAGTCCGTGGCGCCCGCGGCGCCACGGGCGGTGTACAGATAGAAGATTAGATATATACTTGTGTTGTTAATTTTATAGGAAAGGTGATAGGATTTTGCCACCTTTGATACAACAAACTGTTTTTGGAGGTATGTGTATTTGAAGTGATTCTTTGCTGCATTGTTTAATTTGATTAATATGGATAATCTGTACATTTTGAATTTAGGATTGGAAGATTGATGAAGTCAATGAAAACAGAATTTATCAAGAAGCCGTTATGGTTGTTCCTTCTGGCATATAAAAGAATTGTAAAAGACATTGAATTGAAATTCATTATATACATTATTACAAACATATTGCCTTGGAATGGTTCCCTGTTTTTTTCTGTTGATTTTCCATTGTGAACCTTTCTTTTTTCGTATTGTAGTTCCTCATAGTCCTGGCAAAATGTCACTCTTCTCCTCAGCCTAGGCGCAGCATCTACTCTCCTGACGATCCCAAGTCCATAGAATACTCAGCAGAGGTCATGACAGGGGACAGGTTGAGAATATATATGATCTCTGACCCCAATAATAGCAACCTAAAGGAATTATGGCTTGTCAACCTTTTTGATCTCCAGAACTCTAACCCAGGGGGTTGGCAAAACTCCAAACTGACTGCTACCAATAAAGATAGAGTCAACCCCCAAATGGCAAGCAGTAAGGTTATATATAACTCTAATAACTCTTCAGGATTTCAGGCAGAAGTTCTGTTTAACAAGATGCCTTTAAAAATGAACATGTCGATTTATAATATTTTCCTGCATATACACAGCGTATCTACAGGCACACAGAGAAGATCCTTGTGATGTGGTGGCACTTGTTGCCAAAACAACATTAAAAAACAACAACTGAGCAGCCAATCAGATCTCCAAGCCCTGAACCAGGGCAGGCACAGCCAGTGACTTGGAGGCTTGAAAAGAATTTTTAATTTCATCTACTTAACAAGTATTAGTTCTTATCATTATTTATTATTGCATATTTCTTTTTGGTGGTGCATTTCGGCCTTTTAAAGTACGCAACTAACAATCTGCCAGAGATATGCCAACCAACCAGACAGAATTTCCAATTACCTCTTGAAACATAACCTGTAAAGGTTCAGAAGTAAGAAACCAATTTTCTAACTGAAGAAAGGGATCCAGGGCATCAGTGTTATTCAGTAAAAAATATGGCAGCATGGGTAAGTGAAGGCTACAGAGAGCCACTACAGCAGTGGTTCTCAACCTGGGGGTTGGGACCCCTTTGGGGGTCAAATGACGCTCACACAAGTATTGCGGCAAGGCGAGCAGCTTGGCGGGGAGGGGGGTGCTGCCACTGTTGCTGCTTCTCCTGCAGGCGCTCGCGCATAGTGGGACAAGAGGCAGAACTGAAATGAGAAACTCTGAAAAAAAAACAATTTATATACAATCATGAACAATGGATCTTCATGCCATTGGTCTATTTTGGTTTGATTTCTGTGAAAGAACACTTGCATAATTTTATGCTTGGGGGTCACCCCAACATGAGGAACTGTATTAAAGAGTCATGGCATTAGAAAGGTTGATAACCACTACAGCAATGAGGAAAGAGTGGATTAAGAGACAGTGCTCCATCCTCACTGTGCTTTGTAGCACTGGCAGCTCTGAGATGGAAAATACCTGGAGATTTTGAGGGGTTGAACACGGGAAGTGTGGGGCTTGTCAAGGGAATAATACCGCCTTCCAAAGCAGCCATTTTAGAGGAATGGATCTGTGATAGTGCAAGATCTCCAGGTGCTACCTGGAGGGTAGCAACACTAACAGAAGCACAGTGGTAATAAAACACCATTGAAACAGCTATGTTGGGTGAAAGATCACTTTGCCTATAAAACAAACTGAACATAAATATTTCTAAGAGATTGCCTTTGAGAAACTTTTGAATGTACAACTGTGAATGGGCCATTAAATCTTCTATCTATAAGAGATATAAACCATGCAGTAATATTCTGTTTGACATTTCTTGACCTTCTAGCAGCAATACAGCCATAAAATAAGCAAAAATGAATGACAGCTAGATTTGGAAGCCATGGCAGTAGCATACCGAATCCTTCAACTAGATGGATTTAAGTCTATTTTAGTCAATTGAACTAAATGAGGTATGGGGCTAAACAGGCTTCAGGCACTCTAATTAACATGTATCCGATGCAGAGCTGACAAGTGCCATGAAAAAGAATGCTAATTATTTTATAAGGTAATGAACCTCGGTAAAATAGGAATAATGAACAATGAATTCTCATACATTCAATATTAAAGGGATATTTTCTGAACTGCCGCCAAGGGAAGGGCGGAATACTAGTGTAATTATAACTATATATAAATAATAAAAGCTTGCATTTACATGTTTTTAATTTTAAAAAGATGGATAAATGATAGCACTATTATGCAAGTCGCTTTACTGTTACTGCTTATAAGCTTTCATGTGCATATATATGAAAGCTTATACCCAGAATTAAACTCTGTTGGTCTGAAAGGTGCCATTCGACTCAGAATTTGTTCTGCTGCTTCACTGGCTACCCACTTGATACTAGTGCTTATTATTTGTGTAGGCTGAAATATATTTAGACCAGAATGGAGCAGTTTGAATCTGAGCAATGCTAACTTTACTACTTGATTAATTCAAGTGGGTAGCTGTGTTAGTCTGAAGCAGAACAAATTTAGAGTCCAGTGCCACCTTTAAGACAAACAGTTTTATTCTGGGTATGAGCTGTCCTATATCTGAGAAGGTGTGCTCATACCTTGACTCTAAAGTTATTCTCCTTGATTCACGGATAGGCTGTTATGAAGGGGAAAGTTCAAAAAGGTATATCTAGTTGGCCCATATTGATTTAGGAATATTGCCAGCAACAAAGTTCAAAATACAGTCATAAATATGACTTTACAGCTGCCATTGAAATGTGCTTGCTGTGGCCCAGACCAATGCTATTAGTAAACAGGCCCTAAACAGGCATGAACAACACTCATGCTTGCAGGGTTAAAAAAACAACAACAAAACCCTTACAAATATCTTTACTTTTCACGTTCAGAACTATTTATCTGCATCATGGTCTTTCTGTGCACGTGACATTTTTTCAGATAGTTTTCATTCTTAGCTAGAAGAGACCCAAAGTGATTTTTGCCTTTACGCAGCAGTTAACGTTATTGAAAACAACTATTGTTCCCAGAGAAGTTTGCATAAAGTATTAATTAAAGGTTAAGGGAAGGTTGTACAAAACTGACGAAATATCTTCGATATCCCTCCTTCCAGAACCATCCATTTCCATACCCATTGTGAGACAAGTACTCAAAATAATACCTTTTTTGTATAGAAACAAACACCCAGCATTACACATCACCGAATCTGCCCAGGCCAATATTTATATCATTTTCTCTGCCAAGTCACACATGCAGTGTAGAGCCTTTTTTTTAAAGTGATCAAATAAATGTGAAAAGAAATGCCCTGATACTTTTGGATCAAGATTTTTTCAGAGTTGGCTTGCAGCTATTTCCTTTCACGTTTTTTGTTTTGTTCATTTTAGAATAAGAACAAAAGAACTATTATGCAACACACCTAGCTTTGCCAAGTCTCTGGGTCATTGACAAAGAAGTACTAAAGCGTGCGTGCGTGTTGGGGGAGGTCGAATTTAGTTCCCTTCTATGTGTTTGCTAAATAAATAAATAAACAAACAAATAAATAAATAGTCCCACCAAGAAGGTACTCTTTAAAGTTCAATAAGCAGGAGACGAGCTGTTTAACTCTGCTTGAAATCGCGCCCCTCCTTTTTGCGAGGTATCGAGAACCCAAGCCCATGAGGCTAAAGGTGCTGGATGCCAACAGCACGCAGGCGGGCTTCCTACATTGCCCGTGGCCCGCCGCAAGGGTGGGAAGGCAGGCTCGGTTCTCGCAGCTCCGGGCCCCAAGTCGGAAAGCTTTGTTTCCCCGCCTCCTCCCTCCGGGCACGGTCCGAGTTAATTGACACCGGGAGTCCATAGTCCTCCCGGCAAAATGTCTCCCTCGCCTCTCCAGCCCCCAGAGTCACGCCGGTGGCAGCGAGAGAGGCGGCGAGAGCCGCCTCTCTTACCTTGTGCCTGAATTCCCGGGCCACCTTCCGCTCCATGGCAATGCCCAGGGCGACCCTCCGCGCCGCGCTCCCCGGGGAACCGGCCTCAGCTCGTGCGCGCCGCGGATGCGGTTTCCTGAAGGTCCCGGGCGGCCGCAGGTGACGACGTAGAACTCGGAAGCGGCGCTAGAGGGCGCATCCCAGCCTTAACCGGGAGGCAAGCCACCTGTGCCGAAGGACGGAAGGGGCTTTTCGCCTGGCATCGACTTCCCCCGGCTCCTACGTTTAAATTCAGTGAAATAGGACCCCTGCTCCCCGTGCGCTCTTCAGCCATGTCTCCTGAAAATTCACAGACAGAATCCAGGGAGAAATTAGAAAGCCCCGGATGCTGAACTTTAGAACAGGGAGGGTGGGGGCGTCTTAATTCTTGTTTGGTCGGTAAGTATATTTCACTGCCTCGGTCCCCAGGTGGAAGAGATTTAGAGTCACAAGGAGAGTGGCAGCAGAGAGGAGAGCCCTGAAAGTTTCTATTCTGGTGCAGGTTCAAAACTCTTGGGATTCCATGTCTAGATTTTTTAGAATTTCCATTTATTAATATCCCATTAAATGCTCACAGACATAAACTGGACAGTGAAAATTATGGTATGACTGCTCACTTGACATTTTTCAACCCTTCTCACAGCAGCAATATAACCCCCAATGGAAAGAAAGCCAGTTTTTCAGATGAAGTCACCTGAATGTAATGGCAAATGGGATCAATTCCTTTCACACTCGGGATGCTTTCCAAGCCACCATATTCCCATCATTACATGAATTGTTTCCAAATTGCATTCCTCAATGCACCTTCTGCTAAGCAGTCATTTCCTTGTTCATTTCTCATAGTTCACAAGCATTGTTCTCAGTGTTTTCTGTGGTTACTCCAAGTTTTACCTAGTAGAATCATAGAATCATAGAGTTGGAAGGGGCCATACAGGCCATCTAGTCCAACCCCCTGCTCAACGCAGGATTAGCCCTAAGCATCCTAAAGCATCCAAGAAAAGTGTGTATCCAACCTTTGCTTGAAGACTACCGGTGAGGGGGAGCTCACCACCTCCTTAGGCAGCCTATTCCACTGCTGAACTACTCTGACTGTGAAAAACTTTTTCCTGATATCTAGCCTGTATCGTTGTACTTGAAGTTTAAACCCATTACTGCGTGTCCTCTCCTCTGCAGCCAACAGAAACAGCATCCTGCCCTCCTCCAAGTGACAACCTTTCAAATACTTAAAGAGGGCTATCATGTCCCCTCTCAACCTCCTTTTCTCCAGGCTGAACATTCCCAAGTCCCTCAACCTATCTTCATAGGGCTTGGTCCCTTGGCCCCAGATCATCTTCGTCGCTCTCCTCTGTACCCTTTCAATTTTATCTACGTCCTTCTTGAAGTGAGGCCTCCAGAACTGCACACAGTACTCCAAGTGTGGTCTGACCAGTGCCGTATACAATGGGACTATGACATCTTGTGATTTTGATGTGATGCCTCTGTTGATACAGCCCAAAATGGCATTTGCCTTTTTTACCGCTGCATCACACTGCCTGCTCATGTTTAGTTTACAATCCACAAGTACTCCAAGGTCTCGTTCACACACAGTGTTACCTAGAAGCGTATCCCCCATCCAGTAGGCATGCTTTTCATTTTTCTGACCCAGATGCAGAACTTTACACTTATCTTTATTAAATTGCATCTTGTTCTCATTTGCCCATTTTTCCATTGTGTTCAGATCTCGTTGAAATCTGTCTCTATCTTCCGGAGTATTTGCCAGTCCTCCCAATTTGGTGTCATCTGCAAACTTGATGAGTAGTCCCTCCACCCCCTCATCTAGATCATTAATAAATATGTTAAAAAGTACCAGGCCAAGCACCGAGCACTGAGGTACCCCGCTACTCACCTCTCTCCAGTCTGATGAAACACCATTGACAACAACTCTTTGAGTGCGGTTCTCTAACCAATTCCCTATCCACCTAACTATCTGAAAATCCAGATTGCAGTCCTTCAATTTATCCATCAGAACATCATGGGGAACCTTATCAAAAGCTTTACTAAAATCCAAGTAGTGAAGTAGTGAAATGGCCTGCCTGCTGAAGCTAAAAAGGCCTCTATACTTTTACAGTATGCATTAGTGGAATTCAGGAGAGAATTTTTAGAAAGTTAATAGAGCTGGAATTTTAATGTTTGTGGGGAAATTAGGGTGTTTTTAAGTACCCTTATTGATGTATTGCACTGTTTGTATTGCATTGGTTTTAATTCAGTAATCCACCTTGCATTTGAACAAGAAAAGTGGACTATAGATGAAGTGAATATGTAAATAATGGGATTTAATGAAGCAGAGCATGTACAAGAGCTGTATAGATGGTGAAATAGAGGCTGGGGTTACACTGGGGTAAGAAAAGCCTAATTGATATAAAAATATTCTCCACAAAGGTATCTAAATTTGTGGTGGCCCTAATCATACCATAACTGTTATGAAGTTTGAGTCCAACAGAGTTTTATTCTGGATGTCAGCTTTCATGTGCATGAACCTGAACCTGTCTGATTACCTTCATGCCCATATATAAAGAAGAATTGATTTTTATGTCATGCTTTTCACTAAATGAAGGAGTCTCAAAGTAGCTTACAATCACCTTCCCTTCCTCTCTCCACAACATAGATTCAATTGGGTAGCCGTGCTGATCTGAAGTAGCACAATAAAATCAGAGTACGGTAGCACCTTGAAGACCAACAAAGATTTATTCAGGGCGTGAGCTTTCGAGTGCAAGCACTCTTCCTCAGTCTATGAACTCCTTACATGACAGGGAATATATAGCAAAAATCAATTCTGTGTAACAGAATGCACTCGAAAGCTCACACCCTGATTAAATTGTTGTTGGTCTTAAAGGTGCTACTGGACTCTGATTTTATTGTTCTCCCCACAACAGACATCCTGTGAGGTAGGTGGGGTTGAGAGAGTTCTGAGAGAACTGTAACTGGCTCAAGGTCACCCAATGGCTGCATGTGGTGGAGTGGGGAATAAAACTTGGTTTTCCAGATTAGAGGCCACTGCACTTAACCTCTGTCCCATGCTGGCTCAATGTGGGCATATTACAAGCCTGATCAAAATAATCCATAAAGTCAAATTGTGAACTCTTATAATAGCTTTATACTTGACAAGGCATCTAGAGCAGTGGTCCCCAACCATTTTATCACTGGGGATCACTCACTGGGGACCACTCAACGCCTTTTACTGAGGCATGGGGGGGGTAGTTTACTCCTCTACTCTCAACCACTGCCCTAACACTCTGATCGCTATGGTAATGTTTAAACATGCCTTCAAAATAAGATACAGACACGCCACAACAATGAACATAAGGAACATTTTATTTTCATGGAAATTTTAACTCATGACAATGACAAATCAATGGGAACCCTGAGCTTGTTTCTCTGCAACGAGATAGTCCCATCTGGGAGTGATGGGAGACAATGACACCCGAAGTGTGTTGTAAAGGGCTGGGGGGGGGGGAAGGTGTCCTTTGGGGCCCACCTCCAAGTAGTCAAAGAACCACATGTGGTCCGCAGCCCACAGGTTGGGATCACTAATCTAGAGCACAGACTTCGGGAAATTCTTGTCTGAACACATCTACCTATCTACCCGTGAGGACTTCTCATGTGTGTCATTATTCAGAAGGTTTGATTTCCAGGGGAGATTACAAAATGCCTATAGGACGATAAGTAGGGTATTGATCAGCAAATCCCACTCTAAATGTTAAATATGGGACCAGTGAGGTGCTTAGATTACCCCAGAGGGACAGGTTTGCTGACTCTTAATTTTCCTCTGAATGAGTCCCTGGCAGTTTGCCTCTTGTTTCCTTGTTGCATAGTGTCTGTTGTAGCAAGAGGACAAGTATCCCCTCAATAATGGGAGATGCAGCAAATGAAAGTTAAGCATATACAAGATACCTTTTGATTAGGCATATAAATGACACCAAACTCAGGGTGGTATAGAAGGTTCTCTGTCTATAATTTTATCCTTATAATAACAATCCTGTGAGACAAGTTAAGCTGAGAGATAACAACTAGTCCAAAATCATCCAGTAAGCTTCAAGGCCACAAAGAGATTTAATTGATGTCTCCCAAATCCTTGTCTGACACTGACTACAACACCATACTGGTTCTGGAGTAGACGCTAGCATGATATTAGTGTAGCTGTAATTAGTACTAAACAAATCTAAGCCCCATTTTGAACAAGAAAAAGATCAATCTGTGAAATATTCAGATTGGTATTTTGTTCTTCAGTTTTAAAGTGGCAGAATGGAATTTGATTCTCATTGCTATGGATTCTTTTTTCAGACACTGCCGTTGCATAATACTCAAAATCTTGATTTGTGTACATGTGTGCAAATCACTGAGATTCTTGTCTGTAGTATTTGCTAGCTTCATATTACTAGCAAATTACTAGTGCTATTATGTTTCACAAGTCAACAGAGTAGATATAATTTTGTAAATATTTTATTTTATTAGAAATCACTGTAAGTCCTTCCAGTTAGTAAAACCAGATTGCATATCGGAAAGACAACCATAACCTTCTCAACTGGTATCACACTGAGGTGGTGTCCTCAAAGATACGTAGCTTTAATAAAACTTCCTTGTGTAGCATGCAATGGGAGAAGCAAAGACAAGTCAGAATTATCCTCTCAAAACTTTTAGTCAAATTATCCTTAATTATCTTTTATTTTCATTGTGGCAAAACATTCTGGCTAAGATTCTAAGATAAGCTTTCATCAGGTTTAACATCTCATAAAGATCTCTTTTTTCAATGACTGAACAATGCAGCATCTACACAGGTTGAAATTCATCCCTTTTTCCTAAGGAAGTCACCTTAAAAATACTATAATAATCTGCATCTTTGACTGCCACCATGTTCAGTGGAGTATTCCATTGCTAAAAATGTAAACAAATATTTCATAATATGACTGAGGGAAAATCAGCCATCCCTGACTCCAAGAAAACTACATCTGACCCAGGCATGCCATTTACTGCAATGTAATTGAATTTCTGGTTGTACATTGCTCCTTGGCCACCTATGTTATTCCTAAGGGTCTGCTGATTCTGAAAAATAAAATAAAATAATGGGCATCACTGCATATCGTAGAAGGAAAAAAGAAGTCCCTCTTTGAAAAATATATGGAAGTTTGCAAAATCCTTCATTTTAGGCAGTCTACAAGAGAGAGTATACGCTGGGACTGTTTCAACATGGAGGACTCTCCCAGCTGTTATGCTGAGCTGTCCCCTGTTTTTTTGCCTCATGATAGCTCTCCCCATTTTTTCCAATGTCTGCATGGGAGAGCCTTTGGCCCTCTTCTCTCCCTATCTGCCACATGATTTTTTTCCGCACGAGGTAGCTAAGGAACAGGAAGTGAAAATTCCCCCCCAAATCTGAAATCTTAAAAAAAAAAAACCATCATTTAGTTCAATTGACTAAAATAGACTTAAATCCATCTAGTTGAAGGGTTCAGTTATCGCATTATGACGCTGTAGCGTTCTAACAAACAAGGCCTGTTTTTGGTCCCTTGAGTACTGAAAACAAGAAAAGCTAAGCCATTTTGTATAATTCTGCCCCCCCCCCAACCAGAGTAATCAGTATTGTTCCAGAAGCTGTGAGTGAGGTCCTTCAAGCTGGAATTGCATTTTAACACGATCAAGTCTTTTTTTAAAAAGAAGGCAGGGAGCCTGCCATGGTAAATGGCAGAAATGACACTTGGGGGTGGGGAGGGGATCAAGGGCAGGGAAAGCACGACTGGGGACAGTGGATATATGTGGTATACACATAGACTATGACGCAGATGGAAGAACACTATCTGAGCTACTCTTGTTATCTGTTCCTGCATGGAGAGAGAGGTGTCAAGGATCACACTTAGGTTCCTGGCTGAATACATAACTCATAGTTGCACCCCGTCCAGGTAGGGCAATTGAGTTTCCACACTTGGCCCTTTCCTACCAAACTACAGGATCTCCGTTTTTGAAGGATTAAGTCTCAGGTGGCTCTGCTTGAGCCAGCCTATCACTGCTTCCAGACAACTGGCTAATGAATCTGGGGGTGAGTCAGGATGGCTGTCCATCATGAGGAAAAGCTCATCCACATATTGATAATATCCCAGTCCGAACCTCCATATCAGCTGGGCAAGAGGACACATAGAAATGCTAAATAAGACTGGGAAAAGAACTGTTCCTTGTAGATACCAGTGATGTGATTGGTTCTCTCCTACTGCTACCCTTTGTCTGTGACTCCTAAGAGATCAGCCATTGAAGGGTTGTCTCTTGTACCCTGGTGTCAGCAAGGCAGTGAGCTACTAGTTTGTGATCTACTATGTCAAACGCTGCTGAGATATCAAGTAGTATTAGCAGCACTGACCCACCTTGGACCAGCTGATGGTGGAGGTGACCAATGCTGTCTCAACCCCATGGCCAGGCCGGAAGTCTGTTTGGGCTGGTTCTATGACTGAAGCATCCTCTAGGAATGTTCTCAGTTGGTCTACAGCAGTTCTTTCCACCACCTTCCCTAGAACACTAAGTTTGAGACAGGGCAGTAGTTGGCAAGGTCTAATGGATCCAGGGATGGTTTCTTCATCAGAGGCCATACCACTGCCTTCTTCAGCTTCTCTGGGAATTCTTTGGTCCAGAGGGTGTCTGGGCCTGCCTGGACATGCCCTAACCTGATGGCTGACCCGCACTGCCGCCAGCAAGCACCACAACGACTCACCCACCCGGCATTGTCGAGCCTGCACTTGGGATGGACCCCGTAGCGACCGTAGCAGTGAGGCCAGGCGGGCTCGGCATCCAGGGACGATCCAGCAGCTTGGCCAATGGACAGACCTTCAGCACAATTGTGGCGGCAGGAGCAGAGTTGGTGGTGGCGGCGGATGGCGCAGCAGGCTGATGACGGGAGGATGGGCGGGGCAGGGAAGGCACCCGGAAAGAACACATAAAAGGTGCACAAAGGGAGTGGGAGGGGGTCAGCGGCTGAGGATGGGGCGCGCAGCAGATGGCCGTACAGAGGAACAAATAAACGACACAAGGCACAGCATAAAGACAGGACTCCTACGCATTATTGACCCTGGACTCACCCGAATACCAAGACCAGAAGAGAGAGCCGAGCCCTGAAGACAGACTCCAGCCTAGGGTGGGATAACCCATCACCCCACCTATTGGGGGGGTTGCAACCCCCCTTCCTGGAGGTAGGAGCCCGGGAGTACAGCAGGGCATGGCCTGAACCTAGACCCAGACCAAGCATGACGTTGTGGTGGAGAATGCAGGCAATGCGGGGGCCACGCTGAAGAAGGCACTGCCCCGCTTCCCATCAACTGCATTTCTGCACAGAAGTAAAAATAGCATTACGCCAGCTGAATGCTGTCTTGCTTTTGTCTGCCACCTTTTTGCCCTTCTCACCCTCCACGTGTGCTGCTGGAAATGGCGGAAGACTATCTTCTGCCCCTGTCAATCAATCCAGGCAGCCAATCCCCTCTCTCCATGTTTAAAAGGTCCTGCAATGCCCACAAATTTTTTTAAATTCATAGTTCTCTGTTTAAACACCTATGCATTGATGCAGAGTGCTTCTTGAATGCCACCCCTTAAAGGTAAAGGTAAAGGTATCCCCTGTGCAAGCACCGAGTCATGTCTGACCCTTGGGGTGACGCCCTCTAGCGTTTTCATGGCAGACTCAATACGGGGTGGTTTGCCAGTGCCTTCCCCAGTCATTACCGTTTACCCCCCAGCAAGCTGGGTACTCATTTTACCGACCTCGGAAGGATGGAAGGCTGAGTCGACCTTGAGCCGGCTGCTGGGATTGAACTCCCAGCCTCATGGGCAAAGCTTTCAGACGGCTGCCTTTCCACTCTGCGCCACAAGAGGCCACCCCTTATGGAATCACAAATATTTTGATAGTTAAACATTAATCTCGTTCCTGATTGGGGGAGGATTTTAGAGAGGCATGCTTTGTGTTACAACTTTGGAAAATAATAATTTTATTTCTGGCATCGCCTACACGCTTGTCTGTCTAGTCGTTGCTCCGGATTGTTTGCCTTAAAAAAAAAACTTCCAATCCCCAGAATAATGGAGAGGGAGGCAGGTACATTGGAGGCGGAGAAACACTTCTTCTCCTCCATACATTTCTTTTGCTGTTGGCCTGCTGATTGTCCACTGGGGGATAGCGCATTTTTGGTTGGTGAATCCACTTTTGGGGATTCACCAACTTGTGCTTTAAAATGGCAGATATAGCAAGCAGTTTGTTGGTCAGACTTGGAAGGTTATGCAGAGCGTCTAGAATATATTTTCTTCAGAGGGTAAGTATGATGCTAAATTTATGGCTTGCAGAAAAGCCCACAGTGGTGGATTTTCTGTAATAGGTGATTTTTAATATGTTTGAATGTATAATTTAAACTTTTTAAATTAATCGATGGCCCTATCAGGAATACATTAGAAAAAAAGAGGATGGCAGCAGCAAGAGCAGTGGAGACTTTAGAAGCAAAACAGCAGAGAAAAGTGTCTCATAGACTGGCCAGAAGAGCAGCTAGACTTCTAGAACTTCTAAGACTGACACAGTGAAGAAGAATGTCCAATAAAATTGTTATGGCAGTAGTCAGAGCTGTAGAAGTGACACAACAGAAATGAGTATTTAATTATAATAGGCTTGCAACTTCAAAAGAAAGATATTTATGTGTGTGTGTGGGAAACATCTTGCATTCTCCCATGTCCTATGAACTATACACCAACTCCAGCAATAATACAGGTTCAGTGTCTGAAGTATGCTCTTACTGCAATGTATTGAAAAAAGAAAAAGGAGGAATGTAATATTTGTTAAAATTTCTTAATAAAAATCTAATGCACTCTAATTTCTTTTACATCGTAGTTATTTTTGCCAAACAAAATATATTGAAAATACTTAGTATCAGAAGAAGAAGAGTTGGTTCTTATATGCCACTTTTCTCTACCTGAAGGAGTCTCAAAGCGGCTT
Organism: Paroedura picta; assembly: GCF_049243985.1. NCBI lineage: Eukaryota > Metazoa > Chordata > Lepidosauria > Squamata > Gekkonidae > Paroedura > Paroedura picta. Next base: position 91,949,347 of record NC_135370.1, on the reverse strand, counting down.
ATTTTCACCTTCCTTTTCCTCTTCCCACAACAGACACCCTGTGTGGTAGGTGAGGCTGAGAGAGAGCCCTGATATCACTACCCGATCAGAACAGTTTTATCAGTGCCGTGGCAAGCCCAAGGTCACCCAGCTTACAAAGAGCATGTGGGGGGAGTGCGGAATCAAACCCGGCTAACCAGATTAAAAGTCAGCGCTCCTAAACACTAAACCAAGCTGGTATAACTATGGCCAAATGCTGCAGAGAACATGGGGTAGAACCTTTATAAAATGAGCTAAGGGGTTTGTAAGTGAAGTGAGCAGAGGCTAACCTCTAGTAAGCAACTAAACATTTTTGAAAATGGGAGTTTGCCTATGTTTCTATTTTGGAGTAAATAAAATATAATTTAATGTTTTAAAGGACTAAAACAACAATGAGGGGAAACTTTCTCCCATTGCTCATAGTAGGACAGAGTTCTTGGAGAAAACATCATTGATGTTTCATCGTTCTTATTGAGATGATTCATTTGTCACAGCTGGAAATACAATACACAGGGAGTAATTACAAAGAGCGGAATGAGATCTTTTTAATTATTTACTGTTAACAGACTTCCTAAAGCAGTTAGAAAAAAGACTCTTTTCATCTGAGACAGTTTCTCACCTGGCACTGGCAGCTTTAAACTACTGTTATGAGATACCTGTAGGAAGAGACATAGGGAAGGAAAAGGAGGCTGAGAGCAGTATGGCAGATGGCAGGGGAGAGAGGAAGAAATGCAGGAGAAAACAAATAAAATAAAGGAATTAAAAAAGAGAGAATCTGCACACAAATGAATGAAACTTAGCAAAAGAAATGGATTTCGAAGAAAAAGGGTAAATAAGGGGTTACCTGTGTTATACAGTTGTTGTTTTTTACTGAATTGTTGAAAGGCAGGAAGTTAAAAATAATTAGAAAATTATTTAGTTCAAACCAAAACCCCAAAACAAGAGCCATGCCCAAATTTTATTGGGATCAATCAAAACTCAAAACAGTGTGGAAGTGTTCAAGTTATCCATGTCATTTTTTGTTAAAGTGCGTGTTTATGTCCGTGGGTGGGGGGGGGGATGGGGGACAAACCCCTACAACATCACTCCGTTAAGGGTTTTTAAAAAAAATTTACTTCTGAGAACTTGAAAACTTATTCTGTTCACACCTTACAGGAGGTGTATCTTACAGGAGGTGTGTATATATGCTGCCAAAAAAAGGAAACATGTTAGCTTCCCAAAACAAAATGGGGAGCTGTACACATTCTGCTATATTCTACCTTACTATATGCTCCGAAGTAAATAAAAAGTTATTGTAAACCAGAGCTCGGTCTATCACCATCAAATTCTGGCTAAGGATCCATTTCCAAGTAGGGGGTTTAATGATTATAAAATATTTACATTAAGATCCCTATTGAACTCCCTGATCTGGACAACCAAGATCAGGGAGAAAATTGCCCAGATTGGCATTGATTTAGTTTTTTTTGCTTCCTTTAGGTGAGTGTTATATCTTAAAAACAATTAAACAAAGGTTCAATGATCACGAGTTTCAGATTTAATTTCCGTTCATTCCACCAAATTGTTCACCTCAATATCTTGGAATTCCACCTAATGTCTGCTTGAATTATTGAGACTCTTTAGACCAGTGGCTCTCAACCTGGAGGTCAGGACCCCTTTGGGGGTTGAATGACCCTTTCACAGGGGTTGCGGCAGGGCAAGCAGCTTGGCCGGGGGAGGGGGGGGCGGCATTCGTACAACAGCCTTGCAGGGTAGATCGAGGTAGAGTGTTCATCTGTCTGGAGCAGCAGAAAAGAGCAAGATTGGCATGGTGGGACAAGAGGCAGAACTGAACTGAGAAACCCCAGAAAAAGAACAATTTATATACAATCATGAACAATGGAGCTTCACGCCATTAGTCAGTTTGTTTAATTTCTGTGAAAGAATACTTGCATAATTTTATGTTTGGGGGTCACCAGATGCAGATGTGGAGTGAGTTTTCCTGACTCCCTGTCTGACATACTTTTGGATTGCCACCTTTATGAGAACACCTTATAAAATCTAACACCTTGTCCAAATGAGAACACCTTATAAAATCTAACACCTTGTCCAAATAGTCAGAAACGGAGCTATAAATTGCTAGCCAATCGAGACTCCAAGGTTATACAAAAGGTGGCTGTATCTAAACCAGGGAATTTTAGTTTGAAAAAGGACAATTAAACTGACGTGCTGGGATTGTTCATAATATTGGGGTTGTATTTGTCATTATTTTTTAAAATTGAGTTATGCCCATAAAGTTATTCTGTCTATCTGATCTTCTTCTATATTAGTATTAGCAATTAACATAACACAAAAACTATTGAACACATGTCTATTGAACGCATGCACTGCACATGGATTGTTATAAGTTTACTGTAACTGACAAACAGGGCTACAATATTTTTTGCCTCTAGAGAGGAAACCTATATCTTTCAGAAATAAATCATGCAAATAAATAAAGAATTGTTTTTAAAATCCAGAACTCGATGTAAATTTTATAAACCACACACACACTTCAGTATTAATTATTTTCTTGCCACTCGATTTGGAGAAAATTTGCCAGTTGACCAAGATTTAAGGAAATGTCCATTTGCTGGCTAAGAAGCCCCCACATATTTTGCCATGGGGATCCCAAAGCTGCAATGCAGGTCCCTATTTTTTTGGAAAAGGTGATGGGATGGCGCCTCCAGAGGGACCTACATTATGCTAATGACGGGGGGCGTCCCAAGTGGCTAGCCTAGGTGCTGTAGCTGCAGCCATCCGGGCACAAAGCCGAAGCCTGGAAGAGAACACGGCAAAAAGAGCCGAGCCAGCGGGTCCGCCCCTCGCCTCCCATTGCCCCGCGGCGCTGCGCGCTCACTTGGCGCGGTGATGCGTCCTCGGTTCGAGTAAAGGGAGAGGGCGACGCAAGGCGCATTTCTTCGGTGGCCGCCTCAGACGACGCTGTCAGCTACAGATGGAGCCGTGCCTCAGGCACGCCAAGGTGCTACTTTATGCCTGGCTCTCCCACGGTGAGTTCTAGAAAAGGCGCACCGTCTGTGGGGGCTGTGCGAAGGGTTCGTAGGTTCTGCGTTTAGGTCGGTCTGATGCAGCAGAACGGAAGTCCGAGTCCTATGGCATCTTCAAGACCAGCAAAGATTTATTCTGGGAATACGCTGTCGTGCCTCAAAGCTCGTGGGGCTTGAAGGTGCCACTGGACTCAGGCGTTGCTACGTCTGGGGGAGGGGAGGGGAGGGGAGGGGGGCTCTGGTGCCTCATGCTATCGGCCTCCTTTCTCTCTTGCAGCTCTCTTCTCCTGCTCCACGGCGACGCAACTCAGCCCAAGCGCGGCCGGTAGTCAGGCAAGGTAAGGAGCGGATAGTGGTAAGAATGAGGGTGGCGGAGTGGGTTTGACTTCCTGATGCTGCGGACAACCGGCTAAGGGAAGTGGGATTGGATCTCGCTACCTTTTGCCCGTGCCCTGCACGCATTGTGTCCTGTTTCTCATTATGTGCACAGGTCCTTGAAGGGAAGTTTGCCTGGAACAGATCTGGAAGGGCTCCTTGGCCTTTCATAGATTAATTAAAAAGAGTAGCGTAGAAAGAAAAATGCCACCCTGTGAAGGATGACTGTGACCCTGGGATGGGCAAAACAACACCTAGTGAAATTTTGTTCCCAAACTTTGACTTTTTACGGTATGGGAGTTTTATCATGGTTTCATCTGGAATACATACCGAAACAGCCAGTGACATGCCTTGTTTGGCAGCTGAATCTGACAATCCCAGTACTCCCTCTCTTGGGTAATTTGAACATATCTGCCTCAGTTAAAGGTGGTAATGTATGGTAGCCGTGATGTAGGGAAACATAATTGAAGGTAAAATTTCAAAGCCTTTTCAGTTGTTAACCTTGTTTGCTTCTGTCATTTAACATTCCAAGATATATATCAATTTTCCTCTGATACATTTTTGAAGGAAAGGAACATTCTCCCCCCCCTTTTTTTTTTTTGCCTATGGGAGATACATGTAATACCAGAATCTAGTTCAGTAACAGCAACAGTACTTACCTACAAAACAGTGACATGATTTTGTTCCCATCAGTAAGATGGAAATATGGAAATCTGGAGCCACTACAACTTAAAATACACTGAGAACTCAACACTTAACTGCTAAAAACTAGCAACCAGTTTAGCTGAACAGTTTGAGAATTAACTCTGCATGCAGCGTCAGGAGACAAAAACCTTTAAATCTGTTTTGTCAAGTATGCACACATGAGGAAATTCCAAATTCAGCCTGGGGGCCTCAGCCTGTTTGAGTAAAAGTAGAATTGCAGCGTCCCTGTGTTCTGCATGAGTAAGAAAGGTGCAGATTACCTCTGCCAAACAAACCTAGCCTTGTTCTTTCCTTCCTAGGAACGGCAGCAATGCAGTACCTCGGAAAGGAGATCCTAGTGCCCTGGGAGAGCAGGTAGGGCAAGGGCACCCACTCACCTAATGGGAGCTGTTTTTCTGTGTATAAAGGATGGAGTTCTGTAATCAACAGCTCACAGGCTAGCTTAGCCATACATTCACCAAAGGGAGGGGGTGTCATATTTTCTTTCAGTCATTTGACTGCGGAGCTAAATGTGTTTCTTATCTCACATTTGATTTGCCAGCAGTGTTAGAAAAGAATTGTGTTTGTAGGAGTCTTCAGGGGAGAATAGTGAAAGGCCTTGCTTTCATTAATAGTCATGTTTGCTGTGAAAGCATTTTGCCTTTGTTTTCATGCAAGGATGTTATGCAAAAGATGGACAGTTAAATAAATTGTTTTTTTCCTGTATATTTACTTACTAATGAAAAGGTGTTACAATACTTTATATACATCAAATATTAATGACTCGCACTGGATATCTTGATGATGGATGCATTTTGAATGTCACAATTAGAGTTAATGGGCTGATCATTTTAGAAGTGCCCCCATTACTACAGATGTTTTTAGATTGTGACTGTCCTGTAATTGACGGAGAACGCAAACTACAACTGTCCCAATGCTACCAGTGGCAAAAAGAGCTTGATTCCAAATTAACAAACCTGTTCTGGTTGTTTAGTTTTCTTTGACATTATATCTGGACAGAAATCCACAGAAACGTCAACAATGGAACAAATCACTGAATAATTGTATAAATGTAAAATATTGCTTTTATGGTATTTATCAACTTTTATAATGCTAGGCATAATGAATAATATAATCGATATTAGAAACGCATTGGATCATATAGGATGTAATCATAGGCATATTTCTCCTGGTATGTTTCTAGCAATGTTATTTCTAACCCTATCGTAACAAGATTTGATTGAAGAATATTGTGCAAATATAAATGATAAAATTACTCATCCTAGTCTGGAATAAGTGATTGTATCCCTACTATCTGTTCCAAGTGTGCAAGACACATACAATTTCAATTTTAAAAAGACACGTGAATCTCTGTTTTACATTCTGTTGTGCCATAATAATATTTTTTAACAAATGATATTGAAGCACTGTGTTCTTGCCACCCTTACATAATTCTTGTATGACTGCCCTAAATTAATGTTCCTTTCCCCTTATGCATCACTGAATCCAACTTAATGCATTTAAAATATTATAATTTAAATTCGATACTGTCATTGAAATAGATGGAGAATAGATAGTTAATTTAATAATGGAGGCCCGATTCAAGAGTGGGCATTAATAAAAAGACCCCCAATAACATTGACATTCAGTAATTCTGTATAAGAAACATATCAACACATATATATTTTCCTTTCACACTTTGCATACCCTTAGCTGAATGAGAAAAAACTAAATTTTAAAGAAGTTAGCTTTTGGCTTTTTACAGCTTAATTATGGCCAATAAAAAGACTCAGATTCCTTCTTTCTGATCACTATTTGGAAAGTTCAGCAGAGAGAGGAACATTCTACACATCTACACACTGGTAATTAAATCAACTGTAGATAAGGCCAAAGGCTTGGTTTTATAAAAGGCATCCATAGAACGGAAATGGCCTCTTTGTTGCGTTCTCAAACTATTTCTCAGATCTTTCACACGGAATGTGTGTAACTTGGAAATATAAGCTTGATAGAAGATCTAGTGAAAGTTGCAATATTTTAAATGTTATTGAGTCAAACCATATTCACGGTACTGAAGTAGCGCTAATATCTAGTAATTCAAACGCTTATTGCAGCTCAGCCCTATGATTTAGAAGTAATGCCATTGTGTACAGGTAGGACAGGGATCATAGGAAAGTACATTTGCAAAAACCAAATAGAAGGTCTTGTAATATTGGCAAATTCAGAAATTAAAAATATAGGCATATGTGATTATTATATTAACAGCATATTAGACATACAAGAAATGACTGAGGTTAAACCAGGAGATTCTCTTCTCCTGGTTTAACCCCAATCATTTCTTGTATGTCTAATATACTGTTAATTATTGTTTTATGTTATTATACTTGCCTTGGGTCCCTATATTTAGAGGAAAATGGTGGCGTGTAAATGTGATTTCAGTGGGAGAACTATATATACACTTACTTCCACTGAAATCAGTGGGATTTAAAGTGTTTACGTTTGGTTAGATTATTTAAAAAAATAATTCTGGTTTGTGTTGCATTGTATTTTTCCAATGTGTAATTTTCAATATGAAAATTATACTTTATCCAGTACTTTATCCAGCATTTCCTTTTGAAAAATCAAGTTTCTTGTCAATTTTTTCTCCAGGTTGAAATGGGGAATGTTTGATACTTTATTTGTTTTTTCCACAACCCATACAATGCAATCCTAAGAACATTTCTTGGGAGTAAGCCACTAAATAGACCAATTTTGAGTAGACCTGCTTAGAATTAGTTTTATAATATTCCTGCATAGACAATCTTAGAATTTGTATCACAGTATTCTACTCATAATGGGAAAAATTATTGGTGTGGTCAGAATTGATAGTGCATGTCATCAGCTTAGTGGGAGAAATAACTTGTGTGTTTCTGAATTTTCACCCACAATGATACCAGTTGTTCAGCTGAATGGCTGAAAGTGCATAAGTTTCTGTTAGTATATCCCTGCTGAAGCCATTACTGTATTAAAGGGGAATTTCAATGACTTGATTCATGAAAGTTAGCAAGTCAGGGAAAATTGTAAGGCACTATTGTTTTGGATGGTGGATGGCACAGGGTTACACAGGTTTTATGTCTAGTTGTTATTTTGTTTTGATTCTTGGGTATAAAAATACTTCACTGCATAATCAGCTTCATAAGGTGTTGCATTTTACCGTGTGATCTTGTGATCAGCTGTCCATTACCTGAGTAGGGAACAGGTGTCACCTGTGCTTTATCATTCACCATAAATTCAGTGCTTCATACTTCTCCATATCAGTGAGTGACACCCATTACTTGTGCAGGAGGAAGGCACAGTTGGAATGAGCCTCGCTTTCCAGGTTTGCCATCTTTCAGCTGGGTTCCAGCTTGATGTCCACTCACATTGTGTTAGGGTCATCTTCTTTTGGGTGTTGTCAAGACATTTTGGTTAGAGGTCTGTAGCAAATTCATATGCAAAAGTGAAGATTTTAGGGCGTTTAAGGTTAATCTCAAAACTGGAATTATTAATTAGGGCTGATTATGGTGAATGTCATATCTAATATTAACAAAATCCACTGTAGTATTTGTAGTCCTCTTTCACCCAGCCTGAGATTACAACTTGGAACCTATTGCAGTATTAAACAATGACACTTTTAGATCAATTTTTGTGGGCATGTGTATTATACAGTCTTGAATGATATATCAGGGCAGCATGCAAGGCTTGGTCTCATAATTCTCTCTCAAATATGCATGCATATTCTTGCATTTCTACACTTTTAATTATTACAAGGCACAAACACTGATATGTTTGTAATATCTATCTTCTTTCTCTAAAGGTTTTTGGAACATCAGTTTTTAACTCTTCATCCATCACAGTATTGTCTTCCAGGGAAAGAAGATTTCATACCACAATCTGTGACTCTTCCAGTAAGCTCTTTATTGCTTAAAATTTTTTTTAAAAAAATTACAGACAGAATTAATAGTAATTCAATAAATTGCCTTACGCAGGTATTCTATGTGCATTTTCCTGGGAGAACACTACATTTAATACAGAGGGGCTTTTCTTCATAAACATACGTGGGTTTTACTGAGAGCATTTCCACACATTAGTAAAAATAGTGTCACGCTCGCAAAATGGCAAAGCGCAATATTCTATGGAACCCCCCCACCCTCCTCACCTTTTTGCTGTCTCGCCTTTGTCTGCCTTCGTTTTGCAGGTCTTACCCTCCTCACCTGCTGCTGTAAGAGGTGGAAGAAAGCAATGCATCTTATATGTGTTGCACTTCTGTCTGTCAATAAATTCAGGCAACCAACCCCCTTCCTTCATATTCTGGCACAGTTTAAAAGTCCTGCAATGCCTGCTATTTTTTTTTAACCATACTTCTCCGTTGCAGTGCCTATGCATAAAATCATTGATGCATAGTGCTTTTGAATGCTTATTGGATCATGAGTAGGCTTGTGCACGAAGGGCCTGATTCGGCCGCTTCGGTGCCCATGGGAGTCAATGGCTCCATTGACTATAATGTGAATGTTGGCCTTCCTGCCTTTCCCAGGGTCTGGGTGGGTGGGGGTTTGAGGTACAGCCTCCATACGTTCAGGGTAGCTCCTGGAGGCTCTTCCATGACTTCCCTCCAAATTTCAAAATGATTGGTCCAAGGGGCCCACATCTAGGGGGTCCCAAAGAGGGTGCCCCCCGCCCTCCATTATAATCATTTTTAAATTTGGAGGGAAGTCAAGGAAGAGCCTCCTGGAGCTACCCTGAAAGTTTGGAGGCTATACCTCAAACCCCCAACCCCTTGGCCCCAGGAAAGGTGGGAATGCTGACATTCACATTATAATCTATGGCGCGATTGACTTCCATGGGCGCTGAAGCTGAAGTGGCGGAGTCCTTTGAGTAAATTAATATTGTTCCTGGATTGGGGGGGGGGGGGAAGAAAACTTTTGAGAGGCATATTTTGTTGAATGAAATATTATTTTATTACTGGCATCACCTACACACATGTCTACCTATTTGTTGCTCCAGGAAGTTTGCTATTTGAAAATTAATAATTCTTGTCTCTGGGAGCAAGGGAGAGGGAGGCTTGAGCGAGGGTGGGATGCTGCAGACAACTCTAGTGCATTTGAGCCTCCATACCTTCCTTCTGCTGGTTGCCTGCTGGTTGGTCTCCGGTTGCTAGCACTTTTCAGGGTGGTGAATCCACTTTTTGAGGTTCCCAGAGAAGTGCTTTAAAATGGAAGATGTAGTGAGCAGTCAGCGAGTCAGATGCAAAATGTGGGTGATGTCATGTGAAACGGCCGGAATATTCAGCTTGCATTTGACTGGCATGACGCTACATTTAAGGGTTGCGGAAATCCCGAGTTATGAAGAAAAATTATGTCTGAAAAAAGACAGCTCACTGGGACTCTTCTTTTACCTGAGGAAAAGAATTAGGAGATATGGCAATTAAGGGACTGATTCCTAAGTCTTTCCATTTGTGCTTCTTTTTGGATATTGAAAAAGTGGTCATCCACTGCAGTCTACATCCTTTTAGTTATGGGCTTCAAAGTATCTATCACCAAATGTATTTATTACATTTTTTTGTCACACCCTTCTACCAAGGAGCTCTCATTTATTGTTTTGGAATAGGCTGTCATCAGTATTTTGATGATACCCAGCTCTATATTACTTGTTCTAAATTTCCTGGTGATGCTGTATAGATATTGAACCTGTGCCTCACTGCTGTGTTTCAATGGATAAGAGTAAACAAGCTGAAATAGAATCCTTACATGACGGAGGTGATTTTGGTTGTAAGGACTGATATCTTAAAGGACATTGTGCTTCCTACTTTTGCTGTGGTCCAGCTGACACTGACTTCATCAGTTAAGAGCTTTGAGGCATTATTGCTGGAGAAACAAGTTATTGTAGTTACTAAAAAGCTTTTTTTTTTCCATTTTAATTTACTAGTCTGGAAAAGGGCCCCTCACACTGACTCAGTTGATCTAGCCAAGTGTATCTATTCCATGGGTCAATTCAGAAACTTGTTACATAATGCTGCATCTTGGTTACTGTCAGTTACTAGGCAGAACATGCATGTCACACCCATTTTGCAGTCATCGCACTGGTTACAGGGCAGTTCCTGGTAGTGGCTGTCACATATAGAATCCTTAATGGTTCCTACATATCTGCTGAACTGACTGTCCAGTCATGCTCATCCATAGCACCTTCACTCTTCTAAGCAAAGCCTTCTGAAGTTACCACTTTGCAAATGGATAAGATTGTCAACTCCTGATTTGCACGCATTCTCTGTTGTGGCCTCCAGCCCTGGGGAGGCCAGAAAGGATCATACACTTCTGTCGTTATACAGAATGTGCAAAATGTGAATTTTTAAAAAGGGACTCAACTTGTAGAATGGAACAGACTGGGAAGGTGCCTTTATAATGGAATATAGTCTGCTACAAAGATTATGTATGTCTTGCATTCTGTGCATAGTCTTAAGCCACTGTCATTCAATTTCTGCATTGTTTATTGCAGGGCTAGTCAACCTGTGGTCCTCCAGATGTTCATGGACCACAATTCCCATGAACCCCTGCCAGCAAATGCTGGCAGGGGCTCATGGGAATTGTAGTCCATGGACATCTGGAGGACCACAGGTTGACTACCCCTGGTTTATACCTTATCTTAAGCAGTTTGCTGTTTATTGTTTATAATTTGTAAGTCCTTTGGAATTGTTCATTGGATGTCTTGTGCAGTATGGTTGCATTGTTTTTTATTCTACAATCTGCCTTGCTCTTCAGTGAGAGTGGCAGAGAGGCAAGTGAAATTTCTGTTTCCCAATCTGACACTTAATAAAGGAATAAGGAATGTGCTCTGTTTTGGAGGGTATAGTCTGCTATGAAAAAGGGAGGCGGAAACAAAGCTTGGGATCAAAGCTCCAGATTGGTTACTGAAATCTGGGTAGGTTTGAATAGTGTGTTTGCCGCTGCATAATGAGGACTAATGAAAATGGTTCAGAAAGTGCTTTTACCAGAATTATTATGATACTCATAGATGAAACTATTCCCATATCCAAGTTTCATGTGAATCAGCCATATAGGGAAGTTATAAAAGATTCCACTATGATGTTAAAGGAAGCTATGTAAATCCACTTTAATCTGGTGCTGCACATCAATGTGATTATGTTTCCTGTGCCCAGATCTTTGAACAAATGAGACTTCTAGGGATTAATATTTTTGTACTATCAACAATGTGCTTGAAAGATTGCGTTAATACTATAGTTACATCATCCTAATATAACCCTGAATGAGAGGGAAAATGTGTCCCTGTATGAGTCATAATGAACACTGCAGCATTTGAAGCATGAACATATGCATAATGGGATGCATAACGGAAAAGCACAATTGGCCATAGTTCCTTGGCATGTCTCCTTTGTATGCTTGGAAACATGAACTTATCAGATGTTCCAGGACAGTGGTCCCCAACCTTTCCGAGGCTGGGGACCGGCAGGGCATCGGGCCGCGCCCCCGCGGACCGCGCCCGTGCGGGCCACGCCCGCGGATCGGGCCGCGCCCACGGGCCGCGCCCACGCCGCGCCCGCGGATCGGGCCGCACCCGAGCCGCGCCCGGGCCGCGCCCACGGATCGGGCCGCGCCCACGGGCCGCGCCCGCGGATCGGGCCGAGCGGGCGTGGCCCGCACAGGCGCGGCCCGGCCCTGATTCCCTCTCCCCGCCTCCCGCAGTAAGAAGCTTCCCGGGCCGCAAGCTTGCGGCCTGGGAAGTTTTACTGCGGGGGCGGGGCGGGGAGAGGGAGCCGCGGCCCGGTGCCATGGCCTTTGCGGCCCGGCACCGGGCCGCGGCCCGCAGGTTGGGGACCACTGTTCCAGGAGACTTAGTACATAGTGCCTACAGCAAACTTTTCATAAGATTTCATGAAGAATGTAGATAGGAGAAATTAATTGACAACTGGATGTGCTAATATTGGTTTAGGGAATACTTTTCAAAAATTGTGGTATTCAAAGAGGAATTTAAAAGAAGGAGGAGGAATTTAAAGCTTGAGGATTTATTTACAATTTTCTTGTATTTTATTTTTGTTATCCTTTTTTATCTTGATGAACCCAAAACTGAAGGTAAGTAACTACAATAAAACTTTATGAAAAATATTTAATTAAAAACTACATTAAAATTGTTTCTACAAAAATTTGACCACAGCATGAAAAATATGTCTTTTGGTCCAAATTGTCCTAGAGTTCTGCAGAATAATTTTGTTTTTCTGCCTCACTGGTAAACTAGAAGTGTGGATACCATCCTTATCTCTTCCAAAGGCTGTTTCACTGGTATGAAACAATCACAGAAAAAGCCCAATCCTGGGCTATTGCTGACTTGGCACCTTAGATAAAGTGGGCACAGACAGGAAACCATGCAAGAAGTGAAGCTGGTATATTAAGGTGACCAGATTGTCCCACTTTTGGAGGTACCTGGCAAATAGTACTTATGTTGAAATTAAAAAATATATATTACAATACTATATTTGCGTTCTATGTGTTCTATGAAACTTTTTGTTGCTCCATATAGACCACATTTTTAACCAAGAACACCCCGGGCCAATGGTGTCCCGCTTTACCAATGTTAAAATCTGGTCACCTTATGTTATATGGCAGCATACAATAAGAGAGAGTCCTTCAGGATTTTAACAAATAGAATATAGAAATTGATCTTTTAGTACATGAAATATATCCTTGTTTACTTACAGTGCACATTTTCCTGCAAGATTGGACTGGACCAAAATATTTTTCAGCAAGCTGCTGACTTTTTTAGCAAGCTGCTGACTAGGGGAAGCTGCCATAACAAACTCTTTTTCTTCACAATTTCTTCTTAACGTTTGCCTAGTTTACAAGGTACTTGTAAAGGTACTTGTTTGCCTAGTTTACAAGGTACTTGCTGGATCAGGACTTATGCTATGGCAGCTGCTTCATTTATATACTACTAAAGCAGTAAAAAATGAGCCTCTTGTGGCGCAGAGTGGTAAGGCAGCCGTCTGAAAGCTTTGCCCATGAGGCTGGGGGTTCAATCCCAGCAGCCGGCTCAAGGTTGACTCAGCCCTCCATCCTTCCGAGGTCGGTAAAATGAGTACCCAGCTTGCTGGGGGGTAAACGGTAATGACTGGGGAAGGCACTGGCAAACCACCCCGTATTGAGTCTGCCATGAAAACGCTGGAGGGCGTCACCCCAAGGGTCAGACATGACTCGGTGCTTGCACAGGGGATACCTTTACCTTTACCTTTAAAGCAGTAAAAAGATACATAGAAAGGGCATCATCACAGCTACCTGTGGAAAGGGAGCCTCAAACAGAATATGATGTCTTTAATCCCAGGATCCTTCTTGGTCCTGGCCCCTGCCTGGTAGAATGAGCTCCCGGAAGAGCTGAGGGCCCTCTCGAAACTTCTTCATCTGCATGGTCTGTAAGATGGATATGTTTCACCAGGCATTTGGTTGAGGCCAGGTTGATGAAGATCTGACCCCTCCTTCGATCCCTTTGGGCATCTGGGTTTGCACTGTCTGGGCGCAATGCAGAATTTCTGGCGGCTTGGTAAGGGGAGGGAAGGTGTTGGAGGGAGAGTTGGGGGTGGATGGGAGGGGATTTTTACTGTTGCAAATGTTATTGTTTTATTCATCTCAAGTTGGGGCTTCCTCTTTTCATGCTTCATCAGTGTTTCCTAGTATTATTGTCTTTCCTAGTGACTCGTTTTGTATGGTTTTTTGGGGGGTTTATGCTGTAATTCGCCTCGAGCCTCCGTGGAGAAGCAAGTAACAAGTCCAATAATAATAATGATGATGATGATGATGATGATGATGATGTGACCAAAGTCCAATAGCCACAGTTTAATCATTTTTGCTTCTAGGGAGACTACAGTTTGATTTTGGTTAAGACATGTTTATTTGTCTTTTTTGGCAGTCATGTATCTGTAGACCTCTTCCCCAACACCACATTTCAAAGGAATCTACCTTTTTCCTGTCAGCCTGTCTTCCTCTTTCCCACTCATAGATAGTTATGGAAAATGTTTCAGAACGGCTGCCCAAACTCCTCAAATCTACGGATCGCTACCCATTTGTGATGGTCCATGTGGGAACGAATGACATGTCCCTGAATACCATCGCTCCTATTAAAAAAGACTATCAAGATCTGGGGAGGAAGCTCAAGCAAATAGGGGCACAAGTGGTATTCTCTTCAATCTTGCCTGTCAAGGGAAGAGGAATGCGTCGGGAGAAGAAGATAATGGAGGTGAATCACTGGCTGCGTAGTTGGTGCCGGCAGGAGAGATTTGGTTTCTGGGACCATGGGATAGGCTTTCTTGAGGAAGGCCTACTAGCACCTGATGGACTGCACTTATCGAAAGTACTGTGTGCAGTTCTGGAGGCCTCACTTCAAGAAGGACGTAGATAAAATTGAAAGGGTACAGAGGAGAGCGACGAAGATGATCTGGGGCCAAGGGACCAAGCCCTATGAAGATAGGTTGAGGGACTTGGGAATGTTCAGCCTGGAGAAAAGGAGGTTGAGAGGGGACATGATAGCCCTCTTTAAGTATTTGAAAGGTTGTCACTTGGAGGAGGGCAGGATGCTGTTTCTGTTGGCTGCAGAGGAGAGGACACGCAGTAATGGGTTTAAACTTTAAGTACAACGATACAGGCTAGATATCAGGAAAAAGTTTTTCACAGTCAGAGTAGTTCAGCAGTGGAATAGGCTGCCTAAGGAGGTGGTGAGCTCCCCCTCACTGGCAGTCTTCAAGCAAAGGTTGGATACACACTTTTCTTGGATGCTTTAGGATGCTTAGGGCTAATCCTGCGTTGAGCAGGGGGTTGGACTAGATGGCCTGTATGGCCCCTTCCAACTCTATGATTCTATGATTCTATGATTCTATGATTCTATGAAAATACTTTGGCATGAATTAACTTGACCTTGGTCTCCAGCAACATATCCGTTTCTAGCACATGGCAGCCTTCCCCAGTTTCAGTTGTCTTCTGACTTCTTGGGTGCAGTCCCACTTTTGGGTGATGATGGAGTCAAGGAATGGAAAATCTTGAACAATTCTCAGTTTCTTCATCATCTACCTTTATATTATATAATTCTCCAGTTATCATTAATTTGTCATCTTGATGATCAGCCATAATTCTGCTTTGGCATTTTTGGCATTTTCTGCTTTAACCTTCATTAGTAGTTGCTTCACGTTTTTGCTATTTTCTGCCAATGATATCGTGTCATCTGCCTATCTCAAACTGTTAATGTTCCACCAATTTTCATGTCACCTTCATATAAATCTAATCCAGGTGTCTTTATAAAGTGTTCTGCAAACAGAATGAAAAGATAAAATACACCCTTCTCTGACACTTTTGCCAATTGGAAACCATTCTGTGTCTCCATATTCTGTCCTAACAGTGTTCTCTTGTCTTGAGTATAGATTGTGCATCAAAACAATCAGATACTGTGGCACACCCATTTTCTTTAAAACCAACCGTAGCTTTTTATGATTCACAGTCAAAAACTTTACTGTAATCTATGAAATTGTCTTCTGAAATTCTTTTGTATATTCCAACAACCAATGTAAATTTGCAGTATAGTTGTGTATGTATACAAATGTATAATATGTGTATATATGCTACTAATTTTCCTTTATATAAGACTGTTATCTCTGATAATTATGGTAGCCTTATATAATATTAATAATATAATGTAAACATATTCTTTAGTAATCCATCAGTTAGAAGGATGTGATATTGTCACTATTTGGTTAAGTATCCGTCTATTGGAGGAAGGTAGGGAGGGCTTCCTGTTGGCAGCAAAGGATAGGACCTGCAATGATGGGTTTACACTACATGTAGAACAGTATCGACTAGATATCAGAATTTTTTTTCACAGAGTAGTTTAGCAGTGGAATAGGCTGCCTAAGGAGGTGGTGAACTCCCCCTCACTGGCAGACTTTAAACAGCAGCTGGATAGATACTTCTCAGGTATACTTTAGGCTGTTCCTACATTGAGTGGGGAGTTGGACTAGATGACCTGTATGGCCCATGATTTTATTGGATGGCATAATTAGGCCTTGAATAATTACTGATTTGTAATGCAACAATCATGTATACCTTTTAAACAGATTCATTCACATGCTTTAATGGAGGCGAGTGTGTGCATTGGCAGTTGTGTGACTGTAGTCGATACAATGCTACTGGAACAAGATGTCAGATAGGTGAGTAGAAAATGCAGTTTACAGGGTAAATTCCACAGCTAGGCTAATTGAAGACTCTAAATTAGGATTATAGCCCTTTTGACAGAACTGTGCTTAGAACTCAGTTCAACTTCCTAAAGTATACTAAGTGCAACTGGAAAGTTAGGGATCTTCTTATTCTGAAGTAGAAGTTGATGAAAGGTTATGCTGCATCACTCTGCTTATGTAAATGTTCTTCCTTTGTGTATTATTGTGTACCTATCATCTCTCCTTCATAAATTACATAAACATCAGCAAGGTATGCTCCTTCTGACTTAGATTCGAGTCCAGTAGCAGTTTAGAGACCAACAAGAATTACAGGATATAAACTTTTACGAGTCAAATCTTGATTTTGACAACTTGTATCCTGAAACTTTTGTTGGTATCTAAGGTACTAGTGGACTTGAATATAACTGTTCTGCTCCAGATCACGGCTACTCTCTGAAACGATCAATTACTTTCTGTATTTCTATAGTATATAACACAGGAGCAGAACGAGATAATATATGCCGAACGTGGGGACAATATCATTATGAAACCTTTGATGGGCTTTATTACTTTTTCTCTGGGAAATCTACATATGTGCTTGTGAGGCAGAATGAAATAGATGAGCAGAGCTTCTCTATACAGGTAAATCTTAATTTTATTAAAGTATTTCAAATAAATTTAAATGTAAGACTTTTTAAAAATAGTTGTGAGAAACTTCAGCTTTCTCCTGAATCCAAAATAGAGAGATTATATTTTCTGATATACTTCAGTTGATTGAGTGCTTACGTTGTTAAGTTTTCAGACTTAGCTCTCAGGGTGTATTCCAGAGAATTTAGGATGGAGTCAAGGAAGTGTAGCTGACTATAGAATTCATCACTAGGATTCAGAAAAGCCCATGAATACATGTAAAACAGGTCTCCCTATTCCAAAGAATGAGGTGGACTCATTTCCCCCAAGCATTGTCAACCTATCAATTGGTATTTGGGAAGATTCAATAAAAAGAGAGCCAGCTAATATTGAAAGACACTTTAGATGAAAATAGAGGGAAATGCACAGTGTATTTGTGTACCAAAGGGTTGTGTGGGTACCTGAAAATCAAAATATTGCAAATCTAACCCATATATATAGAGCCTCTTGTGGCGCATAGTGGTAAGCGGCAGAAATGTTGTCTGAAGCTGTCTGTCCATGAGGTTGGGAGTTCAATCCCAGCAGCTGGCTCAAGGTTGACTCAGGCTTCCATCCTTCCGAGGTCGGTAAAATGAGTACCCAGCTTGTGGGGGGAGGGGGTAAAACGGTAATGACTGGGGAAGGCACTGGCAAACCACCCCGTATTGAGTCTGCCATGAAAACGCTGGAGGGCGTTACCCCAAGGGTCAGACGTGACTCGGTGCTTGCACAGGGGATCCCTTTACCTTTTAACCCATATATGCTTTTGTGATTGGGAAACTGCATCTGATGCTATTTGATGCTGGGCAAAACTGATTTTTCCTCACTGTAATGGAGTATATTACAAAATATGTATTTTTCCCAGTAGTAGCAGAGAGGTTTGATGGATGAATAAGTTTATGCTACCTTTCCTCTAATTGCTGTTCACAGTGATCATGTTTTCCCCTTAGTCATTTTCCTAAACTTAATGATTTAGATAAGAAGACCGAACTAAGTTCCCACTCATAAAAAGTGCATTACTTGGTTCTGTTTCTATAGCAGGATGCAAATGCAGAGGTTGTAGTTCCTGTTATTAAAACATTAATTTCTCTACTTTATTTTTGTCAGGTCCATAATGATCCAGAATGCAATTCTTCTCCCTATTTTTGTAAGCGGTCTGTTAGTTTATACTTTTCTGGAGATGGGGAAATAAGATTAAGTAATGAGGTTACTTACAGAGGAACTGGGTAAATTTACTTACTTATTTTTACAGTCTCTAATGTTTTACTTGATTCATCATTTTGATATGTACAGTGCAAGCATGCTTAAGATATGCTGGTTTTATTCCCATAGGCAAATTGTCTTATAGTCTGAAAGCCCATTGCATCCAGGAATACAATGGTGCCCCCTCCCCCGAGGGTGCTGCCGCTGCCTTACCTAGTGTTCCCACTGGCGGCCGGGGCGACAACTCCACATCTGGTTGGGCTGGCATGTGGCAGGCAAGCTGGAAGTCCTGCTTGCAGCTGGCATGACGTCTCCGCAGGCGGTTGGCCTGGTGTGGCTACAGGCAGGCAGTTCGATTGGCAGTCGAGGCAGGGCACCGCGGGAGCACTTTCCTCGGTGGGCAAGCAGGGTCGGGCCGCGAGGCTGGCTGAGTGCCTCGTGGCCGGCTGAGTACCTTGCGGCCCTCCTGACAGCGGTGTCACCGGGTGACCTGGTGTTCCTGCTGTGGCTAGGTCAATGGTCGACCTGCCACACGATGGGAAAGCTGAAAGTTGTGCTAGTGGCTGGACCGATGGCTCCGCAGGCGGTTGGCCTGATGCAGCCGCTGGGGCCCAGGTAGATTGGCAGCCGAGGCAGGGCACTGTGGAAATTCCCTCCTTGGCAGCCAGGAAAGGTCTGGGTGTGAGCCTGCAAGTGCCTTGCAGCCGACTTCTACAGGCAGGCTGGGCGTGCCTGGATTAGCCTGTGCAGGCGGAAGCGTAGGCCGGACACCTGGATGTATCCCACACAGCGCTCCTTTCATAGGGCTGTTTTACAAATATCAGAGCCACTAATGTTTAGGATGGAGCAAGAATCACACAAATGTAATTCAGTGTGGGGTGGGGGGTTAAGTCACTTTCAGTTCAGGTTTAGTGTTTGTAACTTTAGGTTGCAAAAGTGAGGAAATGGTTCTCTTCTACGATTGACCTCCGTTTACCTGGCTTTGGATAGGATTAGTGTTTATATATTTATAATATTTATATATTTATAAATGGGTTTAAACAATTGAAAACTGGCCATTTATTCTTTTATTTATGATGGTATTTATTTGGCTTCCCAGAGTCCAATTACCATATGCCATAGGAAACCTGTATATTCAAAAACTAGCTGGATATATTATTATCAGACATCAGTATGCTTTCTCTCTGGCATGGGATGGTACGTCTTCTGTTTATATTAAGATGGCTCCTGACTATCTGGGGAAGACACATGGATTGTGTGGTAACAACAATGCTATTTTGCAAGATGAACTTGTTACAAGTTATGGTGAGTATTTTATACATTTTCCTATGGCCTTTCATATTACAAGTGTCATTTTTTAATCTCAGAAATTACAGACATTTCTGTATTACCAAAATATAAAACAAAGGTTTTGATGGAAAGAAATGGTAATTATGAATATAATCAAGAGCTTAAGTAAGCCACCCCCAAATGTGATCTTGTTTATTCGGAGTCCATATTAGCGATATTAAAGATAGGATAACAGTATGAAAAGTGCCACATTACAATGCCATATATTTTTGATGATGAGTGTTCAGGGTACCCAGGAACTTGTTCCATTACCAAATAAATCAGCATGCATGAATCAGCAGACAGTGAAACAGATTTACTTATTTATTTTATTTAATGTATTTATTTTATTTATTATACTAGAATTAAAGCCCATTTATAAAAATGGGCAGAGCAGGGGTGGACCACGGAGGTTGCTCTCTGCTCATAGGGAGGTGTGGGCAAAGTGTGCTGGGTGGTGACCAGCGGCGTGGGTACGGCTGGGGGGTGGCGCGGGGGGGGGAGCGATGGCGATGGCAACCAGGCATGCGCGGAACTCTTTGCATGCGTAGTGTCTCGGCTACGGCTGGTTGATGGGGCAGCCGTGGGTGATCTTAACCAGGCATGCGCGACGCAGGGAAGGGTAAGTAGGGGCGGCACAAAGGGTGGGCGGGAGCGGCGAAAGGATGGCCGGGGTTGGGTCGGGAAGCACGGAGGAACCTCGAGCCAGCCCCAGGGGCAGCGCCGCAGCATGTGCGACGGGGCGAGGCTGTTCCTGAGGCCTGCTGGAGGGTCGGAAGGTTGGTGAGTGAGGCGGTGGGTTCGCGTCAGGGTGTGGGGGAGAGGGTGGAGTGAGTGTTGGCAGGGTGGGGGCGTAAGACTGGGATGGGTGGGTGCATGGATCATGGGGGTGGCGTAAGGGGTGGCGGGGAAGATGACAACGGGTGGGTGGGTAGTCGAGGGGAGCGGGGGCGAGTCTCAAGCGTTTGGGTGGGGGGAGACGGGGATGGGCAGGTTGTTTGGAGGGGGGAAACCTACAGCGAGTGGCGCCGGTGGTGGGGGCGAGTTGGGTGGGGGGCTCCAGAGCATGGACGGTGGGTGTTGGGTGGGTGGCATGGCGGGGGGGCTTACCTTGTCTGTCGCAGTGGTGTCAGGTCACATTGGTGGCTGGCGAGGGGTGCAAGGTTCCCCACTGTGGGCGGCGGTGCCACGGCCTGGTGTCTCCAGGCAGGTGGCTCGCCACAGTAGTGGCCAGCAGGGTGGCAAGCGTGGCCTGGGAGGGAAGCTGGCAGGGAGGCTCAGGAAGGCTCCTTGCCTGGCCTCTCCCTCCCCAAGCAAGGTCCATGGTTTGCTGGTAGGAAAGGAGCAGGGCAGCTGTGTCTTCAATGTGGCGGCCCTGCTCCTTTCCCTGTGGCGAACCATCTGCGCAGCCAGTCCAGGGCGGGCAAAGTGGCCAATTGGGAGGCGCGCTGCCACTTGGCCCCTGAGTGGCACTCGGAGGAGCCAATCAGGAGCCACGAAACCTCCCTCCGAGTTTTTATCACGGACAGGCCCTGCCCTTTCTCTGCCCACACAGCCCTTACTGTTTTATTTTATCCGCTCCGCAGGAGCGGTTAAAGATATTTATATATCGCTCTCTTCGGAGGCTCAGGGTGGTTTACATAAAACGTAGAAAACAATACAAGAAACAATCCATAACATATAGATAACCATAACATTAATATTATTAACTGACAATTGTAACAATGGTAACAGTGTACACAGGTACAGGAGCTTCGGAAGATTGCTTATTGTTGTAAGCAGTACATTTATACAAAACTATGAAGTGAAAGATGTGTAGCTTTGAAGGACCATTTTTCTATTCAAATAACTGTTTTACTCTTTAAGCTGTACATGAGCAGCAAATCATTGGTATTTCTGATTGCATTTATCTGAAAGACAACATTGGTGGTTTCTTCAAACTTGTTCCCTGCCGTACTGTTGGCATACTGTGTGTGTGTATGTGTGTTTGTTCTGGTTAAAGAATTTGCTTTGGTAAATAGTTTTTGAAGTTCCTGTATTTATGTATTCGTGTCCTGTTCCCTAGGAATGCTTACAGAAGACATTGAGGAGTTTGTAGAAAGCTGGAGAGAAAATCCTCCCCAGGAGAATATTCTCTCCTGGGCTACCTCTTTTAACTATGAGCCACCATGTTTGACTCAAACTCGAGCATTTTTACAGGTATGAATGAGAAATAATGAGGAAAATTAACTTGATTATAATCAAGTGATGATGATACTAAGAGTGGGGATATAGTATAGTCCCCTTGCATACCCAAGTTGTTCCACCAATCAAAAGTCATTTTGTGGACCCATGTGAGAGGGCCTTTCATTGGCTACCTCATAACAATATAATAACCTCTTCAAAGAGGTGCATCTTCCCTATCATTTTCAAACTTTAAAAGGCATCTGAAAACAATGTTATTTATTATTGCATTTGATTAATGTAGTTTATACTACGTTATACTACAATACTAGGGGCAAAGCCCGTTGTCTCCAAGAATACAACGGGCGCTAGAGCTTGGCAGTGGGAAGAGGAAGGGGAGGAGTTGTCCAGTCTGTAAGGGCATGGGGTTGAATGTTGAGGCGTACTGCACATGGGGTTGAATGTTGAGGCCTTCATTTGTTGTGCAGATGAAACAGGAGACAAAAAAAACAGTTTCCTCTGCAGAATAACGCTATGCAGTGGCCTCAAACCTGCAGAGAGTTGCAAAGAAGAAAGACACATGGCTTGACTGTGTCTAACCCCTGGCCAGAGCAGTATTTTAAGTGGAAAGGGGCTTTTCTGTGGCCTCCCTGTCAGCCAACTGTTTGGCAGAAGGGGAAATTCCCCCCCCCCTCAAAAGGAAGGCCCTCAGGCTCCCCTGCATTACTCTTGGAAAGGCCTTCCTCCCCTCAGTCAGGG
The DNA here is from genome assembly GCF_049243985.1 of Paroedura picta. Classification (NCBI taxonomy): domain Eukaryota; kingdom Metazoa; phylum Chordata; class Lepidosauria; order Squamata; family Gekkonidae; genus Paroedura; species Paroedura picta. The sequence goes on along the minus strand of NC_135370.1, from coordinate 91,926,913 downwards.
CCTGTCAGAGGTTCCTTCGCAGCAGGCCTGAAGGGGGGGGGAGCACTCTGCAGCCTCCTGTCAGCTCTGTCAGGGTTCTGAGGCAATTTACAGTTGGACATGACAGTTAGGACAGCCTTGGGGCAAAAAGGGCTGGCACAGTCTGTGTTCCTATCCCCCTTGGCAGCCCTGCTGACCTCCTCTCTCTGCGGTGGTCAGGAGCAGACTGGCAGCCAGACTGGGCTGGGTGAATGGAATTTTGGTCTGTCCTGGTGAGGGGCCAATAGGAAGGCGTGCCTCCCCATTGGCTGCTTGGCCCAGGATGGACACTCGGAGGGCCCAATCAGGAGCCGCTTTGCGGCTCCTAATTGGGCCCTCTGAGTTTTTATCCTGGACAGGGCCCGCCCTAACTCCTCCCCAGGTGGCCTTACCCTTTTACTTAATACCTCAGGATCGGTTAAAGATATTGGCAGTCCTAATTGATGGACCCAAAAAAGCTATAGTTCTAGATTTTAAATTGTGTTTTTGATTTTTAATAATAATAATTGTTCCATTTACACAAGGTAGAAAGGCACCTGATAAATATTTTAATATTTTAGTATTTAAAATATTTTAATATTTTAATATTTTAATATTTTAATATTTTAATATTTTAATATTTTAATATTTTAATATTTTAATATTTTAATATTTTAATATTTTAATATTTTAATATTTTAATATTTTAATATTTTAATATTTTAATATTTATTACATGCCTTTCTGCCTTGTGTAAATGGAACAGAATAAGCCCCATTGCACAGCAGTTAATTGACAGAAAACTGTAGTTAAGGAATTCCAGTAAACCATCATCAGACATCCCGCAAATCCATGGTTTAATTAAGCTTATATTTAGTATGGCTATCTGAATGCAGGCTTCTTGACTATTAGAATTGGGTGAATAACTACATTTAGTCTTAACTATGATTTCATGTGATATCTGAATGCAGACATCCTGGCGTAATCCTGACTCTCTTGGTAATATCCCTCAGAGTACAAAGTGAAGGCAGTGAAACTAGCATTTGTGAGTTTCATCAGATTTTAAGTGTATGTCTGTGATTTGAATCCTGAGCTGATTCTGCACTTACTTTGTTTTTTCCGTTGTGGATCCTGCTGAATTCAGATTGATTTGAACTCAGGTCTTCCTCTATCCCCCTCCCATTGAAACAGAAAGTGGGAAAGCTCAGAGCACAGAGGGGAGCCAAGTGCAGCAGGAGTCTCTTTCTTTTCTTGAAGGGGAGGGGAGAGGATTGGCGACAACAGAGGAGGAGGAATAAATCCAAGAGGCAAATCTCTGCTAAGAAAAGTTAGGGCTTCTGGAGCGCAGTCACTTTAAGACACGGCTTGCAACCAGGAACCAGGAAGTCTTTGAAATGAAATCCTGGCCAATCAGGAAAGATTGCTTTGCTACATTGTTGTAGGCACGAGGCAGGAAGTTAATTTTCAAAAAGCAGAGATCTGCACATTTACTGATGTCGATTTTTGAAATATCTAGGGCTATATCCACTTCTGGATATCGCGGGGGAAAGAGAGGGTCACTCCTGATCAATCATGCATGTTGCAGAGGGAAAATTTAAAGTGCCACAAATCAAAGTGGAAATCAAATTCAGTGTAGACAGCAGGGATATATTTGAACTGGCAGTCGGTAAAAAATCCTGTGCTGACTACACCCTGGTTTCACAAGCCAACCACAGTCAAAATAAATCATGTTTGTTTTCATTTCATCTCAACTGAGCCACTGGGTGGCATTGATTGCTAGTATTCTGTTTGAGCAAGCCTTTTGGGAGATGCTCAGATTGATATTGGGCAGTCTTAAAGGAGATAGCAGCCATACTGCCTAGGTAACTTGTAAGGCTGAGATCAGATTCTGCTCAAGTGTTCTTCTTTATTATTTAAGGATACAATTCTTTATTCTTTACCCCGACTATACCAAATAAGAATAGTTTATCTACTGTTTATAGTTACCTACTATTTATTTAAGATGCAGTTCTTATTCTTTACCTCAAAGACTTGTTTTCAGGTTGGAGTTATTTTTAATTCCTTCTTTTACTTGATCACTTATTCTTCTTCTGGGTTTACTGTTTTAGCATTCAAAGTCTGCAGCTGGAAGATTCCTTTCATAACTAGTACTGAAATGTAATTAAATTATTCCTTCTCAGCTTTTATTAATATCTCTGAAAGAGTTTCTCTCTTCATTGGATGGTAACGCAGAAAAAATCTGATTAGAAAGTTTTCAGTTTTGTATTAAAAACAAGCATACACACATCCAAAATCTCTGTCCAGACAAAGCTCCTTGATTTTTACTGTGCAGGGCAGAGAAAATGTATTCTGGAGAAAATATAGAATTGTATCCACAAAATTGAGCCTCTTGTGGCGCAGAGTGGTAAGGCAGCTGTCTGAAAGCTTTGCCCGTGAGGCTGGGAGTTCAATCCCAGCAGTCGGCTCAAGGTTGACTCAGCCTTCCATCCTTCCGAGGTCGGTAAAATGAGTACCCAGCTTGCTGGGGGGTAAACGGTCATGACTGGGGAAGGCACTGGTAAACCACCCCGTATTGAGTCTGCCATGAAAACGCTAGAGGGCGTCACCCCAAGGGTCAGACATGACCCGGTGCTTGCACAGGGGATACCTTTACCTTTACCTTTATCCACAAAATATGTTCACATTATAGTTACATTATATTTACATAATAAGAATACAAAAGTTGGTTATACTTTTCACATTGATATAATTAATTAAAAATCTATAAGGTAAATAATGCAGAGTCTAGATAAAATGTAACTTGAGAATACATCCCTCACACCATATCAAGGATGAAAATTCCAAGCAACTGCTAATAAACAGTCAAATATTTAACTTTATCAGAAAATCTAGTTTCAATACCATGTTTAGTTATTATTTAGGTATTATTAAAATCTGATGATTTCTTTACACAACTTTATTCTCTGTATATCTAGAGGTCTTACACATTGTGCAATGTGTTGCTCTGGCCTCCTTTCAAGCAGTGTCATGAATTTGTGAGTCCATACCCTTTCATGGCCAGTTGTACCAGTGACCTATGCATGTAAGTATCCTTTTTTTGAGTATTTTAGAATTAGGATTCATAGAGCTGGTGCATGTGTCTGATATAGTTCTACACACAGTTGTGGCCGTGATAAATCCATTTATTAATTATAATTATAACAATTTGTTATATTACAAAATGAAGCAGATTGAAAATTTTACTGAGACTCTGAAATGGCAAACATCTCAATGAAATAATGTTTAGGAAGCTTTTTGTGTGTTCTTGCATGATAATTAGGAAAATAAAATTATGTTTTTTTAAGGTCAGCAGTTGGTAATGCAATATGGTGTCGAGCATTAACAGAATATGCAAGGGCTTGTGCTCAAGCAGGAAAACCTCTTCATGAGTGGCGGGCACATTTTGAGCAATGTGGTATGTAATGTAGGGCTCCAGCACACTACCTTCTCTCCAAGTCTTTGATTAGTTTTTCTGTCTTTTAATCTTGATCTGTATTTATCTCCCCTCCCCCTCTTTTTTCCTTAACTTGATGTTCTACTTCTACCCAGTTTTGCGACCCAGCTTGCAAAACTGGGTAGGAGTAGAATGTGGGGGCAAAAGAAAAAAGAAAAGAAAGAAGAAGAAACCTTTGTCAGGAAGGCAGAGTCCAGACCCAATGCCCAGGTGACCTCAGGTTTTCAAAGAGCTCTGATGAGTCCCACCAGTTCAGATTATTGCTCCCAGCATGAAAATACTACTGGGGGGGGGGGGAGCTTGGTTATCCACATCCTGTCTGTCTGCAGTACCCCAATATTTGGGCTTGCCTTGCCTGTTTGTTTGTTTATTAGAACTCACTTCATCAGATGGATAAACTAACCAATCCCCCCAGTGGAGCTTTATAATTACATATAATTTTTCTGTTGTATTTTTCAGCTGTTGTATGTGAGGAGCATCTTGTGTACAATGAATGTATTGACTGCTGCCCTGTTTCATGTCAACAAAAAACTCAGTGTGTTGGCAGTGAACTTCCATGTGTTGATGGATGCTTCTGCCCAGATGGTAATACAATTTTTCGAGTAATATTTTGGTATAAAGTATCGTCTTTCAGAAAGTTATTATGGTATGCTTACAACTGAAAGCAGAAGGATAATGCCAGGAATGTGCCTGTATCTATTAACTAATCAAAGCTTTGATCAATAAATGTCCCATTCCATAATTGTCGTAAATAATCTAAACTGAAAATAATATTTGGAATGCAGCCGTATAAGTATGGGAAGCTATCTGCTCCTTTTGTCTGCATGCTATGTAATTATTTAGGAATAAACTATATTACCCTATGTCATTTGATACCTGTCTGGCATCATTGGTTTTAGCTATCTGAGAGGAAGTACTGTGTTTCCCTGTAAATAAGACATACCCATAAAATAAGCCGTAGTAGGATTTCAAAGCATTTGTGCAATATAAGCCATACCCCAAAAATAAGACATACCCATAAGCTGTAGCAGGATTTCTAAGTGTTTGCACAATATACGCCATAAAAGTAAAGCTGTGGCTGCTGTTTTACTCAGCACTGTGGGTCTCTCTCCCCCAGCACCAACCAGCAACTGTCTGTGGTAGGGTTGTGGCTGTTTTGATGCCAGCGTTGGAGCATGAAGGAGAGGGGCAGAGCCAGCACCAGTGTGCCAGCCCGCATCCGCAGATGGGTGCAGAGCTCTGTGCTTGCCTGCGGGTGCCAGCTGGTGTGCTGCCAGCATCAATACCCGCGCTCCTCCACGCCATGGCACTGGCTGCCCCAGTCTCTCTCACCTCCCACAAACACCAGTAAAGCTGCTCCTCCCCGGCACTGACCAGCAACAGTCTGTGGGTCTCTCTCACCCCATACAACCACCTTTGTTGATGGCATTGACTAAGTACCAATAAGACACCCCCTGAAAATAAGCCATAGTATGTCTTTTTGAGGAAAAATAAATGTAAGACAGTGTCTTATTTTCTGGGAAACACGGTAGCAGATAAATGGGAAGCTTTCTGTGACCCCATAAGTGGAGCTGCAAGGCCTCAGAGCTGTCGTTTAGAACTTGCCTGGCAGGTAGGAGTGGAAATACTCCTTGCGCTTATCTCTCGCTTCCAGTTCAATAGTGATCACAGCATCAATGCAACAGGGTCATACTTATTTACAAGCTAAGGCTATCAGTCCATTTGACTTTCACAGTTTCAGAGTTTAAACAAAGATTGAATCCAGATTACAATTGTTCCAGATAATTGGATTAATTAAAGTTAACCAGACATAATCTAGTTGATGCATGAAATGTTGAAGTCGACTTGTATTTCAAAATTATTATTTAATTTTGTTCTTATTGTTTCATTCTAGGACTTATTTATGAAAACAGATTATGTGTAAACCCCACAGAATGCCCTTGTGATTACCATGGAACTGTTCACAGAACTGGTTCTGTGATTCATGAAGAATGTAACAATTGGTTTGTAATTTTTAACATTTATTCCCTTAATATTTTATGCATTCCATAGGTTAGAATATGTAAACCAGAAGTGCTTATTTTTGTTAAACATGCACTCTTATAAGTTGTCATTTGCATCTCCACTCAATATTGCTCTTGTTGAAACTTCTGACCTGTTACCTGTGAATTTGGAGTGATAATACTCATTGACAGTAGACAGAATGATTTTGGGGGACAAAGTTAAAATTCTGATTGCATCCAAAATCATGCCTAATTCCATATCTTGGTATATAGACCTGTTGTTGTTGTTAGTTGTGAAGGTAGAAATCTATGGGTCATATCCTACCACTTTACTCAGCTTAGTTTTCCTCCAGTGCCAAGATCTTACCTCAGGAGGAAGAACCTCTTTCACTAAAGTAAGACCCTGTAGGATGGAGGAAGGCTGGGTGGTATGACATAAGTGATTATCTACATTAATAATCAGAGATTGCAAGTCTCTGGGGCCTGACTCAAGAACTAGTAAATTCTTCTCAGTATAACACTGCTGCTCTGTTCTATAAAATATATTGATCTAGCTGAAAAGAGGCTCTGTCTGTTGCTAGCAGGCCATGTACTTAGTCTTGAAAGGCTTCAGAAGTAGAGAGGATATTTTTGATTCTTCTCAAATAACCATGTCTTTGCATACTGACAGGGTGGATTTAACTCATTTTTAGTTTTCTAATTTGGTGTACAGTTTATATGAAACTTGTATCTTCCCCTTTTTAAAAGTTTGCAGTTATGCACCTTTTAATCAGTGTACCATTTTCTCATTAATGTAGAATTACCCATTCATTTCTCCAGAATGATTCATTTTTTATGTTCACAGGTTGAGTTTGGGGTTCTTACCCGGAATAAAAGTAGAATATGAACTGTAGGTTCCCCTCAGTTCTGCCATGCAAGGTGCCCGATTCACCTCAGGACCATATTCTATGTAGAGAAGGGAATTCTCTTTTCTTCGTTGGTTGATCTTGTGACCTGAAATACCATTACTTCCCCCCTGAGGAAACTTGTGTTTTCCCCATCTGATTAACTCTGTATTCAGAGTCTCTGATCTTGCATGGTTTAGTCTCAAGTGACACTGCTTTCTTTTTTTATCCTGCAATTTCCCATTGTCACATAAGGAATTTCTCTTCAGTGTCTTCAGGTTAACAGACATAAATTTGTATTTCAGTACATGTGTTGGAGGAAAGTGGATCTGCACAAATCTTACTTGTCCAGGTATGTCTTTATTCAGATATTTCACACAAGCATTTTATTACTATGAGTTGCAATATGAGTATGTATTGACAGTTTCTATCATTATTTTAAATTTAACCTGTTAATTTTTACTGCCTGTCCTTTTATAGTTATAAAAGCACAGTGATGTCAGAAATTTTTACATAAATGCAATAACAAAATACAGATAGATGCATAACAAAATAAAGATAAATGCATCACACCTTTATGCTAAGTTCTGCAGATCTACAACAATGGTTTTGCTTATTAGTTTGTTTTTACCAAGTTTTTTTTGTTTGTTTGTTTTTGCACACTTGACTACATTACATATACTTCTGGGATTTTTTATGACTTGGCTTTTTAAAGTTTTCGTATAAATATTTTGTATTAAGATTTGTATTATTCTCGTTTATATTTTGTGCATTCTCCATGGAAAAGTGATCAACTGGTTACTTTCTATTTTAAAATTTGGGGATATAGATGGCAGCCAGACAACTTTGAAATGCTAATTATAAGCATGTTTACTTGGGAACAGCCTCCATTGATATCAATAGAACTCATTTTTTAGTAAATATTTTTAGGATTTCTTCTTGTTTTGAAGCATTTAGCTCCCTGCATCCCTAAGCTCTGTCCCATTTCTAGACTCTTCTGATTTTGTTGTTGTTAGGAAGACAGAGTTAGAGTTGATAGCCACCAAGTTCTTCCATCCTTGAAAAGCCTTTTCCAAACACTTACAATTCTGTAAAAATATATTATTTGCTCTAGCTCCAGTCTGGTAAAACTTTCCCACTGCCCATGTGGTTAGGCAGTCTGCTTGATGTGCAGCGGTTACCTCGTTCATATTTGTTTCTTTTGTCAGAAGTTGCTGAGCACTTTTCTCTCATGTGTTCAGCATTTAAAAAGTTTTTTGAGTGATTAAAAAATCCTTAGTATAATCATAGAATCATATAGTTGGGTAGTATCTCTAAGGTAATCTAGTCCAGCCTCCTGTAGAATGTAGGAAATGCACAACTACCTGCCCACCCTCAGTGACCCCAATTCCATGTCCAGATGATGCCTCCCCCCAAAAAACCCCCATAATCTCTGGCCAGTCTGGCCTGGAAGAAATTCACCCCCAGTCCCAAAGTAGCGATTGACATTTTCCTGGGCATGCAAGAAAGGGCCACAAGAGCCAAGCACGAACTCAATCCCTTCTGCACATCCATTTATAATCTGCCTAAATTCACAGAATGACCTTAGGTTGGTGAGATAAGTTTTTGGTAAAATGTGGTATGGATCCTAATTCTGTCAGTTGGATCAATAACTGGTTGACAGATAGTACCCCAAGGGTACTTGTTAATGGTTCAGTATTCTCTTGGAGAAGAGTGACAAGTGGAGTGCCCCAGGGATCTGTCCTGGGGCCTGTGTTGTTTAACATATTTATAAAGTATTTGGATGAAGGATTAGAGGGGATACTTATTAAATTTGCAGACTATACTAAACTGGGAGGGGTAGCAAACACAACAGAAGACAGAATCAGAACACAGGATGAACTTGATAGGCTCGAGAACTTGTCTAAACTGAATAAAATGAAATTCAATAGGTACAAATGTAAAGTTCTCATTTAGGTAGGAAAAGCCATGGATAACAATATAGGATGGGGGAGATTTGTCTTGGCAGTAGTATGTGCGAAAAGGATTTAGGAGTCTTAGTAGACCATACATTGAATATGAGTCAGCAGTGGCTAAAAAGGCAAATAGTATTTTGGTTTGTATCAGAGGGAGTATCGTGTAAAGATCACAGGAGATGATGGTACTCTGCTCTGGTTCAGCCTCACTTTTTTCGCCTTTAGTTATTACTTCATCCATTTGAGAAAATAATGTAGTCAATTCAGGCTTTTAAATCAATACTAGGACATTAATATTAGCCTAAACAGGACTCTACATGTCTGCACATCATAATCTTATAGTGCATTTAAATACTTTATCTTGTGTTGTTGTTAGCTGAATGTTCGATCTCAGGAGACATGCACTTCATGACATTTGATGGACGCAAGTACACATTCCAAGCTACCTGCCAGTATATTCTGGCAAAACCCCTCATCTCTAGTAAATTTGCTGTTACTCTGCAGAATGCTCCTTGTGGACAGGTAAGCCTGTAAAATAATTGTGTTGGTTGTTTGATATCAAGATATATTATGATATATTATGTGCAATATAGAATGGGTATATGGACAGTGATTACTTTCTTAATTTGGGGAAGGAATATAGCTCAGTAATAGAGCACATTTGGCAGTCCTATGTTTAGCACCAGAAATTACTGATCTTAAATAGTTTGGCTGGAGATCAACTGCCTGTAAGACAGCATTGGGCTATATAATTCAGTACAACGCAGCTTCATGTATGACTGATCTAGAGCAGTTAAATTCTTATGATTGGCCCATTATGCACGGCCGCCGAAACGGCGATTTCGGGTCACATGGAAAACGCGGAGGGGGAAGACGCGACGCATACCGGTTATACACGGGGCGGGGCGCGACGGCGGCAAAACCCAGAGTAACCGATTATGCACGCGCCGATCCGGGCGCCGCTTCTGGTTGCGCCCCGCTCACCCGGAAGCTGCGCTTTCTTCCGCGTTTCACTGACGCGGCTTTTTCGGCGGCATGCACCGAATCTGCAGCCGGTTGTAGCCGGCTCCGTGCGTTATCCGTGATTTTAGTCGCCGCCATTCCACCCCGAATGTGCGCTAAAACTCCCATGCATAATGGGTCAAAGTGATAAAAACAACAACAGCATTTGTACCAATGAATGACTGAGATTTTAGGGGATGTATCTTCCATTTCTTAATCTTAATAGCCCAAAAATTGCTGTGCATACATTTCCAATACACTGAAAAAGAACACATAGATAAGAGTCCAGAAATGTTTTAGAGACAAACAAAATTTTCAGGGTATGAGCTTTGAAGAATCAGCTCTCTTCATCAGATATGAATGGCAGACATAGACTATAGCATCTGTCCTTACTCATGACTATATTTTAAACATTGCCACATTTTTACCCTTTTGAGCAGTTGGTTGGTTGGCGGGAGAAGGGAACTCCTGGTTGGTAATTGCTGTTGGTAAATGGACATTTGTCTGACTCAGGGAAATTGCTGTGGCTTTAAACACAGCAACAGATAGATATATGTAGATCTTCAGACTGGAGATCTCTTCACAGAGTTGCTGCATAAAAAGCATTTGCATCCCCACATCAATCTTTTCCCATGTATATATCCCAGCTTGGAAGCTTTTCCTCATCATATATTCAAAATAATGATGATGCTTTATCTTTTTCTGGGAGTTCAAAGAACTGATGGCAGCATTAAACTCAGGCTTGTTAGATAAGCACAATATTTATCTCTTTCCAAAAATGTGTTGTATCAGGTGACAGAATTGAATGGCAACTGATTTCTGTGACTTTATTGATTCAAAGTGTTCCTGGCACTTCCTGGGGATAGGAGGGAGGATCTAAGACAGCTTTCAAATCATAGCTATAAAACTTCAGAAATTAAAACCATACAAAATACATTGTCAGAGTTCAGTAATCCATAACCAAATAGTGTCAGAATCCTCAATAGTAATCTGAAATAGAATTTTCCTGTGCATCTTATAGAGACTGGTAAGGAAGTCTCTGTAGTTTGTGCAGTTGTGTGGTCCCAACTAATAATAGTCGATAGTGTTTATTGGCTTACTGCCTAAAATGAATTCATCAGATTGAAAAAAAAACAACTACATCATTTGTTACGATGTGTAGATGGCATTGGTTTCTTATCTCCAACTTTTTTTCATGCTATCATCTCTTTCCTCCCATTTTTTTTTGGTCATACGTTTGATTGGATCAAGAGAATCAAAAGTGAATCTCTGGTCATGTAATGCGGTGGTACCCAACCACCGGGCCGCAGCCCAGTTCCAGGCCGCGAAGGCCCTGGCACCGGGCTGCGGCTCCCTCTCCCTGCCCCCCCTGCAGTGAGAAACTTCCCAGGCCGCAGGCTTGCGGCCCGGCAAGCTTCTTTTTGTGGGAGGGGGGGAGCGGGAAGCGCGGCCGCCAGTGCAAACGCACATGCGTGGCAGGTCCGTGCATGCACGTTTGCGCCATGAGTTGCTGCAAACGCGTATGCGTTGCACTTTTGTGCATGTGTGGCAGGTCCGTGCATGCGTGTTTCCGCCATGCGTGGCTGCAAACGTGCATGTGTGGCGCTTTTGCGCATGTGCAGCAGGTCCACGCATGCGCGTTTGCGATCACGGCTGTGTGTTTGCGCATGCGCAGCAGCCGGATCACCCCCCCCCACCGGTCCTCAGCCTAATAAAGCTTGCGGACCACTGATGTAATGGATATTTTCTGCCTCCTGATTTCTGCTGCTTTCTCAAGTTTGGTGATTTTCCAGGTTAACAGCAGATTAAGTAGGAAATTTGTACAAATGGTATTCTCTACTCTTTGCATCAGAGCCTCTTGTGGTGCAAGAGCCTCTTGTGGCGCAGAGTGGTAAGGCAGCAATATGCTGTCTGAAGCTGTCTGCCCATGAGGCTGGGAGTTCAATCCCAGCAGCCGGCTCAAGGTTGACTCAGCCTTCCATCCTTCCGAGGTCGGTAAAATGAGTACCCAGCTTGCTGGTGGGTAAACGGTAATGACTGGGGAAGGCACTGGCAAACCACCCCTTATTGAGTCTGCCATGAAAACACTGGAGGGCGTCACCCCAAGGGTCAGACATGACCCGGTGCTTGCACAGGGGATACCTTTACCTTTACTTACTCTTTGCATGAATGAAAGGTCCTTTCGCTCATGTGAGGGTATCTTTGGATTTAATTATGCATGCATCTTTAATCTATCATCTTTTATTATCTGTAATGTAAATAAAGCCTGGCTGAGGTCGTGGGAGGAGTTGTGACTCATTGCCTACCTGATTGGCCACCTGTCCAATGAATGGCCAATCAGGTAGGTTGTCCCACTCCTGGCCACACATAGAAGAAATGCTAGCCCCATCTACTGGACTGACTGCAAAAGGTAAGCCAGCCAGCGTGAGCTGGTGGGGAGGGCCTGGGACTGCTGCCCTGGGTCGGGGGGGCAGGGAGGGAGCTCCTGCCAGCACTCGCCTCCACTGTGAGCAACCCTGCCATGGCCTCACCAAACCTTGGTGGGCCTGTCCGGGGAAGGGTAGCACCCATTGTATTTTTTTTACAACGGACTCTTCAGCTAGTCTTATATAAATGCATACCAACAACAGGTTCATCATTCTGGTTTTTGCTTGTTCAGTGCATTCAGTGAGGATGTCTGAAAGCAAATAACAATTCTCAGAACAGGTAAAAAGTTTTCTTTCTATTTGAAATGATGTCAGTTTATTTGTTTTATTTCTATTTGAAATGAAACCAAAGTATTTCATTTCATAATCTTTATTTCAAAAACCTGAGGCTGTTGGAGAGATCTTTAAAATTCCTTTAAAATGATGCAGTTCCATCACATTCAAACATATATATGCAAATAAAATAACCAAAGAGATTCTGGCTCTTTGAATCAAGAGGGAGTACAGTCATCTAGAGCCTTAAAATTGTTGACATAAATAATCATCAGGTAACAAGTGCTTTTTGAATGATGTGTCATTTTGTTCAAACATTTTTTGAATCAGGCAAGTGATCAGCACAGTTTAACCTTGTCTGAGGCTCAAGTGACAGTATCATTAGATTATGTAGTTGCTTATGTTGAAAAGTGTTATGACTGTAGGAATTTTTGTTAAGTGACTACTGAGTGAGGCACAGATCAAGAGAAAACAGTTGCTGATAGCTAGGTCAGTGTTGTGAAAGAGATAATTCACTTGAACAGAAAATTACTGCAAGTAGGGTTTTAAAAACACATACTTGGAAAAATACATATTCATAATTATTTAGCTAACAGTTACATATACTGCTCCACGGTTTTAAGACATTTCCTCATATTTCTTTTAGATACACTGAAAATTAAACTGGCATGTTTATCTGAGTATATCTAGTCATAGCATTGGGGCTTGAAATTAACAACGTTATCAAGTCATGTATGGCAACACAAACCACACATGATTTGCTATTATGGAAAGTTATATGATATGATATGCTATATCATTGTAGTCCTGGCTTTTCCTATTATGAGACTGGATGTTCCATCTATTAAACCAAGCTGCAAGAGGAGCTAACACAGGATCAACCACGGCAGCAGGAGCTGAGAGGTGGTATGGAACTCAGCTCTTGCTAGGGTTGTGTGTGGCGGTGTCCAAATCGGTGTCTGAATTTCCAGGTCGACGCAGCTAGCGCCAGGCTGTGTGTGTGTGGGGGGGGGAGGGGATGCACCGGTGCATAACTTGGCACACACACACAGGCATGTGCCTGCCTGTGTGTGCGGTGAGTTACGCACCAGCGCCTGCACCTCCCCCCCTCATGATTCTTCTTCCTGCTTGCTGGGGTCAATATTTGCATAAGTAGCTGGCAACTGTCCCAGTTTCTGTGGAAGACAGTGAAGTGGTTTCAGTGGCTAAGGCCTTTCCTTCACAAATCAAGTTAGGAAATCCATTGGAGTGGTTTTTCATGAATGCTACATGCAAAACAATCCTGCAGTTTGGGAGAGCCCTGCTAAACTGCAATATTGAAAGAACTCATTTCTGCAAAGAAATGAAGGTGTTCTATCCAGGTCAGTGGCAGATTGGACAGTGAACTGATGGCCAGGAAAGCCAACACCGCACCAAAACCTACCTGGCAACAAAACAAAACTGGTGGGACTGTTGCTGTGAGTGGGTAGTCCTTGTAACATGTGAGGTGGGCGTAAGCCACCACAACTATGAGCTAGTACTTCCTGTCATGTGCAAGGCAGGCAGGAGTTGGATGAATGTGTGCCAGCAGCCATCGCCTTACTCAAGTTAGATTGACTGCTCTTCCTCCTCTGTGGGGGTTGGGCCATTTCCAAGGGTTGCTTTACAATTCATCCTCCCTCTAAGCTGTTGGGTTTTGTCTGCAAATTTAAATCTCAACAGTGGCTGGTGTTGGTGAGAACAGCTTGCTTGTGTACAAAACCAAATAATAAAACTTTCCGTCAAGATCCAATTCACAAGTTCACCTACTTTTGCAGTGAAAAGTTTTTTATACTCTTTGCCATATATGCTGTGACATATATTCTGAACTCCTCATGGAAAGCCTTTGTATTTTTCATGTTATTTCCCGGATTTCATTCATGTTTTCTGTCCTAATACAGTCACTGTAATCTTTTTTTCATTATAGCCTCTGGGAAATATTTTATTGGTAAGTGAGGTAACTGGAGAGGAATGCATGTGGTGCTTTTTGGCTTTTGCACACTTTTAAAAATTTAAATGAAATTGAAGCAAATAGTATCAACAACATCAACATCAGCAGTCCTAGGTTGGGATGTTGTCAGATTTCCTAGAGCTAGACTACGATCAGATGTGTTTCCTTGGGGCCAGGGACCACCAGTTGGTTGGAAGTTGCAGAGTGGAGTATAGATAGAAAGGCAGTCTCTCAGATATGTGGGGTCCAGACCGTGAATGGCCTTATGGGTGAGTACCAATACCTCCAGGAGCCAGTATAGTTACTGAAGCACAGGATGAATATGTGTCCTGCAGGAAGTTCCTCTGAGTACCCCACCTGCTGCATTCAGGAGCAAGGATAAGGGAAAGCCCACGTAAAGTGAGTTACCAATCTAGAGGGGACCGTTGCATGGATGGCTATGACCAGGTGTTTTGGGGCCAGATAACATTTGGCTTGGCAAAGGTGAAAAAAACACCAGCCGTGCTAGTCTGGAGACCTCCACATATATAGGTAAGGAGGCATCGAAGATCACACCCTAATTTTTGGCTGAGAATGCAACCATTGCACCCCGTCCAGATAGGGCAAGTGTGCTTCCTCGCCTGGTCCTTTCTTACCCTGCCACAGGACCTCTGTCTTTGAATGACTGAGTTTCAGGTGACCCTGACTGAGCTATCCTGTCATTGCTTCCAGACAAAATTGTCTGGAGGATATCTAGGCAGCCCTCCACAAGGAGTTAGAGCTGGGTGTCATCTACATTGGTGGCACCCAAGCCCAAAGCCCCAGACCAGCTGGGCAAGAGGACACATAATTTTTTTAAACAAAGTTGGGGAGAGAATTGCACCTTGTGGAATCCCACAGTGGAAATGGCATTAATGTGATTGTGTTTGCCACCGAAGGGCTGACCCACCAAAGGGCTGACCCTTGGCATCGGCAAGGTGGTATGCTAAGAGCTCATGAACCCCTACATTGAACATTGTCGTGAGCTCAAGTAACACAAGCAGAGCCAACCTTCCCTGGTCCAGTAGTATCTGTAGGTCATCCATTAAGGCAACCAGAATTGTTTTCATGCTATGGTCAGAATAGAATGAATCCAAGACTGTAACTTCACCTAGGTATGCAGCAGTTGGTCTGCGGTGGCCCTTTTAACCACCTTCCCCCAAAATGCTAGATGCAAAACAGGGTGGTAGTGTCATGAACCCCGGTTCCTTATCCGAGTTTCACCTGAATTCTCTTGGAGACTCCCAAGCGAGTGTCATAAATCGCCTATTGGTTCCTGTCCTCCCTTTGCATACCAAAGCATCTAACCGTCAGAACACCTTATCTCATCCTGCTCTCAATGACTTTGCTAGAAGCTGCAAAGTCTCAACACTAGTAACATTTTATTTATGTATTTGATTTTTAGCCCGCCACTCCTGAGAAGGCTCATGGCAGGTTGCAACAGATAAAAATTCCCCAATAAGCCCCCCTAAAATACACAGTCAACAATAGACTATCCAATATCCAAGACAAAACCCCAAGTACCATTTCAGGGGTGGACACGAGGAAACCAGATCTCAAGCTGCCAGTAGCATGATCCAGGTGTGTGTGTGTGTGTGGGGGGGGGGTCCAGATCGTCCTGGTGCGCCGGCCTCAACCATAAACCTGGCAGAAGAGCTCCGTCTTACAGACCCTGTGGAATGCTGAGAGATCCCGTAGGGCCCGTAGCTCTTCTGGGATTCCACCAGGTAGGGACCAAAAAAGCCCTGGCCCTGGTCAAGGCCAAGTGCACTTCCCTCGGTATGATCAGTAAGTTTGTTCCTGCAGAGTGTAAGGCTCTGAGGGGAACATAGAGCAGAAGGCGGGCCCTAAGGTATGTGGGGCCCAGACCACAGAAGGCATATTTTAGCCTGTCCACAGTGTCTTATGGATCCTGAAGGTTTTCTGAATGCTCTGCGGGAACCAATGCCCCAGTCAACTACTGGAAGAGCTGGTCAATGACTGGCACAGCCGAATGTTGGCCACTAATGATGAAATCGCTCTTCGACATTGTATTCAACCCCACCTCAAACAGGCCCCTTGCCACACAGGAACTATGCAAGATATGCGAGCTGAGAAAGCTAGAGTGAGTTTGGAGGAAAACTCATGACAAAGCTTTGAGAACAGGGACTAGGCAGAAGATGCCCGAGTCAAGTCCTTGCAAAGCCAGTTCTCGAGACCACAGGGTTTGTGAAATCCAAAAGGAAGCTTTATTCAAAAGACTAGTACAAAGGCATCTACAGGCAAAGTTCAATGAACAATGAAGGGTGGGGGTGTTGATACTGAACCAGGCCTTCAGGGTAAAGTGGTCTGACCAAGAAATGTCCTTTGCTGCTATCAAGTCAATTTTCAGCCCTGCCCCAAGGATCAGATCTAGGTTGTGGCATGCCGGATGGGTGGGACTGACAACAAATTGCAATAGTCCCAGTGCCGCCACAGATGACACTGGGGGCCTTTCCTCACAAGGACCAATGTTGCCAATTGGTCCCACACAGCGGAAACGCTATTTTTAAAAGTGCAATCTCGGCGTTACGCATACCTGCCTTTTTAGTGGAATTCAGTAGCGTTTCATTCGTTTCCCACAGGTTTCCGGTCTTGCAAAAATCGCTAGACAGGAAGCGATTTTTTCTGTGCTTTGTCCCGCCCCTGGCCGTCAATCAAGCGTACAGCCAATGGGCGGTTGTTATCATGCCCCGGGAAAGCCCCTTTCTCCTTAAGAACAGGTTAAACACACACACACATTGCAACGAATATGCCTTGATTCGTTGCAACGGAGAGACCCATCTAGCTGGCAGCTGGTGTGTGAGCTGGTGATTCATCGTTACCATGCTCCCCCCAAGTGAAAAGAAAAATCCCCCCCTGAATGGGTGCGATTTTCAGCCGAAAATAAAGGGAACTTGCAAACGGGGCTGTGTTGTGCTTGGGGACTTAGGGGAGCTTTAAAGCACTTATGTGGAGGGACTGTAGCCGGAGAAGCCTCGCTGGGTGAATGAAGGCTCGCTGATTCGTTGCTTTCTGCTCGCTCCGAGAAAAAAAAATGGCGATCGCTTCGCCGGAAGTTCGGAGGACAGAACCAGGGGGAGGGACTTTGTTGAAACCGCAACAATGGGACGCACAGGTCTTTTTCGCTAGTGTTGCAGATTGCTTGCAAGAGTGTAGTGCTTTTCGGAGGGTGAATCCACTTTCCCCGATTTCCCTTTAAGCGCTACAACGAATCGCTTTTTGCGGGACTGTTTCAGGAGTGTGGCAGATTGTGTGCGACGTTTTGCGGAACTGCAAATTAGTAGCGTTTACAATTTGCAAGCCTTCTGCTATATTAAAGTCATGCGGAATAGCCCTGAGTCCGAGCCACTAATCAATGAACCAAGAATCAACTTTGGGGGAGGGGCTCTAGAGGTTTCCTAAAGGTATGCTAGTTTATGTGTAATTTAGTTTCAGCCAGGTAAGTCTTTCTTGTGTTCTTTATACATTTCTAATAAAGTTTTCCTGTTTACCACAAGACTGCTTATTGGGATTTTCAATCCTGGGCTTTTAAGTCTTGTATTTAAGGTATAATGTTAAAGGGGTGGTTCAAACAAGCAATTCAAAAGAAAATAAAATGTTTACCTTTCATGGGGTGATTGCCACTGAAGCATCCAGTCCTGGGTAAGTCATGCAAATTAGGTTTTCAAACTTTCTGGTGGTTGCTGCCAGGCCTGGCTCTTACGTTTCCTCTTGAAGGCCAAAGCAGCCTCAGAAAGGATGATGTCTTTTACGAACAGAAAACAAGGCTTGAAGAATGGCAGTACTGGTGGAGGTGGTGGTGGTGGGGGTTTGGTGTAAAAAAATTATTCAAACAAGAAGATAGAGTATAGAAAAGAAAAAGACAGTACATGCTTCATTTTTAAAACTAGGAATATGAAGCTGATGTCACAATATGTCATATAATTTTCCAGTGTACCTATTGTTCCCCTCCAAATTTGTATTTTCATTGTTTACATATACCTCGTGTATATCAATTATTTCTTTCCATCTCGTTATATCAACCAATATAGTCTAAAATTGAGATTCCAATATGTAAGTTTTGCCTTTGATCCATATTCCATCAATATTTCTAACCACTCTGCAAGATCTGGTAAAGATTCTCTTTTCCATCTGGGTGCATTTAAGATCCTGACAGCTGGTAACATTTTAAAAGTTATAAATGTATATTTTAAAAGTTCAATATACATTTTGATACTATATTTAGTAACATGCATTTTGGATCCAGTGCAAGTCTAATTTTCAATATCTTGCATTTTATCGTGAATCATAATCCACTATTTCCCTGTTCTCTGATAAGCGCACTATGATAATATGATGCATTTATTTCATTACATTTCCAACATTTTCCATTATAACTCTTATTAATCTTTAGTGGGGTAACTCTATAAGATATTTTATATCAATTTTCTTTTAACATTTGACATTCAGTAAACTTTAGTTCATTGATCCATACTTATATTCTCTCCACTATTTTGAGCCCATTTTGTTATCCAATCTTTGACTTGCTCTTTCAGAATCATATTGCGAAAGCAATGTGTAAATTTTCCCCAACAGATGTTTTGTATCGCCCATTATCAGTTTTTCAAAAACAGTTTTTTTATCTCAGCTGAACTTCTCTCGTATTCTACTCTTTCATTTTTGAGGTTATTTGGTAATAACCAGAGTATATTCTTTCCTTTTTCCTTAATAGCTCGTCATTATTTTATTTTCTCTTGTTTGTCCATCATGTTCCTGCAGATTAGATTGTCTACTTTCATTCTTGAATTCAAATCATGATAAGCATTAATTAAAGGAAATCATTGGTGAAATTTATGGGCTTAATCTTGCTTTACATTTAAACCATATCCTTGCTTCTGGATCATTCTTAGCGATGCTTCAACCTGTAATTTATTTATTTATTTATTTATTTATTTATTTATTTATTTATTTATTTATTTATTTATTTATTTATTTATTTATTTATTTATTTATTTATTTACCGCCCTCCCCAAGGGCTCAGGGCAGTTTACAGAAAACAGGAAAAGACACAATTAACATATGGTAACAGAGTCGTAGAGGGGGATATCTTTAATATTCATCATCTCTAATTTAATATTACTTCCTTGAAGATCAGTTATTCAGTCTGTGATTCAAACTAATGCTGCTGCTTGTCTGTATAAATTAATATTTAGTATTTCAAGGACTTCCCGTTTTTTTATCCTCTTGTAACACCTTAAATTTTATTCTTGACTTTTTCCTATTTAATATAAATTTATTTATTGTCCTTTGCCATAATTTATTTTTTTCTTCGATATGGATTGGTAACACCTGAAATCATAGAATCATAGAATCATAGAGTTGGAAGGGGCCATACAGGCCATCTAGTCCAACCCCCTGCTCTACGCAGGATCAACCCTAAGCATCCTAAAGTATCCAAGAAAAGTGTGTATCCAACCTTTGCTTAAAGACTGCCAGTAAGGGGGAGCTCACGACCTCCTTAGGCAGCCTATTCCATTGCTGAACTACCCTTGACTGTGAAATTTTTTTTTCCTGATATCAAGCCTATATCGTTGTACTTGTAGTTTAAACCCATTACTGCGTGTCCTCTCCTCTGCAGCCAATGGAAACAGCATCCTGCCCTCCTCCAAGTGACAAACTTTCAAATACTTAAAGAGGGCTATCATGTTCCCCTCTCAACCTCCTTTTCTCCAGGCTGAACATTCCCAAGTCCCTCAACCTATCTTCATAGGGCTTGGTCCTTTGGCCCCAGATCATCTTCGTCGCTCTCCTCTGTACCCCGTCGCTCTCCTCTGTACTCCTCTGTAAATAAAAATGTTAATTTCATTAGTATATTCATTTCAAAGCCTAGTGACTTCCACTGCAGCAACTGAGATGGCGTTCCTTTCTTAAGCACTGGTACTACTGTTGTTTTGAAATTCTTAAGCCCTCTAATGCATTGCTTTTATTTTAGACTAGACATTAAACCCGCTGTATACAAAATACAGCAGCCGCTAGATAGCCCCCCCCCCCCCAAGGACAGGTGGCTTTGAAACCTCCCTCCCCGCCTGGCTCCTGCCGTAATCTGAGGCCTCGGGGCCGGGAAAAGGACAGGGGCGCCGCGTCCATGATGCGGCAGGGCTGTCCCTTTCCCGGGGGTGAAGCCACACCCCTGCTGCCTGCACCAGGCTGGCCTGGCCGGCTACCTGTCATTGTGCTGGGCAGTATGGTAATGGCGGCGTGGGGGGTGGATGGGTCAGGAGGTGCTTTGCGCCTCCTGACTCATCAGGCCAGGGCCAAGGGGCCAATTAGCTCCATGACCCCGGTCTGACAAGCAGAGGGCCCAATCGGCAGGTGCTTTGCCGATTGGGCCCTCCGCTTGTCATGCCGGGGGGAAGGGGTCAATGGGCGCCTTTCCCCATCCCAGACTGGGCCCACCCCAAGGGCCCTTACTGTTTTATTTATACCGCTCCCGCGGAGCAGTTAAAGATTTCAGGTTTTTATGCAAACCTGGGACTTTTCCCCAGGTTTTTAGAAAGATCTGTCTTGTCTATTCAGTCTCTGGATTTAAGTCTTCATAGATTTGGCCATTTTGAGATTTAGATATATTGATGTATGCATTCATACAATTAAAATACTTAAACAGGGTCATGGTTTTTAATTGTTTTGATGTTTAATTTAATTATGAATCTTTTTCTGTTTTAAAAAAAATCTATTAATGAATCTTATTCTGACCTTGCTTCATAATTAACTCCACCAAACCATCCTAAAATGCTTCCCTTTATGATATGCCTAGAACCAAGATGGAGCCTGTATCCAGTCAGTCAGCCTTGTGCTTGACCAGGACCCCAAGAGGCAAGTGACTTTGACCCATTTGGGAGATGTTTTGGTATATGACCAGTACAAAATTAATCTGCCTTATATTGATGGTAAGAAACAATAAATATTCAATTAAAATAATCCTTCCAAGAATGTTATTTTAAATTATGCATATTATCCTGTTTATACAATTGTTTCTTCTATTTACAATTCTATGTCATTGTTTGCTTCTTTTTTCTTTAATTATTTCATCACTTCATAATATCTCAGAAGTTGACTAGCTTGACAACACATCCATGTATTTTTTAGGGGTGTGTGAACTCCACAAAACAATTTTTTCCCCAGAAATGCTTTTTGAAAGTCTAAAAATAAACCACTTTAGTTAAATGTGATGAAAGCGAAAACCCTCTTATGTTACTGTTGTTGTCATTATGACTGTAATTGGAATAACCATCCTTCTGTCAGCAACCACCACCACCACCTTCTTGCTACCATCTACTTTTCTAGAAAGGCTTGCAGGAAAACGGAACACAGCTTCCAGGTCTTCCGTCTGAATCCCATTGTTTTTTGGCTGCCTCTTGCCTGGGTATGTTTGGGAAGATGGTTGATTGTGGAAGTTCTTAGCTTGAGAAAATTCAGAATCTTCTGGAATTGAACTTGTCCTTTAGAGATGTGAGTTGGGGAGGTGAAAATTTTACTATTTGTTGCAGTTGTAAAGTTTAAGTTCATTAGAATATTTCTGAGACACTATCTCATTTTTATGCTGTTTAAGAAAATCTTGATACATTATCTGGACTTTTGTTATTTTAATCTTTAGCTTTGCCATGATTTAAGAATGCTGCATGCATTCTTGCATTCTGCATGCAAACTAGTATAAAATGCAGCATGTGAATGAAGTAGTTATTTCATGCTGTTGTAGGTTTGGGGCTTGTTTAGAACAGTACTCCATTTTTTGTTTTTGTTTTGTTTTTTGCTTTGTTTTGAAAACATGATATGACCATTTTTAAAATGTGATCTTTTCAAAAGCAAAAAATGTAATATTGGCATGGCTACTTCTGTGAGGAAAAAAAGTTAACACCCAGAGCTAGGTTAGAATTCATAAAATTCTGAACTTCAGATTAAAATCTCACTGATGGAGGTATAAAGCCTAGGTCTGATTGTGGAGCAGATAAACAGATATGTAAAGGTTTCCCCAATCTTTTTTTGCCTGGGTAGAATGGTTAAAAAAACCAAACAAGCATAAATCAGACTGTACCAAGTTCCCTTTACTTTTTAAAAAAGAAATTGACAGGTTGAGAGGAGAAGGGGCAGATGGCAATCTTTGGAAGCAGTTTTCAACCCTCCTGCTGTGCGATGCACATTTCAACAGGAAAAAGAAAAGGGGAGAAATGGCTGGAGGAAATTGAGGATCCACAACAAAGGCTTGTCTATAGGTCTGACACTAAAGTGGAATCCCAAATGTTGATTGAACGGGTGTGGCCTTCGGATGGGGGGAAATCCAATGGAGTTCTGTTTGTGAATTTCCTTGGAATCCAAGAAAGGGGAAGAACCAAGTCAATAGGACTTTAAACAATATACAAGATCATGTATTTTCACACAATACTTTGATTAATCTGTATCTGAAGAAACATTGATACAAAATATATAATCAATAACAGTATTAAAATATTGATTAAATGGAGATTAAAAATTCTGAACTCTTAAGAATAAGTTAGGCTACTATTTTTTAATGTTTCTCTAATTTTTCTTTTCTAGATTCTTTTGAAATACGGAAACTTTCCTCAGTATTTTTGCAAATAAAATCATATATTGGATTACAAATATTATATGACTGGGAGGGCTTGAGACTTTATCTCCAAGCTGATGCAAGATGGAAAGATGATTCTGTGGGTCTATGTGGAACATTTAATGGGAACACTGAAGATGATTTTCTGTAAGTGTCATTAAAACTCTTTTTACAGACATACCTTGACTTATCCTGATTATCTAGAATGTTCTTTTCACCCAGTTCAGTAGAATGGTAGAATGGATCATTTTGGTGTATTAGAATAAATCATGTTGGAGAACTTGAATCCATAATAGTCACCTTGAATAAGAGGTGTACTATATTTAGTTGAAATGCCAAACTTTTAAAAATTCTTTCATTTCATGTTCCAATTAGCAGGCACCCTGATTTGTCCCCCCCCCAACTGTTAGCTTCTAGGTAATCTGCTGTGACATGTTTGCAAAACATTTTGTAAATAAAACCTATAATATATTATCTGAGTTTACCTTCATTTAACAGTGTGTTCTTCATCTGAAATGTCCTACTGTCTTTTGCTTGAATGTTTTTAGGGTTTTTTTTTTAATGTGAGAATATGGACTGTGTACTTGGAGTAGTCCATCAGTCACCTAAGCACTTAATCCTTGTCTTTCATGGTAGATTTTAAGTGGTCAGTAGAGGTTGGGTGATTTCTTTGGAAAAGTCTCAAAAATACAGTGACTTCTCCGCATCAACGTTTCTTGCACATTATGGATAAATCAACTATTGTATACATGAACATCAGTTGACAGCCAATATAGAAATCAAATAAATTACATAATAAGAAGCATAAAATGCAATTATGTCTGTTAAAACAAGAGCAGGAGCTTATTATGAGACTGAGCATGATTTATTAATACTGAAAATTAGAATAAAGGTGAAGAAACACATGAAAACATTCTTAGTGCCAAAATACAAAGTAAAATTCCTGAAGTGTTTAAAGGCCATATAAAGAAGAGGTTTGCATCACTAAGATGAAGTG
This sequence comes from Paroedura picta, assembly GCF_049243985.1. Classification (NCBI taxonomy): domain Eukaryota; kingdom Metazoa; phylum Chordata; class Lepidosauria; order Squamata; family Gekkonidae; genus Paroedura; species Paroedura picta. The sequence continues at coordinate 91,903,273 of NC_135370.1, read as the reverse complement.
AACGTGAACTAGAAGAATTATAGGTGGCAACCAGAGATACTTATCAAGGAAGACTGTGCAGAAACTATTGTTGTAGCCAAAAGTAATGAAAACCCAACTATAGGACTTCTGTCTTTGAAGAGTTGACGTTCAGGCGACTGCTTGAGGCATCCCGTCGTTGATTCCAAACATTTGGCAAAGTTGGGGGATAAATTTGGATAGCCATCCATCAGGAGGTAGAGTTGAGTGTCATCCACATATTGGTGCATGAAGTTGTTAAACAAAGTTGGGAGAGAATTGTACCTTGCACTACTCCACAAGGGAGATGGCATTAGTACAATTGCATGTTCCTTATTGCTACCCTCTGTCCATGACCCATAGAAAGGAGATCAGCCATTGGAAAGCTGTCTGTTGTGTCCTGGTGGTGGTGAAGAAGCAAGCTAAAAGCTCGTGATCAACAATGGTGAATGCTGACTTAAAATCAAGTAATGCAAACAGTGCTGACCCACCCTAGTCCAGCTGTTTCCAGCGATCATCAGTTAAGTGACCAGTGCCATTTTGACCCCATGGCCTGGTCAGAGTCATAGAATCGTGGAGTTGGAAGGAAGGGGGCATACAGGCCATCTATTCCAACCCCCTGCTCAATGCAGGATGAGCCTAAAGCATCAAGGATATGTCCAAATTCCTCACAGTTGACACCTAATTGACTATTATTTTGATACCCTCCTTCGAGGGAATGAACTACCCTAAATAATTATGTTGGTTGCGAGCTCGTGGATGTGATGGAAACAACATAATGCTTGTTTTACAGTCTTCACTTCCATCTCATAGGCTTTCATAAGTCTCCTATAAGATGTTCTCGAAGTTCTTCACAAGTTTTCCTCCAAACTCACTCAAGTAGTCTTTGCTCCGTTCTCATGTAGCTCCACTGTATACCAACGAGTCCACCGGATATTGGGGGAGAGAGGATGTTGGGGAGTGCTCATGGATGGCAGTCAACATTTGACTATGCAATTGTTGATCATATCAGCCAATGAGACACTGGGGACTATTGAATCCTGCAGATCCATAAGTCTTTGTGGGTGGGCTAAAATATGCCCTCCATCCAAATGGGGTGGGGGTGGCATACAGTGCCGAGCCTTCAGGGCATAGTGGTTCAACCATGATATAGCATTGGCCTCAGTCAGGTCCACTTCCAACCCGGCACTGAAGATCAAGTCCAGGGTGTGGTCTGCTTGATGGATGGGGCCAGCAGCAAACTGCAAGGACCCCAGTGTTGCCCTGGACAACACCAGGTTTCGGCCATTTCCAGAGGGTGGAAGATCCTCACGGACATAGAAATCTTCCAAAACGAACAGTCTAGGGCACTGCAGTGCCCAGATGGCCACCACCTCCAGCAGTCCTGACAGGGCATCTGGCCATGAGTTGGGAATCCAGTATGCCACCCAGATAGCCAAGCTCTTGGCTGTGTCCCTCCTGAGACAAACACATTCAAGACTTGGGACCATTGGGGCTGTGAGCACCCTGAGGGTATAAGCCTTCTGGAACAGAATCACTACCCTTCCCTGGCCTGAAGTCTGTGACTAATGATGGTTCCAAGAAATCAGGTGGGGCAAGCTCTTTTAAGGCAACAATTTCACTCTTCCCTCACCCAGATCTTGATTTTGTCTGATGAAGTGTGCATGCCCACGAAAACTCATGTCTTGAATAAATCTTTGTTGATTTTAAAGGTGCTATTGGACTCAATTTTTGTTGTACCAATGTTAAAGTTAATAAATGATAAAACAACAGTCCCAAAATGTAGTAAAAAGCCATCCCTAGCATGTGTTTAGCCTCGTTAGAACCAATCTATGTTCTTTTGTAAGTGAAAGGCTGCCATGCTATTAATTTGAATGGATCTAGATTGTACTTACTATTTTTCTAATGTCCTTTTGTAACAATATTGTTTTATTTTTTTAATGAAATAAAAAAGATCTCCAGTAGGAGTGCCAGAAAGTACACCTCAGCTTTTTGGAAATGCCTGGAAAACTTCATCAGCCTGTGGTTCTGAGCAAGATAATTCACCGGTGGATCCATGTGATGTTCACCTGCAAGCAGGTGAGTTCAAAGATGAAGGTATCTGTAAACATACTTTGAAAAATACTATTAAGTTGCAATATTACAGCATTATTCTAAAGAATAAGAGCCTCTTGTGGCGCAGAGTGGTAAGGCAGCCGTCTGAAAGCTTTGCCCATGAGGCTGGGAGTTCGATCCCAGCAGCCGGCTCAAGGTTGACTCAGCCTTCCATCCTTGAGGTCGGTAAAATAAGTACCCAGCTTGCTGGGGGGTAAATGGTAATGACTGGGGAAGGCACTGGCAAACCACCCCGTATTGAGTCTGCCATGAAAACACTGGAGGGCGTCACCCCAAGGGTCAGACATGACTCGGTGCTTGCACAGGGGATACCTTTACCTTTACCTTTATTCTAAAGAATGCATTGTTGCCATAGGCCAAGTTCTTATCTAGGACCAAGAGAGTATGATAGTTATTACAGTTAAACTAGTGATTTTTTAGGGAAATAGCGTAAACTATCCCCACTTATTTAAAAAGTTTTAATTAAAAGGCATCTAATTTTTAGTAAAGTGGGTATAGCAGTTTATAAAGGTAGCACTAATCTTAAACTGCAGAAAGCATTATGGGACAAGAATGGAAATCTACCAGTGTAAATGTATAATTAAAATTAAAAAATGTATTTCATGATTTATGAGATTACACATGTGGGATGGGATGATGAAAATGACATGGAAGAGGCCCCATTTTGCAAATTTATACTGGGCTTCGTACAAAAAAATGGTCTCCTGGATAGGAAAGATTTGGGATAGCTATTTTTAGGTACGATACGATACGATAACATTTATTGTATGTAGCCAAAGGCCAATACAAAACACAATTAAAACAATATGGCACAAATATAAATAAATAGAACAATATTTCTCCAATATTGTGTACCTAAAAATGTAAACATGGACAACTAAGTTACAATAAAAGGGATAAAATGGTGTATCAAGGTGGAGGCTCCTGTAAAAATGCATTAGCTCGAATCTTCCTGGCAGCCAGAGCAAAAAGTGCCACCCTATATGAGATATAGGGGTCGACATCTGATAACAGATAGGTGACTTTGTTAAAATCAGAAATAGGGTGAGAGTTTGGTAATAACTTGGCAAGGAATTTGCCCCTGGGTTCGGAGTACAGGGGACAAGCCAAAACATAGTGGGGCAGGTCCTCCACAGATGGATTTCCACATATGCACAGGTGTTGGGCTGTTGGTATTCGGAGATATCGCCCAGAGAGCATGGCTGATGGCATCATTTCAAACCGCAAAGATGTTAGGGCCATTCTAAGATTACGTGTTGTTATATTTACTAAATATGATGCTCTAGAATGGTCTTTTTAAATTGTTTTATACCATGGGGCTGCTTGTGATAGCTGTATTGAAGAGTGGTCAATCAGTGAGTCAGCTTTGAACACCCAATCACGTAAATCAGAAATATTGGCTGATGTATGCAGTAAGTCATCTGGTATGGTATAGCGTGAAAGAATGGAGCTAAAATAATCAGACCGAGTCCTGTCTTTGCTCAATAAGAGCTTAAAACTTTGATGGCTTAAAGAATCTAATTTGGTTGTGATGTCTTTCTTCCAAGATTTCAGAATAGCTAAGTGGGCACGGGCTTTGAGTGAGGGATTTTTTAGGTAGACTTTTACTAAAACATGTTTTTTCTGTTACTTTAACAGCCTCTTATTCAACAGAAGCTTGCAGCATAATTACGAAAGAACTCTTTGCCTCATGCTTTTCCTATCTGAGCCCTCTCCCATATTTTGAACAGTGTAGAAGAGATACCTGCAAATGTGGCCAGATCTGTATGTGTTCTGCTCTAGCTCATTATGCTCATCAGTGCTATAGATTTGGAGTAGTCATAGATTTTCGGAGTAATGTCCCAGAATGTGGTAAGTTGTTTTTCAGTCCATGTTTAATTTGACATCTTGCACAAATTTCAAATCAGATTTCAAATGAAATGTGAGTTTGAAATAACTCTCTGAATTGAATTCTTTTTTTGATATATTAAGCAGAAATGTTGTTTTTTGTACTTTGGTTGAATTTTTTTAACCAAATCTGAAATTCTGTTGCTGCTTCTTCAGCTGACCCTTTAAAAGTTCTTCCCCCTTTAACTCATTAATACCATAATATGGATGTATTGGTTTGAATACTTAAGTTCTACTACAGACTTTTTCAACCAGGGTTTCATGAAACCCTGGGGTTTCTTGATGGCCTCGGGATTTCCTGAATGAGTGGATGTCATGGCTCCTCCAGGCCAGCACTATGGGAGTTCATTAATTTTAATATATTTTTTAAATCTGTTAAATGTTTATTAGGTGATATGACCACATATGATCATGTTGACCCGCCCCCTCTTCAAAAATGGCCAATGATGGACCTAGAGGGGGTGGGAAGGGATGGTGTCTGGTCGGGCATGTATACAGCTATGCTTCCCAACCATATTCTGCATGGTTATATCACTTCTGGGATTTTTTGTAGCCTGAAGAATGTTTAAGGGGTTTCTCAACAATAAACAAGTTGAGAAAGGCTGTACTACTTTGCAAGTATGAAAATGAAGTATAAGGGTGTCGGTGGGAGCAGAATTTGTACACACTGAGTGCTATAAATAAGTTAAACTTTTGTTTGTGTCTGTGTAGTAGGAAACATACATTCCTTGTACATTGCTGGCTGTAAAATGTGTGATTTATTTTTAGCCAGCTAAGTTGTGGCTGGATTGTTCATGTTTAGTGAATTTTATCACAGTGTGTGGGATGAAATACCGGGCAGACCTTTGGGAACGGATTGTTTTTGATGCTTTAGCTTTGTAATGTGAGAAGTCTGTTTCATTTGCTAGCTCTTTCATGTGAAGATACAAAGGAGTACAGTACCTGTGTATCTACCTGTGGCAGAACTTGCCAAGCAATCTCCATGCCAGAGACGTGCAGTGGTGATTGTGCTGAAGGTTGCACCTGCCCTCCTGGAATGTATTTGAACAGCAAAACTGACAGATGTGTACAACAGTAGGTATATTTACAGTGCAGACATTGTCATTTTATCTGACTGAGGCTGAAAATTGAATGTATCTTTCCTATAGCACCACAGACTTTCTATTTTCGGTACTTTTGCCACATCCACCCATAAATATAAGACAGTGCTATTCCAGTGAACTGTCAAGGTCCTCCCAGACCTTGAGATGCTTTTCCTTTCAGTTGACTGAATCACTGATTAGGCAGCAGTGCTGGGGGAATTAGCACCTATTCTGATTCTGTGTACAAGCGTTCCTGCTCGTTCCACGTATACCACAAATTCCAGCTGGATGTGCTGGTTGTGACACTTGTGTTACAGGCTGGCATGGGCTCACAGCAGTTTAAAAGAACCATAAGGTTTATCTACTAAGGCAGGTTCTGCTGAAAATAAGTGTAGTACAGCTGGAATAGTTACAGTTCTCTTAGAGCTGTTCTCACTTAACAGTTCTGATAGAATTTTCTCAGCTCACCTACTTCACAGGGTATCTGTTGTAGGGAGAGGAAGAGTACTGAATTTTTAAGGAGATATTTTTTAAAGGATATTAGTAAGGAATGGTAGTTACATAAAAAGTCGAGCTCCAGACAATATATAGAATTAGATTCTCTAAGAATATGGAACTCACATTCAGAAATGGTGGCTAAGAACCACCATTCTGTAAATGAAAACTATGGCATAAAGTTAAGTAAATAACATCTACTATGCCATAATAAAGGTCAGAAAGATTTCAAGATGTTTGCACATAAAGCCCTATCTTGGACCAAAATAATATGCTCAGGGTGCATTCTGCTGTATATAGCCAAAAGTGAATGTTTTATAGAAAGTAGATTGATTTGTATTGTAGGTGTTAGGGAAAGAAGAGAAGATAATGCAATCCCATTTAGGAATGATTAAGCAGCCCTGTAACTCTGTGAGAGAGGGTGGGAGAAGAGCAGGGAGGAGAAGGAAAGGGAGTGAAATTATTTTGCCAGAATGTTTGACACAAAGTTGTTATGTGTGCAATACAGTAAATGGTGGGGAAAAAAACTGGATTGCAACATATATTAAAAGAGGCACAACCAGTCAGTCTTCATTGAGTCCATAAGGTGCCAAAGTTCTAAGAGTGTAGATCCAGAATGGTTAACTGCCTGGGGAGTAGATTGGCAGGAATGGGGACTTGTTTTGCCACCCACAAGTGTAGCTCCTTATCAGTATGACTGAAGGTCACAAAGTGCTGCATGAGAGCATATATAGCTTCTCTGTTCTCAGATATGAGTTTTAACAGGTTTGTAGAAAAACCCACATAAAGGAATTTACATAGATGTTATGAATTTCCTCCAGCCCAAGCTGTATTCTGGAAATTTGTGTGTGTGTATGTGGGAGCTTAAAAATCTTAAAGGACGATGCAGTAAAAGTGCTACACTCAATATGCCAGCAAATTTGGAAAACTCAGCAATGGCCACAGGATTGGAAAAGGTCAGTTTACATTCCAATCCCAAAGAAGGGCAATGCCAAAGAATGTTCAAACTACCGCACCATTGCACTCATTTCTCATGCTAGCAAAGTTATGCTCAAAATCCTACAAGCTAGGCTCCAGCAATATGTGGACCGAGAACTTCCAGAAGTACAGGCAGGATTTCGAAGAGGTAGAGGAACTAGAGATCAAATTGCCAACATACGCTGGATCATGGAAAAAGCTAGGGAGTTCCAGAAGAACGTCTACTTCTGCTTCATTGACTATGCTAAAGCCTTTGATTGTGTGGAGCACAACAAATTGTGGCAAGTTCTTAAAGAGATGGGAATACCAGAGCATCTTATTTGTCTCTTGAGAAATTTATATGCAGGTCAAGAAGCAACAGTGAGAACTGAACATGGAATCACGGATTGGTTCAAAATTGAGAAAGGAGTTCGGCAAGGCTGTATACTGTCGCCTTGCCTATTTAACTTGTATGCGGAGCACATCATGAGAAAGGCGGGATTAGAGGAGTCACAAATTGGGATCAAGATTGCAGGGAGAAATATCAACAACCTCAGATATGCAGATGATACCACTCTAATGGCAGAAAGTGAAGAGGAACTAAAGAGCCTGTTGATGCGGGTGAAGGAGGAGAGTGCAAAAGTTGGCTTGAAACTCAACATCAAGAAAACAAAGATCATGGCAGCCGGCCCTCTCAATTCCTGGCAAATAGATGGGGAAGAAATGGAGATAGTGACAGATTTTATTTTCCTCGGCTCCAAGATCACTGCAGATGGGGACTGCAGCAAAGAAATTAAAAGACGCTTGCTCCTAGGGAGGAAAGCTATGGCAAATCTAGACAGCATCCTAAAAAGCAGAGACATCACCCTACCAACAAAAGTGCGTTTAGTCAAGGCTATGGTATTCCCAGTTGCAATGTATGGCTGCGAAAGTTGGACCATAAGGAAGGCCGAGCGTCAAAGAATTGAGGCTTTTGAACTCTGGTGCTGGAGAAGACTCTTGCGAGTCCCTTGGACTGCAAGGCGAACAAACCGGTCAGTCCTAGAGGAGATAAGGCCGGACTGCTCCTTAGAAGGCCAGATCCTGAAGATGAAACTCAAATACTTTGGCCACCTCATGAGAAGGAAGGACTCCCTGGAGAAGAGCCTAATGCTGGGAGTGATCGAGGGCAAAAGAAGAAGGGGACGACAGAGAATGAGGTGGATGGATGGAGTCACTGAAGCAGTAGGTGCAAACTTAAAAGGACTCCAGGGAATGGTAGAGGACAGGAAGGCCTGGAGGATCATTGTCCATGGGGTCGCGATGGGTCGGACACGACTTCGCACATAACAACAACATGTGGGAGCAGGGAGGATCATTTCACAATGAAATTGGAGTCACTGTGGGTAGGCAGATAGTTATGAGTTCCTGCATTGTGCAGGGGGTTGATGACCCTGATTCTATAATATAACCAATCCCTTTTGAATCAGTTGATGAAAGAGTTGATGTAAAAGGTCTTGTCATTGGATGAGTTGTGGAATGTGTGTCTCTTAACAGAAAAGGCACATACTACACAATGCCTACAAGGGAAATTCCTATGAGGGATCCCTCTGCCATCTGCTGTAGTTTTGTCAGTTCTAGGTTCATTAATTCTGCTCCTAACATGTCCTGAAGGTTTCTAGACTGTTCGTAAGCAAAGAAAGGAGGAGTGTTGCATATGGCAATATTAGATACTGGAAATGCTAATGTTTCTGATCAAATTATATGTTCTGTTTTTGTATGCCATGCTGAAAGGGAATAGTTTTAATAATGTAACTTTATAGTCGCTTGGAAAGCTCCTGTTTTTCACTGTTGGCATTTCCGCACTTCTTTAAAAATAGCGTTACGCCAGCTGAGTGGCGTACCGCTAAATAAAATTGTGCCTTCCGGCCCCTCCTCACCTTTTTTGCTATCTCGCTCTTCTCTGCTGCCATTTCTCACTTCTTCCCCTCCACAAGTGCTGCTGGATATGGCAGAAGAGAGCAACACTATTTATATGCGACTCTCTTCTACCTGTCAATCAAGCCAGGCAACCAATCCCCTTTCTCCATGCTTTAAAGGGTCTGCAATACCCACTATTTTATTTTTAAAAGTAGTACTTCTCTATTGAAACACATATGCATCTAATCATAGATGCATAGTGCTTCTTTATTGCCACCCCTTATGGAATCATGAGTCTTGCTTCTTTTAAAAATAAATCTCGTACCTGATTGCAGGGGGTGGGGACGCTTGGAGAGGCATGCTTTGCGCTCCCCAGGAGAAGGGAGAGGGAGGCAGGTGCGAGAGAGGGACATTGGAAGGCGGAGATAGCGCTGCTTCTTCTCCATAATTTTTTTTTCTTTGCTGGTGGTGGTGGCCTGCTGGTTGCTCTCTGGTAGGTAGCGCTACATATGTTGGTGAATCCATTTTTGGAATTCACCAACTAGCACTTTAAAATGGTGGATATAGCCAGTTGGTTGCTGCTTGGATGTTGGATGCTGGCAACGTCATGTGGAGGGGCCGGAATATAACGACTACTCACAGTAAACATTACACTATATTTAAAGGGTGTGTTTCCAGCTTGTGATTTATACAATTGAAACTAAATTTTGTTTTCTCCCCTTTTTAGAAGTGAATGCCCCTGCTATTTCCAGGGTATTGACTATACTCCTGGAGAGAACATTATTACATCTTTGGGAAAATGGTAAGTTGCTCTGACTTTTTCGGATGTAACATATTTCTGTGGGCTCGTCATTACCAAGCACACTTATCACATCGCACTTCTGTTTCATTTTTCCCCATTAGTATTTTTGTTAAAGGCTGCTTTTTTCAACCTGACAACTGATGAATAGACCCCAAAATATTTATCAGACTTCAAGGTACCATGGAAGTGAAGTCAGTTGGCCATGCCCCCTTGTCACACCCCGATGTAGCTTACTGTAGTGGTTAAGAGTGGCGGCTTATAATCTGGCAAGTTGTATTTGATTCTCCGCTCCTCCACATGCAACCAGCTGGGTGACCTTGAGCTAGACACAGTACAAAACTGTTCTGACTGAGCAGTAATATCAGGGCTCTCTCAGCCCTCGCAGGGTATCTGTTGTGGGGAGAGGAAAAGGAAGGTGATGTTAAGCCGTTTTGAGACTCCTTCCAGTAGAGAAAAGTGGCATATATAAACCAACTTTTCTTCCATATGCAAATAAAAATAAAATTTAAATAGGCAAATAAACAGAAAAGCCAGCCCCCATCTCCTTATCTACCACACTTTGCCTGCAATGCCACATTTGCAAATAAAAATAAAATTAACATATGCAAATAAAAATATGCCTCCTCCCATTCAAGATAGCACCAGTGTCTAACAGAAGGCCCATCAGGCCAGCTTCCTCTGCCACAAGGGAAGAAGGCAACAAGATTGAGCATGGCACTGGAGACCAGCTTGAATCAGTGGAGCCTAGAAGCATCGAAGCCTGGGAAATGGTGGAGGCTGGGAGAGGTGGTGGCATACAGCCCAAAAGCTCCAGAGGCTTTCAGGTGCCAGTGGACATTGAGAGAGGCAGCAGCAGTGGGACAGGCAGGCCATCAGTGGGAACCAGAGGAGGCCAAAGATGGCAGAGAGTGGCTCAATGACATGAGAGTCTGGTGGGGGTTGGCAGATGATGGGAAGCAGGGCAAAGCACATTCCAGAAGCCTAGGCAGCCACATCCAGTCAGATCTGGGTACCACTCTGGCTGGGATAGGCATACCCCATGCCAAGGGTCTGATAGCTGGTGGCAGGACCAGCCATCTCAGGAGGACAGGCCCGGGCCAATCGGCTGGGCCCAGCCATGACAAATTTGTGGAAGAGGACAAAGATGCATCAGGAAGCAGGAAGAATAAGGGCTTGGGTAATCAGGAGAGTAGCAGCCAAGGTCGAGCTGAGGCTGGCATTGGCAGGCAGAAGCGTTGCTGTGGCATTGACTACCAGCTCAGTGTGGCTGCCATCTTGCAATCCCCTACACTACAGTACATCTCAGGGGATCTTGTGGCACACTGCAGTACACTGGGTGAAAAACCATGGTGCTTTCAAGACATGTGTCTCGACATCTTCTCTATAAGTGATGATAATGTTCATGTCTTACCATATATAGTCACATATAAGCCGAGTTTTCCAGCAGTTTTTTGCACTTAAAAGATCTCCTCTGCGTGTACGCAGGTAATTGGTTAACAGCCTGCCCCCAACCAGCCAATTGCAGCATTGCATTTGCAACCTAAGCTTTTTGCGAGTGAGCTAGTGGCCTCCAGTTAACTTTTGCTTTCTGCAAAGATCTTAAAAACTATGCTCTTTGCAAGTGAGCTACTTGCTCCCAGCTAACTATTTCCTTCTGCAAATATCTCGAAAGCTTACTCTGGCAGCTTGTAGGAGATCAGTGGTTTGACTGAGGGATTCTGATATTTTCCCCTTCTTTTCCTAATCACTTTTTGTGGGTGGGGTGGGTTTTTGGGGGTGCTTTGGGATTTACTGTTTTTTCAGTGTTTCTTCTCTTATTTGAGGAGCAGCATTGCTTGCCTTTTCTTCTTGGGGTTGTGTTTCTTTTAAAAGTTGATTTTTACAGTTCTTTCTTTCAGTTTTCAGTTTTACAGTTCTTTTTTTCAGTGTTTTGTTCTGGGGGACACTGTAGCCCCCAGTTTGGTAGGTATCGTACTTGTCGTAGTAGGTTGCCAACTTTGGGTACTATTGTTCTGCTCTGGGTTGCTGGCCTGGGGGGCACTGTTTGGTTCTCCTGCCAGAGCTGTTCTCACAGAGCAGTTCTGTCAGTGCTCTCTCAGGGTGTCTGGCATCAAGAGAGGAAGGGAATGCAATTGTAAGCCACTTAGAGACTCCTTTGGTTTGTGAAAAGCGGAGTACAAACCCCAGCAGCTATTTATCCTCTTGACTGTTCTGTATTTGTTGCGCGGGGGGGGGGGGGGGAGGCTGGATGGGAGAGCCTGTGATGATTGAGCATGGATTAAGCATTTAGGCCATCCTGTAAATTTACCAGTAACTGCTGCATTTCCCAGTGAGTCAATAATTTTGCCCAGATTTTGTGGTAAAATTAAGTGCCTCAGCTTATATGCGAGTATACACGGTATATTATTTTTGCAAAAATATCACAAGTTTCAAGCCTACTTTGGAAAGCTGTCGAGAGAATCATTCAGACTCTTGGGAGTTGTCAAATGTTCCTAGGACATTTTAAAATAGCCTGTGTTTATTGTGTTTATTATTAAGACAAAACCATTATAACATTTTTGCTGTGCTTGTAGGTTTTTGTTTTGTTTTATAAGGAAAATAGCTCTTTTTTGTAAAGCATCTTATATAAAAGTGGTCCTTTCTGAATAAAAGTAGACATTTATGAATGAGATTGATCACTCCTTTCACATTTATCCTGGAATCTGGGGTTACTTAAAATGTGACTTGTATTTTCATTGGGTAGTTGTTGAAAGAAAGTATCTTATAAGACCTCTCTAACAGATGAGATGAGCCTCTTGTGGCGCAGAGTGGTAAGGCAGCTGTCTGAAAGCTTTGCCCATGAGGCTGGGAGTTCGATCCCAGCAGCCGGCTCAAGGTTGACTCAGCCTTCCATCCTTCCGAGGTCGGTAAAATCAGTACCCAGCTTGCTGGGGGGTAAAATCGGTAATGACTGGGGAAGGCACTGGCAAACCACCCCGTATTGAGTCTGCCATGAAAACGCTAGAGGGCGTCACCCAAAGGGTCAGACATGACCCGGTGCTTGCACCGGGGATACCTTTTTAACAGATGAGAATATGGCATACTGTGTCTTTGGATAGCACCTAAACAAAACCTGCACATATATCTATATATTTTTATGTGGGGTATGTGTGTGTCCACATTAAATATCCAGCAGCAAATATGAAATAGGCAAATAAATATGTGTACAGTCTACTAAATTTGCATAGCTATCTGTATGCAAGTATGTGTGTATACATGTATTAAATGTGCAATCTAAGAAATTTAATGTCTATCCCAGTGATTCTTATCAGATCCCCCCTGGTTATTTTTGCATTTTTATACAAATCTTGGAGGATATTCAGAACTTCGTGAGCAAACAGGGATTGTATTTATTTTAAACAGTTTCAAGCCAGATTTCCATTCTGTCAGGGTCCACAAGATGACTGTGAGACTCCCCTGTCCACAGGTCAGGCTCCTTACCCTCTGTAGTTTCCCCATATGAAAGGGAAGTGAAGAGGAAGTCCCCAGTTCAGCATCGGAATTGGGAAGGAATTGGGTTCTGGCACCTTAGTCTTCTAATTTCCCTGGCTTTCTATCCTTCTAGGAGGTCAGTCGCTTGTTCGCCTGCCTGCCTGCCTGCCTGCCTGCCTGCCTACCTGGTGTACCTTCCCTTTTATAGGATTCCCTACCTAGACCTGGCCTGCATCCAGTCCCTTTCTATGTGCTCCACCAGGGAAGCCTATTTTGGAAAGAAAAATAAGTATTTCCTGTCTCTTCCTGTGCTGCCTGCCCCCCTGCTTGCTCCTTCCCCTGGCTGTTCAGGAATGCCTCTTAACATCTCCCACCCTTGCCTTGCCTACTTATCACACCCTTTCCAGAAGCTGCCTGGCTCCTGCCGACCTCTCTCTCCCAGCATTCTTGGCATGGGTGACTTCAGGCCCTAGCTCCCCTCAACCAGTGTGTGGTTGAATTAGAGTACATGTCCGCTTCCAACAACAGCACACATAAAAATGTAATACATTTGAACAATTAAAAGTACAATTAAAACTGTAAAATAATTCAAACACATAAACAGCACTCAGAGGAGGAACAGTAAACCCTATTGGGGATATGCCAGATGATGCAGAAAGGAGTGAGAAACCAGTACTGGAAGACAAACTGCCAGGGAGTGATCTCCAAAGTTTTGGTGATACAATTGAGAAGGCCCTTCCTTGAGTTGAGACCTGTCTAGTTTCATAAGTCAGAATGGTACATTTGAGGGTAATCTCTGTACTTGCAGCGCCTTCTGACAGAAGGCTGCTTGCCTACATGTTCTTTATATAGTGACTCACAGCAAATAGGAATCAAATCTATCACCAAGGAGTTAAATGATGCCTGAGCATGATGCTGTAAGCATCTCAGTCTTGTTAGCGCATAGGCACAGTGATGAGTAATAGGGATCATTTACTGAATTTTAAAGAAGTTGCCTGTTTTTATGTCCTCCTAATTTTGTACAGTTAAACTAGTTAAAAGCCTGTTGTCATTTCAGGCACTCCTAGCACCTATTCCTGGTTGAACCCTCTTTTTGCTATCTGGCCACAGCACAGGCTTGCTCTTCTTTGATAGTAACTGCAGCATTATAGAATGTCCTGCTCAAGGAAATATGGAGGGTTCTGTGAGCTGCAAGGGTTATGCAAAAAGTGGCATATAAATATTACATGAGGGACATTTGGTGATACAGGTGTATATTGGGTGGATGGTAGTGGAATTAAAGGATAAGAATCACTGTTATTCTCCCACTCTGTATGTCTTTGTATCCATCTAAATATAATGTATAATTTTGCATATTTATGATAAATAAGCTTATATACATTGTCATTACTGGATTCTTTAATTCAGTGGTAGATACAAGATTCTGAGGGACTGCAATGCATGTGCAATTTTACCATGGTCCAATTTTTTCAACCAAATTGCTAAGTGGATTATTTAAAGCTCATACTTTTTATATTTTCCTTTCAGCCACTGCAGAAATGGGGTGATGAACTGTGAGAATAGTAATATTGGTATGTAAAATTTAATTATGTTAACTCCAAATTCTCTAACATTCTTGAGAGAGCCATTACAGCATAGTGATTCATTTGTTGGACTGGGACTAAATTCAGTCTTCCTTTCTACCAACAAGATCACTGACTGACTTTGGGCAAGTCATTCTCCCTCAGCGTACCGGTCACATTGAGGGAAAAATGGGAAGGGGGGGGGGAAACCTTGCATGCACACGGGACTAAAGGCAGGACAAAAATTAAAATAATTGAAATTGAGTTAGGAATGGAGTATGCTGCTTTCTGGGTCTTCATGGTGCCATCTGAAAGTATATGAACATTAATAGCAGTGCCATTATGTGAATTTTAGCCAAATAGAAGCATTTCTGCTCGTGCTGGAATGGGGGCTATAAGCATCTTGGTCTTTTTAGCTCATGGGTATAGTGATGGGTAATAGGCATCATTTACTGAATCGCTACTTGTCAGACTACTTATGAAATATATAAAAACCTTACCAGAAAAAAAAGATGATTATGATCCTCAGAAGAAAACCAGGATAGTGTACTTGAGGGACTGTCTGTCTCCCTATGCCACCCACAGGGCTCTTCACTCTGTAGGTATAAATAGGTTGGTGATCCTTGGTCTGTGCCAAGTTCGCCTGGCCCTACCTGGTGGAATGAGCTGAGAGAGCTAAGGGCATTTTCGGAGCTAACTCTGTTTCTCAGGGCCTGTAAGACAGCTCTTCCACCAGGCATTTGATTGGGGCTGGCTGGACAGAATATCCTCTAGTGTCTCCACTGGTAACATCATCCCTGGAGACTTGGCAGATTGGGGGAGGCAGGGTGAGGGCTTTAGTTTGTTATGGGATTTGGGGATTGTAGGGATTTTATGTATTTTATTGTATCACATTTTATCTGTTAACCACCATGAACCAACAGGTTGGGAATGGCAGGTCCAGATACAAAATTGAAGAGAAGGATCTTAAAGCAAATGTAACATGACTTTTAATTCATAGGGACCAAGCCCTATGAAGATAGGTTGAGGGACTTGGGAATGTTCAGCCTGGAGAAAAGGAGGTTGAGAGGGGACATGATAGCCCTCTTTAAGTATTTGAAAGGTTGTCACTTGGAGGAGGGCAGGATGCTGTTCCCGTTGGCTGCAGAGGAAAGGACATGCAGTCATGGGTTTAAACTACAAGTACAACAATATAGGCTAGATATCAGGAAAAAAATTCACATTCAGAGTAGTTCAACAGTGGAATAGGCTGCCTAAGGAGGTGGTGAGCTCCCCTTCACTGGTAGTCTTCAAGCAAAGGTTGGATACACACTTTTCTTGGATGCTTTAGGATGCTTTGGGTTGATCCTGCGTTGAGCAGGGGGTTGGACTAGATGGCCTGTATGACCCCTTCCAACTCTATGATTCTGTGTGATACTGTGATTCTGTTCATTCTGTTTTTCTAGTTCATGACTGCCCTGATGAGCAAATCTATGTTAACTGTAGTGATCAAGGAACCATGGAGCTTGGCAGGGAAAGAACATGTGAAAATCAGCTGCTGAACCTCACTGTTTCTACTCAACAACCTTGTTTTTCAGGATGCATGTGTCTTCAGGGGTAAGTAAAAGCAAATTTTGTTTTAATGGTCAAGATACATTGCTCAGTTTTTTGTCCCAACATAGACTGGCGCCACCTGCAAATTCTAGTAGTAATAAACAGGATGAATTCAAGCTAGTAAAGATGTTATGTTACTGTCTCTGAATTTTGTTCTACTATACTAGTTACATTTGAAAAGGAGTGCTATGTTGTAGCAAATATTGTGCTTTGTTCTAAACCAAGGTAGTCTATCGTCCTGAAATGTAATTTGAATAATCTTTAATAAAGATTTCAAATCTGAAGAATCATTGCTGGCATTGACCTTAAAAAATAAAAATGAATTTAAAATTTAAAAACACCAATTGAAACATAAAATGATAATTAGATTTTGATTTCCCTAAACCCATATTAATTTAAATTGAACCATCTTGGGGTAGTGGTTAAGAGCGTGGACTCTAATCTGGAGAACCTGATTTTCCACACTGCTGCCCACCTGCCTCAGCTCCTCTTCTATTCTTTGCTCCCTCAGTTGGTTATCTATCTGCCTTTTCTGCTGTTTCATTAGTTTCCCTTTCTTCCTCACTGGTCCTGCTGCCCTCTGCTGTTTGTCAAGCTACTAAGCAATCTTCAGAAGGGCAGCCAGTGCTTTCTTCCTCCTCCTTTTTTTTTCTTTTCATTTTTTGGTTTTTCTTCCAGCCCGGCAATTCTGTACATAGCTCTAAACTATGGTTTTCACGATCAGCATCTGGAACCATTTAGATAAGAGATACCCAGCTAAAATTCTGTAATTGTTTGTTTTATTTTTGTCTAACTTTACTTACGTTTGGCTTCAAGAGCTTGGAGAATCTTGGTTAGAAAGTAACTGCAGTTATCTATGGTATATGAATGCAGGCACCTGCAGGATAGTGGGGGAGGAAATGAGTAATAACTCAGCAGCAAGCCGGGTTCAACTTAGTTCTGACAGAAAGTGGCACCTGAATACAGTCTATCTGACAGAAACTGATTTTTAAACACTAACATCTGTAACTCTAATAGTGAAATAATTAAATCTGAGTTTTATTTTGGACTTGTTTTGTCTTGGAAGTCAGTTTTTTGTATACCATGTTTGCACATGCATATAAGGCTGCTAGATTGAAGCCATCCATTATTTTAACATTTTAATTACAGTATTTTAGGATACATTTTATTTGCTTCAGAATAAATATCAGTGCAATGTAAACATTTATGCACGAATCTGTGATTTTCAGAAGACATTCAGAATATTTCATACCAGTTAAATAGCATTGGGGGTGCTAGATAATGCAAGGAATGTTATGAATCTGTTGAAACTATTCTTATGCCTGATTGTTAAGTAAGTCAAACAAACCTGCGTTGTTGCCTGTTAGTATAATGCAATTTGTGTGTAGGTTATCCATTTCTCTTGATTATGGTGGCACAAAAGTGAAGGAACAAAAAATCAATCTCCATTTTTCCACAACTGCACTTAATATGCATATGTGAATCACAGCCTCCATTCTGTGTTATCAGCCAGATTGAATGTGATTAATGCAAACACCCATTAAAACTTTCCTTTTTATGTATTTAGAGACTATTGCAAAATATGGAATTTATGTGACATACTAGTAAAAAGGCCTACTGCAGTCAGGAATGCAGCGGGCGCTAGTGGGATAGTGGAGGGGGGAGACAGACAGAAAAAATGACAGGAAGACAGACAGAGAGAAAGAGGAAGGAAGGAAAGGTAGCCTCCCCCCGGCTTTTCCTGTCATTTTGCAATGGCATCGTGGGTAGGACCTGGCTCCCAGCACCATTTAAAAATGATAGGAACAGCTTGGGGAGAAAGAAGGCTTCCTGTCATTTTGGGGGGGGGCAAGGGAGAAGGGAAACCCCCCTCCCCCTCGGCAGCTTCCCTTTGGGCCGGGAAGCCCTCACGCCGTCTCACAGGGGCGGTGTGAGGGCTTCCTCATGCTGCCTCACGGTGTGAGAGCTTCCTGGCCGAAGGGGGAAGGGAAAGACCCCCCTCTCCCCGCTTCTGCCTGTTGTACCACGAAGCCCTCATGCCGCCTCTTCGAGGCCCCCACACCCAGGGAACTTACGTGTGTCCTGGGGAGCATTTAGGGGCAAACTACCAGCAATGCCGGCAGAGAGCCCCTGGCCAGCTGGGTGGGCAGGAGTGGGCGTGGCCTGTCGAAGACAGGAGCAAATCAGGACGCATGAAGCACTTTCCAGTTGGGCCCTGCCTCGGACAGGTCACACCCACTCTCTGCCCACTGAGCCCTTTGCAAGTTATTTTAACAGTGAACCCGCTGTTAAAGATCTGTAGTAATAAGATCAAAATGTGTCTGTTTCAACATGGATTGAAGGAATGATGGAAAAGGGGAGAGGATAATGGGGGCTTTCATGTAAAATAAAAAGGAAATGATGGGGGAGGGAATAATAATACCACCTGCAATCCTTATGAATTTCACATTGGTGTGTTATATTAAGATTTGTGCTTCCTGCTAATACAGTGGTCTTGTCTGAATTTCTTCCAGAGGTGTATACATTAGTCATGTATATTTCCTCTGTTGGTACTTTTTGAGCACTTTCAGAGTGGCCTTATAGTGTGTGTAAAATGTGTGTTTGAATCACAGGTGTATATGGGGAAGTACAACCTTGGTAATAGCATCTGTTATTTAAATATGCCAGCATAGAGTACAACTAATATGCCAGTGAATTTGAAGAAGGCTTGCTGAATTAAAGAGCAGGTGCATCACTTCAGATTATCTGTAAGCAGGATATTTAACTTTGACATTAGAAATAATAGAAGTTAATAGTTTTTAAAAAGTCACTTGTCATCTAAGTAGCATTTTGTTTTTATGAATACGATCATTGTAATCAATCTCGATGCTTGGCTTTGCAAGAGACAAAGCTGTTAGCACTTGTTTCATCCAGGGTAATATTACATAGATGAAATTTGCACTTTGGTCTTTTCTTGTCAAAGTGATTCTCTTTGTTCCTGAATGTGGCTTATTCAGTTGGTAGCTTAAACCAGTGGGAATTTTCAGCCTTATAGTTCACTAACTATCCAATAAGTGATAGAAAACTTGGAATAGTACAGTATAAAAGGAAAATGGAAAGCACTTTTTAATAATGATAGTCTTTCAATTTTGATATAAAAGATTTTCCTTCCTGAAATTGTTACTGTTTTCTCAGTGAACTACCTAGAGAAAATGGCTTGGGAATAGGAGACTATTTCAGTTTACAAAAGATGAATTCAGTTTTTTACAAAAAACTTTCCACTGAATGCTTTGGTTGTCTTTATATTATATTGAGATTGGGACTGAAATGATAATCATGCCAATTACTTTTTTAAAAGGATCTATTAGGCACAAATTATTTAGTACCATTCCTTGATTATTCTTTGACTAATTTTTGAATTTTTCTTCTAGCCTTGTATATGTTTTCATGACTGTTCCACTGGAGAAGATAGAAAAAGCTTTACACTTGCAACCTTGTTAATTTTCCTCCTCTATTAAGAATATTGGATGACACAGAGCTGTTTTTGCAATTCAGTATAAATTGTACCATTAGGATTAGATTTTAAAAACTGAGCACTATAGCTCTCACCACTATTGGGACAAGATTTCTGTGGCATAGAACCCACCTTGTGTCTCCTGCATTGTGAAAATGTCTGCCTGTTAAGGAAGGCTCCCATCCTTCTATGTTTTTATGGAATGTGCAAAAAAAGGATTATTCAGGGGGATATTCTTGTAGAAAGAGCGAATCTGCAATATAATGGTTCGGCTCAGAAGGTGACTTTCATTAGGAATGATGATTAAGTCTTTTCTCACATTGTCTTGCTACCTTAGACATACCTGTTTGCATAGTACAGTGTCCTGTTACATTAAACTAATCTTTGCATTCATTTTTGGACTTTAGCTTCTGGTTTACAATCCCAGCCTGACTGAGATTTGAGGAATCTTTGCTGTTAGATTCAAATGCTATCATATTGTAATCTGGTAACTGATTATAATTTTTTTTGCATTTTTTAAAATTATTATTATTTTATTTATTTGTGTGAATTGTGAAAACAAATCCAAACCAATATTCATAACGGTCCTCTTCATGTATTACATTCAACATAAAATTACTTATCTCAACTCTATTTTTAATATAAGTTGCTCACTGTTTCACCTGAATCTATGTAAGCTGCAATAGAAATTCATGTTTACAACCTTTCTTCTTTCTAACCCTGACTCTGATCAAAGTAATTGAGTTTTGCAAAATATATTATAAATTGACTTGCACAAACATGCTTAATGTGTATATCTCTGATTATCAAAGTATTATGTCTTAATTGTCATTCTTTGTACATTATTACTTGGCTTGGTAATCTAGGAACCATTTCCATTGTTCAAGAAATTTTCCTTCTCCATATCCGTTCACTAAGCCTAGCCATTTTGGCCATTTCTACCATCTTTTCTTGCCACATTCCCAGCGTAGGGATTTCTTTGGTCTTCCATCTCCTGGCAATTACTATCCTCGCCGCAGTTGTGGCGTAGAAAATAACACATACATTTGTGGTTTAAGTTTATTTGACATAAAGCTTAACAGAAAATACTCTGCTTCCATGTTGAACTTAAGACCCAGCATTTTTTCTATTTCTCAATGTACTTTACCCCAAAAGCTATGTATAGCAGGGCATCTCCACCATACAAGGAAAAATGACCCCACTTTTTTGCTGCATTTCCAACATCTGTCACTGTTCTTTTTAGACATTTCTGCAAGGGCCTTAGGGGTTATATGCCAGCGATAAAACATTTTGTACCAGTTTTCTTTTATCGATTGGCTCCTGGTTACTTTGTTCACCTTTGACCACATGCTCTCCCAAGTTTCCATGATGATTGTCTTTTTGAGGTTTTCCATCCACTTAATCATGCAGTTTTTTATCACTTCCAATTCAGTCTCATATTTTAAAAGTATTCTGTATGTTACCTAGCAGGTGTGTTTTTTGTTGTATGATGACCTCTTCAAACTCCGTCACTTGCATTCTTATATCCTCCTTTGTTTTGAAGTCTTTTTTATATATGGATTTTAATTGATTATACTCCAGCCAATTTAGAGGAATCCCCTCTTGATTCAATATTTTTAATTCTTTGAAATTTTTGGCCTTGGTTAGAAGGTCATAGTATTTTAAGCAAGTGATCCTGGTCTGTTGTGTTGGAGTGAAATGTGCTTCTATTGGCGATTTTAGTAGGGAAGGAGCCGGTGACAATCTTTCCTTGTATTTAATGCCATATTTTGATGGCCCCCGCATTCCATTGATTTTTCCCTTTCTTTATTGTTTGAACTGTTGATGGCCATAGTATTTCATGTAGCCCTGCTCCAAAATTTTCCCTATCCAATGCTAGATCTTTATGCAAAGGGTTGATCATCCCGTCGGTCAACATTGTCACCATTACTGCATGAGAATAAAGTTTTAAATTTGGCAGAGCTAGGCCACCTCTCGCCTTGCATTACCCTTGCTGCTATTCTATGTCTTTTATGTGCCCAAACAAAGTTGTAAAGTTCCGATTGCCATCTATTTAGTTGCTTGTCCCCTAGGGCTATGGGCAGAGATTGGAACAGAAAATTGATCTTTGGTAGTATATTCGTTTTCAATGTCGTCATTTGGGCCGACCACGAAAGCATCAGCTTAGACCATCTCTCCAAATCGCTTTGTATGAATTTCCATTCTCTTTCATAGTTGTTTTTCTTCAATTTTGTGAGGTCTTTATCCAAATATATTCCTAAATATTTTATCACTCTGGGGTTGATCTCGCAGCTTGATATTTGCTTAAGGGAGATATTCTCAGGATCCGTTGTTTTATATAGGAGTAGTTTTGTCTTTGATCTATTGACCTTATACTCTGAATGTTTGCCAAATAAATTTAATAAATCAAATAACGCCAGTATGGAAGATAGGGGATCGGTTAGGATGCACACCACATCATCCGCATAGCACTTCAACTTGAATACATCATTTCTTACCTTCAGCCCCCTTATTTTGTCTGAAAGGCATATTTTGATCGCCAGCATTTCTAAAATTAAGTTGAATAATAATAAAGGTGAGAGTGGGCAGCCCTGTCTTGTTCCTTTTTGAATTTTTATATTATAATTTTTTAATCATTCCTTTAATTGATATTGGGTCCAAGTGAGAAAAATACACTATAAATAAACCTAACAAATAATCAAAATCCACCTCTTCATGACTAGGAGAATCAGTCAGGAAGAAGAGATGGTTGTAGATATTTAAGTGTTCAGACATTCCAAAGTTCATTTACTTTAACTATCCCTGCAATTTATGACCATTTTAGAAGGAGATGCAAAAAAATCTGGCTAAGCTGGAAAGTTGTTAAAATATGCTAAAATAAGAGTTATTATTATTATTCAATTTTAAATATTTGAACATTATTAGTAGCATATATTTTCACTTACTGTCTTATTCAGTAGTGGCATACTAAATTATAATTTTTATTATAAGTTAAGTGGAACTTCTCTGCAGCAGAAATAGAATCAGAAGTTTAAATGCAGTGATCCAACAACTGGCAGATAGAGACAAACAAAACTATTATGTTAACTAGTTTAAAGAAACAGAAGAGAACAACAAGGAAGAACAAGAGATATGTTCCACAAGACCTAAGAAATCAAAGGGAAATTTAAAGCATGCTGAAAGATCAACACAAAAATACATTATGTAATGAGACAACTTAAAGAAAATATGGGAACAATACACTGAATAACTAGACAGAAGAGAGATTCACGTGGATAGTTGTGTTGGTCTGAAGTAGCAAAACAAAATTTGAGTCCATTAGCACGTTTAAGATGAACAAAGTTTTATTCAAGGCATGAACTTTTGAGTGCATGCACACTTCCTCAGACAATGGAACAAGGATCATAAGAGTACAAAAATAAATTAGTAACAAATATAGCAAACTGCACCATAACTTCCAAATTATGCAGTATGATAATTGTTTGCTAAAAAAGGGAATCAGTCTTTTGGGTTCAGTTGTAAGTTCACAAAAATACTGGAAAATAAAAATGTCAAGATTAGTAATTAATGACAGATAATACTTAGTAATTAGAGATAATTAAAAGAGACTAGTTGCTTACCCCACCCGTCTTCATCCAATCATAGAAGCATCCCCACACAAGTGACGAGCCATGCTATTAATTACTAGCCATAACTGCCATATATATTAACATTAATATGTGCAGATGACTCCGCATTATTGGAAGAAAATAGCAAAGGCTTTTGAATTAACATTTGCTGAAGAAAATGCCTAAGAAAAAGATACAGAAGCCTTTACTGGCATAATTAACAATACAAGTAGGGAGATACAAAGTAATAAAATTTTAAAAAATCAAGCAGAGTTACTCAGTTTCGTTAAAAACAAGGAATTAATTCTAAAAACCTAGCCTAAAAATGCTGCAATGTGGTGATTTGAGCAGGATCCTTGCTATCAAGTAATTTATTAACTATTACAGTTTCATCACAATGGAATTGAAAGGAGGATACAATGTCAGATATCACATAGCGATATAAAGAAAACTTAGGGGCAAAACAATAATAATATGAGGAAGAAGATCGGGGACCATACAACCATGAAAACATAGTCTCTCCACTAAATGAATATGGTTAAACCTAAAGAGAACATTAAAAGGGAAAGTAAGTAGCTGAACATTAAGAAGACAAAAGTAATGACTACAAAGTAATTATACAACTTTAAAATGAAATTGTTAAAGATTTTCTGTCCCTTAGTTGCATCATCAACCACAATCAAGAAACTAGAAGGAGATTGAAATTGAAAAGGGAGCCATGAATGATTTTAAAAAATCCTTAAGTATAAGGATATGTTGCTGGCACCCAAGCTTAAGATAATTCATACTGTGGTGTTTGCCATTACTATATATGGATTTGAAAGTCAGACAGTGAAGAAAGGAGACAGAAAGTTGATTAACTTGAAATGTGTTGTTGGAAAAGAGTTTTATAGAAACAGTAGACCACCAAAAAACAAGTAGGTTCTAGATCAAATCAAGCTTGAACTTTCCGTAGAAACTATAAGGCTATCATACTTTGGTCACATTATGAGAAGACTAGAGTAACTGAAAATGACAGTAATGCTAGAAAAAGTTGAAACAGCAGGAAAAGAGGAAGTCCCTACATGAAACAATTGACTCAATCAAGAAGCCTGAGTCTGCAATTAATAAAAACTGCACGAAAAAAGTGGACGATTCCAAAATTGTGACAAAGGAGAGACAGAATCTGTCCAGTGGCTTAATTAAGTATAAGATAAAGTCTCTTATCTCATTTATTTAGACTTTGACTCTGCCAAAACAGTCTCTAGATTCATTTGTTTTCTGTTTTCAGTCCTTGTTAATGTTTGAATATAATGAGGCAAATGCTCTTGTATAATGGAAGTCAAGGCTCAACATTAACAAGGACAGACTCATTGCCACTGACGAAAGCCAGACTAAAAATGGAAAACAAATGAATCTAGAGACCGTTTTGGCAGAGTCTAAGTCTAAATAAATGAGATAAGAGACTTTTT
Source organism: Paroedura picta (assembly GCF_049243985.1). Lineage (NCBI taxonomy): Eukaryota > Metazoa > Chordata > Lepidosauria > Squamata > Gekkonidae > Paroedura > Paroedura picta. Next base: position 91,878,861 of record NC_135370.1, on the reverse strand, counting down.
ATCTTCTTATACTTAATTAAGATTCTGGACAAATTCTGTCTCTCCTTTGCATTAATAAAAACTGAGCAGGACTCTTAGCAATAGGACATCTTGAAGATAATTAATTCATAGCATCTCCATATATTGGAGATTATTTGATGGCACAACACATACACAGAATTGTAGGGAGAGATTCGCACACTAGGGCTGCTAACCCTGGGTTGGGAATATCCTGGAGACTTGAGGATTGTCTCTGGGTGGAGCAGGGTTTAGGGAGGGGAGTACCTCGGGGGGGGGGGGTATAATGCCATAGAATTCACCTTCCAAAGCAGCCATTTTCTTCAAGGAAACTGATTTATGTTGGCTGGAGATCAGTTGTAATTCTGGGAGATCTCCAGGCCCCACTGTGCAGGGCTGCTGTCTTTGGCAGAGTGGTGTCCCATTACAGCAGCAGCTGGATGGAGTTCTTAGAGTTGAGCTGGTCAAGGGGAGAGCATGGTGAAGGAAAACAAGTTGTAGTCAAAAAGTTCCAAGCAAGCAGGTAGATGAAAACCAGAACTATAATCCAACAATCCAGTACAAAGTCAAGCTTTGCAAAGCAGGAATCAGGCACAGTGGATGGCAGCATAGTAGCCATTTACACAGTTATTTCCATACTGGCTTGATCTCCCAGCTCCACTTAAATAGGCATTTCTAGTGCCTCAGTCATCATCCTGAGAAAACTCATCTCCTTGCAGCAACCGGTGATAGGCTAAAAGCTGTGTGCTGTGTCTTTTAGTTGTTAGCACCTTCTGAAGAAGCTGCTTGCAATGATCTGCAGCTGCCTCAGGGGAGCTGTCAGCCTAGTGAGTTACAGCTAGTCTGGGGAGGGGCCAGCAACTGATCTGAGGAGTTTCTGCAGGTGCTTTTAACTCAGGCTCCTGAGTGGCCTGTTCTTCAGCTGGGCTTGAACTGAGCAGATATGGAAGGCTGTTAAATTATGGTGAAAATCCAGAGCAGCCTGCTCTTCTAACTTCTCTTGTTAGGGTTTTGCTTGTCTCATAGTTCTTCAGCTGGGTTCACCCTCCGAGGAGTCCCCAGTAATCTGAATCTGGCTCATGACACCTAAATCAAGGCTGACAACTATCCTGCACAATAATATTATGGGTATTGTGACATAAATCACTTCTCTTCTTCCCCCTGTTTTGAGTCACATCTGTTTTGAGTCACTCCTCAAAATTAGAATATACTGTCTTTTAAAATAATTTTCTACTACAACAAAGCTGTTTTCTGACAGTATTAGTAGGAAGGAGAGGGGATTCCCATGGCACCTTGTAGTGCTTTTTTTTTAGAATTCAAGCTGCATTTGGTAGTAAGTACATGGCTAATTTGGACATAATTATTGAAGATGCATTATTTGTGTGCTTTTATAGCCTTGTTAAACATGGTGATGCATGCTTCAAGCCAGATGAGTGTCCGTGTTCTTGGAAAGGCAAAGAATATTTTCCTGGAGATAAAGTAGTTTCTTCATGCCATACCTGGTGAGTGCCATACCTTTGAAATCTTGTTTTTAGAAAATGCAGTTATACCTGAATCTGATTTACTGTGTTTTAATATTTAAAGTAATGTATTTGTTGAAATATCTCATAGAATCATACAACAATAGAGTTGGAAGGGACCTCAAGGGTTATCTAGTCCAACCCCCTGCACTATGCAGGACACACATAACCCTATCTCTCATCCATTGTAACATGCCACCCCCTTGTGCTTCTAGGCCCGAGGGAAAGGCCTCCATCTTTACTTACAGTGTTCTGCCGCTTCCTGTCCTAGAAGCCTTTCTGGCCTGTGCTGGTGAGGGCCTAGATTGTGCCCTCACCCGATTGGCTAAAACTGCTGTCTGTCCTGGTGATGGGCCAGTTGGAAGGCGCTTTGCGCTCAGTCCGTTCACCCGGACTGGCCCTGCTCACTCTTCGCCCACTTAGCTCTTAGACAAATATAAATACAGCTAAAGCTGTATAAAGATATATTGTTCTTTTCTGTAAGCTGCGAAACAAACAATTGTGTAAAGTAGCGATCCCCAACCTGTGGGCCGCGTACCACATGTGGTCCTTCGAGTAATTGGAGGTGGGCCCCGAAGGACGCCTTCTCCCCCCCTGGCATTTACTTCATCCCCCCAGCCCTTTACAACACACTTCATTGTTGTGGTGTGTCTGTATCTTATTTTGAAGGGATGTTTAAACATTACCATAGCAATCAGTGAGCGCTAGGGCAGTGGTTGAGAGTAGAGGAGTAAATTACCCCCCCCCCCACCGGGCCTCAGTAAAAGGCGTTGAGTGGTCCCCGGCATTGAGTGGTCCCCGGTGATAAAAAGGTTGGGGACCACTGGTGTAAAGTGTAGGAAGCAACATCAGGACGTAACACAAAACTGCAACCTGGTATTTAACTCTCAGTGCTGTTATTTTTCCTTCCACTCCTTATTTTAGTCAATTGGGCACATTTATTTCACCTGGTTTTATCTGGGCTTATAGAGCTCTACAGAGCCTACAGTTCAGGCTGGTCCAGTCAGCACTAGTCAATGCCTTGTCTGGATGTCTTTGCCCACTCCAGTCTTGTGCTGACTGACTGCCTCTGCCTCTTGTCAGGTCCTCAGTATCTCCTCTAGAAGACATTTGTAGCCCTTTGACTGACTGGTGATGCGACTCACAAGCTATCGCTTCTTGGCAGGAAGGTAAAGTGACCCTGGGTTATCTGCCTTGTTCCCTGTCTCTGAACTTGGTACCTTTCATTACACACACATGCACCCAGACACACAACATGTGATTTCCGCCAGAGGGAAAGCTGGTGTATACTTGGTTTCATTGGCTTGGAACCTTCCCTTTTTAGAGCTTTAGCTAGTAGGAAAATGATCCATGTCTGGCCTGAGCAAGCGCAGTCCCAATGTGTATCTACACAAAAGACATTGCTAAGCAACAGTTTCAACAGTAAGTGCAACCCTGTTATCTGAAAATCTAAGAGCACTGTATATAAATCTTGACACCATGGACTTTATGTAAGATGAAATGGCAGGATTTCAGAGGATCATGTTTTTAGTGGGTTTTTTAACTGTTGATTTTACATTTTCCCCAGCATCTGCCATCATGGGTCATTTGAATGCACTTTCCACCCTTGCCCATCAATGTGTACTACTTATGGAGATCGTCACTACAGGACTTTTGATGGACTTTCTTTTGATTACATTGGAAATTGCAAGGTTTACCTGGTTAAGGTGATGTCTGTTTTTTAAAAGCAACTTCATTAATTATTTTGATCTTTAGCTTGGGTGCAACTTCTAATCTCTCTCTCTCTCTCTCTCTCCCTCCCCCTCTCTCTGTTAGAATACCTTAAAATTTTTTTTATTATAATTAATTACAGACAATCAACAGAAACGCCCCACCAAATACCTTTTAATTAGTGTACAGTCAGAAGGTTGGATCTAATAGAAAATTTTCACTTGCTCTGGAGGTCTTGTTCAAGTGGAAATCTGGGGGGGTCCCATCACACTGTATCGCTACTTGCATTTCTGCTTGCACAGTTTCTGTATAGCAATGAGACTAGATCTTGTGAAAAGGATACAGTGCTAAATCTGTCTTTGTGCTTGCACATTGCTGGATGAAAGCCTATATATCTTTGTAAAGGAACTTAAATGTCCCTAACTGTATCCTGAATTGTTACCAATTGATATGAAGAGAATTTTTAAAAAATTATATAGCCAACATTTTTATTGCCGTGCAATTTTACATGATCTTCTCACCTATAGAAGAGAATTAAACTAGATTTGGTATATTTACATTGCACAATAATACTTTGGCAATGATGCAACTACATTACAACTAGATACTTCTAGTATACTCAAGGGCCTGACATATTCTGTGGAGTTTTAAACATTTTAATTGTAAACAATAAGGTGCATCACTAATTGGTTGAGAAAGTCTACTCCATTCCAAAAGTGGGCTGTCATGTGGGCCTGAGAGTTGTTCAAGTGAAAGAAGTACATAGTCATCTTGGGCATGTGTAGCACTAAGGCACTAATTTGTGGAGGCCAGAGGAGGCTCCCCTTATTGGGCAGAATAGGATGGGACACCTCATGAAAAGCCAGTAGCAGCCTTATGCAAACACAGCTGGAGTGGGTTAAGGCAAGGAAGGAGTTAAGAGATTAACAAGGCTCTAAAACAGTCATTTCCAACCAGGGGCCTCAAGCCTTCTGGGAGTCCCTGGCAGGTATGCAGGGGGTCCATGGCTATTCACCCTCACACAACTTACTTTTGTGGAAACATCCCCGGGATCCTCCAGTTGCCAGGCTGTCTATTTGGCCCTTCAGTGGTTGAGCCTCCTCCCCTTCCTCCTTGCTTGGCCTCTCTAGGAAGTAGTGGCTGGGTTTAACCCTTCAGGACTGCAGGTGGAGGAGAGGAACCCTCTCCCACCATTCCCACCAGGCACAGTACCCAGACAGAGGGGCCAGACTGTTTCAGCTGGGCTCTCCCCCCTCCAAGACAGCTCCAGGATGGGGTTGTTCATGAGTCACTGCACATGGGGACCCCTCCCTGCCTGCTCAGCCCTCTTCACAAACGGCTGGTGGGAGGGGGGAGAAAGAGGCTAGGGAGTATAGGGACCTCAGTGGGGTACAATGCCACAATGTCTACCCTCCAAAGCAACCATTTCCTCCAAGGAAGCTGATCTCTGTCATCTGGCCATGAGTTGTAATTCCAGGGAATCCCCAGGTCCCACCTGGAGGCTGGCATTCCTAGCCAAGAGTTACTGTGCCTGGATCTAGTGCAAAGATTGTACACAGCCTGCACAAGGATTCCTTTCTTCTCAGGTTTCCCCTTGCAGCCACTTCTGACCCTGGGAAGATATATTCACAGGTCTTGCTATGATTGCTAGCCTCCTGGTGGTACCTAGAGATCTTCCAAAGACCCCTTCAAATCACACAGATCAATTTCCCTGACAATTGCTGCTTTGCATGATAGACTTTATAACAGCTGAGGTGAATGCTTCCTTGTTTTGTTCAGGCAAGGTTAGCTATTTAGCATACTGCACAAAAATGAAACTAACTTCTTATATGATAAGCATTTTATTTTATTAAAGATGCTATACACACTGACACTTTCCCATTACAGGAAGTGGGGTTGCTAGACCTCTTCCCGTGTCTCCAGAATTGACATATCTATTAGACTCACCCTACCCTACCTGAATTTGACTCAAACATTCTAGAGATGTCAACCTTCAGGGGGGACCTGGCAATCTCAAAGAAGTACAAACTGATATCCTTTGCTTCATGAACAGATCAATACCTGCATTCTGGGCAGAGCATAAGAGAAGCCATATTTGATCAGAACAGTAGTCCATCCATCCCAGCATCCTCCCACACAGCCAGTCCAATGCTCTGTGTCACACAGTGCCCAAAACCCAGGGGCCATCAGGAGGCCCCCCCCAGCAGGACAAGAACTCCTGAAACCCAGAGACGACAGAAGATGGCGCTGTGCTAGCCCATTTTGTAATGGGCTCCCGAGCCAAGCAGAGGGCCAGGAGCATAAGCACCTGGCAGACCTGAGCAAGGTGCGCAAACCTCGCTCGCTGGTCGCCCCAGGAGCCGGGAACAGCATCCTGAGGGTCCTACAGATCCGCGGAGACTTAGTTCTCCGGATCATTGCTGCTTGTGCCCGGGGCCATAATGGCACCGTTGTCGAAAGCAACTTTCTAATCTTCAAACAACCAGCCACATAAAACCCTGCATTCTTCTCAGGCTATCTCTTCCCAGCTTGAACAATCAAGACAAGGAGCGGCAGCCGGTGAATTATCATCATAAAGACTGTGAGTTCTCTGCTCACTTTCTCTTTCTTTAAAGCCAGGCACTAGCCCCCCTTCTCCCCCCTAACCAATTCACAAGGGAATTCTTTTTTCGGATGGGAGCCAAGCCAGCTAAATACACTCGTTAAAATAAACAAAAGAAAGAGCTTAAGATCTTACGACGGAGAGCCCAGCAGGAGTTGTTGACAGAACACGGAGATTGACTAACTGATAATTCCTGATCTCCTGAACTCTTGTGAGTCTGTGATCTGTGATTACATGGTGGTGTATGCATCCTACGGAGTTGATAAATACTGCAATGGAAAACTTAACCAATGCACAGATGTTTCCCCTGTTATGCAAGGGCAATTCAAAGATATTGGAAGTAGTCAAAAAGGTTGAAAAGGAGATTCAAGATACCAAGAAAGAGCTCTCAGACAGAATCGATGGTTTGAAAAAAGTAGCTGATGAAAACACAACTCAGCGGGCAACACACCAAATGAGAATTCAACGTCTGGAAGTAAATCAACAAGAGTGGGAGAGAGTGGCAGAATACAAATTCGAAGTCCTGGAAGTAGAATCTAAAGCTAGGAACGTAAAAATCAAAGGCGTTTCGGAAGAATTTGGGAAAACAGACCGGAGGAAGGAAATCACCGAAAGCCTGGAAGACTATTTAGAGGAGGAAGAGATCCGGATTGACAAAGTATACAGAGTTTATTCAAAGGCAGCCGCACGCAAGAAACAACCAAGAGATACCTTTGTAAGCTTTGACAGCAAGGCTGCAAGAAACAATCTACTCAAAAAGCATCGGGAGATGCTGCTGAAATTGGTGGATTAAGAAGCACAAATGTTTCAAGACTTGCCAGCAGATATATTACGGAAAAGAGCACAATTTCATTTTTTGCGACCACCTGAAGAATATGACAAACAGTGGAGCAATTACCTGGACTTTTTAAAGAAAGACAGCAGTAACTTTTAGGTTAGGGCTAATATGCGACTTTATACTTCTTAAGATAATAACAGTATATTCTCATACGTATCAATAATTACTTTGCTAAGAAAGAGCAGTAACTTTTTGGTTAGGGCTAAGTACTGTGTGCAGAGGAGGGCTCACTTCAAGAAGGACGTAGATAAAATTGAAAGGGTACAGAAGAGAGCGACGAAGATGATCTGGGGCCAAGGGACCAAGACCTATGAAGATAGGTTGAGGGACTTGGGAAATGTTCAGCCTGGAGAAAAGGAGGTTGAGAGGGGACATGATAGCCCTCTTTGAGTATTTGAAAGATTGTCACTTGGAGGAGGGCAGGATGCTGTTTCTGTTGGCTGCAGAGGAGAGGACACGCAGTAATGGGTTTAAACTTCAAGTACAACGATATAAGCTAGATATCAGGAAATTGTTTTTCAGTCAGAGTAGTTCAGCAGTGGAATAGGCTGCCTAAGGAGGTGGTGAACTCCCCCTCACTGGCAGTCTTCAAGCAAAGGCTGGATACACACTTCTCTTGGATGCTTTAGGATGGTTAGGGCTGATCCTGCTTTGAGCAGGGGGTTGGACTAGATGGCCTGTATGGCCCCTTCCAACTCTATGATTCTAATATGCGATGACTATATATTTCTTAAGATAATAACAGACTATATTCTCATATGTATCAATAATTATTTTGCTAAGAAAGACAGCAGTAACTTTTAGGTTAGGGCTAATATGCGATGAGAACTGACTATATACTTCTTAAGATAATAACAGACTATACTCTCATATGTATCAATAATTACTTTGCTAGCTGGTCGTTTTTTTTTTTTTTCATCTTTCTGTAAACGCTTTATATGTTATAAAAATAAAAAATAACAACAACAACAAAAAAGAACTCTAGAAACCCTTCCCAATTGGTTGGTTTCTGCATGGACTTTGGGGATTTTTAGTTCATTAGGCCTTCCCTGTGTGAAGCAAGGGCTCCTGATTAGGGTTGGGTGCTTCAGCTGCTAAAGCAGCCATTCGTGCCTGAAGCAGCCAGTGCTGTGGCACGGGGGGAGGCAGCACGGGCACTGCCCCTCCCCCAAGCCACGGTGCTGGCTGCTGTGGCAGCTGAAGCAACCGACCCTAATCCTCATGGCCCTTGGGATTTGTCCACTGTGTTACACAGAGTGGTGTACTGGATGGGCTGCTGACCTGACCCAACATGGCATCTATTTTGCTCTTATGACTGGGGCACTGATGCTGTCTTTCTTGGTGCTTGGGGGGCAACAGAGGGAGAGCTTTTGGAGTTCTGGCCCTGTGAGTAGACATCTTGATGATCCCTTGGATTTGGTGTTTGTGTGACACAGAGCAGTTGATGGAGCTCTGCCCCAAGGTAGAGGCACAGCTCAGCCCCCTGTGATTTCAAGTGCAGAAATGGTCTATTGAAGGGAACTGTGCTTTTGAGGAAGCCTATGTAAACGTTGCTGTATCCAATAAAGAAACAATTAAGGAGCAACATTTTATCTGATAAGTCTCTACTAACTATGGAAGTCAGTTATGATGTCCTGCTGTTCCCAGGGAAGGGGAGAGCATAACATGCCTAATTAGTTTTGTAGTTTGTGGGCCTCTTGAGTTACCAACCTAGTTGGTTGTGTGTGTTCAACAGATATGTATGTTCAAATCACTAATGACACCCAGCTCTTCCTCCTGATGGATGGCCACCTTGACTCACCTATAGACTCATTAGCCAGATGTCTGGTTCAAGCAGAGTTGTCTGGAATTCAATCCTTCAAAGATGGAGGTCCTATGGTTCAGTAGGAAGGATCCCAGTGAGCAAGCACTATTGCCCTGCCTGGATGGGGAGCAACTACCAGTGGCACACTCAGCCAGGAACCTGGGCATGAACTTTGACACCTCCCTCCATGGAGGAACAAGTCACGAGTAGTGTGGCTGGCGTTCTTCCACCTGCACCAAGGTAAACTGGCCTACCTGACCTCAGAACACCTAGCCACAGCAATCCATGCAACGGTCACCTCTAGAATAGATTTTTATAGCTCCCTGTATGCAGATTTCCTGTCAGCCCTGTTTTGGAAAATCCAGCTGGAACAGAATGCAGCAGCATGGGTTCTCACAGGAATACCCTGGAGGGCTTACATTTGGCCCCTGCTCCAACAACTGCACTGGCTACCACTTGAATTCCAGATCAGGTGTAATCATCTTGCCATCTAGGGCCTGTGTACCTGAGGGACCACCTCTCTGTTTACACCCCCAAATAGCACTACACTCCTCAAATACCAACAAACTGGGGGTCCCTGGCCTCAAGGAAGCATGTCTGGCCTCAACCAGGCCAGGACTTTCTCTGTCAGGGCCCCTGCTTGGTAGAGCAAGCTCCTAGAGGAGATCAGAGCCCTGTCAGAACCCAAACAATTCAGCAGGGCCTGCAAAATGGAGCTCCTCCACCAAGCCTTTGAGGCCATTAAAACAACACCACCAGCTAGGGCCCCAGAGCCCCCCCCCCCAGCTGCACCCAACGGTGACAAAACAGAGTGACTCCTCACTGGCCACCCATTATCCAAGGTTAGACCCACAGTTAAGTAATGAAGGTTGAATGTTGTATTATCTAAAGTTATAATGTTGTGTTCATACTGCTAAATCCTTAATTATTATTACATTTTCTCTGTATTGTATGTACCAGCACTCCTACTGTAAACCACCCTGAGCCCAAGGGAGAGTGGTATAGAAATGTAATTAAATAAATATATTCGACTTGAAAAATTCTTTTGTTGAGACTTGTGCCACAATAATTATACTTAAAACATATGAACAAATTTTGAGTCCAGTAGCGGCTTTAAGACTAACAAAGTTTATTTAAGGTATGAGCTTTTGTGTACATGCATGCTTCTTCAGGTACAGGGACATTGTATCTGAGGAAGTGTGCTTATACATGAAAGCTCATACCTTAAATAAACTTAGTTGGTCTTAAGGGTGCTACTGGACTCAAAATTTGATCTGCTGCTTCAGACTTACATGACTACCCATTTGAATTTAAAACATACCTTCTTATTAAGAACTGTAATCTGGTAAGAACTTGTAATTTACCAATACTCTGTTTCCCAGGCTAGTGCATGTATGACATCATGTATGCCCCCTATGCCTATTCCTCCTTTGATTTTTTTAAGGATGAGAAATAGAGCTCTCTTGACAATCTGTCCAGGCTTTTGTTTTGTGAAGTGATAGATAGCCTCACGATCCTACTAGTGGATATGAGATATATATCAGGTGCAGATGGGCCTGACTGGTGCTAAATGACTATTGGATGGCATCCAGCATGGACCATCACATAATTGGCTTATGTTCACTCCTGTATAGGTGCTCAGCCAATTTTTCCTCCTCCATCTATCATCTCTCTAAGCTTGCCTATAAACAAGCTCCCACTTGTTTCCTGCTTAACTTTATCATCAAAGACAGAAGTGAGGAAAGAAGCAATAAAATGGAAAGAGAAGGCTGCTCACATTGTAAAAGATAAGAGGCAGAAAAGTGCTGTGGTCAGGGGGGTGGGGGGTTCATTAGCTGTTTACAAAACTGACTTTTTTTTCCTGCAGAGTTCCTCAGTTACTACTTTCTCAATCATCATAGAAAATCTTAATTGCTTTAACACTGGAATAATTTGCAGAAAGTATATTTTCATCAATGTTGGAAAATCATTCATAATATTTGATGATGACACTGGAGATCCGGTAAGCTCTAGCAACATAGAAGGAAAGAATATAGATATAATGGTGCAAATGTTTATATGTAGAACATGATAAAAATATGTCCACTAATCAACATGCGAATCCTGCATTGACTCTTTGGGATTTGAGGACAATGTTATCAAATAACTTTTTAATAACAAAAGATATTGAAAGTGAAATTTGCACTAGATCCAAGATGTAATATCATGCTCTGACAAACCTATACTTGTAATATTTTTTAACTATTAAAGCTCAGATAATTGCTAAGCATTTTGGGTTAAATTTCCCAACCATTTAATGTGATTCTAAGAAAATGTAAACACTCATTGAAGTCAGTAGGATTTATTCTTTACTAAATGTGTTCAAACTGTGATGTTACTCTTGGTACATAGTAGATTTTTTAAATGCACTCCATGTGTTTCAGCCCATTGATAGTTCACTTACTCTGTGTGAGCCTCTCCCCTCTCCAGCTCTATCAGCTTGGTCCTTGGCTGTCCTGCTAGCAGGTCTCCAAAGATTTCAGAATGGGAAGAAAAGGGATTGTTTCACCTGATTATCACAGAACAGCAGCTCTTCTTAGGCCCAGAGCTCTGCTCTTCCTGCTTCCTTGGCCTCTTACAGGAGCCCATTTTAAAGAGGCTTTATAGCCCCATCCTTCTTCCTTGACTGCCAGTCCTCACCTGCCCTATTCCTCAGGAGTGGTGCTTGTTTTCTCTTTCCCTTTTCCTCCTCTCAGCCTCCCTCTTCCAGCTATCCCTTTCATTGGGGCTGGTTAGGATAGGCTGTAGGCCATCTGGACCCATCCCTTCTTTCCCTTGGGCTTGCCCCTCCTCAGGCCTCAGTGGTTGAGCTGCTTCTCGGCCTGGATAGCCTCAGCCTTCCCTGTGGCTGCTGGTGTACAAACCTTGTGGTAGCTTGGAGTCCAGCATCATCCCCAGATATTCTGGCTGTCAGATGAAAGAGACCAGTGAGGGTGATGGAAGCTTTCCTTTGGATATATTGAGCTCAGATTTACATTTACAGTTGTATGGCCTGGATCTATTGTACTTGTAGAAATACTTCCACCCATATAGGCCCTTCACCAGTCTCAGAGATCTAGATGGTACCCTCTGTTTATAGAGATTTATTTTATGAGTTTATAGAGCCAATAAGATTCACTATAAGGATGTGTAAAGGTTCTTAACCCAGCGCATAATTAATATTTGGAATTTTCTATACAGTGTTATAGCCACTGTCATAAAATCTTTAAAAAGAAGATTAGATAGATTCATGGGTATTGGTGTCCATTCCTCTGACTATTACATTTTGGGGGGAGAGGTAAGGTTAAGAGTGGTTTTGATCTGTGCCTGCTATGAATTTCTCAAGAATAAATAGATGACAAATATTAGAAAAAGGACTCTGGCTGGATCCCTGGACCGAATCAGAAAATCTTTTAAAAATTATGTTCTTATGAATCATTGCTTGGCTGTTTCCTCATTTATTTCAGTGGAACTTGAATCCTAAAGTGGTTAGATTAGGAACGCTGGGATCAATAGCATCTGTCCCTATATGATCATTTCCATCATCTCAGTGCACTGCAACAACTCCTATGTATGCATTTTTAAATCTCTGCCCTCATTTTTGCATTGGCAGATAATCTAAGGTGACCAGAATTTCACCACCAAAAGGCCTCCCCTCCCCCTCCCCCGCCCCCTCCCCAGTGAGTTAAGCAGTGGTGGCACTGGCAGCTAGCATATTAAAATTTGTCCAAAGCCACTTTTAGACACATCTAATGCTTTTTTGCCCCCATTTTTATCACATATTTTGAAGATCTAGAGCTGTTTAATAAATACTACACTCACTAGACAAGTAACTGTGTGTTTTCAATAGTTTTACCAAATTTTCAAGTTGTTAAAGTTGTTAAAATTTCATGAGATCCTACTATATATGGGCTGACTTTTTTTTTACAGAGTCCTTTGAGTTACATAGACAAACTACAACAAATACATATATGGAAAGCTGGCTTTTTCACACTTGTTCATTTTCCTAATGAACACATCACTGTAATGTGGGATCAACGAACAACTCTTCATGTACAGACAGGCCCTCAATGGCAGGTAACGACAAATCATTCACTCTAATTATGATTCCTATAAAGCCACTTTTAAGTGTCTTGAGCATATGATAAACTTTCCTTTGGAAAACAGTGGGGTATAAAATATGCTTTGGCTGAATTGTGCCCTATGTGTCTCATGTGAGAATATTAATGTGATTATTGTGGGTATATTGTGGCTGAAGACTGTTTTATTCTGTTTGGCTTACCCTCCAAAAACTGTTGTTATCCTCTTTGTGGTTTTTAGTATTTCATGTTTTTATACATTTGTATTGAATTATTGTATATATACTTTTAATTTAAAATATTATTTATAGTCCACTATTCTTGCAGAGTAAATCAATGCAATCAACAGGATGGGCTATTCAGTAAACAATGCAATATGATTAGGGTTGTAGAACCAACCAGAAGTATAAAAACAGAACTGAAGAATAGCATAAGCACTAACACGAAACATTACATTACTAGGAATAAAGCCCATTGTAGTCAGAATACAAAGGGCGCTAGCAGGCGCTTGACGTTGTGGGGAGGGGCTCTGGCAGGGGTCCGTGTAAGCAGCCCCGTACTGTGCAGCAGTGGCAGCCCCCCCAGTGGGTAGAAAGGGAGAGGGGTGGTAGAGGTGGTGCATCGGCAGCTGCCCATAGTGTGGGCCGGATGGCGGAGGGAGAGGGATGAAGACGCAAGGGTAGCATGAGGGCAGGGAGCTTACCATTGCGAGCAGCCATTTTGGAGGGCGGGCGGCGGCTCGGCGTATCCAAGAATACAACGGGCGCTAGAGCTTGGCAGTGGGAAGAGGAAGGGGAGGAGTTTGTATGATTTTGAAGTCCCACCTCCAAACCTCCAGGAATATTTCCAGCCCAGGGGTAGCCAACCTCCAGGTGTGGCCTGGAGAGCTCCTGGAATTAAAGCTCACCTGCAGAGTATAAAGATCAGCTCCCCAGGCAGAAAGGGCAACTTTGGACAGGGTTGTGGTAGAGAAGAAACATTTAAGGCTTCCCACACAGGTTGTTGTTGAATTGAAAGACTTGAGGCCTATTGCACAGGGTTGTTATGCATATGAAACAGGAGACAAAAGAGCCAGTTTCCTCTGCAGAATAACGCTGTGCAGTGGCCTCAAATCTGCAGAGTTGCAAAGAAGAAAGACACATGGCTTGGCTGTGTCTAACCTCCAGGCAGAGCAGTATTTTAAGTGAGAAGGGGCTTATCTGTGGCCTCCCTGTCAGCCAACTGTTTGGCAGAAGGGGAAAGACCCCCGCCCCTCAAAAGGAAGGCTCTCAGGCTCTCCTGCGTTGCTCTTGGAAAGGCCTCCTTCCCTCAGTCAGGGGCTTTCAGAGGTTCCTTCGCAGCAGGCTTGAAGGGGGGGAGGGGGAGCACTCTGCAGCCTCCTGCCAGCTCTGTCAGGGTTCTGAGGCAATTTGCAGTTGGACATGACAGTTAGGACAGCCTTGGGGCAAAAAGGGCTGGCGCAGCCTGTCCAAGCCTCTGTTCTCATCCCCCTTGGCAGCCCCACTGACCTCTTCTCCCTTTGGTGGTCAGGAGCAGACTGTCAGCCAGACTGGGCTGGCTGAATGGAATTTTGGTCAGTCCTGGTGAGGGGCCAATAGGAAGGTGCTTTGCGGCTCCTGATTGGGCCCTCTGAGTTTTTATCCTGCACAGGGCCCACCCTAACTCCTCCCCAGGTGGCCTTACTCTTTTATTTAATACCACAGGAGCGGTTAAAGATTGAAAAAATCACATAGTAGGATCTTTATTTAGGCAAGCTATATACAGTAGTATAGACCACAATCCCTAATAATTTATCAAATCTTGTGAAACGTTTCATATAGTGCAACCATATTACCCGTGTAGAAAATCCATCTTGAATACCTGTCCCAAGGGCTTTAAATAGAGATTATAAAGAATGGGGAATAGAATTGTGCCCTGTGGAACGCCACAGGATGCGTCCCACAGTGAGGAAAACTAGTTTCCAATAGTAACTATTTGTTCTATGAAGGTTTGAGCAGATAAGGTATCCAAGAAGAACTGGAATTTGTCAGCAACTGTTCAATCACTATGCCTAGAAAAAGCAGGTTAGAAATCATAGAATCATAGAATAATACAGTTGGAAGGGACCTCATGGGTCATCTAGTCCAACCCCCTGCACTATGCAGGACACTCACATCCCAATCGCTCATCTACTGTAACCTGCCACCCCTTTACCTTCACAGAATCAGCCTCTCCGTCAGATGGCTATCTAGCCTCTGTTTAAAAAATTCCAACTGAAATCAGATAACTGGCTGTATCGTTTTTCTGTAGAATGAAGTTTTTAAGTAGTACTTCTCTGAATGTTCAAGAAAAGGTGTACTGAGTTAGTGACTGATTTATAATTGATACAAAATGTTTATTGGCTTAGGTGGGCTGCCAGTGCAGATCTGAGCCAGCACAACAGATGCTGGGGCTGGCTTATCCTGCAGGCCAATTTAAGCCAGCGCAAAGCTGAGCGGGTGCAGTTAATCCTGGACTTGACTGGCTTCTTGTGCAAAAAAGAAAAGTAAGCCTCATCCTGGTGCTGGCTTAGCTTATCCTGTAGCCCAGTTTAAACCAGGCTGCACAAGAAGCCAGCACATAGGTCAGCTGGCAGGGCCAATCCTGGCTGGGCTGGCTTCTCCTGCAGCCTGGTTTAACTTGGCTGCACGAGAAGTCAGCCCCAAGCTTGAGCCAGCAAGAATAGTCTGTTACCTGCTGATTTGAGCTGTCTACTGCAGTCCCTTTGAACTGTAAAGGAATTGCGGTAGAATCCTGAGAAATAGCTGAGAGTCAGGAGCAATCTGTTCATCTTTGTGTTTTCTGTGCAGTCCCACATGGGTCTGCATCTTCACAAGTGTGCCATGGAGAAGAGCTAGCAAACTTAATTTTTTCCCCTAGTAGCTCCCAAGAGTGCTCACTGCTCCCCTCAGAGAGGGTGACTTTCCCACCCAAAGGTCTGATGATGTGGAGGGGGTTAGCACTCTCCCCTCAATTCTTTTGCTGCCTGGTGGGGAGAGAGCTCTTTACTCAGTAGTTTGTTATTTCTTCTGATCAGAATTTCCTGTGTCACCTGTGTGACATTCTGTCAGCTTATCACAGCCATTTTTTCTCAGGATTGGATAAAGGACTCTTTTTGAGATTTTCTTCCTCAGATCATAGAGAGAGACTGTGACTGTTTATGCACTGGGAACTTCACTGCCCCAGCTTCCATACAAGAACACAAATTGGGGGCAGATGAGGTGCACTGGGCCAAATACTCCCCCATGTGGGTGCAGGAAGAGGTGGGGCAACCTGCTACGACTAAAACTCCAACCTGCAGCCCGGCATGAAACCTCCAGTGCACAAACTGTCTGTGAGCAGGAGTTGCTAAGGAACAGACAAGCTTAAGGGGGAAGAGAAGCAGGGGGTGAAGGATAGAGGGGCAAGATATGGACTGGAGCTCAGAGAGGTGGTTGGTGACAACGGTGGTGGAGTGTGTAGACAGAACCTTCAAAGAAGGGACAGAAAAGAATCCAGAAATAAGAGACCTGGTGACAGACAGAAACTGGAAAAGCCTGTACAAAACAGGAAGGAAATGGTTGATTCTGGCTGAGACACCAAGTTTTGACGGGGGAAATTACTATTGTGACAGAAGTAGTAGTTTTTAAATGATTATAATCACTCCATGGTTTCTGTTCATTGATTGTCATTGATTACATATATAGGTTTTAAATACTGTACTGGATATTCTATTAACTATATTGTAGTGACTATATTTTCATATATGATCAAGACTGTTAATACTTGCAGAGTGATTATTTTTGGACATCATTGCATATTTGTGTTGTTCATATTAGTGTTCAGACAACTTTTTACTTAGAAAGTTTCTGAGTATTGTACCATATTTGTCTCTTTGAGCTTTTATTAACCATAGATAGGCAGAAGCCAACTACTTTAATGCAGATATTGAGACTACTAAAACTGGTTTATGACTTACAGTTTGTGATAAGCCAAACATTAGATGTCTTACTTAAAGTCACATTACTATAAGAAATCTCCAAAAACCAATAAAAGTGTAACTGAATTGGTAAACTTTTGGAGAAGGAACAGAAAAGAGAAATGCCGCCTAAGTACAAAAAGAAGACTGGAGGAGAAAAAGATCTGGAGGAGTCAGAAGATCTTTCCCAAATCTTATAAATACTAGACCAGCTTACAAAAGAGCTTGGTAATGTCAGGACAGAATTAAAGAAAGAAATAATAGATTCTATTTACCAGTCTAAACAAGATTTAACTGTATCCATAGCTGGTTCAAAGCAAAGCTTTGAGACAAATATTCAGGAGATTAAAGAGGTGAAGGCCAAAGTTCAAGAAGTAGAGAAGGGTGTGAAAGAGATACAGGGTTGGAAATCCACAGCTGAGAATAGGCTGTAACTACTGGAAGTTCAAGGAAGAAATTGGAAATATTCGCCTTTGTGGGGTGCCATTTGGCAAAACAGATCTAGAACAAGAGTTTAAAGACTCAAATCAAGATTACCTGCAAAAAGAAGAGGAAATAGGCATTGAAAAAAAATCAAACCCAAAGCAGCTGTGCATAGGAAACAGCCAAGAGATATTCTTGTGTGCTGTAGGAAGATGAGAGACCTACTATGAAAAACTGGATGGAGTCTTTGAAAATTCAAGATCAAGAAGCCAAGAGTTCCATTTCTAAAGGCAAATTCTGATTAAGCAAGAGTTAAGGTATTTTTGGAAAATTCCATTTGTCTTGAAAGTGATCTTACCAGAAGGGAGGTGGATTATCAGAACATTAGCTCAACTCAACAGTTGGCAGATCAGCTCTTGAAGCAAGGTCCAAATAAGGAAAAAGGCTATCACCCAGGACCCTCAAAACAGAAAAATGGACAAACTTAAAATAACTTTGGTAAATGTAAATGGCCTGAACTCACCTACAAAAAGATCTAAGGTTGTTTACCCAATTTAAGAATTTGTGTTTGTCTTCAATAAATGCATGTGAAGAAAAGATATGAACATTTTTTACTTCAGCATAAAAAATTGGGACAGTCTTGTGCAGCTTCTTTGAAGGTGAAGCAAAGAGGAGTTGTCATCTATGTCAGAAATTTAAAACTGAGAGTACAAAAGATATACCAAGACCCTGAAGGTTGGTTGAAGCTTGTTTCTGAAACTAGGCCTGGCAGACAATAAAAGCTGAACTCTAGTCAATCTTTATGCACTGAACAATAGTAAAAAAAAGTTGAAATTTTTTTTGATTCTCTTATGGACTTTGCAGATGGTGAAACCTTGATAGTTGGAGATTTTAATGCTGTTCCCAATCCATCGATTGACGAGTCAAAAAAGATAAAAGGAGCCAAGATGCCAAAAATTTGCCCCTGCTACTTAGAACAGGTGTCACTTGTGGGTGTTGAAGAGACAGAAATTAATTTAAGACAATTTACACCTATTTCCCAGATTGACATCAAATATATTTATGATTGGATCAGTGTTGGATATCAAAGAACTTAATGCCAATGGTGGCTAATATGGAAATTCATCCAAATACTTTTGCTGTTCACTCACCTCTAGAACTAATACTACGGTATTTTAGGAGCGGGCACAGAAGATGGATGAATGGTTTTATTTTGGATGACTCACAAATTGTGAACAAATGCCAGAAAGAGTTGAAGGAATCCTTCTGGTTGAATAATACCCCAGAGATACCTCTAAGAGTATAGTTTGGGAAGCAAGCAAAGCTTATATAAGGGGAAAGAGAAAAAAAGAGAAGATATAATGACACAATTACAGGAAGTAGAAGATCAGCACCAAACAACAAAACAAAAACAAAACATGAAGGCATTATTAAGGGAAATAAAAAAATTAGGATTGGAAACAGATCTGATACTGAGGATAATCTTAACATTATTAAAGCAAAAGAATTTTGAATATGCTGATAAACCTGGAAGATGGTTGGCTCATAAACTCTGGAAAGAAGCAGACTGAAGAACCTGTAACTTACCTGTAACTGCTGTTTATTGAGTGATCTTCTGTGCAGTCACACAGCTCTCTCTCTTTCCCTGCTGTGGACTGCTGCGGATTGACCTCCAAGGAGCTACTGCTCATTATGCACATGTTGGATAATGCACTTTAGAAGTAATTATCCTGTTCTGCACAGGAAATTCCAGCTGTAAAAGCACATTGTAAGTGCATTATCTAACGTGTGCAAAATGGTTGGGGGGGGGGGGAAACTAAATCTTAAAATATTTTACCATATATATCATGTGATTTTATATATGTATTGATGATTGATGCTATTCCATATTGTTACCTGCCCTGAACATTTAGGAAGGGTGGGATATAAAAATATTTATTTATTTAGGGATCTCCTGGAGTTCTTCTATAGTAAACCAGGGGCTGGTTTATGTGTCAGGGCGGGAGTAGTCACTGAGGGGCAATCTTGTCGATAGCTTCAAGGAGCTCCATTTTAATTGTTTAATTTGAGATAATCTGCATAATTTCTTAAGTACTTTCCTTAGGTACTCGGCATGTTAAAATAATATTCCCCTGTGGTGGTTTTTGCCTTGGGTGATCCCATGAAAAAGGGGATGCTGAATTTTAGCTGAAATGGTTCCAGCAAGAAGGAAAAGGGAGGCAATATGTTTGTCTTCTTTGCCTCTTGAGAAATTTATATGCAGGCCAAGAAGCAACAGTGAGAACTGAACATGGAATCACTGATTGGTTCAAAATTGAGAAAGGAGTTCGGCAAGGCTGTATACTGTCGCCTTGCCTATTTAACTTGTATGCGGAGCACATCATGAGAAAGGCGGGATTAGAGGAGTCACAAATTGGGATCAAGATTGCAGGGAGAAATATCAACAACCTCAGATATGCAGATGATACCATTCTAATGGCAGAAAGTGAAGAGGAACTAAAGAGCCTGTTGATGCGGGTGAAGGAGGAAAGTGCAAAAGTTGGCTTGAAACTCAATATCAAGAAAACAAAGATCATGGCATCCGGCCCTCTCAATTCCTGGCAAATAGATGGGGAAGAAATGGAAATAGTGACAGATTTTATTTTCCTGGGCTCCAAGATCACTGCAGATGGGGAAATTAAAAGACGCTTGCTGCTGGGGAGGAAAGCTATGGCAAATCTAGACAGCATCCTAAAAAGCAGAGACATCACCCTGCCAACAAAAGTGCATTTAGTCAAGGCTATGGTATTCCCAGTTGCAATGTATGGCTGTGAAAGTTGGACCATAAGGAAGGCTGACGTCAAAGAATTGAGGCTTTTGAACTCTGGTGCTGGAGAAGACTCTTGCGAGTCCCTTGGACTGCAAGGCGAACAAACCGGTCAGTCCTAGAGGAGATCAGCCCTGACTGCTCCTTAGAAGGCCAGATCCTGAAGATGAAACTCAAATACTTTGGCCATCTCATGAGAAGGAAGGACTCCCTGGAGAAGAGCCTAATGCTGGGAGCGATCGAGGGCAAAAGAAGGGGACGACAGAGAATGAGGTGGCTGGATGGAGTAACTGAAGTAGTAGGTGCAAACTTAAATGGACTCCGGGGAATGGTAGAGGACAGGAAGGCCTGGAGGATCATTGTCCATGGGGTCGCGATGGGTCGGACACGACTTCACACTTAACAACAACAACAACATGGTTTGTCCGTGTAACATTGACAACATTCTTTGCACATTCTTAACATTTAAATGTTTATATTTTTGAACTGTTTGGTGTTTGCCGCCTTGGAAAAGTGACATAGAAATGTTTTAATTAAGTAAAATCAAATAATTAAACTAGAATATTAAACAAAAATAACAAATGCTTAAATTTAGAGTTCCTCAGGAAGTATTTTACATGTTAATATTCACTGGTTTATTAGGATTAAAATAAAGTATTTTTCACATCTTAGATGATACCTATGGTCAGTTAATTATTCATAAATTTTATATCTACTTATGTTATAATATTGGAATGGAATTGGTCTATTTTCCTAGCAGTGCAGAAATTAGGATATGGAATCTATGTATAGTGATTGTTCTCCCCTCAATAATGTCCAAGGATACAAGTGTATACAAATTTAAGAATATGCATTTTAAATAACAGAATTTTGTTAAATAAATGGTGATATATTACATGTTCATCTTTGTAATATATAATGTCATATTTTCTTGACAATATACTGTACCAGTTGACAGTTCATTTTCCAATGCTTTTCCACTAATGACAGAACTCTGAATTTGTGTGAATAGAGGGATATTCACAGGAATGATATTACAAGTGAGACATGTAATTATGCTCGAGCCCTCTCTGTGGGATCTGAGAGTTCCCTCACTGGGATGGGTAAAGGAAAGTGCCATTCTGCAATTATTTCTATGTCTATGAGGAAATTTAAGAGTAGATACATAGTCATGTTTTTGCTCTTGTAATTAAAAACACATGCCACCAGCACTGACCAGTCTCTTTTCCAGGGTGAGCTGACTGGACTATGTGGAAATTTTGACTCAAAAACAGTAAATGAAATGAGGACTCCAGAAAATTTTGAGTTAACCAATGCACAAGAATTTGGAAGTAGCTGGGCAGCTGCAGAGGTAAACAGAGAATGGTTATTCATTCTGTTATCACAAAATCATTGTTACTCATCACTAAATGATTAATCATAGTTACTCAACAATAAATCATTGTTATTTTTAAATTGGCCAGCAGCAGTACTAGCAATACTTTCGTGTTTTTAACATAAGCCTTTACATTTACCTAATTTGAAATCTTTCTTACTAATACCCAAGACCAGTCTTTCTCATCCTGTGGTTTCTTGATGACCCTGGAAGGGTTTCCCGAATGAATGGGAGTTAATTAATTTTTAAATATCTTATTTTAAATGTTTAAACATTTATTGGGTGATATGACTATATATGGTCATGTCAACACCCCTCTCTCAAAATTGCCAATGTTAGGTGGGAAGGGGAGGGGCCTCAGTTGGGCATATACACATCTATGCTTTCCAACCATATTCTGCTTGATCATGCCACCTGTGATTTCAGGGGTTTTTTTAATAGAAAAAAGTTGAGAAAGATGTTCAATTCATGGAGAAGTTTTCAAAAATAATTTAGAAGAGGTTTGTCATATTCAGAGTTAGAAGGGACCTCCAGGGTCATCTAGTCCAATCCCCTGCACAATGCAGAAACTCATAACTACCTGCCTACCCATGGTGACTCCAATTTCATTCCCAAGTGATCCATCCACCAAAAATCTCCAGAATAAAGCCTGGCCTAGAGGAAGTTCACCTACAATCTCACAGCGGCAATTAGCAATTCCCTGGATATGCAAGGGAGGGCCACAAGAGACAAACACTGGCACATCCCTTCTTGCCTACCTACTCACAATCTGCCTAAGTTCACAAAATCAGCATTTCTGTGAGATGACTATCTAGCCTCTGCTTCAAAACATCCAAAGAAGGAGAACTTAGCATCTCCCATGGAAATCTGTTCCACTGAGGAACCGCTCCGTCAGGAATTTTCTTTTGAATTAATGTAAACCCATTGATTCTGGTCCGACCCTCTGGGACAGCAGAAAACAACTCTGCTCCATCTTCTATATGACAGCCCCTCAAGTATATGAAGCTGGTTATCATATCACCTCTTAGTCGCCTTCTCTTCAGGCTAAACAATCAAAGCTCCCTCAACCTTTCCTCATATGACTTGGTCTCCAAACACCTCACCAACTTTGTAGCCCTCCTCTGGTCACACTCACACTTTCTCCAATTGTGGTGCCCAAAACTGAATACAGTACTCCAAGTTGAGGTCTAATCAGAGTGGAGTAAAGTTGTAATATTACCTTGTGTGATCTGGACAAGATACTTTTTTTAATGCAGCATAAAATCCAATTGGCCAATTCACACTGCTGACTCATGTTCAGTGTATGGTCTAATAAGACCCCCAGATTCTTTTCACACATACTACTGCCAAGTCTCACTTATCCTATAGAGATACATATGATTTTTCCTACATAAAAGCAGAACTTTACGTTTTTCACTATTAAAATTCATTTTAGTCCAGTTTTCGAGCCTGTCAAGATTATCCTGAATCCTAATTCTGTCTTCTGGTGTGTTTGCTACCCCTCCCAGTTTAGTATCATCTGCAAATTTAAGCACCCCCTCTATTCCTTCATTTATAAATATGTTGAACAACACAGGGCCCAGGACAGATCCCAGATGCACTCCACTATTCACTCCTCTTCAAGAAGATGGCAGACCATTTACAAGCACCCTTAGGGTGCTATCTGTCAACCAGTTCTCGATCCACCTAACAGTAATAGGATCCATACCGCATTTTAACAACTTGCCAATAAGAATTTCATGTGGAACCTTATCAAAAGCCTTACTGAAATCAATATAAACAATGTCCACAGCATTCTCCTGATCTAGCAAGTTGGTAACTTTATCCCAAAAAAAGCGATAAAGTCTGACATGACTTGTTCTTGAGAAAACCATGCTGACTCTTAGTAATTACAGACATCCGCTCTAGCTGCTCAAGGACTGGCTGATTATTTGTTCTAATAACATTTTGTCAGCTATAGATGTCAAGCTGACAGGTCGGTAGTTACCCGGATCCTCCTTTTTCCCCTTCTTGAAGATAGGGATAGCATCTGCCTTCCTCCAATCTTCTGGTACTTCGCCTGTTCTCCAAGAATAGTCAAAAATAAAAGAGACTCAGAAATTACATCTACAAGTTCTTTTAGTACCCTTGCATGCAATTCATCTGGCCTGGAAGATTTGGTTTCATTTAAAGAAACTAGGTGTTTATGGACTAACCCTACAGTGATCCAAGGCCACAACTCCCATCCCTCATCACATGAAATGATTTTGCCATGTTATTTATTTTATTTTTATGTGATTTATATCACAAAGTCCTCATTAAAAACCCATTAAAACCCCCATTAAAAGGACATAGCAATACAATATCACAGGAAACAAAGCAATAAATAACTCTATCTGTGCGGCCAAACGACTGATACACCCACTATTAGGGAGGGAGAAGGGGCCTAGCTGGCAACAACCCAGGTACTAACACCAACACTGGGAGGGGGGGGGATGTGATCTTCCTCACTGCCCTGGTCTCAACCAAAGACCTAGCAGAAGATCTCCATTTTGCAGGCCCTGAGGAATACAGAAAGCTCCCACAGAGCCTGCAGCTCACCAGGGAGCTCATTCCACCAGGTCGAGGCCAGGACCAAAAAGACCCTGTCCGTGATTGAGGCCAGGTGTGCCTCTCTAGGGCTGGGAATCACCAACAAATAAGTACTCAAAGAGTGTGAAGCCCTGCGGGGGGGGGGCACAGGGTGACAAATAGTCCCTCAGATATGTGGGGCCCAGATGTTGAAGGTCAAAACCAAAACCTTGAACCTGATCCGGGCAACAACTGGCAACCAGTGCAACTGCCTGAGCACAGGTTGGATATGGGCCCTCCAAGATTTTCCTGTGAAGATCGTAGCAGCTGCATTCTGTACCAGCTGTAATTTCTGGATTAAGGGCAAGGGCAGGCCAGTGTAGAGCAAGTTACTGAAATCTAACCTGGAGGTGACTGTTGCATTGATCACTATGGCTAGGTGGTCAGGGGACAGGCAGGGCACTAGTAGTCGGGCCTGGCAAAGATGAAAAAAAGCCTGGCCAGCTACCCTCTTGACCTGTGCCTCCATACTTAGGTAGGCATCTATGGTCACCCCCAAATTCCTGGCCTGGGACGTGATGGTAAATTGCATTCCTGCCAGGCAGGCCAAAAGCCCTTCCTGATCTGCCCCCTACTTCCCAACCATAGGACCTCCATCTTGGAGGAGTTGGGTTTCAGACGACTCTGCTCCAACCATCCAGCCAGCACTTTCAAACATCTGGTGAATGGTTCCCGGGGGGGGGGGGAGAGTCTGGGCAGCCATCTATCAGGAGATAGAGCTGGATGTCATCAGCATACCGACAGCCCAGCCCAAAGTTCCGCACCAGCTGAGCTAGAGGGTGCACAAAGATGTTTAAAAAGCATGGGGGAGAGAACCATGCCCTATGGGATCCTGCAAGAGAATTGGTAGGTGCGCAACAACTCTTCCCCCAGGGCCACCCTCTGGCTCAGCTTATGGAGAAAGGAGCGTATCAAGCACGATTCCCCTTGCAAGAGAAGACTGAGCAGAAGTAGGAATCGAGCAATTCAGCCCTCTCTTCATCACCTGTTACAATGTCACTTTCTGGTCCCCACAATGGTCCTACATTGTCCCTATTTGTTTTTACACTGAATAAAACCTTAAGAACCCTTTCTTCTTGTTTTTAGTATTTCTTGCTAGCTTAAGCTCATACTGAGCTTTAGCTTTTTTTAACACTTTCCCCACAATCCTTGGTTATTTGTTTAGATTCTTCCTTGGTTATAAGGCCCTCCTTCCATTTCCTAAATTAGTCTTTTTTATTATTCAGTTCTTTTGTAAGCTGTTTATGGAGCCATCCTTGTTTCTTTAAGTTCCTCCCAGTTTTCCTTCTCAAGGGAATTGTCTGTAATTGTGCCTTCTGTATTTCAGTTTTGAGAAACTCCTTTTGTATATTATCTTGTATGACTTCATTAGTATTTTTACATTCACATCTTCATGTGACTCTTTTCTATTTCTATTTGTATTGTTTTGTTAGAAAAATTATACCCTGTTTTTTATTCTGAGTACTCAAAACATCTTATAACTACATAGACTTAAGATAGAACAGAATGAAAATCTAAAAACCAATTATATAACTGTGAAAACGTCTCATAGAAACTCATGGAAATTTTTGGACTTTTTTGAACAACTTTCCAGAATGCTCAGAAAATCAGATCAGAACCAGATAATAGTGAAGATAATAAGGGGCATCTGCGGAGGTTTTATGGTATTTCAGTTATCTACCAGCAACGGTAGACTGAAAAATATATCAGTTATATACCTAACTAAGCACCTGTGAGCATAACTTCATTTCTATGTGGTTATAGCTGCCCACATATGGAAGGGTAGTCATAAGCCCTATTTTTTTATTGGTGGGAAGACTAATAAAGTCACTACTAGGAGTAACAGGGTTTTGAGTGCCATAATCTGCATCTATATCCACCTGTTGTAGATATATATAAGTTTTATTACTTGATTACTTCAGCAGTTGGATCACTATACTTCCTATAAGAAACTTTTTCTTTGTTAATGCTTCTGCTTTTGTATTCAGTGTGTTGACAGCTCTGACATCCGGCATCCATGCATTTTAAATCCACTCAGAGAACCATTTGCAAAAAAAGAATGTGGGATATTACTAAGTGAAGTGTTTGAGTCTTGTCATCCAGTGGTGAGTAGCAATATGAAATAAGAATTTTAAAGTTTCTATGTGACTTTAAAAAAAATCTACAGGTTTAGTGTGAAATGAAATAAAGCCTCTGAATGGATAGTCTGTTCGTGGTAATTTGTTTTCCATAACAGAACTCTGATCTTGCATTTATATTTCCAGATTGGCCCTAAAATCCATTGCAATAGAAAATAAATATAATGCTTAGCCTGGACCATATAGTCACTGGGCCTGCCTATTAAATGGTTGATGTAATGATCAACACTTTGTAATCATCACTTTGTAAAAATGATCACTTTCCTCCACAAGCCTTCTTCCAGCCTTGAGGGTCTTTCTCCAAATAAAGTGGTCTTCCACTGGAGGAAGTATGGACAGAATACAAACAATATCAAGGGAAGGAAAAGCCTATCACAAGCCATCCTAGCTCAAGTGGGCTGAAGTTCCAGCACATCAGAGAGCCTGCATCCATGAATAGGCACATCCTTGTAAAACTGACACCCAATTCCATGTATCACCTTGTGATGTTATATGTAAACCACCCTGAGCCGTATGGGAAGACGGTATAAAAATCTAATAAATAAAATAAATAAATGCTTTAAGTTAAAAGTTAATGGAAGACCTTTTTGTTTCTTGGATATAAAGGAATTAGCATATGAGGCTGTCATTTCCTACTTTAGGATGGAAAGCCAAATGTCAGTGCTCAAATTTAGCTATTGATACTTTCATCCAACAGCAAATTTTGTATATATTAGCATGCTAGTATAGTACATGTATTTATATTATTTATTTTCTGTAATATAACTCCACTAGCTCAATAAAAGCAAATTAATAAATGCTGGACATCCTGTCCCATTGCTAGTATTACAACAGTATTATTCAAATAATATATTATGATAACATTTATATATTTCAGGTTGATGTAACCTGGTTTTATTCCAACTGCTTGACGGACACGTGTGGTTGTAACCAGGGAGGAGACTGCGAGTGTTTCTGTACAAGTGTGTCAGCCTATGCACATCAGTGTTGTCAGCAAGGAGTTACGGTAGACTGGAGATCCCCTAGACTGTGTCGTGAGTATTAATATTAGAGTAACAACATCAGCACTTAGTCAGCATGTACTTTCAACTTAATCTAATAAAATCTTAATTAGAGATTTTTTGGGACATGTTGAAGCTGGATACCCTAGTTTTTGTTGTTTCTTTGGACATGAAGGGGGAATGCTCAACTAGAAGATCGAGAGATTCACTCTGATTTTTAATGGCTATATATCACTTCCTGGGTTCCTGTGTAACCTGATGCATACAATCAAAGACTATACCCTCATTTATTTAGAGCATGACTTGAATCAGGGAAAACCATTGTGGCTGCCAGATCTGAAGGAATAAAAGGATTAAAGGTACAATGTTCAGAAACAATTCGTCTTGGAAGAATAGCATCCCAGGATTGTTTTTTTTTTAAAGGCTATATTGTTTCTATGAAGGTCAAAAAGGTGATATCATCTTGATTGTCATTCAGAAAATTTCTGTAGCTTCATATTTGCATTATGAATCTGTTAGTAGCATGCTTCAGATTATAAGGTAAAGGTCTGACCCTTGGGGTGATGCCCTCTAATGTTTTCATGGCAAACTCAATACGGGGTGGTTTGCCAGTGCCTTCCCCAGTCATTACCGTTTACCCCCCAGCAAGCTGGGTACTCATTTTACCGACCTCGGAAGGATGGAAGGCTGAGTCAACCTTGAGCCGGCTGCTGGGATTGAACTCCCAGCCTCATGGGCAGAGCTTTCAGACAGCATGTCTACTGCCACTCTGGACCACAAGAGACTTCAGATTATAAATACTAATAAAGGATATGTGACTTGAGGAAAACAGCAACATTTATTCTAATCCACCAGAGGTCACAATAGGATAACCTTCTGTACTTATTACAGTGGGAAACATGTACCTTATCAGATACTTTACTAGCCTCTTCATGGTTTGTGATGAACCATGCTAATCCGTCAACTGAATACTTTTGTTAATTTTACCAGTCTTTTTTTCTCAATTCAAATGAAATGTGCTTTTGTAAGTATATGCACATATATATGAAGTATGATATGTGCTGGTTGCATGCCACACGTCTGTTCCTAACGTGTTTACTTTTCTCTTCCTCTTTTAGCTTATGATTGTGAATATGTCAACAAAGGTAAGTAATTGATGGGTGAACGGATAATAGAAAAAAAAAATTCCTGCCTCTTAATAAATCAGTTTCTTTGGATTCAAAGTTTTAGAAACAATATACATTTTTGCTCAAGTATGCTGTATTTTTTCTCACATCTCAAAGTAATGCTGCTCTTCTGCACTCTCTAACATTTCCATAGGTAAAAGGCTTTCTGCCTGCAGAGTATGGTGTTCCCTCTTTCCCACATTCCTGCTACTAATTGCTACACAGGTTTAGTGTTTTGGAGAAGAGAAATATTAAAATTCCAGCAAAGTCAACAATTATATGCATCTATTTTTTTCTGAAGAGCCACAGGAGGGAGCTAGTTTGCAAGCAGTAGCAATTGGCAGGAATTCCCTGGCCATATTAAATTTTACTGCTATAAGTATTTGACAAAAATTGCTTCATATTGCCTTTAAGTTTGTGAATCTTCTCATATAACGAAGACAATGTGAATGTGGAAAACATTCTTTGATTTTTCAGTTTGCCAGTGTAGTTTAGATTTCTATACCAATTCAATTTCTATAGCAATTCAAGATAATGGAAGCAAATTTAAAACGCTCACTAAATTGATATTGTAAATAGTTTTTCATTTTTATAAATAATGCTCATGAGATTATTTGAGGAATAATACAAAATAATAATTGCTTAGTAGTAGGAAATGATTAAGTTCCCATATTGCTGTGTACATGTACGTATGATTGTTCTTGATTCTCTGTAAAGGAGGGAATGCTTTGTAAAATGCAAACCAATTGTCCATTATTCTTCACCCTTCTCTTGAGGCTAACAAAGAGAATGAAATTAAAGTTAGATAATATTAGACATTATGTAGCTATTTGATAGTGAGGGTAAAAAGATAAGCTTTGACCTGGCACTTCATACAGAGCAGGGTAAAATCAGGCAAATTTGAAGGGTAAGCATGTTCCACTTGAACAAACTTTCCTCAAAGTTTCAAGGACCTTATTGAAAAGCAAAAACACTTGTTGGCAACATTTTTTTTAAACTCTGCTCTTTACTCTGCTCTGGTTCGGTCTCACTTGGAGTACTGTGTTCAGTTTTGGGCACCCCAGTTGAAGAGGGATGTAGACAAACTGGAGCATGTCCAGAGGAGGGCAACAAAGATGGTGAGGAGTTTGGAGACCAAGATATATGAGGAAAGGTTGGGGGACCTTGGTCTTTTTAGACCGGAAGAGGAGACAACTGAGAGGGGATCTGATAACCATCTTCAAGTATTTAAAAGGCTGCCATGTAGAGGATAGAGCAGAGTTGTTCTCTCTTGCCCTGGGGGGACAGACCAGAACCAATGGGATGAAATTAATTCAAAAGAAATTCTGTCCAAACATCCAAAAGAAGTTCCTGACAGTTAGAGCGGTTTCTCAGTGGAACAGTTTTCCTCGGAAGGTGGTGGGTTCTTCATCTTTGGAAATTTTTAAACAGATGCTGGATAGCCATCTGACAGAGAGGCTGATTCTGTGAAGGTTCAAGGGGGTGGCAGGTTACAGTGGATGAGCGATAGGGTTGTGAGTGTTGTGCATAGTGCAGGGAGTTGAACTAGATGACCCAGGAGGTCCCTTCCAACTCTGATTCTATGATTCTATGTTATCTGGATTTAGTTTGATTAAACATTTATCTCAGAATTATGATTGGTTCACCTCATATATCCTACTCCTGATTCCATCTGACCTGTTCTCAGGAGGAAATTAATCCTGTCTTCTCTTGACAGTTCTAGGAAAAGGTCCCTACAAGCTGGTTAGCTACTTGGACAAAGAAGTTGTAATTGCAGCCAAACATCTGGATGGTTCTGTTTTTCTGACAAAAGGAAATGGTCTTTCTTCTGGGGAGACAGTGAACTTTATGTTGACCTCAGGATTATACAAACCCAAAGCACATGGTAAACCTACTGTCACTAAGAACTATTGAGAAATGTAGTAAAATCGGTTTTAAAAACTTTGACAAAGTTAGTTTTCAAATCAACCAATTTACTATTGACTACCAAATATTTGGTGCAATGAACTAGATCAGTGGTCCGCAACCTTTCTAAGGCTGCAGACTGGTGTGGGGGGAGGGTGATACAGCAGCTGAGCATGCTGTGCCTGTGCGGCAGGTCCGCGCATGTGCATGTGCACCATGAGCAGCTGCACATGTGCGGGCTTGACATGCATGCGTGAAATTGCTGCGCGCACGCATTTGCGGCCACGCATGCCACAAATGCGAATGCCCGGAACTGCCACGCATGCGCATTTACGCCGGCTGCCCTGCTTCCCCCTCCCACAAAAAGAAGCTTGCCGAGCCACAAACTAATCGGCCGCTTTGGCGGCCAATTTGTTTGCGGCCTGGGAATTTTCTCACTGCGGGGGGGGGGGAGAGCCGGACCGTGGCCCGGTGGTTGGGGACCCCTGAACTAGATAACTCTATTGTATTCTGACTTTTCAGTTATCTTGGCTGTTTAGAGATAATGTTCTAGTGATAATACCTCTTATTTTGGACCTTTTCACAGAGAAGCACACAACACGATTTTCCAATACCCAGTGGAGGAATAGGAAATATTTGCTGACTGTGGATTCTGCTAATACTTTGCAGGACCAGAACCAACCATATCAGATTAATGAAGTCCATACCTCCATTGTTAATTGGGAAAAAATTGCTATACAATTGTGTATATCTATATATTGACCTCTGATGAAGATCAGTATGATTGAAATGCATTATGTCTGAACTTGTTGGCATGTATGGTGTACACACTGAGATGTTTTATGTGTCCTCAATAGATACAATATTTTTAAATGGTTTTAAAATCATTTTTGAACTCTAATAATAAATTGTTTCTATTTTGCTATATTTGGTTTTATCCCTGATTTTTGTGGTTTTTCACCTATTGACAATACAGCCAGGCAGTTTTCGGTCTGCAGTATTGATATTAAAAATTTTGCAGAAGGAAAAATAAACATTTCTTTGCAGCTTTCAGTATGTTTTCAACAAGTAGAGTGTCTGCTAAGGTCTCTACTCAGTGAGTAGGTTTTTATATGTCTGCTGTCTTCTGTGATATGATGGATGTCTGGAAGCTGGTGATGGGTGGTCAGTTGTGGACACAAATGAGGTACAAATAGATGTGTGCACATTATGGCTACCTGGCAGATCTTTCTGGACCTGTACTACCAGACATACGCCAGTATTGTGAGGCTAGTTGCATATTATATTTTTCTCAAAGAAAATGAGTAAACAAAATAACTTCAGCAACAGGTCTAGAGAATATGTTTAGTATTTAAAGTATAAGTGTGTACTTGATATTGGAATGCATGAAAGGTAAAGGAAGTGTTTTGCTGGAAAGTATGTGTGAAAAATTATAATATGAGAAAGTAGTATCACATATTTATTTTAATTATTATTTAGACTTTTATTCTACCCTTTCTCAGCAGACTCATTAGCATCATATGATATTAGAAATGTTCACAGTTAACTCAATTAGGTTAGAGAAGTGGGGGTTTGCAAAGAGGGATCATTTTCACCTCCCTCACTATTTCCTCTTTCTCTTTTAAAGTCCTGATAGAGTCTCCAATTTTCTTCTTTTCTCTTCACCTCCCAGCCAACCCACCCTTATCTGACCCCCTTGCCTTCAGCTTTCCTTTCTTTTCTCCCTCTGGCAGCCTGCTTCCAGCAAAACTATGGCCCAGTTGTGCAATGCCAGATACTGCTCTGGGCCCAATTATAGTGTTTTGCCCATCAGGGTGGCCCTAGTTGCATGGTGGGGAATCCATAAGAACTTGATAGGGTATCTTGCTTCCCCTTGTGTTCCCTTCCCATGTGATTTCCTTTTTACCTCCTCCTGGCAACTCCTGTATCCTGACTTCTACTTTCTTCTCTTCCTTCCTTCCTTCCTTCCTTCCTTCCTTCCTTCCTTCCTTCCTTCCTTCCTTCCTTCCTTCCTTCCTTCCTTCCTTCCTTCCTTCCTTCCTTCCACCCACCTTCCTTTTATCTGCTCTCTCCATCTTCAGCTATATTTATTATTTTAATTTATACTGTACCTTTCTCCTCATTGGGGACCCAAAGCAGCTTACATCAGTGGTCCCCAACATTTTTCCGGCTGGGGACCGGCGGGGCAACTGCCCCACCAGCGCAGCGCGCATGTGCGGTGCGCAGCCGAAATCGTGCATGCGCAAAAGTGCAGCGCACGCGCAATTTAGGGCCAGGCCGCGCATGCGCGATGTGCAGCGCAGCTCTGATTCCCTCTCCCCCCCTCCCACAGTAACAAGCTTCCTGGGCCGCAAGCTTGTGGCCCGGGGAAGTTTTTTACTGCGCGAGGGGCGGGGAGAGGGAACCGCGACCTGGCGCCCTGGCCTGCCGGGCCGCGGACCACAGGTTGGGGACCACTGGATTACATTATTCTCTTCTCCACTTTATCCTTGTAGCAACCCTGTTTGATATGTCCTAATCTGGAATGCTTACTACTATATGCAGTAGTTTTTGTGGAGTTGCTGGAGTAGAACATAGCGAGTAGCCATTCTTTTAGTAAAACGCAAAAGATTTATGCAATCTGAAGAAAAACCAGAGTTAAATGTTTTGTATGCTGACCTTGTACTTAAAATACCTCATCTTTGGTCGAAGACCAAAAAGACATTTTCAGAAGTAGCCATTCCTGGCTAAGTCATACAGTTCATATGAAATCAAGTCACCTAGTGATTGCTACTAGGCCTGGTCATAATGATTTTTCCATCAAAAGTCAAAACAGTCCTGTAAAGGGCCATTCCGCTAGGTTTTATTGACAAAAACAAGCTTTGAAGGCTTGGCAATACAGTAACCCCCACAATTGAGAGCACATTAATTTCTTTAAGGCATATGCACTGCTTTTGTTATTTGGAGATTTTAAACCCCTTTCTGCATGTTTTTTATTTCTGATTTTTCAGCAAACCTGGGAATTTTTCAAATTTGTAGAAAGTTCTGTCTTCTTAAAATTAAAGTTTTATGTATTTAACTCATACAAAACAAATGCCACAAGAAAGCACACCAAAATCTTCATATCTAATATAGAGATAATGCCATCAGATTATGGTTTTGCTCCAACAAATAAAGAAAACACACAAAAATGAAAATATAGAAACCAAAATCAAGAAAGAGAGGAAAAGAAAATGGGGGGAGTCCATCCAAGCTGGCTAAAGTTTTACAAAACTTTATTTCTGAAAGATGATATCCTCTACTATAATTACTAAATTCCTTAGTCCAATTTTCAGGTAAGGATTTCCACCTGATTATTCTAGAAATTTCATCAAATTATAAAAGTATTCCAAATAATAAAAAAAAACATCTTTCTTTTCTCTCCCCGGTTGGATCAGATCTTACTTGTTAATTTCTTGAGTGCCACTATGTTCTTTAACTTGTTGTGCCAATGTTGGGGTCGGCTGTGCCACTCTGGGAAGTTCCCCCCCTTCTGCCACCTTGCTCTGAGAGATGGGCTGTGGGATGGGATGATGAAGGGTGAGGCTTGGCTTAGTCTCAGAATGGGGTTTCATGTTGGACTCACATCCCTGGCGGTCTCTCCTGGGTCTGGAATAGTTACCACCACTATCCCCAAGCCCCATCTTATCCTTGACCCATGCTGATTCCCTAATATATCCCTTCCCTGCTCCTTAAGGCCCACCCTATGAGTGCTCAAGAGGCTCTGAGCTCACACCTGGCTTGCCTCAGCATTTCCAGCTGCTGAGTCTGGCCACTTGGCATGCTTCTGGAGCCGTGCCTGACCCGGGACATCACTCCGCCCCTCTGGGATCACTCCCATCTGTAGCATTGGCCTTCCCCAGGGCACATCTTTGCTTGATGTGTCAGCTTGGTATAGTGGTTAGGAGTGGGACTTCTAATCTGGCGAGCCGTGTTTGATTCCCCGTTCCCTCACATGCAGTCAGCTGGGTGATCTTGGGCTTGCCACAGCACTGATAAAGATGTTTTGACTGAGCAGTAATATCAGGGCTCTGTTAGCCTCACCTACCTCACAGGTTGTCTGTTGTGGGGAGAAAAAAGGGAAGATGATTATAAGCTGCTTTGAGACTCATGGTAGAGGAAAGCAGCATATAAGAACCAACTCTTCTTCCCAATGTGCTCGGCAGTTTGGTCTGGGGTTGGGGCTGCTGGCTGCATTGCTGCTACAGGTGCGGGACCCGCTGGTGTATTGGAGGTAGCTGGACAATGGAATAGAAAACCAAGAGGAAGATGGAGATTAAATGCTACTCTTTTGTTACAAGCTACTGTAATAAATAAAAATGTAGAAAAGATTTGGATTAATCCTTTAAAAAACAACACAAAAAGAATGTTACAAGCTATAATTTGTGAAACAAAACTTTCATTAGAAGAACCCTCTTAACAGGAAAAAAGAACAAATAAATTAACTGAGAAAGTACAGAGTTTGGAGTTAAAGCACTAAAATCCTTAATAAAGACAGTAGAAATAAAGTAAAAGAAATTAGATATATTCTGTTTTGCTGTCGTCTGTGTTTTTCTTGCTCTAAACCTCTACCAGTGAACAGTGGGGTGCCATTGGATCTGGGTCCTGTACTTTTCAACATTTTTATCAATGATCTGGATAAGAGGGTGAAGGGACAAATTACATTTGCAGATGACACTAAACAGGGAGGAGAAGCGAATGCCTCAGAAGATACAGAGTTCAGTGATTTCTAAATATGCTGGAAAAGTGGGCAGATGAGAATAAGATGCAGTTCAATAAGGAAAAGTGCAGCTCTGCATATGGGTCACAAAAATGAGAAGCATGCATACTGGATGGGAGAAATGCTTCTGAGTAGTAGTGTATGAGAACGAGATCTTGGGGTTCTTGTGGATTGTAAGCTAAATATGAGAAGACGGGGATGTAATGGGAAGTAAGTTTTAGGCTGTATCAACAGAGGTACCACATCAAAATATTAAGTTGTCAGTCCCCTTGTATTGGTCAGATTGCACCTGGAGTACTGTGAATAGTTCTGGAGGCCTCACTTCAAACAGGATGTGGACAAAATCGAAAGGGTGCAGAGGAGAGCAAAGAGGATCATTCAGGGCCCGGGGACCGAGCTCTAAGAGGAACAGCTAAAGGATATACGAATGTTCAGCTTGGAGAAGAGGAGGTTGAGATGAGACATGCAGGATATGATGGAAACCTGGGTCATGGGGAGCGAAACTGTTGCCCTTCAAAAGCTAGTCCCTACCGGGTTTCCGTCCTCCATCAGTCTCGGACTGCGGGGTAAGGAGGCCGAGTGACAATACTAATCCAGGAGTTTTTCTTCTTCAGGGCTCTTCCCACGTGATAAGTTTCAGCAACTGAATGTGTTGGTCTTGGATGGGGTTCAACTGAGAGTATGGCCATCTGGCTGGTTTACCATGTATCCAGCATGCAACCAGAAGCCGTGCCAGCCCTGCTGGAAGTGGTAACATCCTGGACACTACAGTTCCCTATACTGTTGGTTCTGGGGGACTTTACTATCCATGCTGAGCTTGGCATCATTTGGAAGTGAGCTAAACTTGGTGTCAGCCATGGCGACACTGTGGCTCTCACAATTTGTTGTTGGCCCTACCTATCAGGCAGACCACACCCTGCACCTTTCTTTTGGTGAAGGTTTGAATGTGGATGTGGTCATGGCTAATGCCATGCCATGGTAAGACCACTATACCCTGAAAGCTCGGCTAAGGCTTCAACCTTCTCCTAAGTTGGGCACTGAGCAGAATTTAGCTCTTCTGTGGAGATTTATGTATCCAGTTGGATTCCTGAATGCTCTGTGAGACCCAGTGCCTCCCGACACTTCTCTAATTGGCCTGGCAAAAGACTACTCCCCCCGGTCAAGTGTTGACCGGTCTCCGATGATAAAAAGGTTGGGGACCACTGCCTTATAGAATGCAATTTTTACTTGACTACTATAGCTTCTGCTAACTCACACTCAGCACAATTGTTTAGGATAGTTCGAGCTCTTGCTGCCCTAGAGGAAGAGCAACAAAACAATACCCACTTGGATATCAGCTGTGAGGCATTTTGCAGACAAAATCTTGACACTCCACCATGACCTTCTTCCAACCTTTGACACAAAGTGAACTAGAGGCCTCTTGGCCATCTTCGGAAAGAACACTGAATAACTTTAGAAGACTCATGCTGACTGAAGTGAGCAGGATGTTTGCAGCAGTGAGACCAACCACATGCTCACTAGACCCCTGCCCATCATGGCTACTAAAAACACCAGATATAAGAATAAGGGGCCCCCTCCAGGAGATAATCAACCTTTCTCAATGGGAGAATACTTGGAGGAACTAAAAGAGGCAGTGGTTTGCCCACTGCTGGAAAAATCATCTCTAGACCCACTAGAGCCTGACATCTACCGACCTGTTTTGCGCATAGAGTTGAAAGGACTGTCATGGACTAAATATCAGCATTTTGGGGAAAAGCTTCAGCCCTGGACCTATCCCAATGAGGTTACCGGTCTGATCATGGGGTAGAAACAGCGGTAGTTGCCCTGATCTTTGTCTCCAGTTGGACTGAGTCGGGTCAGCACTGCTTCTACTATGTGACCTTTCAACAGTATTTGACACAGTCGTCCATGAGCTTTCTAGCTCATGGCCTCGCCAACACAGGAATATGGAGGACAAC
Source organism: Paroedura picta (assembly GCF_049243985.1). Lineage (NCBI taxonomy): Eukaryota > Metazoa > Chordata > Lepidosauria > Squamata > Gekkonidae > Paroedura > Paroedura picta. The sequence continues at coordinate 91,842,197 of NC_135370.1, read as the reverse complement.
CAATCTCTGATCTCATTTCTCCGGGGCTGTGTACAGAGATTAGCAACAGGAGAGACATCTTCAAGCCACCACCAATTTACATGAGGAGTCCTTCAAAGAGCGGTCAGCTCTCCAATCTTATTTAATATCTTCATGTGCCCTCTTGCCCAACTGGTATGGAAGTTCGGGCTGGGATGTCACCAAGAAGCAGATAACACCCAGGTCTTTCTACTGATGGATGACCACCCTGATTCTCCCCCAGAAGCATTAGCCAACTTCCTGGAAACAGTGATGATGTGGCTCAAGCAGAGTGTTCTGAAGCTCAGTCCTTCAAAGATGAAGGTCCTATGGCTAGCCTGCAAGGATCCAAGTGAAGAAATGCATTTGCCCAACCTGGTGTGCAGCTATCAGTAGCTTGCTCTGCCCAGAACCTGGGAATGATTCTGGATGCTTCCCTCTCAATGGAAACCCAGGTCACCAGAGTAGCACGGCTGGCATTCTACCACCTTGCCAAAGCAAACCCTTAGTGCTCTACTTGGCCTTGAAACACATAGCCACAGTGATCCATGTGATGGTCACTTCTAGGCTAGACTTCTGGCTAGAGTAACTCACTCTATACAGGCCTACCCTTAATTCTGACCTGGAAACTACAGTTGGTCCAGAATGCAGTGGCCAGGGTCCTTGGAAGGTAATACACAGGAGAATGCAGAATATAGTAAAAGTTAAATTCCCTGTGAAAGCCAAAAGTATATCATTAGGAATATTGCATAAGAAACTACCAAAAGTTTTAGAAGACATATATGAATATTTGGTGTCAGTAGACAGAATTATAGATTCTTCAAAATGAAAAATCTGATGTCCAGGTTTAGAAGGCTAATTAGGCTAAATATGCAGTAACGGTGAAATTAATGTAATATTAGAAAAATAGATCTTAACATTTGAGGCGAAATAATTTTTTTTTTTTTTGGCTTTTAGGCTGCCCCTCTTCAAAATGGTCTCTGGGCAGCTTACTACAATTCATAAAAACAGTCCAAATACAAAACACATATAAAACCTAAAAATTTATCTGCTAAAATTATTTACACTACATAATCACTACATATTTGCTCCATCCATAGATCATTCCCTAATGAGTCAAGGCATACAACTGATGGTATTCTATTGACTGGCCTAGGATGGGAGCAAAACATCTAGGCAAAATCCTCAGGTGTGGGAATAGGTATGGGCCCCAAAAAAGATGGCAGAGGTATGACCCCTGGGCTCAACCAAGTGCCTGGTGGAAGAGTGTCATTTTCCAGGTCCTTCAGAACTTAGGGCGTTCTGAAAGTGCCTGGGTTCTCCACTGGCAGTTCATTCTACCAGGCAAGAGCCAGGGCCTAAAAAGCCCTGACTCTGATTGTGGCCAGGCATACATCTTTGGGACCAGGAATCACCAGCAAGTTGGAATTTGCTGAGTGATAGGCCTTTCAAGGGGCACATGCAGAGAGGCAGTTCCAAACCTTGTAAGGCCTTAAAGGTTGAAACTAACAACTTAAACCTCATGTGGAACTCAATTGGCAACCAGTGCAGCTGTTGGAGAACAGGTCAAATGTTAGTTCTCCATGGGGTCCTCATAAGGAATCAGGTGGCTGTGTTCTGTACCAATTGTGATTTCTGGGTCAGGGATAAGTAAAGGTCCACAGGAAGGCTATGAAAGCAGGAGATAAATTTCAAGTGAGAAGCAATTTTAAAGTTAAAATAGTATATAATTATGTAGGAAATGTAGTTCTTTGATAAAGCAGGATAATAAAATTTGAATATAAATGTACAAATAATGGAAATGTGAACAATAATATCTTTCATTTTTAGCTCACTTTTAAAATGTGAGATATATAATGGATTTTCTTATTTTCTTATTTTAATAGATTTTGATGTGTTTCCTGTCATAGTTAATAACTGACGAGGTGTGAAAATGATGAAAATAATATTGTGGAAAAATATAGCAATAAAATAGATTGGCTATAATTGAAGTAAGAACCACTGTATGATTATGATGAGGAAAAGAAGGAACCTTTTTACTTTGTCTAATGTATTGTGTAGTGTAAAGTAAATTTTGCATGATTGTATGAATTGTTATATATAACCTCCTTTTCTATATCCCTCCTACATTTCTATTATATTGGTATTTATTTTCAAAATAAGAACATTTAATTTAAAAATAGAATTATCAGATGGATGCAGTTCTGCCCATAATTCACATAAAGCATAGTACAATTATCTTAAGACTATAAGCCTTATGTAGTGTGGGAGTACCGCCTCTCTTCAATTTTTTATCAAACTCCTGACAATCACTAATTAATATTGGAAATTTTTAAAAACTTTCATGTCCCTTCCCTTTTTTATTATGATAAAGAGGGAAATTTTCCCAATTTCCTAAAAACCTTATGAGCAAATTCGAATTGACCCTTATTAGAAAGAAAGTTCATGGCTCCAATCTTGGTATTTAAGTATCCACATATTTGGCTATTTTGAGAATTAGATTTATTGATTATACCAAATGATACATAGGGATAGTTAATTTTGAAAAAACTGCAAATTTTCCATCTGTAGGAAATAAAAAAAGGGAAACAACTACAGCACAGCAGTTTGAAGAAAGCAATCAGAATTTACAAGAGGAGAAGGGGATATGTGAGCTCAATGCTTTTTCTTCAACTGTAGTTGATGCTGCACCTGAACCAATTCATGTTGCTTTGATCAACTGATTATGTTGATAGTGAAAACAAAGGCTGTGCACCAGACATTTCATATTTTGTTTTCTTGATAGTTTGATGAATAATAGCTTGGGATATGTGGGTTTTGATCAGTATTTGGGGAGGGTTACATTGAAAAATACTACTCCTATGGAGTTTTTCCATGGAAAATGTAACTGTTATGGAGTTAGTTTTTGTTAAAGATATTACATTCATATTCTTCATTCCATAGTTACAAATCTATGTAGCTGTTTAAATCAATGATTTTATGTGGCAAAATAGATATTTTGCATGCGGGTGAATCTGGTTGTAACATGAAATAATGATCAAAATGTAGTTTTGCAACAGCTCACTGTACCAGCATCAAATTCTGCTCAACTCAGCTAACAATATAATCTTTGCTGTTTGTTTTCCAGATCCAAACTTAGTTTCATTTGAAATTGCTGACAGGCCAAATTATTTTCTTCATTTGGCTTCCAATGGTACCCTAGTTTTTTCTAAGTGGGAAAGAAATGAAATTTTTCACAATAGATCAACATTTGCTATCCATAAGAACACATGGCTTTTGGGATACAGTTCTTTCGAGTCGTTTGCAGTGCCAGGAGCCTTCATCACCATTTTAGGTTCTTCTGTGCATGTTTTAAAATACCAGCATTCTGAGGCATTCAGACTTTCTACACTTTTTAAACTTGTGGGTAAGTATTTAAATTTGAATTGTTAAATATGATAGCTACACTTGCAAACTTGGCTCGGCCATATTTTATATGAAATTATTGTGCTATAAAAATTAAATGTGTTTATTAATAGACTGCAGTTTTATAAAAATCAGTTGAAGAACACATGTAAGTTAAGTTGCTTATTATCTTTGTCCTGAAGCCCTTATGATTTCCAATTACTATGCAAAGCAGTAAACTAATAATTATACATCCTTATCCATTGTTCCTCTTAATATTTGTGTCCTGGCTGTCCGAGATGAAATAGGGTCAGTCAGGGTGCAGCCAGCCTCCCTCTCCAGCTTCCGCCCTCCTTCCCTGGACGCTAGCCACTTTGCTCTCAGATGCCTGAGAGACACAGAGAGCCCTGCAAAACCACAAACAACCTGCTATGGCTCCTGCTGCAATGGAGAAAGAGACAGAGACAGAGACAAACCTTGCTTCCTTGCTAGGAAGGAGCTCTAATTACCTGCTATGGCTCCTGCTGTGTGAGAGAGAGATCTGCGCCTGCTGGTGTCCCCTGGGTCCTAGCACTCATTGCATTCCTGGTTGCAATGGCCTTTCTTGATAGTTATTAATAACTACACAATTTTTATTTACTTAAGAAGACTGAATAACAGTATAAAGTTTACTCTTGCAGTTATTATAGCTCACTGTGTAAAAGTAAAAGTGGATAGAACAGGTTGTACTACTGTGGTATGCATAGTTTTACCTAGGGATCACAGATTAAGAGGGCAGCTGTTCATCCTCCACAGCTCTGAAGCCCTGGTTTATGGGTACACAAATGTTTGGTTGGTTGGAGTAATACTATCATGAAGTAAAAGAGACTATGTGTGCCTGCCTGCCTGCCTGCCCCTTCAGGAGCTCTGGCAGTAGCTGCCTTGGCAGCTGCTCAGTGTACCTGCTGTCTACCTTTTGCAGTTTGAGGGCCATCCTTTGCTTAAGCTAGGGCAGAGTCTGCACTTACTTTCTTTATTCTATTGTCAATCCTGTTGAATTCAGATCGCTTTGAACTCGGGTCTTCTTCTCTCTCCCCCCCCCCCATTGAAACAGGAAAGCCTTCTGCAAATGGTTAAGGTAGTTTAGAAGGTGGGGGGGGGAGCCAAGCCTCTTTCTTTTCTTGAAGGGTGGGGGGAGAGGAGACAGGCAGGGAGCCTCTTTCTTTTCTTGGAGGGGTGGGGGAGAGGATCGAAAAAGGCAGAGGAGGGAGGAAAAATCCAGGACCGACAGAAGTTGAGAGAAATTAGGGGCTTCTCCTTTAAGGCAAGCGTGTCACATGACCAGGTGTAGCCTATCAGAGGTTCTCTACCATGGAGCTTTCTTTCCCAAATGGATATTGAGGATTAAAAGCAGTCTGAGATATCGCACAATAAAGGTAGGGTCACTCCGGATCAATCCTTCTTGCTGCAGAAGGAAATTTTAAATTGCCCCAAATCCAAACAGAAATCGTATTCTGTGTAGAGGGCAGGGACTGAATCAGTCTGGGGTTGGAATAAAAGCTCTGTGCAGTTTACACCTAGGAGAGAGTGGCAGTGATTCTTGGGCTTCATCCTGGATGTTTGGATGTGGGCCAGAATTGCAGCCTCTGTGTTCATAGAATCATAGAGTTGGAAGGGGCCATACAGGCCATCTAGTCCAACCCCCTGCTCAACGCAGGATTAGCCCTAAGTGTTCAGTGTCCCTGAAACAGTAAGAGATTTTTAAAAGAGAAGAGTTGGTTGTTTATACCCCACTTTCCACCACTTGAGAGAATCTGAAAATTGACTTACAAACATCTTCCCTTTCTCTCTTAACAAAATGTACCTTATAAGGAAGGTAGAGCTCTAACAAAACTGCTCTACAAGAATAGTACTAAGAACTGTGACTAGCCCAAGGTTACCCTGCTGGCTACATTTGGAGGAGGGGGGAATCAAACATGGTTCTCCAGATTAGTCTGCCACCCTTAACTACGCCACACTGGCTCTCTGAGAGGAACTGGGAGAAAGGCTCCCTCTGGATTTGTAAGAAGGATGAAGGAATTTCAGCTATGTCTAAAATGCAACTGAAAGTTGGATGAGCAAAGGAAGGAAGGCGTTGCATAAGTCTCAACAAGTATAAGTAAAGATTGAATATGAATGATAGATGACTGAAGGTTGGGAAAATTAGGAGTGAAACTCAGGAAAGGACAGTGGTGCTGTTCAGGGTTAAGGAAAAGGAGAGACAGGGGGGGGGAAGATAAGTTTGACTGTGAAGAAAGGGTGTTGTTTACATATTTCACTGGTGCTATAATCTCCTTGGGTGAGAGGGGGGAACTAAGAACTCACCAATATGGAAACTGGTGTTTTGAGCTGTGTATTTCTGTTTATATGGTTTTGCAATGGAAGCAAGCTATTCTAAGGAGTACAGGAGGTGATCCTCTGGCGGTGGGGGAAGGAGAGAGAAGTATAACATAGACACCAAGTTGGGAAGAAATGGGTGACAACTTTCTTTAGGTTCCTTGGGTCTTGGTGTAGCAAAGTCTGAGACACTGGTCTCAGTTGATATTCTAACTGCTGTCGGCACCTTTCAAGACCCACCTGTTGGAGCAATTGAGGGCAGAGGGCTGGCATTTCAGTCGGAAACAGTGAAAACTGCTTATTTATGTCCACCATCCTCCTGGGCATAGTCAGTGTTTCACCCCCAAGGTTTGCAGTGATGCTACCCCACCCTTTTGACTAGGGTTTTGTGCAGCGGAGTCCGAATCAGCTGTTCCAGACCGACGTAGCCAGCGCCGTGCTGCGGTGTGTGTGTGTGGGGGGGGGGAGGCTTGGGCACCAGTGCATCAGTCAGCGCACAAATGCAGGCATGGAACTCCATGCCTGCATGTGTGCACCAAGTTACACACCAGCGCCTGCACTCCCCCCCCCCCCCCCGCGGCGTGGCTCTGGCTTCGTCAGCCTGGAACAGCTGATTCGGATGCCATCGCACACATCCCTACTTTTGACCCCTTAAGGCAGGCTTTCTCAACCAGGGTTTCATGAACCCCTGTGGTTTCTTGACAGCCCTGGAAGGGTTTCCCGAGTGGGTGGGAATTTTATATATATTTTAAAAAATTAAGCATTTATCTGGTGATATGGCCATATATGGTCATATCGACCCACTCTCCCCTGCCAAAATGGCCAGTGATAGGCCTGGAAGGGGAGGGGCCCTGGATGAACATGGACATTTAACATCAGGCATTCTGAGACCTTCAGTTATTAAGAGTGTTTCTCCTAAGCCATTTCTAAAAGTGTGAAGGAATATTCATTTTAACAAGACAATGATAACAAAAGAAGAATTTTAGCTGTAACCATAGCATCTGAGCTATAATATAGAATTTCTGGAAGAAGTCACTTGCTGAAAAACAATGTCCTAGTATCTGTAAACAGAAATAGCTTAATCTCTGGTGTACGCATGCACAGAATAAATAACAAAACCTTTACAAATCATCCAAGGATTGGAAGGGGGATGCAAGGACCAAAGAGAACCAGTCTCTCATAAAGTTTAGTCAAAGAACCTTAGTCTACACAGCTCATCTTAAATGCCTTTTAAGTTGTGTAGTTGCTCAAAGCAGGAGTTTAAGCAACTAAGAATGTCCTTCAAAGTAAGGAGAGTGTCACAGAGTTTAAATTCTTCTTTGGTTCCGTTTGGGAACTATGCAGTGGTGATGGTGGCAGCCAAAATTCCTGCTGTGGGCCTCGATCTCACCCCCCACACAGTGTCTGTGACACCTCTTGTATCTTGGAACTATTCAGTAATGCCTAAACTAAAACCAGACATTTGGTCCATGTATACTTTTGTGTAACTTCCTATATGATTTTATAAGTAAAAATAATTTAGGGTTGCTTTTTTTTTTACAAGCAACAGGGAAAAATGTTGCAAGAAATAAAGTTTCAGTTGGGCAAGCTGTACCAGTGCTTAACTTTTGTGACAGAAGTTAACAACTGCCTGCTTTGCAGAGTTTTCTGTTATTGAACTACTGTTAACCAGTGTTAAATAGTGGCATTGTGAATCTGCTCATTTTTTGAAGCATGTTAAAATGATGCAGCTGTTGGCTGGCACACTTCAACTTCACAAAAAATGACAGATTTTGTCAGTGCCAAATATTTGTTGTCTCTTGATAAATTCTTTTAATCATTGTGCTGTGGGGGTTTGGAACAGCAGAACACATGGAGCTAATGCTATTCCCAAGACATACAAGATGGATCACATTTTGTCCAGAACAAAATAGTCTTAGTCTTTTATCTTGGAGAGGGAAAAGAACAGGATAAGAGCTGTAACTATCTTTCCTGCTGGTGCATTAGCAGAGAATGGAATATCTTTTTAAAGTGTGAAGTCTTTGCCTTCCAGTCATGCCAAAGAATCCTCTATATGCAAGTGGAAAACTACAACAATTTACCTCAGCAAGTGGGATCATATCAAATGATCATGAAGCATTTCATTAATCACCACATCCGAGGATTTGGGTTTCAGGGTTTTATAAGCAAAGAAATATAGAGCTTGAATCTTTTTCCAGTGTTCTTTCACAAGGCTCTGCTTGCTGATGCAGGGTAATTACATGGTCTAAAAATACAGCAGCATTTGTTTAAGTTAATGGAAAAGTTACACCAGTTCTAGAGTGCAGAGGCAAAGGCAGATTGAGTTTCCTGCTGACTATCATAAATGCTTTGCATATTAAATCAGAATCTTTCCAACTGGGAGCCCCTTTCCTGACTATAAATATTAGGAGTAGTATAATAGGTCCTGTAAACTCACTTGCAATGAAATACCTTCGTAAGTCTTTTTTGGGTTTTATGAGATACATCGAAAAAGATTTTTAAAAACCAAAGATAATTAGTTGCCAAAGGTCATGTGAAAAGTCGCTCTTCCCGACTTGCTACCAATTATTGTACCATAATGGCATGTATCCTACCAGGCCACTTAGCAAAGTTTGAAGCCTTCTTCCAAATAATTGGGTCTTCCTTTGTCAGAAAAGCCACTTGAATTGGAAGAAAGCTTATTAGGTAGGAAGGAAACTTTGCTGAGTGGATTGGTGGGATATATGCCAATATGAATACCCGAGCCCTTTCAGCCTAAGATTTTCCTCCAGATTTGTTTTGTTTATATATAACCAGCCACCCCACCCCCAACACACACATATGGTACTTTCAAAGAGGAAACATTTTATATGGCATACCTATAGTTCCAAAGAAAGATTAATTAAATAGTTAACAAATTGTTAATTGAGGTACAATAAGCAGCATATCATAAAATGTAATAAAGGGAAAGCAACAGAATAAATATGAATGCCCTAGTATTCTAGGCAATATTGGAATAATGTGTATGTAAATGAAGTAATGGAAACATCTTACAATAAAGCTGTTTTTTAAAATAATTGTGGCATACAAGAGCAAATGGTAATGGGTAATGCCGGTTAAGTCTTTAACATTTCTAGCCTTCCCAAAAATTCCTCATACCTACTTTAGTTAAAAGTTGAGCCCACTATGCTATTCTAAGTTCATGGAAGAGTTTTCATAATTACCTCTCAGATGATCCAGATTCATCATACCATTCAAGGAAATTCAAATCACTCATTTTTTCAGCTAACTAGGCCCATCCTGTTTTAGTCTTTTTCTTTCATCAGATGTGGTATTGGGGTGATGCCCCACTTCTCAGGGATGAAGATGGTAATATTTCATTTAGATATCTAGATAGCTTACAGTAATGCTAGGAAAAGCTGAAGGCAACAGGAAAAGGAGAAGACCAAACATTAGATGGATTGACTCAATCAAAGAAATGCACAGCCTTGGGGTTGCAAGATCTGAGCAAGGCAATTAATGATAGGATGTTCTGGAGAACATTAATTCATAGGGTCTTCATAAATTGGAAGTTGCTTGATAGATCTGTTTGTACACAAAATGTTATAAAGCTGGACAACGTGTTTCCCTCAGTATTCACTGTTTAGCTTTTAATACCCAATCTCTCTCTCAGGGAGGCAAATAACATTCATGTAACATCCTCTGTGTCCCCCCAAACAAATGATATCTGTGTTAACTTATACTGATATCATTATATATCAGCTCCTTTGTGATGTAATGAAGTAGAGTTGGTTTTTATATCCTGCTTTTTACTACCCAAAGGAGGCGCAAGGTGGCTTACAATTGCTTTCCCTTCCTCTCCTCACAATAGACGCCCTGTGAGGTATGTGAGGCTGAGAGAGCTGTGACAACTGTTTTCTGAGAACAGTTCTAACAGGACTGTAACTAGCCCAAGGCCACCCAGCTGGCTGCATGTGGAGGAGTGGGGTATCAAACCTGGCTCTCCAGATTAGAAGCTGGTGCTCTTAACCACTTCACCAAGCCGGCTCTTTTATGGAAGTAGGCCAACTAGGGTGAAGTCTATTGTGTTTCCTTTAAACCAGTGGTTTTCAGCCCTGGGGTCCTGACCCTATTTGGGGTTGCCTGGCCCCTTATGTGGGGTCTCCAGGTTGGTTGTCGCTGCAGCGGTGGCAGGCGGTGGTGGCGGGCAGCAGCAGGCGGTGGGCGGAGGAGGAGCCATGGCAATGGCCACCTCCACACCGCCCTGACTGTTGTGTGCCTATGGATGCTCGCGCGCGCATGCTGCCTGTGCACGTGTGCACCCCACCCCTGCTGCCGTAGTTGGGGTCACCAAGTTGGAGCGGTTGAGAACCATTGTTTTAAACAATGATGAGAGTTGATGCTGAAAGCTGAGCTGAACAAGATTCCGGATTCAGTGTGATCTAGGGATAAATTTATTTAGCATTCTATGGTAGGAGTTTAATTTTATTTTTCATCCTATTTTGGCAGTCTAAAATTGTGTGGTTGGAAACTGTTTGACACATGTTTTGGGAGGGGAGATTCCCTTGGAGGAAAAATACTAATGTGAGAAATTGTTCTAGATTTGACACAGAGGCAATTCCCATTCCTTTTATCTTTAGAAAAGTCAGTATCCTGAAAGGTTTACTATATTTGGGATTGTATACAGCTTTTTCTATAATCCTAGAACATGCAACCTTATAGAAAAAGAAGTCTCCAGGAGCTAGACTGCTATACTCAAGCATGTCATAGGCACTTGAAACTCAACTGGGATTGCTGTATACTATAAATAAATAGTATCCGAAACCCAAGTTGCTGTGTTTGTAATATGAAAACATTCCTTCCAACTGAGACAAACATAAAGGAACTCTGTTGGATCACCCAGTGATTTGACCTCCCTCCAATAAAGTGTAATATGAGGACATGCAAGGAAACTCATGGTCAGTTATGTTTTTACCTTGTGAGATGCTGAGGAGGCCTGGGATTGACTGTGATTCTACTTTCACAGTCATTGGAAATTAAAGTTTTTGGGTCATCAATATTTGTTTATTTGTAACCAGAATAACCTAGAATTCACTCACTGCTGTGGAACAAATTCTGATTTACAATAAGGCTGTGTAGAAGTGATATGCACATGCTTCAATAAAGTATAATTTTAATAGCGGAATGTGGTTTTAACTAGTTAAAAACAAAATATAAAACAGCACTCAAATGGGAAACACAGGTATAAAATTTGTGATCACTGGCCTCCATCTCACACAACGGAAAGGTGCATTTTCATGAGAGCCTTAACTGGTATTGTGACCCTGCAAACTTCTGGACACTAGGCAAGAAGTCCCCAAAGTGGAGCCCACCAACATCATTTCTGGCACTCACCTAGTGCCTTTAGAGATTGGTGGGGCTGGGGGAGGGGGCATTTGCCCAGCAAGGCTTCTTATTGGTTATTGGAAATTTGATTGGCTATGAAGATTTTTACAAATGTTGCTTGGCAGCAGCTCCCACCACAGCACAAAAATATTTACTGTGAGACTTAAGGTAAGCTGCAGCAGTTATTTTGTGGCTGATTTTGCCTCCTATGGGTAACCATTTTGTGACTGTACCCACTATGCTATGTCAGAATTCCAGAAACAGCTGCAGACATAAAGAGGCCTCCTGCACTAGGCAAAGACATTTTACAATTTGCTTTTCTGGAGTTTTATCAAGTAACATTCTGAGCCTTTACCTACTGAAGTTCCGTTCTTAATGCTTTGTAGCCTGCTGAATACCTTCATTAATTTGATGCTGAAGTGAAGGGACTGAATACAGTTATGAAAGGCCAGAGAGGAGGAAGAGGTTGTGGTAGCCAAGGGCTGAATTGACCAGTGTATGAAACAGAATATTCACTGGGAGGTGATTAGTTTTGTAATTGTGGCTTGTCTTGATAGTATATTGAATAGGGAGAGAGAGGATGAAAAAAAGCTGATAATTTGGGATATAGGGCAGACCCAATCATACATGGCAGCAAGCCGCATAATACTCCTGGCAACATTTAAGGCCATTCCGCACATCTAAAAAAATAGCATCATACCGAGAAATTGCATGACACTATAAAAAATCACGTGCCCCCTGCCATTTCTCACCTTCTTGCTCTCCTGCTTTATTATGCCGTTTTTTGGCGCTTCCTTGAACTCCGCATGGCTGCCTGAAATGGCAGCGGAGAGGGACGCGATATCTACACATCATTCTCTCCACCTGCCAGTCATGCCAGGCAGACAATCAACTTCTCAGTTGGTATGCCTATGCAATCTAGTCACAGTGCTTATTTTAATGCCCAGCCTTGAAGCTTAAGAAAAGTTATTTTTTAACGATTCTTTTGCGGGAGTGTCTGAGAGGCATGCTTTGTGCATCAGCTGGTGGGGAAAAATTTTTTTTTTGCTTTGCCTGGCTGAAGCAATGTGTATTCTTTGCTCCAGGCAGTTTGCTACAAAAAAAGCCCCCTTCCTGGGAGAAGGGAGAGGGAGGTAGGTGCAAGGGCTGACACTGGAGATGGAGATAGCACTACTTTGGCTACTTTAGTTACGTAGATTTATTTCACTTGTGGTTGCTTGTTGCCCCTCCCATACATACTTGGGGGAATCCAGTTTTTTTGATTCCCCAGCTAGTGGTTTAAAATGGAGGATGTAGCTGTTGGTTTACTGCTGGAATGCTGGATGCTGACAATGTCGTTTGAAACGCCCCCCCCCCCCAAAAAAAAATCATCTGCAAAAGTTAAGTCTTTCACTTTATTTCTTGGGTGCAGAATGGCCCTTAAATTTGAGATCTTTAACTTATAAAGGTCATATGTAGTTGAACCACCACCTTAGAATAAGTCTTTATTAGAGACAAAGATAATAAGAACTATATAACTAAATTTAAAACTTTTCTGTAAAAACCAATATTAATCCAGAAATCTCTAGAAATTCAGTATGGGAAGGAGAAAGAAGATAGGAGACAACGGAAAGCTAAGACAAAGCCTTAAATTTTAACTGCAGTTTTAGATAGCCTTTCAAAATATATAAATTTGCTCCAAATGCTGAAGGATCAGCTTTTTAGAAATCCATGTCAATAAGCATTAACATTAATTACTGGGAAAATAACACAAATACTTGTTTTTATTTCTGAAAGTTTTAGAGGAAGGTCAAATATTCTAGCTATATTGCAGAATCTTTTAGTAGCTGCAAAAATTGTATATGCCTGCCACTGAAAAGCTGCATCAAAAGGAATGATTAGTCAGCAATTGGAGATCCCAGAAATGTGTTGTTGTAGTGAAAAGGATGCATGAGTGCCATAATATTTGTATTCTGCTTCCTGTTGAGATCCATTCATCCATGTAATAGAGCTCTACCAGTGATATAGTTCCCAAATGGACATTAGTGGTGAAATTTATACCAGGAGCCAGATCTATTAGAGATGATTATTACATATATATTATATGTGTCCAGCCCCCACCCAACCTGGAAATATCATTTGCTGATATTGATTTAATGTACAAAGCCATCCTGAGTATTTTTAAGAGAGACAAAGTACAAAGTTAGTTTTTATTATGAACTTCCACCTAGAACTGAGAAGGGGTTTTAAGTGTTTTTAGTGTTATTGTTTCAATGTACTGTGGTTAACTGTTGTAAACCACCGTGAGACGGCTGTGCCAAGAGGAGTGGTCATACAAATTTAATTAATAATATTAATAACGATAACGACTGCTATGATTTCATTCTTTAAAATTACTAAAAAGTGCTATGAAATTGAAAACAATAATTGTTTTTGTATAGTTCTAGGCAGAATGGGTAATACTAGGAAGGAGTCTCTATTAACACATTTCTGCCTTCAGAAATTGTGTATGTGTGTGTGCGCGTTTAAAATAAGTCTAGTGCATTTTTAAACACACAAAAAACAAACAAAAAAACCCCTTTTGAAACGGGTTTTTATATTGATTACTGAAGGAATTTAGTAACATTGATAACATCAAGAGCCTTTGATAATGGTGTTTCAAGCTTGCCAACTCATTCTGCACTTTAAAAGATATAAGAGAAAACATATGAACATGTAATTAAAAAAACTTTCAACTTTATTTCTAGATACAAAATTTAGCCTTGTACACTCTACCTGTGAGTGGCGCTATGATGTCTGTACAAGTCCTTGTTTCAAGACATGCAGAGATCCTTTGGCAGAACACTGTCAGACTGTACCCAAGTAAGTGTGTGTGTGTGTGTGGGGGGGGTTGCTTTAATATATTTTTCCCATTTGCAAAGCCAGCATTGTGTGAGTGCGGTGGTTTCTAACATACAGCCAGCTGAGTGATCCTGGTTAGTCACAGTTCTGATAGTCCTACTTTCACAGAGCAGTCCTGTCAGAAGCTCTCTCATCCTCACCTTTCTCACAAGGGTGCCTATTGAGGAAGAGGAAGGGAAGGCGATTGGAAGCCACTTTGCGGCTCCTTTGGGCAGTGGAAAGTGGGATATAAAAAACAACTCTACTTACTTACCATTTATTAGCATCACACATTTATTAGCATCATGTGGCTAAGGAGGAGTTATCCAGATCTTTATATTGTTCTATTATAAACAACAAAAATAAAAAGGTATGGATTCTTTTTGCCAGTCCAAATTATGTGTATGAAGGGAATGGGTTGTCTGAAAAGCTAGATGCTAAAGGAGCTCCCTTTCCCAATTTTTTACACTGCATATACACCTTAAGAGGTATAGACCAGTCTGCAAGGAGACAGGGGACAAAGTGATAGTACCTGGTATTGCTTTCTCTTGCATTCCCCCCTCCCATTTGTGTGCCAGCCTAGTCATGCAACTGTCCCCCAATTCCCTTCTGTGGGCTGCCAGCAAACCTCACTCATCTACACATAGTCTTTTCAGAGGATGAAACTGAGTGACATTCTTACCTCTTCATATTTTCATTGCACAGCTAATTCACACATCATGCATTTGGCAAATAAAATCTTTTTTTTCTGAAACTTGTACATAATCTTACTGTGTAAAAAGGAAATGAAATAAACTGAGCTTTCTCCTACTATACCGGGTACAGTTTTATTGCAGTAAGCGGTCAAGCCATAGCTATAGTACCAAGGATACCTCAGATGATGATCTTGAATCACTCAGTCATGCTGCCTTGGGGTGGCTAACAAAAGTATGATTTCAAATAAAACCTGTAAACTAGAGAATAAAAATACTCATAAAAATGCCATATCAACATCATCACTGCTCCTCCATAAAATTGTCTACCAAACCCATCCTCAATAATCTCAGTGTGGGTATAATTGGGTGACCCAGGCAAAGATGGTAAGATTTTTACCCCAGACGTAGAGGTGGTAAATATATATACGTCCATATATATAGATGTATGTAGGCAAAGGCCAAGTAAATACTGCTGTATGCAGTAGGTATGTACTGATCTCAACCAAAGGCTTGGCGGAAGACCTCCATTTTCTATAACTGCCCATATTGAGATCCTTCTGACTAATTTAGGTCTGTTCACTGTCCTACTAATATAATTGCTCAATAATTGGCATAGACCTCAGAGATTTAGAATCTCATCCTTAATGATCGGTGTCCTTGATCCCATTGTTTTAATAATAGTATCTCAGCAATCATATTTCAGAGAGTTAGAATCTCATCTTTAATATTCAGTGTCCTTGATCCCATTATTTCTATAATAGTAATTCTTTTGATTTTCCATGCAGAAGAGCCATGAGAGGTTGTTTGTACTGGTATTTCAGAAAAGCATATATATTTGTTACAAAAGTTATGTTACATTGGTCATGAATTAGTTCAGTTTAGTAGAATGGGAACTCAATATGAGCCAATGAGACAAACAAGAATAATGCTGAGGCTCTTTAAACAGTTAACAAATTAAACCTGTAATTGCCAAACAGTTTAAAATACCTTAATTAAAAAAATAAACCAGATTAAATAGTGGTTGGACTGAAAGAGTGATTTTTAGTGTTTTGTTTCAAACTTTTCTTTTTCTCTTTTAGAGTGGAAGGATGTGTACCCATGTGTCCTTTCTATATGGTTTTGGATGAAATCACTCTACGATGTGTCTATTTTGAAGACTGTATGTACAGCACAGTTTGTTTTGTTATGCTCTGGAAAAAGTGAACTTGTTTGTTTATATTTAGGATAGGATAGTTCTGCATCCCCCATATCTTTCAACACTGTCAGGACCCACGATAGGAAGGAATAAGAAATACTGCATAAAATTAATATTCTGTTAAGATAATTAAAACATAGCATATAAAAATTTTAGAGCTCACATCCTGACCATTTCCATATAGGGCGGTATATAAATATAATAAATAAATAAATAAATAAATTAGGAGTAATACTCTTTTTGATGTGGAACACATTTTCTGGCATGCCTCCTGGGATGGAAATGAGTATGGACATGATGTCTGTAGTCCCGCCCCAGGGAGTGCACCAGAAGAGGCAGGGAGGGAAGAAGGGAGGAAATGAGGTAGTCAGTGGAGGAGGAGGCCATGGAACCAACCACGAGTGAGGGAGGTGGCTGATGGAGGAGAAGGCGCTCCCCAGAGGTGTCTGAGGGCCCAGGCAGAGGCCACGCAGATTGTGTTGGCTGTGGTGCCATTCCAGGGGCCAGGGCAGGCAGCATAGCTTGTAAAGACTAAGGCACCGCCCCAGAGGCCTCAGGTGGCTGGGGCGGAGGCCACATGGCTTGTGAAGGTCGAGGCACTGCCCTAGAGACCTCTGGAGGCTGGGGTGCAGGCCACGTGGCTCCCAGGGGTCAGGCCACTGCTCTTCAGGCCCCTAGGGGTTGGGGCACATGCTGCAACACCGCCAAAGGCCCGGGTGCTGCCCTCCAGGCTGGAGGAGACCGGGGCCCTCTTGGGATAAGAGGGGAGGACATTGTATGGATATTTGTGTGTGGGGGGAAGGGACCAAAAAAAGGGAAGGAGAGAGTGGGGAGGGGGAAGTGGAGAGGGAAGGGGTCTGCTTGTGTTTGTTTGTGAGAGAGAGGGGGGAGGAGGAATGAGATCTCCAGAGCAGGTATGTGTTCCACATGGAAATAAGTGTTGTACAGCTGTACCCTTTTCATCAGTGAAGTGAGGGAGGAAGGGGTGTGGTTTATAGTGGTTGCTAGAAAGGGGAGAGCCAGCCCAATGGACACCTCAAGACTTGTGTATGATGTTGGGGTAGAATTTAGGAAGTTCATTAAGAAAGTGCAGACAGTCCTGATAGTGAGAAGATTTATTATGGAATGCTGCCATGAACAGTGAAAATTGCTTTACCTGATGTCTTCATACAATACTTTTCATGCTTATTAGGTCATCACACATTTTTAATAGGAATATCATGTTGAATGTAGTAAGTACAGTTGATTTGAGTGGAATTAATGTAAAGTAATTTTTGTGGTCATAGTGATCATTTTTTGAAATATTACATTGTATAGCTTTATTTCATAGCAGCCGCAACCTATGCTAAAATTAATTTCTTAATTATAAATATGTAGTCTATATAAGTAACCCTTACGAATTATTACATCTTCAGAAAATAACATTTTTTCCCTTTTATTTTAGGTGTAGAGTCTGCAACAATCCATTTTCTACCATCAACCTTAAAGACACCCACATTTTTACATACATCTTCAGTGGCTCTTCAGGCTTCTGAAGCAGGGCTGAGTAAAGAGATAACAACATCTCCAAGGCCCATATCAAAAGGCAGAGAAACGACTCATATATCCAAGTGGCAATTCAGTTCAACAATGGAAATAACTAAGTTTTCTACCCTTTTGTTACCAACCACTACAGTTTTAGCTACCTCTGCAGTACCAAAAGTTTCAGAACATTCTACTCTGGGTACAAGTATACTTTTTTCACCCCCAAAATCTAGTTTCCCTTCTATTGAAGTTCCTGCATCTCCTGCTGCCATTACAGGCCCATTGCCAGATAAACAGACAAGTAGTACAACAATCACAGCAACCCTCTCAGCACCCATCATCACTGGGACAGAAAGCAAACCAATTTCTACTGTAAGCATTATTAGGATCCCATCAATTATTACAGGGAGTGAATCACCAGTCACAACTAGAACAGTATTCAAAACTAAAGTAATAGGCACTCCAGTCTTCCCTACAGAGGAGACACAAGCAGAACCTGAAAAAATGCCAGAAAGTGTTACTTATTCCATAGCATCACCAATAACAGAAGTAACAAGTAAGTTCTTTACGAAACAAACCACAGTGATACCGTTGGGAATCTCATCATATTTATCCAAAATAAATAGAACAACAACTGCAGACAAAACAACACTTGGTATAAGTCAGCTGCCTATAATGGCTGCCAATGTCACCATAACTTCATTTCCCCCTATATTTACTACTTTATCAACACTAAAGCCAGCTGTGAAGCCTGTTCCTTCTGAAACAACAAAAACAACAGTAGTTTTAACAAAGGAAGGAATTAAAACCACAGTTATCCCTGTACCTACACAGCCTCCTATCACCGTACAAACTGCTTTACTCTATTCAGCTGTTGAAAAAGAAATGGCGCAAACAACAAGAAGCTCATCCATACATCCACCCAGTTCTCCATATTTAGCTACCACAAAACATGATATTCTTTCTACCAAATTCTCTGGAATTTTACAAACTGGAAAAGTAGTTGAATATTCCCCACAGATACAGATAAACCAAACAGAAGGTGTGACTTCTTTGCAAACCCAATATCCTGCTACAACTCACACTGTAACAGCAACTCCTCTCTCCACAAAAGTAATCCCTAAAACAACAATTTTTGCAGAATTCCCAAAGTTTGTTTCAGTGTCCCAGAAAACATCTACAGAATACAAAGAACCTTTGTTTCTGAAAACTACAAAGATGAGTGCTGGACCACAGCTTGTTGACGTGACAAAATCTGATTTCACAAAAGAATTCACAGACATGGGTGTCACAGTTCCACCAGTAACTAAAAAAACAGAACCAGTTCAAACAACTGGATATTCATTTTCTCTGCATGCTGTGACAACAGGTCTTGGCACAATGCAGTCAGAAGACATCACTAGTGTACCTACAACAGAGCTTACTACTCTGATTCCAACTAGTTTAGTACTTCCATTGCCTGAAACTCAAGTTACAGTGGTTGCTACCCAACAACCAACAGCAACTACATCCTTTTTTTCAGTGTTGCCTCTTACAACAGAGTTACGAAGCACGGTAACCTCAAGGTCAACTCCAGAACTGACAGTAAAGGAAGCTTTAAGTGACACTGGTGTTACTATATTCCCATACACCAAATTGAGTAGCCAGTCAGCAACAGTCAAAGAAGTAGCATCAACTAAAGGAACATCAACTTTCTCTACCTCTGTTGCTTTTCCTATGACATCTCTTTCTACCACACTATACCTGGCAGAGACAGCAGTTTCTCCATATACTTTAACACAAAAAATGCCTGAAATTCTAGGCACAGCAAAACAGCCAGCTGAGACAAAAATATCTTCCACAATTCCAGAAGCTACACATTCTGTTCCTATTTCTCCAATGGAAAGGGTATCTTCCCATATGAAGGAAGAATTCTCTGTTCCATTTTTGATAACCAAAACAACTGGGAGGTATGGTTTTTCACCAGCTTCTAAAGCTTATTTAACAACCAGAGGAACCACTACAGCCTATCACTTTCCACCTGAAGTGGCAAGAACAAGTATCCACTCCGTGAGTACTATTGGCACGACTGAGTCAGCAATTAAACTTGCAGCATCCTTCCCTTTCCGGAGTACTTCAGAACCAGTGGTTCGTTCTTCAGCTGTATCAGTATTTTCAACAAAAGTTCCTTTAACAAGTGAAAAAGAAATACCACAGACTCTAAAAGTTGATATGGGTCTAAAGACAACTTTACTTGCATCAACCAGAAAGGCTACTGATTTGACTTCCAGCAAAAGACCCCCATTTACTACATCTAAAGTTACTGAAATGCTGTTGCCATTAACTACAATAAAGGAGGGTGCAGTGGATTTGACTCCTGCTGAAAAGTTAGAAACCGGCCCAGCTACTAAAAAGCAAGCATTAACGCTTACAGAGTCTGGCCCTTTATCAAAGTCAACAAGGTCTTCATTTATTACATTGGAATTTCCAGAAACTCTAGCTGTGAGTCAGATGGAGTCACAGGAGGAGGCATTTTTAACTCCACTAGTATCAACGGCAATCACATCATTGGGCAAGAGTGCTACAGAGAAGATTTCACCTTTATCCCAACAAGTACCATTTCCTGCTGTTTCCTATAGTTCAGCACTCCCTGCAGTTAGTATGACACCAGCTACCCCACATTTTACAACTTTATCAGCACCTCTGGGAACAAGTGGTCTCCTTACACAGAGTGTCACAAAATCATCACCAGAGAAAACAGCAGGGATAAGAGAACCTATTACAGCATCCTTGTTTTCAGTATCTTCTGTTGCTTTAGAAACCAAGACAGTTACAGAGCTTCCTGAACTGCATTTGTCTACCAAACAGTCACCTCCTTCCTTGTTGACCTTTGGTTCTACTAGCTTAACAACATTTGAGATACCATCTGCAACAAAGGTGCTCACATCTTCATCACGCTTATTGCCAGTACTAGTTTTTTCAAATGCTACAGTTGCCACATCCATTCCCACTTATTTATCTACCAAGCCAATATCTGAGTCTACTACAGAAGGCTCTGTGGAATTAGCAACAGTTGAAAGTGTTTCTGGAGCCACAGCTTCTGTTTTCATGCCATCTAGAGAAACAGTGACAATACCAACTTGTATTGTAAGTAACAGTTATCTTGCCTCAGTCATATGAGAGTTTTCTCTTTGTATGAAGGCACTTGGGCCCACTATGTGACAGGCAAATAAAAATTAAGGTGTTCCTCTAACCTATAAAACCCTGAAATGTAATACTAGAGAAGTCTAAAATATATTTTTATTTGTCTGTTGAAGTCTGCCTCATCAAATTGGCCATCCTTGCAGAATGGAGTGGGGTGGGGTAGGGTGGGATGGGGGAACCCAAAAGCAGCATATGTGATGTTTTCAAAAGCAGTATATGTGATGATTGTTGTGGTGTGTAATTCTGAAATTATATTACCCCAACTTGAAATGGACATATTTTGTATTCATTTAAAATATGTGCCATCTGAAAGATCACTTCTAAATTAGTGGAAAAATTAGTTTCATATCTTGTGTTATACTTTTTAAAAACCCAGCTTGCATTCTGCAAAGACAAATGTGTGTCTCAAGATATGAAACTCAATTTCCCACTGGAAATCGGGAAGTGGCTTTGTATTCATGTTAATATAGTAATTTGCTATCTTCTACAAATATTGAGACCACATCATTTACAAAATTTATGTTGTGGAAAAAATTACAAATTTGGAATATGTTAAAGGGTCAAGGAAAGCCCAAAGAGTGATTTTATTTACTGTTTATGTTCTCTGTCTGTATCTATCCGCAGGAGTGGTATAAATAAAAGGGTAATAACAGTAGTAACCTATGTTTTCTAAAATATGTCTTAGCCAATTTCAGAGGATGAATGCATAAAGCACATTTGCTTGGATGGACAACTAATTCAAGTTAATAGATCACAGAACTGCCCGTACAATGCAACACAACCTGGCTGTGGATTTCTAGGATTTGCTGTTCAAATTAATGGAGATAAATGCTGCCCCAAATGGGAATGTGCATGTAAGTCTTTATCATACAATACAAATTTTAAAATGTTAGTGGATCAATGAAGGTTTGCATTTACATTTACAAGTACTCTAAAAGATTTCTCTTCACAGGGCCATATGGTGGGATTATTTATGGATTACTAATTGTTTGCATGTCATAACCACCAAGTGACCCTAGGAATAGGAAGAACTCCATTATGTTGGGTATTAAAGTCAAAAGTAGCTTAGTGTTCTTGTTACATCAAATATTTGTTTTAAAAGGGAAGTAATAATTTAATTCCTTTTGGGGCAGTTTCATGGGAATAGAACATGGAACCCTTAAAGCTTGTTTAAATAAGAAAAGTAGGAAGATGTTTTTGGAATAGAAAGATTGTATGCATGCATTTTATAATTGGACAATAAACACAGTGTAGAAGCTGGAATAGCCTAGACCAACCTTCATCTAGTCAGAAATCAAAAACAATGCAGGGTTGGCTATGGATGAGAGTCTACCAAAGAAGACCAGGGTTGCTATGCAGGGGAAGGCAATGGCAAATCACTTCTGCTCATCAATTATCTTGAAAACACCTTGAGTGGTTGCTATAGGTCATTGCACCTTGATTGTTCTTCATTATTATTACTATTACTATTACTATTATTATTATTATTATTATTATTATTATGTGCAGTATAAAGAAAAAGGAAACATTATGAGGTTTCATGCACCATGATAAGCATCATGATTCTAAAATCTGTAACCTGTTGTTTTGCCAGTTTCAGTACACAGCATACAACAGGGGATTCTACCTTTTATAGATATATCAGACCAGTTCTTTAAAAAAAGAACTGATCTGTAAACTGTAGTATACATGCGTCTTTAATCAGTGGGACCTTTTGTCAGGAGAGGGGGGGTTTAAAGAAATCAAGGTCTAACCTGTACCCCTCCAGTCTTATGGCAGTTTGAATCTCTGAAATCATGAAACTAAGTTCAACTCTGGTCAAAAATGACCTGTTTTAATTGTTGACAATATTTTTAGTTTACTCTTTTTCCAAAGTGAGAGAGCATTTGCCTTTTTTATTTCTTTTGTTGATGATTTTAACTATACCTAAAGTAGGGTAACAAGCAAAACATTTTAATAATGAATGAAGTTATTCCTAATATTTTGTCAGCAGCTTGTTGCCAGTTTCAGCAGGAGTCCTTATTTTGTTTGATCAGGTCGTTGTACGCTGTTCTCTGATCTGAGCTATATCACCTTTGATGGGCACCCTTTGGCTTTATTTAAGGAAGCATCCTATGTTGTTGCCCAAACTTCTGATGAAACTATAAGCATCCGTGTCACTGCCTGCAGAAACATGCCTATGGTAATTTTTGTTTGTTTGTTTCTAGATATTCAGTAGGCATCCATAATAGGAATTGCATTGCTGCATGAAGCAGCAGCATTTTCTATGACAGCCATTGTGTGTTACTGCATGTACACGTTATTGATTTGAGCTAATTTCTAATTCTGTAAACCTTAAATATGGTTTATGAATATAGCAAATGGTTTATGAATCTAACTACATAATTGCTGAGCCTATAAATCTAGCCATCTTTCTTTTCATTCTCCTTTATTCTGCAAGTAACAGACAAAAATCAGCCCTTCGCTAGAGGAATGTTGCAAAGCTAATGTAATAGTTGGTATTGTTACATGCAAGATTCATCTTTATTTGACATTGCTATGGAAGTTAATTATATATTTAACCTTGGAAAAAATTTCTATTTTTGTTCCCATTCAGGGCATTTTAGCCTCTAATAAGCTGTGTCTGGCATCACTAAATTTAACATATTCATCTAACCAGATTATTGTTGACCATTTAAACAGAAAGGTAAAGTTTAATTCATTTGTTATAGTTCCAATCAGTTCTGACTATTTAAAGTTCCCAGGTTTGTCAGGTACTTCAACAATAACTAACACTGCAATCTAAACAGAGTTATAGCCTTCTAAATCCATTGAATTAATAGGGGCTTAATAGGGGTGTTGCTCTGTTCTGTTGCCAGCTGTTAGAAGAGACACATTTCAACAAGAAAGTCCATGTAAAAGCCCTTTATTATGTATATTGTATATATACACAATAAAGCTTAAGTATGATTAAAAATGTAAACCAGGTAGTACTGGCAGCCATCTTAGTCAACTGAGCTGAAAAAAAATCCTCATCAGTTACTCAGTAATTGTGGCTTACTGTCAGTGCTGGAATAAGTTTTTTACTCATAGGTCTGACCATCACTTTATTAATGAATTCATTAAAACACAAAGCCTTTAATGAAGATCAATTTAAGGAATGATGGTTTATAACAGGGGTAGTCAAACTGCGGCCCTCCAGATGTCCATGGACTACAATTCCCAGGAGCCCCCTGCCAGCGTTCGCTGGCAGGGGGCTCCTGGGAATTGTAGTCCATGGACATCTGGAGGGCCGCAGTTTGACTACCCCTGGTTTATAAGATAGTTAATAGGCTGTTACTATATGTCATGAATATTATGAGAAAGTTTTGAAATAATAAAGTTATTTGTAAGTTATTCAGCATTTGTAAGATTTAGTGAAGTATCTGCCCTAGGGACCAGAAAGTATTTTTCATTTTAGATGTTCCATAGTTTTTGTTCTCATTCAGTAGTCAAAGTGTTCTTGTACTGAAACTTGATATGACATGGTGTCCACTTGTATTTATTCATGTGTATACATATGGGAGCTTGTAACTTGCCACTTCAGTAAATAATTTAAATAGTAACTTTGAAACATCATATGTATTCACAATGGATTTTTACCAAACCAGCACGGGCAAGACCCATAAAATATTTGGGAATTTTCAACATAATATAAATGTCAAATGGGGAAAATGAAAGTGTTTTTCTGTGCACAAAATTAGTAATATATTTTCTTTTACCTCCGCAATCAAGCAAATTAAACGTATGTAACTCGGCCATCCAAGAAATGTGCAAGCTGGCTTGAATTTTTCCTTTCTTCCTCTTATTCTTATCTGGAATAAAAGAAAGAAATAAGCAACTCAGCCATTTAAAATCTAGCATTTTCCACTCTCAGGATTTTCCAAAACAAATTACAGATTTTATGGGGAAAATACTCTTGATTTTATGAAGCATAAAGTTTCAGATAGCATAATAAAACATTTTTAAAGACCACATTACCTAACTGTACAGTTGCTCTTGCAGCTATACAATAGATGTAAAAATGTTAAGATTCAAATATGAAATTGGATAGTTCAGGAAAGTAATAGAACATAACATATGTAGCGTTATGCTATGTTCTGTTACTTTCCTGAACTACCCATTTTAGCAATGTAATGAAGATAATCTTTCCAAAATTATAAATGAGCTTTTGTGATTCAGTGGGAAACCTTTTGGGGAAGCATGTCACATTTTCTCAGAAAGAAGCATAGGTTTACCCAGTGTCCCAAAGGAATTGAAGTGTGACTATATATAACCTGAGAACCCCACAAGCTAAATACAGCCAAGCAGCCAGGTATTGTGGTGTCACAGATGCTCAAAAATACCTTTGGTTTTGCTATTGACTATTGAGAGCAGTTTTAAAACATCAGTCAGACCATGAACTCTTGAACTTTTAGGAAAAACCGCATGGAAATATATCACATAAAAAACATAAGCCATGCCGGCCTGTCTTAGATTATTATCATTTATGCAAATCTTTGACGGAAGCATCATTTTTATGATAAAGAATAAATATTAATGTTTACTTATCTTCCTTGGCATATTTTTTTTCAGATAGCAGTAAACTCAAGATATGCATGGCCTACAGTTAGGAAATATGGATTCAAAATTGAGGACACTGGTTTCATGTATTTTATTGAAACCCCCACAAGTATTAGAATTCAGTGGTTTCACACCACTGGTGTGATGATAATAGGACTTAATGCAACCAGCAATGCAAAAGTAACTGGACTGTGTGGTAAGCAAATGTTTATAAGATTCTGTTGTTTGGCGAGGGAGAAACTAGGACATATTTACTTGTTGACAGATATTATTAGGAAGCTAAATGATTTTAGAAATCACATAGAAGTGATGTCAGAATTAGGGAGCTGATACTTTGTAAAGTGTTGAAGTAATTCAGATGTTTGGTAGTGCAATGGTACTGTGATAGTATCAAGTAGTTGCCTGGCAGGTCCTTTCCTTGTGGGCATTCCATATGGGAAAATAACGACTTGCACCACTCCACAAGGCGAAGATAACAGAGCAAACATGCCTGTCACCACGCATCTGACCGTTGCCCCTTTATGTAACTCCCATCCCCTCCAGACAGCAAATAAACAGGGAGGAAGGACCCAGCAACAGCACAACAGAGGCAGGTGGCCTGAGTGCCTTCTCACCCATAGGGAATAGGTACCTCTGTAGCAGATGCTCCAGCAAGGGCCTGATTGGCAGAAAAGTGCTGTCACACAAAATCATCCCTGTTCCAAACCTCAGGCCCCCTTTCCATGACAATGCAGAAAAAGAAATATAAAGGTTCAAACCCATAGCCCCCACACCTAAAACTAGCATCCTAATTACCAGGATAGACTCAAAAGAGACATGCTGTCGGACACTCCACTGCTGTCCTGACATCAACTCCAGTGACATGGGACCAGGCAGGCATGGCTCAGTGGAAAGACACTGGCATAGGAAGTCCCGAGACTCCTGGTTCAGGCCCCTCATTGGAAGAGGTAAGAGGCAGGCAAAAATACTGGAGTTAATGTTTTGCCCCTGCAAACTACAGTTTAAAAGCTGCTTTGCCACATTTTGATTTTAAGACCCAGTGGCCTGGCTCTTTCTCGGGATAAATGCAGGCTATCTCTTTTGTTGAAGGCTGCTTGTTCCAAAAAGCATCCCAGTGCCTAACAAACTTAAACTCTTCCTCCCTGTACTGTTGTCTCATCCACTCACCGAGACTCCACATTTCTGCCAGTCTAGCTGATCCTGTGTGAGGAACAGATAGCACTTCTGAGAAGGCTACCTTGGAGGTCCTGTCATTGAATGTCCTGCCGAGCAGCCTAATTCTTTTCTCCAGGACCACATGAATATATTTCCCCACATCATTGGTACCAATATGTACCACAACCACTGGCTCCTTCCCAGCATTGTTTACCAGTCTTGTCTTGATGTTACTGTGACATGAATCAAGGTAGCCAGATTTGATGTTTCAAGGTAGGAGGCCATCTTCTGGGCTAAACTAAGTTGGATGAAAGCAGTTTTTTTGCAGCTGCATTAATCTGCTACTCTAGCAGTAAAGCTGAGTCTGTTATAACTGCTAGAGTTTTTCTTGAGTCTGCAAGGGTCAGCATAATCTCCTCAAAAGTGGGAAGCAAGTGTTTGTAAAACTTGGTTCATGTTTTCATTCTTAATTATACATATTCCTGTACTTTTAGATTTACAATTATTTTCCGTAGGCTATCTACATACCAACAGTAGTTCAAATACTGAGGGTTAAAAAAAACAATGGTTAAATTGGAATCTCTCTTAAGACTGGTATGCACACATGGCTTCATTCTTTCTGGAAGTTGTAACCTTAGATGAGATGCCAGGTATATACCTCTTGGAAGCATAATATCCATTGATATAAATTTTCACTCTGACACTGGAATTATCATTTGCTGGAAGGCTCTGGATGCAAAGTCCATCAATACATGGACAAGCTTGCCAAGTTCCAGAAAGGGCAAATATGTGTAGCTGCAGTATGAAATATCAGCTATACTTAGTCAAGTTTCAGATCTTGCAAAGTAGTGGTGCTAAAGAGAAGAGGTACTATTTATTTCAAGTTTTGACTGGTTTCTATTTATTGTCCCTCAAGCTTAATCTTAGATTTTAAAATCAAACACATTTTTTAAAACTAGCCTCTGAATTGCATTTAGGCTGAAGTTCAAAATAAATGCCAGTGAAATGAATGGTGCTGATTTCTGAGAAGACCTGATCAGTTTTGGATGGATTCGTTTAATTTAGAAATAGGGTATTTATTTAGAATGTTTACTCTTTCTCCCACTATCCACTTAACTGTACTCTTTCGTTTCAACAATTTGGATCCTATCCCATGGACCACCAGATAGCTAGTCCCTTTAAATGCTTTTGAAGCAAACTCTCTTCTCTGGTTGGAGAAGGCATTTAAAGCGACTATGAGTCTTTTAAATGCCTTTGGAGTTTATTTGCACAGCCAGTGCAGCTTGCAAAAGCTATTTAAATTTTAAAGGGACCATATTGTCTTTAAAGTTTAAATACCTTCTCCTTCATTGGAAACAATGGAGAATGGAGCACTTTCTTTGAGAGCTCATAGGATTTGACCTCCTGGTCCAGTCTTTTAGAAACTTGGCTGGGGGTTGAGGAGAGACACCAGCAGCTATGCTGCAAATTTAGTGCTTCTACCTCAAAAATTAGCCAACCCCCCCAGAACCTCGGATATCCCCAGATTGATTCGCCATGATAATCTATGGTAGCCTATCCCAAACATTTTAGCATTGAGAACCCCCTGTAGCATTCTTCAGGCTTGAAAAAACTT
Source organism: Paroedura picta (assembly GCF_049243985.1). Taxonomy (NCBI): domain Eukaryota; kingdom Metazoa; phylum Chordata; class Lepidosauria; order Squamata; family Gekkonidae; genus Paroedura; species Paroedura picta. Next base: position 91,814,290 of record NC_135370.1, on the reverse strand, counting down.
TAGGTGTGATATCAGCAGATTACACCCTCCTGCCATGCCCCAAGAATTAACATGTTGTCAGAATGACATCACTCAGATACTTCCACCAGATGTGACATCACTGGCACATGAAGTGACATCACTCTCCAAGCTCAGGAAGTGAACAGAACCACACCTACACTCTTGGCTGGCCACCAGGTTGATCTTCTTTACCAAAGGGAGCCTGCAGGCCTGTGGTACTCCATTAGCTCCACACACACCCCAATTCCAGAAACAGGACCAGAGCAGGCCTATGCTGCTCTGTCCCCTACCCCTGGTAGTTAAAGTGAGAGCGCTATCCGCTCTCTGGACACCAGTTTCTACTACATTCAAGGTATGAGCTTTTGAGTACATGCACTCAGACAATGGAACAAGGATCATAAGAATATAGATATAAGGCAAAAGTAAATTAATAGCAAATTAGTAAACTATGTCATAACTTCCAAATTATGCGGTTTGATAATTCTTTGCTTGAAAAAGGTAATCCATCCTTTCAGTTCAGTTTTAGTTCACAAAAACTTTCAAGAAATTAAAATACCAAGGTTAGACACTTTCTCAGTTGTGAAAAGAAATAATTAAAAAGAGACTAGTTGCTTGCCCCATCCATCTCCACCCAAGCATCATAAAGCATTTTCATGAAAATAGTAGATACCGAAGGAAAGTGAACATGCTGATCTCTCTTTATAGCACTGAAGGATCCACATATATATACAGCTGAATAATACATTTTCCAGGTAGAAACCAGCAATTTGACTGGCTTTGACTACAAATGGCATTATTACATCCTCCAGGCCAAGACATGCAGCAGACTTTTAGTACAGTATTTGCTGGCGTATAAGACTACTTTCCCCCCCTGAAAAACATGCCTCCAAGTGGGGGGGTCGTCCTATACGCCGGGTGCACTTCAGTTAGGATAGACATAGCTGCCCATAGTGGCCCATAGTACTGTAATGTAATGTAACAAACTCTATATTTTGAGTGGAAATGTTGGGGGGTCGTCTTATACACCAGCAAATACGGTATATATGGTAAGGCTGATTGACAGGCTGGCACTATTCTCCAGCTGCTTGTGTTCTGGAAAGCTAGAACAGAAGTTGCATGGAAAATGGCTTAGCAACTGCTTTTTCTAGATGTTACTAGAACATGAAATATCATCACAATTTAGAACTACACAAAGGTCTTAATTTCTGTGAGGCAACAATGTTATTATGGAATTTCTTTTGCAAGTCAAAAGTACAATGTGGTTTTGTATTGTCACATGATTGAAGCTATTTCATGCAGCTTTGTATATAAACATAATATGTAGTATAGTAGGACCAAGCCCATTGCATTCAGGAATACAACAGGCTCAGATGGGCTCCCCCTCCCGCCAGGACCTGGAAAGGCTGCAGGCAGCTGTTAGGGAACTCACCGGCAGGGGCAGCTCTCACACAGCAGGGATCCGCAGCCTCCAAGCCTCAGAGGGAAGCAGAACAAGGAGGGGGTGGTCAGGGATGGGGAACGGAAGGCGATTGGCTGGCTGCTGGACAGACAGGCAAGCCAGTTGGAGGAGGAGGCACCACAGGGGCGAGACAGCCGCTCTGAGTGGGTGTTAAGCGCTGAGTGGCACTTAAGCCATGAGACAACGCCTGTTATGTATATAAACCCTAATACGTTAGGGTTTAGTGATTATATGAAAATCTGTTAATATATGACTGTTGCCTTGTGCAGGTTTCTGTGATGGACGCTCAACAAATGACCTCATGCTACCTAACAGGACTGTTGTAACTGCTGTGGATGCTTCAGTTATCTTTGCAGATAGCTGGCAGGTGGCAAATACACTGAAGTATGTTGGAGAACCAAGAAGCCGTGAAACAAACTGTTCTGTCATGGACTGTTCATTTTGTTTAAATACGTTGTTGAACCAGACTTTCAGCAGCTGCCATCCTTATGTACGTTAACTTCTGATTTTCTGATGAAATTCTATTTAATTTTGAATATTTTTATTAGCCATAGTTTACGAGTGGAAATTATTGTCATATGAGTTATATTTTACCCATAACTTCCTTAATCCAAATCATTGGTAAATTCTGGAGAAAAACCTTCTCTGGGAAAGGGCCTTGGTTGATCATCATGTGAGCTGTCTGCTGACACTCTTCACCAGTTGTTTAGCACTTTACTGGCTGATGATTACTATCCAAGCATAATGTAGCTACATATCAAAGATGGTGACCTGGAGCAACAACATACAGAATTTTAGAAATCAAGAATGACAACAAATGCCACCAAACAAATATATAGACATTAAAGGTGAAAATGCAGTTGAATAATTTATTGATAATTGTTCTTTAAAAATACTGATTCAGTGCTCTTGTAATCTAACTATATTCCTCAAGATAATCATACAGCATTTCCCAAGGCACATAATGAGGTATTTCCCATGCTAGGAATTCTGCTTGGCATTTTTGTAGTTTTATTTTCTTCTGTTTTTTGTTTAGTATCAAGGTTGTAGGTCCATGTGTGGAGGAAGCCTTTGTGTGGAAAAGTCCTTGGGAGGACAAAATTACACATGACAAAAGATATCTATGAATGGATCACCCATAATTTGTTAAAATCAACAATGTCGTCACCACCTCCGTTTCTCATTTAGTGATTGAACTATGGCTTAGGGAGTAAGACCATTCCACATGCAGTTTTTTCAATTAATTTGATCTCCAGAGTGGACTGTCTTTTGCGCTGTGCTTGAGTGCGTATATGCAGCTGTCCTGGCTACTAAGCAAAAGGGAAGCCCAATTAACCACAGGGTCTGACCGCAGTGATTCTCAGATCACACTCCAAAAATCACAGTCCAGGCTCCAATAGCATAATCAAAGGAAAAGTCAGAAGGCCACCCAGGGTTGGGTTACATCTTCCAAAAGCAGTCCAAGCTCAGGTAATAATACTGACTACAAAGCAAGTTCAGCAACTGGTGGAGAGTGGAGGTTAAGATCTTGATACCTGTTCGTATTGCTGCTCGTTTAAACTCAAGATAGACTGCAAATAGAGTATTTGTTTTGTTTTTGGTTCTTTTCTTTTTGTTTGTAATCAAGATGATTTGAAGTTAATTGTAGTCCTCCTCCTCCTCCATGCCTCTTCCCAGCACTTGGCAAGAGGAGGAAGAGCCGGCACTAGGTAAGCCAAGAGAGCGGGGAAGCCTGTCCGGGTATACTCCACTACAGGCGTGCTGCACTCCCTGGCTACTGGGTGACCATGTGAGCCTATGTGGGCCTGCTCTGTCATGGCCACACCACTCTCCTGTGCCTCCTGGCCATCGGGGGAGTCTATCCAGGCCTGCCCTGCCAGCCTGGCCGGCCCACCTGCTCTGCCAACCTGACTGGCTTGCCCTACTCTGCAAGAGTCCTTCCGCTATCCGCCTTTCTATAGCCCAATTTCAAAACTGTGAAACAGTTAAACAGTTCCGCAGGGCTTGCAAAAAGGAGCTCTTCCACCAGGCATTTGGTTGAGACCAGGCATAACCAAGAGCGAATGAAGGGCCCTTGCTCCCCCCAACCCCGAAACTCTACCAGAGCACTCTGGACCTGTTGTGCCATTGCACTGTTGCACTGTTGTGCTATTATATTGTATTGTGTGCTGTTACTTTATTTGTTGTATTATTTAATTGTTACAACCACTGTTGTTAATATTATTGTTTGATTATTAATGCAGATTGTTTCATGTATGGTTCATAAGTTCAATGTAAACTGCCCTGAGCCTCCGGGGAGGGTGGTAAATAAATACAGACAGACAGACAGACAGACAGACAGACATATATATATATATATAAAATGTATTCCACCTCCCCATATTACAGATGAAGTGCAAGGGGGGGCAAACTGAGAGGCGGTGACTTGTCTAATGGGTTTATGGCAACATAAGATTCAAAAAGGGAATACCTGAGCTCTATTGTAATATTTTAGTCATTATACTGTACCAGTCAACACTAAACTTTTGTAGCCTTCTTTCTAATTACCTATGTCTAACTTAAATAAGTACTTTTGTGTGTGTTTGTGTATATGTTAAGGTTTCTCCAGATTCTTTCTGCGATTTGTGGGTCCAAGATATGGAATATATTCAGAATCCATGTATAGCACTGGCTGCTTATGTGGCCTTGTGTAACAAATTTAATATCTGCATAGAGTGGAGGAGCTCCAATTACTGTCGTAAGTATTTTGTGTTCATGTACTATGTTTGCCTTGATGTTACTAACATGTTAATGCCAGTTGGTGAAAAGATAGTGTGGTCTGTGGCAGCGGTCCGCAAGCTTTTGGCCGCTGCGGACCGCTGCTCCGAAGTGGGGGGAGAGGGCAGCCCGGGGGCCCGCGCACGCGCGGCAGCCCCAGCGCAAACGCGCATGTGCAGACTGCCCCGGATGTGTGTTTGCGCCCGGCAGGGGCGCAAACGTGCATGCGCGGCAGTCCGCGCACGCACGTTTGCGCCCCCGCCATGCCGGCGGCCGCGCCTCCCCCTCCCGGCCCCTCCGGGCCGCCAGCAAATCGGCCGCTAAAGCAGCAAGCTTCTCTTCCCTCCCCTCCTGAAACAAGAAGCTTGCCGGGCCGCGAGCTAATCGGCCACTTTGGCCTGGCGAGCTTCTCGCTTCGGGGGGGAGGGAAGAAGGAGCCGCAGCCAGGCACCAGGCCGCAACCCGCGGGTTGGGGACCACTGGTCTGTGGGACAAAGTCTTGAAGGTTAGTATCAGAGACCTGATTCAAGTTCAAACTTGTTCATGGACTTGTTGCATAATTTGCTGTAAATCAAGTGAGATAAGGAAGTGTTACCTGCCTTAGTGCTTAAGCATATGGCTTTTAAATTCAGTACATCACACACATACTTCTACAGAAGTGACCACATCCTGCCCCACACATGAGAATTCATATTATTTTATTGCAATTCTGTATTGCCCTCCCTTGTGGTTCAGAGTGGTTTATAGTAAGTTTACAGTTGTCAGAATATAGCATACAGCATCTCATCCAGCCTCAGCACATACAGAAGGGAAAAGGTCATGTTGAAATTGATTACACTATGGTGAACTTGATACCAGTAGACTCTAAAAGAAAAAATGTGGAAGGTAATTTGAGAATAGAATACCAGTGTAACTTTAATCAGATACTTCAATCTAAAATAGTATAAAATTCGAAGAACAAGTAAAAAATTGACACAGTGTCACTGAAGAAACTAGGAGCTCGTTTTGACACTCATTTGAAAGATTGACATCTATTTGAAAATTGAATAAAAGATAGCCATCTTCAGCTTGATACGTTCTTTTTTTTTTTTGAAAAAAAAATTAAGCATTAATCAGAGACCAAAGCTCAAAGATCCATAGCAGTTAAGTCCTTTGAATTCTCTTTTGGGGATATAAGGTCTCCACAGTGTTCAAGAAAAAAATATATAATCAGTGACTTTTCACCTGTATATGTCTACAAATAGCAAGAACATATTATTTGCTTCCTTGTATTGTTACTGATTGCAGCGATGCTAGAACTAAAAGTGTACTTGTCCTTTTTCTTAATTAGTTTTTTATGCTTAAAATATTTTGACTTATATTTGTTAATGTACTTTTTAAAAAGGCATTGTATGGGATGAAGCTTATAAAACACAGAGGTGCCTATATCTGTTTTCTTATGCTTTGGCATATAGCTTGTAACTGAACCTTGAACGTTCTCTTCATATGTTTTTTCACTAGCATTTCCATGTTCAGAAGGTTTTCTCTATAAGGCCTGTATATCTGCCTGTGATACACCGGTTACTTGTCAGAATCTGGACCCAGTACCTCAGGTTTCAGATTCTTGTTTAATACTCACAGAGGGATGTGTCTGTGCAGAAGGAACTATCCTTCATCGTGCTCATTCTGATTTGTGCATTCCAGAAGAGAAGTGTGGTAGGTTGCTACATTTTTTTTTACATTTACCTAGTAATGTGATGACCAAAAATTATGATCCTAACCTGTTTATTTACTGTATACATACATAAATTAAACAAGCTTTTCTGTGTATATGTATTTTCACATATAAAGTAGAATGGTATGTGCTGGAAAAACCTCAATTAACTCCTGTGGAAGCCCCTGAATTATGTGGCCATCACTAAACAATATTAGAAGTTGCTATCTGTTGTGTACGTGTGACTAATTCTAGGTATCCCCTTATTTTGCCTTTCTAACACACAATCAGCATTGGCAAAGAATACAGTTCTTTGCATCTTACCTTACTATGGAGTCTCAGATCACGAATATAGCTCACCAGGCATTTTGCCATCTACACCAGGCAAAGCTACTAGTGCTCTACTGGAAGCTTACTAGTGCCTGAAAAACCTAACCACAATGATCCATGCAATGGCCATCTCTAGATTGTACCACAGTAACATGGGCCTACCCCTCACTATGATTCAGAAATTACAGCTGGCACAAAATGCGGCTGCACAAGACCTACCCTCCACCAACTGCACTGACTACTGGTGGAGTTCCAAATCATGTTCAAGGCATTGGCATTAATCTTCAAGGCCTTATGTGGTCTTGGCCCTGTGTACCTATGGGACTGCCTCTCCCAGTATAATCCCCAGAGAACATTAAGACTGGCAAATACAAATCTGCTGATAATCCTTGGACCCAAAGAAATCCAGCTGGACCAGAGCCTGGAAGAATAAGCTATCAGCTTTATTAGCGGGGCAGGCCTGCAGTGCAGTGCTAGTTCAGGGGAGAGATCTAGCTGTTATACACCAGCTGAATACAAGGGAGGAATGGGAACCAAGACTGCAGAGAGAATCCTGTACCAAACCTGTACCAAGTTAGAGCTGAGCAGAAGAGAGCATCCAAGGTCATTGTTGTAAATCCAGTCTTGGAGTCTCAGGCAGTACGAGGCAGGCAGAAAACTGTAGTCACAAGGTTCGGTGCAAGGTCAGAAGTCCAAGCAGTCCAGCTAGCAAGAAATGGGCATGGAGGATGTCAACTTTCTAGTGCAAGGTGTAGTTACTTCCATGTCGGCTTGCACCCAGCCTGTGGCTTGAATGCAGCTTACAGACTGCCTAGGCATTGGTTCTGTGGCTATTCAGTCAGATAACTGTAGCCGCCTCTGGGCTAGCCTTGCAGATCTCCTTCTATCATGCAAGACCTCTGTAAGTCTTTTCCTGGAATGTGAAGGGTGAGGATTCCAAGCACTCTAAGTCATTGGTCTACTCCTCCGTTTTCAGCTGCAGTTTGTCAGCAGGTGGTTCAGGCGACTATTGAATAGCCTATGGTTGTCTGAGCCCTTCCTTCCAGCAACTCTTCCTACTCCTCAGAAGAACTGCCAGAGGACGCCTTGACACCAGTGCAGATCCAGGTCTTGACAGAGATTATGCACTTCCTCAGAGCCTGTAAAACGGTGCTCTTCCACAAGGCCTGTGGTTGAGGTTAGAATAAAAAATAAGAACCACTATGGGCCTCCCTCCATTTTCACTTCCCACTACTCCTATCATAGCCCTCCAAATGCTATTGGATGGTTTCCTGCATAGAAAGATCTCCCACCATGGGTCTAAAAAACTGATATAAATAAACACGCAAACAAATAAATGACAGTGGAATTAGAAGGATATTGCAGTAGGCAATTTTAAACGATAATGTTTTAATGATTTTTATTGTTAAATTATTAATTAATTAATTTATTGTTACATTTCTTAGTTTAAACTGAGCTGCAAGAGGTGCCAGCTAGGGATCAGGTAGGGCAGCAGGTTGGAGTGGTTCCTGTTACAGCTCACTTACAGCTCAGTTAAGGGGTGGCTAGCCCAAGAAGGGCTGTGCAGTGGAAGCTGATAGCTGTGGGCAGGGCAGGTTCCATATGCAGCTCAGATTAAACAGAGCTGCAAGGGGGCCAGCCTTCGATTGGCCAAACTGAGCTAAGTGCACAGTCATCGATTTCAGTTCGTCAGTTTGCTTTCCTTCCTTGAGAAATGGGGGGAAGTGAACCAGCAGAGGACAGGAGCATCTGCCTCAGCCTAAGTGGATGAAAGTCATTTCAGCAATTGATTTTGAATTTCCCCACTTGGAGGCAGCAAAAGTGAAATTGCTTGTAACCATTTTAGGCTATTAGCAGGGCAATGGTGCCTGTCTGCTATCAGCATAAAATGACTGCCAGAAAATGAAAGGTCCACGTAAATCCAGCTACCAAACTAAGGTCCATTCCGCACGACTTAAATATTGCAGAAGTCTTACCTTTGGTAAACGCTACAAATTCAGGGTTCCGCATGGCGTCGCACACAATCTGCAACACTCCTGCCGCGCATGCGCGATTTTGGCCGCACATGGCACATGCGTGCATGCGCAGCCCGGCGTGCATGCGCAATGCGCGGGCGCAGCCCTGATTCCCTCTCCCCCCCTCCCGCAGTAAGAAGCTTCCCGGGCCACAAGCTTGTGGCCTGGGAAGTTTTTTACTGCGGGGGGGGCGGGGAGAGGGAGCCGCGGCCCGGCACCATGGCCTTCACGGCCCGCAGGTTGGGGACCACTGCTGTAGATAATGAGTTCCTAGCTCATTGCCTTGCCGATGCCGGGATTCGGGGACAGCTCTCAAATGGCTGATCTCATTCCTCCGGGGTTGCGGACAGAGTGTTGAAATAGGAGAGAGAATATCCAACCGTCATCAGCTAACATGTGGTCCCACAGGGAGCAGTCCTCTCTCCTATACTATTTAACATCTTCATGCGCCCTCTTGCTCAGCTGGTACAGAGGTTTGGGCTGGGTTGCCATCAATATGTAGTTGACACCCAGCTCTTCCTCCTGATGGATGACTGCCCTGATTCCCCCCCCAGAAATCTTAGCCAGATGCCTGAAAGAGGTGACAAAATGGCTCAAGCAGAGTCGTCTGAAGCTCAACCCTACAAAGACAGAGGTCCTGTGGCTGGGTAAGAAGGGACCAAGAGAGGAAGAGTGCCTACCCACCTGCACGTACGTCTAACAGTAGCCCACTCTGCCAGAAACCTGGGAGTGATCCTTGATGCCTCCCTCTCCATGGAGGCGCAGGTCACAAGAATACCGCAGCTGGCCTTCTACCACCTACGCCAAGCCAAACTACTAGCGCCCTACTTGGCACCAGAACACCTAGCCACAGTGATCCACGAGACGGTCACCTCTAGACTGGACTTCTGGAACTTGCTCTATGCAGGCCTACCCTTATCCTTGACCCGGAAACTGCAGTTGGTGTAGAATGCAGCGGCCAGGATTCTCACCAACACACCGTGGAGATCTCATATCCGGCCTAGATCTCATATCCTGCTGGCTAGAAGATAACATGATGGAACATATTTAATTACTGTTATGATCTCTGTAAATGATGCTGCTACTGGGTTGCTATTAACTTTTAAGTTTTATGATGGTTTTAATATCTTTGTATTATTTTAAACTTGTAAGCCACCACAAGCTGGCCTTGCTGGGAGAGGCAGGGTAAAAGTTGAAAGTATAATAAATAAATATAAATAAATAAAGGTATGCATAAATGCATGTAATTTCTAGCAGAAATAGGAGTTGCAGCATTGCTTCTGAAATGTTGCAGTTTAGAGAGCTGTCTGCTTGCTTTGCTTTCTCCAGTAAAACATTTCTTGGTGAGTGTACAGATACTTAAGAGTTTCATAGAAACTGCCATATTTCAAAAATGTAGATTGCGAAGTACTATAAATCAGAAAAGTTGCAGCATTAACAGTGGTTTTCCATGATAAATATTGAATCTGAATACACACTTTCTTTATGACTTGTGTTTGTTTTCTGTCACAGAATAAACAAGACCTTTATGCATTTTATATATTTTTTCCCAATAATTCAGCTTGTACAGACAGCTTTGGAGTGCCTCATGCATTGGGTGAGACGTGGAAAACCTCTCTTAGTGGATGTTGCATGTACAGATGTGTTGACAATGACACTATTACTCCTGTAGAGTACAATTGTTCGGTTAGTCAAGAAGTTGAGTGCCAGCACTTCGGAGAAGTGGCTTTAATTGTACCTGATGATCAGACCTGTTGTCCTCAGAAAGTCTGCAGTAAGTATCTTTAATATGTAATACATGAGTTTTACTTACTAGTTATCTAATTTTTCATGGTATTATAACTATGGCTTAATCAGCATCATTCTATATATCAAAATATACAAATATACTATTACTTAACTTGTCTAATTTTTAATGCAGTATTTGAGTTTTTCACAATTTGAAATGTTAAAGAAGAAATTAGATGGCAGAGAACAAAGAAAGAGGGGTGTGTATCTTCTAAAGGATGGACAAGTAAGGGGCAATTAAGAGGTTCTTTGTGAGGGGATATGGCAGGCTTTAAAGATCTTGCGCCACCCGGCTTCTCGGTCCTCCATCAGCCCCGGCTCCATGGTAGGGGGGGTGGGGTGGCGATCCTAGTCCGGGACAGTTATGCCTTCAGGGCTCTCCCAGCACCATCGATCCCAGGAGTTGAATGTGTCGGCCTGACGTGGGAATCGGTCGAGAACGTGGCCATCTGGGCGGTGTACCGTTCACCCACTGCCCCGCCCGATGCCCTGCTGGGCCTGCTGGAGGCGGCGGCCGCCTGGACATTGCAGTTCCCCAAATTATTAATTTTGGGGGACTTTAATGTCCATGCGGATTCGTCGGCTCCAGGACTTGGCCTGGACCTGGTGTCGGCCATGGCGACACTGGGGTTCTCGCAATTTGTTGCTGGTCCCACTCATCAGGCTGGCCACACCCTGGATCTGATCTTTGGTGCTGGTGTTGAGATCGATCTGGTGGCTAACAACATCGTTCCGTGGTCTGACCACCATACCCTGAAGGCTCGCCTACGGATGCCACCCCTCCCCTGTTTGGGTGACGGACGCATTTTAGTCCGCCCACGGAGACTTATGGAATCCGAAGGATTCCTGAATGCTCTGCGGGACCCGATGCCCTCCGGTGTCTCGTTGGAGGCCTTGGTGGAGGACTGGCAGTCCCGCCTGTTGGCCGCCATTGACGAGATAGCTCCTGAGCGCCCTCTCCGCCCTCGCCTCAAGCAGGCCCCGTGGTTTACCGCGGAGCTTCGGGAGAGGAAGAGGGAGGTGAGACGGCTAGAGCGAGTGTGGCGGAAGACCCGCGACGAAGCTACAAGAACATCTCATCGCACGCTTATGAGGGCGTATGAGATGGCGGTGAAAGCGGCAAAGTGTGACTACTTTGCTGCGGAAATCGCGTCCGCTAGCTCTCGCCCAGCCCAATTATTTAGGATAGTTCGGACCCTTACTGCCCTCGAAGGAGGGCATCAAAATAGTAGTCAATTGGAACTAGGCTGCGAGGCTTTTGCGAGCTATTTTGCGGATAAGATCTTGTCGCTCCGTCGTGACCTTACTGCCACAGTTGATACAGTTCGTGAACTAGAAGCTCCGTGGCCGTTACGGGGGATCAGGTTTGATGGCTTCAGGCGGCTCTCTTTATCCGAAGTGGACAAATTGCTAGGGTCGGTGAGGGCGACCACTTGCCCCCTTGATCCCTGTCCGTCGTGGTTGCTTAAGATCAGCGACCCACGGATAGGTGTTCCCCTGAGGGAGATTATAAACCTCTCCCTTACATCGGGAGAATTCCCTCAGCGGCTCAAGGAGGCAGTGGTTCGCCCTCTTCTGAAAAAACCATCGCTGAATCCGCGGGACCCCGCCAGCTACCGCCCGGTATCGCATCTTGCATTCCTGGGCAAGGTGGTTGAGAGGGCCGCCGCGGACCAGCTCCTAGCATTTTTGGAGGAAACTTCGGCCCTTGATCCATACCAGTCTGGCTTCCGTCCTGGCCATGGGGTGGAGACTGTGCTGGTCGCCCTGACAGATGATCTCCGGCGCCAGCTGGACCGGGGCGGGTCGGCCATTCTCGTGCTATTAGACCTGTCAGCCGCATTTGATGTGGTTGACCACGAGCTCTTGGTTCACCGCCTCGCTGATACTGGGATTGGAAGGGTGGCTCTTAAATGGCTATCCTCCTTTCTAGAGAACAGATCACAGAGGGTCGCTGTGGGGGAGGAGTTATCCGACTCCTTTGCACTCCCATGTGGGGTGCCACAGGGAGCGGTGCTCTCCCCCACGTTATTTAACATCTATATGCGTCCCCTGGCTCAGCTGGTACGGAGTTATGGGCTTGGGTGTCACCAGTACGCTGATGATACCCAGCTCTATCTCTTGATGGATGGCCGGCCAGATCTCCCCCCAGAAAAATTCGCCAGTTGTTTGGAAGCAGTGGCTGGATGGATCAGGAAGAGCCGCCTGAGACTCAACCCCTCTAAGACGGAGGTCCTTTGGCTAGGCCGAAGGGAGCAGGAACAGGAAGCGCGTCTTCCCTGCCTGGACGGGGTACAATTGTCATCTGTGCCCCAAGCCAGGAATTTGGGAGTGATTCTGGATGCCTCACTTTCCATGGAGGCCCAGGTCACTAAGGTAGCCCGGACGGCGTTTCTCCATCTACGCCAAGCTCGGCTACTAGCGCCCTACCTGCCCCCGGAACACCTGGCCACTGTGATCCATGCAACGGTTACTTCTAGATTAGACTTCTGTAACTCGCTCTACGCGGGCCTACCCTTGTCTCTAACCCGGAAGTTACAGCTGGTACAGAATGCAGCTGCACGGGTCCTCACTAAATCATCTTGGAGGTCCCATGTTCAGCCTCTGCTGAAGCAGCTGCACTGGTTGCCAGTTTGTTTCCGGATCAGGTTCAAGGTTTTGGTACTAACCTTTAAGACTATACGCGGCTTGGGTCCTGCATACTTGAGGGACCGCCTATCTCCTTATGCCCCCCGCAGGGCATTTCGCTCTGCGGGTAAGAATCTGCTGATGATCCCAGGACCCCGGGAGGCACGCCTGGCCTCGACAAGGGCCAGGGCCTTTTCGGTCCTGGCCCCTACCTGGTGGAATGAGCTCCCTGAAGAGCTGCGGGCCCTGTTGGAGCTCTCTGAGTTCCGCAGAGCCTGCAAAACGGAGCTCTTCCGCCAGGCGTTTGTCTAAGGCCGGGTGATGGCCCGGGGCTAAGATCGGACCCCTCTCCCCGGAGGGGGGAGGCCAGTACTAAACTGACCTGGTTCCCCAGAGTGTTCCATCCTATGCCCAATTATCCTCCGTTCCCTTCTGCTCATCCAGTGGGCCTGTACGGGAATAGTTTTAATCGCCATCATTGTGACTTAGTCATTGTTTTAATGGGGTTTTAATGGGGAATTTTAATGGTTAATATATTGTATTGTATTAAAATGTTGTGAACCGCCGCGAGCCGGTTTCCGAGAGCGGCGGTCATACAAATCAAATAAATAATAATAATAATTATTATTATTAGCCTGGTTGAAGTTCCTCCTTTGTACTGACATTCTTTCTTGCTCTGACCTGAATAGCTCAGGCTAGTCCGATCTTGGAAGCTAAACAGGGTTGCCTCAATTTAGGATTTACATGGAAGACCTCCAAAGAATACCAGGGTTGTGCCAGGCAATGGCAAACTACCTTTGAGCATCTCTTGCTTTGAAATCTCTATAGAGTTGCTATAGGTCAGCTGTGACTTGAATGCACTTGCCACCACCTTCGCGTATTTTCCTCACTATTCAAAGATGGTAACTAGAAACTTAAATAGAATGTTGTAAAGTTGTCTCTTTGCCCTAACACAGCTTGTACCACAATTGCTTTCCTACCCAAATTGCTTTCTGCAGGACTATACAGTGAGTGTGAAAATGGCGCTAGATTAATCTAGAAAGGTTAAAGAGAGGGCTCTGCTATACTGCAGATCTGTTTTTTCTATGTCATTGTGGACAAGCAAATTTATATATCATTGTGGCCATTGTTCTTGTGTCCCTGTGAATCAAAACTAGTAGATCTTTGAAACTATAAATAACAAGAGACCCATACATCTATTCTTCATAGAACCCATTTAGTTGATCACCTGAGGGGAATTTTAATTTTCCATTGGCAATTAAGTAGTGGCTATTAACATGCTTGGTTATTTATTAGCCAACATGTTTAATCATATGATGAACAAAGATCCTCATGATGCAAAAAAAAAAAAAAGTTAGGTAAGATGTACAACAAACCATGGCTGTTGTTCCTGGGTTTGTAGTAACAGGAACAACCTGGGAAATCCACACAACTAGAAAATAAAATCAGAGTCCAGTAGCACCATTAAGACCAACGAAGATTTATCCAAGGTGTGAGCTTTCGAGTGCAAGCACTCTTCCTCAGACTAAGAACTCCCTACATGACAGTGGGGATATATACCAAAAAATAATTCTGTTAAATTAGTAAACTGTGTCACACATCCAAATACAGCCATATGATAATTCTTTGCCAAAACAGGCAATAAATTTCCTGGAATTCAGTTGTAGTTCACAAAAACATAGGAAAAATAAAACTCTGTCAGTGATCAAAGGCTCCCACCCCACCATTTGCTATTCACCCCATCTGTCATCATACAAGTGTCAAACATTCCTGTAAGGGAATTGTTGGCAATTATTTCATCCCAAGAACTGGGAGTTAAACTTAAAATTCCATTACATTACCATTACCTTACAGTCACATTATCACAAATAATGATAGGAGGAATATGGATACACAAGTTGAACAAGGTTAGCATGAATAGTGAGATAAAAAAAATCTATGTCCTTGTTAAGTCCAGGGTATGTCATAGTTTTGAGTGTTGTAATAACTTGCATTTCTGCAATCTCCCTTTCTAGCCTGTTCTTGAAGTTCCTTCGCAATAAAACAGCTTCACAGCTACCCATTTGAATCTACAACTAGAAAATGTAATGCTTATGCTTTTGTAGTAAACCATAGCTTAAATCCTAGTTTGGAAACCTGGTTTAGTGACATTACAAAGTGAAATTACAAGCTATGGAGTGCCACAAAGGCAGGAGCATTTAATTTTCTCACTGGTAGTGGTGGGTGGAAGAAAGAGCATGAGAGCCTGAGAATTCCTCAAGCTCCTTCCTTTAATGACAAACAATGGCTTGATGTCATGTAGGGGGAAAACCCATAAATAGCATTGTTCTTCTTTGGTTTTGCAATAGATTTACCAGCAATTTTTAGAGGGTCATGATGTAATTTACAGGTTTACCTACAAGTGATACCTCATCAGCACCAGTAACACCCCTCCATGTCCCCCCCCCAAATCTCCCACTGGTTCCCCCCATGCCCCCCCCAATCCTATTACAACATGTGAACTTTTCCTTAGAACAGGTTAAAAGTGCTCCCGGTCAGGTCTTCTTTTTTGATATTTTAAAAATATATCGTGTAGCCATCCTTATCCATCGTTCCTCTGTATATTTGTGAAATATGGGATGTGACCGGCTGTCTAAGTTGGAATAGGGCCAATCAGGGTGCAGCCAGCATAGCTGGCTGCACATGATTGGCCTTTCCCCTGCAGCTCCAGCCCCCTGTCCCCAGACTCTAGCCTCTTTGCTCTCAGATGAGCCTCAGTGCTAGGAGCCAGCAGCAAGTAAGTGGAGAGGGCCTGCTAATGAGGGCCTCTTGGCCTGCTAAGCAGGGCCTGCTAATGAGGGCCTCCCGGCTTGCTGACTACCTGCTAAGGAGCTCTGCCCTGGGCCTGCTAACAAGCTGGCCAGCCCCCGCCCGCCCCACTTGATCCGGCTGCAAGCTGAGGCCCAAAGTCACCTTAAGCTGCCTGGCTGGGGGCCAGGGGAGGGGACACTTTCAAGGCCCATTCTTAGGAATAGGCTTTGAAGCTAGTATATTTATATTTCAGTAGCTGTAATCTTGTACTGCTGCTCTTATCTCTTCTTTAAAACAATGAAAATGAAAATCATTGCTGACTGCCAGTATAACCCTTTAGGTGACTTGATTAATCTAAAAGTGTATTTCAAACTAGCAAATCTGAGGGGATAAGGGAAACTGTAATCTCCTATTTTATTTATTTTATTTTATTTATTTTATTATATTTTTATACCGCCCTCCCTTGCAGCTCAGGGTGGTTTACTTTGAATGTTCACAATGCCCCTTACTCCAAATATGTTTATCATTGTTACTATAGTCCTGTGTGGATTTAGCTTACAGCAGTTACCTACATCTGATACTCAACAAACACTCTGACTGGATTTATAAATTCATCAACTTTTACCACATTTGGTAATATGCCTTTGTCGTTATTTGCTTCTTCTTCTCCTCTCTCAAAAGCTTGTAATCAGAGCCTCTGTGAAACATTGATTCCTGAATGCAAAGGGCTAGAGAAGCTAGCTACTTATTACCGTGATGATTCCTGCTGTCCCAATTATACATGTGGTAAGTATTGAATGAATAAATGAAATCAAACAAGCAGTCTGTGCCCTCACTGTACGAACTGTAATCAAGGTCCTTCACTATCTGAATAGTGACAAATGAAATTACCACTAAGATAAAATACCACTAAGATAAAAAAAATTCTCTTAAGAATCTTAGGGATAGATCCCCTTCCATTCAAAGAAAGACTCTTTGAGCTAAAAAACCTCTGTGAACAGAAAGGCATCTTTTATCACAATCTCATAGTCTACATCAAGCCCAAAGTAAAAAACAAAACAAAACAAAAGAAAGGTTAAAAAAAGATACCCAAATATTCTTCATGGCTGGCAGTATTCTTAACCCTAAATGGATATGTTTGATAGTCTATGCCTAGAAAAGATTACAGAACATATATGCTTGTTTTTTGTGCAAGATGTTAATTTGGCATATACAGAGAAGTAACTACATCTATGTTCCCCCATGCTGATTCAGTCTCTTCACAAAGGGCACTAGGATATTAGTACTCTTTCCAATGGCTGATTAAGATTATTCTATGTGTTTCAGAATGTGATCCAGAAAAATGTGAGTCCATGGAACAAATTCCAAACTGTCAACCAGATCAAACTCTGATTGCTGCCCATGTGGAAGGTACCTGCTGTGTATCATACATTTGTGGTATGTCAAGTTCATTTCTTACTAACAGTCATCAGGTTAATATAAAGGCTTTAGAAGAGTGTAGTCTGCACGGGGATTTTTACCCACTGCCAGCTCAAATAAATCCCTACTGAATTTGATTTGATGATCACTGAATTTGATTTCCAATTTGATTTTGGGCGCTTTAAATTTTCCCTCTGCAGCATGCATGATTGATCCAGACTGACCCTACCTTTCCCCTGCTATATCCAGAAGTGGATATAACTCTGAATATTTCAAAAATGGACATCAGTAAATGTGTAGTTCTCTGCTTTTTGTGAATTAACTTACTGCCCCATGCCTCCAATGCTGTAGCAAAGCAGACTTCCCTGATTGGCCAGGGCATCAGCAGAGATTTGCCTTTTAGATTTATTCCCCCTCCTCTGCTGTCTCCAGTCGTCTTCCCCACACCCTATGCCCCTGGTTCAAGAAAAGAAAGAAAGAGACTCCTGCTGCGCTTGGCTCCCCTCTGCGCTCTGAGCTTTCCCAATCGAGTGCAAAATACTTTTTGCTTCAATTGGGGGGAGGGGATGAATGAAGACCCGAGGTCAAATCGATCTGAATTCAGCAGGATCCACAATGGAAAAAACAAAGTAAGTGCGGAATCAGCCCATGCTTCATGAACAGAACAGGGAATCCATTTTTAGTCTTTGGGTGAACAGAGGCAGTTTAAGTATCTTGGGATCAGATCCTGGCAATACTGTAAGATGATTAAGGTTTATAGTCAAATGTAGTTTAAACCAGTACTGTTCATACTAATAGAACTACATAAGATACAAAGAAAAAGTGCTAAAAGTTAATCAGAAAAGATTATTAGTTCCTTTGAAAAAAACCCTACAAGTATTTTCTATTGCATTTCTGGAAACTAAATACCAGTATTTTAAACTCTCAACTGTTATAAAGCCATAGAGAAAGATGGCAGTTTTATTCCAAATGCCACTTTGGGGCATACCTGGAATAATCCATTTTTTCTTTCTTTTGTTGAAATCATAGTTCTGGGTACTGTATGTGCATTGCCAAAATCCTGCTTTCTTGCAAATTCAAGTAGATAGTTTAGAGTCACATCAGAAAAGAAGCAACCTATGCGATTTATTTTATACTGAGATTAAAATAAGCAATGAAATTAGAAAATGCCAAGACTGCCCCATTTTCTGCTCAAAATACTCTACACAAGCAGCAAGGAACTCTAATGCGAATAAAAAATATTTCTTTCCATATACTGTATATTTGGATCGTCACACTAAGACAATAAACCAGAAAAAAGATTCAGTAATTTAAGTTGCTTTGACCCCAGAGAGGATGTGGTATATGAATATTTTAATTAAAGAGTTATGATTAGATTTCTGCTTTACCTTCCATATTGTTAGGAAGAATTTGTATACTGACACAAAAAATGTGAAGAATTTGATAGCAGCAGTTCATTTCCATCTTGTAGTGGAGCTCCACATTGGGACTGCACACACACAGGTCCTCTATGGAAGACTTTTCCAAGCAAAGCTTGTGCCCTGAACTGCGCATGCATCTGCCTTCCTGCTGGATGTGCCACATGTCCTCTGAATGGAGTGCATTCCTTTCCCTAGTTCCATTTTTACCGCTGTGACATGTTTTCGATGAGCTCTGCTCATTGTGTTTTCTCTACCACTTTCTCTTTGTGGAGAACTTACCTTCTTGTTGGAGATGTCTTCCAATGCGATCTTCAAGAAATATGGGAAGTGCAGTGTCAAAATGCCACATTCCAATGAGAACAAGTCTCATAATGTAGCCGTGTATAAGGTATGCCAAAAATTTACCCCAGTGGCTAGATTGGACAGGGCCTCTTGCCTCAAAGCCACCCTCTGGAAGAAAGCTTTATCTGTGGGGCCCCGCAGAGTCAGATCAGAACCTACCCTGATGTCCATTCCACATCCTGACAAGACTCAAAGGTTAGGCCCATCTTTAGTGCATTCATTGATTATAAGGCTAGCCTAGCTCTTTGATACATTGAAGCACCCAGCTTCAGTAGGAGCCAGTGGCCTTTCTTAAGTCCCCACCTGAAAAGACAGCGGAGAAGGAGCCTTCCTCTGAGCATCCTCCACCAAAGAACTCAAGAAGAGCAAGCATAACGATAAATCTCAACCTCATGCAGCTCAGGAACTATCTCCGTCGAAACTGAGGGATTAAGAGTTGGGACTCCAGACACCTTGTGCTGCACTACCCCCTCCCATTGCTAGATCATTTGGGAATGCCATATCTTATTGAGGAGAGACTATTTCTGAAATTGCTTTAGGTCAGTTTGAATTAGCCCACCCTCTGTCTCTGATTTGGAAACCCACTTTGACCACAGACAATGGGCAGTCCCCAATGTACCTACGTCAGAGAGACCTCCCACTGCAGGATGATGAACCTGGCTGCTCCTTGGGGTTTGACCATGCACCTGACTTTGTGAGTGAGATGCCATAATGTCTCAGACCACTGGAGGGGAGTGAACTTGAGCACGTCATCAGCCCCAGTGTGGCCTCTGACCTGTCTTCTGATGAGGTGGTGGGTAACCCTTCAAATGAGGTGGTGGGTAACCCTCCAGTAAGGATTATCTCCATGGGGAGCTGCTCCTATGAATGGCAAGGGCATTGGTAAGGGTCTTCCATGTATGGGGGTTTCCCAAGGTAAACTTGTTTGCTTCCACCAGCTACACAAAAGCCCCAAGGTTTAGTGTCCCAGGAGGGAGGGGACAGGAAGCTTTGGGGAATGCCTTCACCCAGCGAACAAAAAGTTTTGGAGGGGGAAGTGCGGGCTGGGGTTGCTTCCCAGCCAGTGGTAGCAGCAAGGGGATGCACTGAGGAGACAGGTGGGCATTGCGGAGACTGGGAGCTTTTCAAGGTGCCAGCGGCACGAGAAGGCAGCCATGGCCTTGACAGTGTTCCAGTCCTCTGACTGGCTCTCAGGGAGAGCCCTCTCCCCCCCCAAGGGCCAACCAGATGGCCAGAGTGTTGTGAGAAGTACCTTGTACATTTCATTATATAGGATTAACTCAACACTTCCTGAAAGGCCAAATGAATATCTTTCCTTTGAAACCACTTGTGTTCATGCAGTTGTCCCTCCCCATTACCACTGGGAAGAACAACTGCATGACCACACATGGTTTCATTGACAGAATAACTCTTTTAGTCTCTGGCCATGGTGTCACTAGGATTGCTGTCTATTAAGGTGGCATTCCTGGTGGCTTTCACATCTGCCAGGCATGTGGGAGAATTGGCAGCTCTATGAATAGACTCTCCCCACTCCCAATCTACAATTCTTTCTGGGGATGGTGACCAAATGCCCCAGGGCAAATTTTCAACCTAAAGTAGTTTCTAATGTTCAAGTTTTGCAGGAAATCATTTTACCAGTCCCTCCCCCCTCACCCCCCCCCCCAACCTGTGTCTGGGCTAGAGAAGAAGCTTCTTGGATCTGAAGCATGCATTGCTTTATTATATAGAAAAGACAAAACAATTTGGAAAATCAAAATGTTTGTTATTGGGGACTTAGAAAGGTCTTGGCGGTGTCATCACAGTCTATAGCCCAGTGAACGGTAGCAGCTATAAAAACAGCATGGAGGGTAGTGAAGCTTCCGTGTCCACAGGAGGTGAAGGCCTATTCCCTCTGGCCCTAGGATGCATCCATGACATTCCATTAAAAGGTTCCATTGGATGAAATCTGCAGAGCCACAACCTGGTCAAGGGAGGACATGTTCATAAAGCACTATGTCTTGGACTTAGAGGACAGAAGGGAAACAGAGTTTGGCAAGACAACTGAGGGCTCCGCACCTTCGAAGTTAACTTTGGCTACACTACAAGATGGAAAATGAAAATGGGGTTGCCTGTAAATGTCATTCATTGAGGACTAGTATGCAGACACACATTCCTCCCCCCCACCACACCCCACTACGAGTTCCAGCTGAAGAGGACTGTTCAGGTCGGATTGTAAGGAATGTTATGGTGGTGTCATTGGAACTGGGGAAATGTCCAGAGGACACATGTGCATTTGACAGGAAGGCAGATGCTTGTGCTTTTCAGGGCATGGGTGCCTCTCACTGGAGTTTTGCTTTGAAAAGTTTCCCATGGCGGGTCTGTGCATCCATAGTATCCATAGTTTCAAAGTGTATTTGCACACAAGACTTCAATGAACAACAGTTACAGTTCAGTGCAACCTTGTTTGCTTAATGCATTGAAAAGATGTGTCATGCACTCCCAGTTTTTAGTAGTTTGCATCCTTTTCTTTCTCAGCATGTGGTATATGCTCTGATCAAATTCCAAAGTGCCAGGAAGGAGAAGTCCTTACCGTGGATGGCAATACTACAGACAGGTGCTGCCCTACTTACCAGTGTGGTAAGTTGATATTACAGTTTCTATAGGGGCTTTCTTTATTACTTTGCAGTGTTCCCCCACCCCGGTCTATAAATAAATTAAGGACACAGTATTATCATTAATAGGAATTTGTTTTGATCTTCCACATTCATTTTAAAAATAGCCATATGTGAGGTATAGAAAGTCGCTATCTTGAAATAGTATGTATTATTCACCTAGTGACACGTATGGCCATTAAAATATTTATTTAAAGCTTAAAGAAGTTAAATCGGCAAAATGTACATAGTATGTGTTTGCTGATATTCATTTGTATTCAGTAGCTTCAGCAATTGAATTCTTTCTAGGCCATTTAAAACCATTTGTTTTTGTTTTTACCAATGTACAGTTTGTGAAACATACCGTTGTCCTGAGTTCAAGTGTGTGTTAGGTATGTCCTTGGTTGAAGTTTGGAGTCCGGAAAAGTGCTGTCCATATCGTACATGTGGTAACTACAGTTTTTTTAACTTCCGTCTAATAATATAATATAAAAGGTAGTATTAGATAACAAACTTACTAACATTGCAATTTTGAGCAAATATCTGTCATATTCTGGAGATTAGTCTGAAAATATCTTTTTGTAGACAACAATGTGGTAGGATACATTAATCCTAAATTATCTCAGTGTAGAACATGTGGAAAAATCAGCTGGTTAAATATTCTTTTCTAGGTTGGCAACGTTAAAATCTAGTCTTGATCTCAACTACATCTTGAATAAGACATTTACTTGGCAAGGAGACATTTTCCATGCCTTAGTTAGGATACAGGCAACAACCTTTTGGCATAAACTTGGCTACAGTTTTATTGATATAACAGAGCGTAATGGGAAGGATCCTGCCCTCTTTGGTAAGCTCTGCATCTGTCTGGCCTCTTGTGGAGGCCCCCTTAAATGGCTCAGCCTTCCCCCAAATGGATCTGCCCATGCTCCATACCTGCCACAGCCCATTCAGACAGATGAATACCATCATCCCAGAAGATGGCCTACTACTGATAGCTGATGACTGGGTGCTGAATGACAGCTCCCTGGCTCCCAGACAAGAATTTGGCCATCACGTTAGTATCCTTGTGCTTGGCTAGACCCATCTGAGCAGACTCCACGCCAGGGATGCCACTCGATGAGGGCCAACCAGATGATATGCACTGCTGGCATGCATTTCTGCTGGCATGCACTTCAAATCTCCCATCATGGTTTGGGATGCCCAGCTGAATGATTATGACTTCTGGTGCCCGATCCGGATGCATTGATGCAGACAAAGTGAGCCCCATTGTATGCCACATCAGCCCAACCAGGAAATATTCAACCAGCGTTCGAAATCCAGGCTGCTGCCCCAACCAGACCTGACAATGTAATGAGCAGCCCAAAACATGATGCTGTGTCCAGTGATCAGTAATAATGGGACAGCTGACTCAAGTCCTGCAAAAAGTGATAGCGGTTAGAGCATGAGGTCCAGATACACATACTGCCTGTAAGCAGTTGAGTGCCAGCTACCTAAGGACATAATCTGATCTGCAATCAGGCTGCAGCCTGTGGGGCTGCCCCAATGCAGAAGGAGTGAATCCCATATTGTTTGGGTGGAAGCCCCAGTCACCAAAGGCACGCCCACATGATGACAACAAACTGGTAGCGAAATAAACACACGCCATCCACGTGAATAAGAAGAGGACCTTTAACATCCATCTGGACATGCATGAATGCCATCACACTGTGCAGTGGGAAAGGCTGCTCCTCAAAGACTGCTGAAAGGACAGTGGAAGTCCCCAGCTAGTCTTTCTTAGATCTGTACAATCAGATGTGAACCAAGTATCGACTGATAAAGATTGCTGAAATTGCATTACACCTGGATTCCTGTTCTCATTACAGCATATTTTCCTTTAATTGTTTAAATTTATTTACTATTGTCAATATTTTTGCTCTTTATCTTTTGACCACATTTTGTAATTCTTGTAATTGTTTTACATTGGTCTGTTATTTGGGATGGGCACAAACTGCATTTTTGCAATTTGTTTGTCATTTATGGCCAAACCACACACTGGGAGGTTGGTTTGTGAATTGAACCATGAATCGTGGGGAGCAGAAAGTGTGGGTTCAAATAGTTCCTAGCCATTTAACTTCCTACCTTCTACTCCCACTTTTTAAGAGCAGTGCAGATCAGGGGATTTCCCCACAAAGAGCATTGTTGAGCTGAAAGCAGGGTTTTTCCCACAAAAAGCAGCAGGGAACAGAAAGCTGGTGTTTAAATGGCTTTGAGTCATTTAAACACCTGCTTTCTGCTTCTTGAGAAAAACAGTTGAGTGGCAGAGAGCCAAAGGAAGGCAGTTAAATGGCTTAGAGTTATTCTACCCCCTTTTTTCTGCTCCCCAATGAAAGCAGCAGTGGTGAACAGAAAGCAGTGGTTTAAATGGTTCCAAGTTCTTCATCAAAAACATTTGAGCAGCAGAAAGCAGGAGTTCTGCTTTCTGATTTCTGCCAACTTTCATGAGAGGCAGAAAGAGTTTCTCTGTGAAAACCAGTGGGGAACAGAAAGCTCAAGAGCCAATTAAAACCCTGCTTTCTTCTTCCCACCACTCAGCTGCTTTCCTTTAAGAGCTGAAAGCAGGTGCTTTAATGGTTCAGAGTCATTAAACAGAATTCATGAAAGTTCATGGTGGTTCTTCAGTTGGCCAGAATTCATCACATTATTTTGAACTTGGCCATGACCATCCCTATTTGTTACTTGCTTAATCTTCTAAGGAATCACATTTGGGCAAGTACAAAGGTTTATCTTGGTAGTTTTTAAAATCTTGTTACATAAACAGAATTTCTCCCAAAGTTCTTTTAATTTAGAGTCATCCACTGTGGAACATAGTTAACCTTTTGCAGTATTATAGAGAAAAAGTGATCTATAGTGGCCAAAATCCTGGAGAAGTTGCCAGATTTAATATGAAAGTATAGAATATCAGGTGGTCTTGAGCTATGAGCAATGGTTCTTTACTGTATTTGTTGGAATGTATGGAGGGATTTCTGGATGCTTATTATATCACTTTTCTCTTTTTCAATTTTAGAGTGTACATGTGATACAATTCCTAGGCCTCAGTGCAAAATGGTAAGAAAATAAAATCTTACTGAAATGCTTTATTTTATATCAATAGATCTAAATCTCAACATGGCCACCTGAATACTTAAATCAAGAGACTAAAGCCATGAGAAGATTAAAAAAGACTCAGGCTCCAGCTTGGGGTAATAAATCTGAAATCCTAAAAAACAAACAAACTGGGGAATTAAAAACCTTTCACAATAGAAGCAGACCTGTAGCTTTACGACATGACTATCCTTTCAGTGGCCATGGTGGGTGTTACTAGACAACCATAATAGTGTCACCCTCATTAAACCTTTGTTTTCTGTCAGTAAAAGGCAGGGGAAGGGTTAGGACCTTTTCCACAGCTATTTTGGTTGAATCATAGAATCATAGAATCATAGAATCATAGAGTTGGAAGGGGCCATACAGGCCATCTAGTCCAACCCCCTGCTCAACGCAGGATTAGCCCTAAGCATCCTAAAGCATCCAAGAAAAGTGTGTATCCAACCTTTGCTTGAAGACTTCCAGTGAGGGGGCACTCACCACCTCCTTAGGCAGCCTATTCCACTGCTGAACGACTCTGACTGAGAAAAACTTTTTCCTGATATCTAGCCTATATCGTTGTACTTGAAGTTTAAACCCATTACTGCGTGTCCTTTCCTCTGCAGCCAGCAGAAACAGCATCCTGCCCTCCTCCAAGTGACAACCTTTCAAATACTTAAAGAGGGCTATCATGTCCCCTCTCAACCTCCTTTTCTCCAGGCTGAACATTCCCAAGTCCCTCAACCTATCTTCATAGGGCTTGGTCCCTTGGCCCCAGATCATCTTCGTCGCTCTCCTCTGTACCCTTTCAATTTTATCGATGTCCTTCTTGAAGTGAGGCCTCCAGAACTGCACACAGTACTCCAGGTGTGGTCTGACCAGTGCCGTATACAATGGGACTATGACATCTTGTGATTTTGATGTGATGCCTCTGTTGATACAGCCCAAAATGGCATTTGCCTTTTTTACCGCTGCATCACACTGCCTGCTCATGTTTAGTTTACAATCCACAAGTACCCCAAGGTCTCGTTCACACACAGTGCTACCTAGAAGCGTATCCCCCATCCAGTAGGCATGCTTTTCATTTTTCTGACCCAGATGCAGAACTTTACACTTATCTTTATTGAATTGCATCTTGTTCTCATTTGCCCATTTTTCCATTGTGTTCAGATCTCGTTGAACTCTGTCTCTATCTTCCGGAGTATTTGCCAGTCCTCCCAAGAGCTTTGCCAAGAGCTTTGGCAGCAACTCTCAGACAACAAGCTAACATGTTGTTTGTATAACTCACCCAGGCTTGGTTCCTTATTCCTGCTTAACATCAGCTGTCCCACAAAAGCCAGTGCAGTGATTAGTATTCCTATAGAGAACCTGGGCCGCCCTAGTAAGAATCCTCACTCTGGCATAAGAATTCACTGATCTTGGGCCAGTCATACACTCACAATCTACCCTGCCCCACAGGGTCTTCATGAAGATAGAATGGAAGAGTGAGCAATGATGTAACTATAGCTAAAGATGAAAGGTGAATAACACATCACATGGTAGGTGGGATGGAGAGAAAGAAGCAGAGAAAGGTGAGGATTTGAGGGCTGCCAAGAGGAAAAAAAGAAGAAATTTCAGTTTCTGCTTAAAACATTCAAGCATAGGATTATGAGTTTCAGCAATTCAGGTACATACAACCAAGTTCCCCAAATCCTTCTTTATATACAAACCAGGAATCACAACTAGAAGCTATTTCCCTTCTTAACTGGTCAGGGATCATTTAGTTTTACAAACCAGGAATCACAACTAGAAGGTATTTTCCTTCTTAACTGGACAGGGATCATTTAGTTTCAGTAGAAGCCATTTCCCTTTTCTTTTCTTTTCTTTTCTTTTTTTTTTTTTTTGCTTTAATGAGGGTCCACGATTCACTCAGCCTCCTTCTCAGCCCACAGTTCTCTTCTTCAACTGTCAATTCCCAACAGTCATTCCTTAACTGGCTCTCGCAACAGAATTTTGTTCAAACAGCCTGTCACTCAGAGGTTCTCAGACTGTTCGGCATTAACCCTTGACAGTTAAGTTACTCTTCCAAGTTGTTATGAAGATGTGTAAGATAGATATTGTAAAGCATTGTGTGCATGAAAAGTCTACATGAAATGTTACTAAAAGCTTGTTTATTTTGAAAAATCTGTATCCCTATAAACCATTAATTAAAGCACTGAAACATTCTAATGTTTTATTAATTCATTTATATAGCACTACCCATGTTCATAGTCCTTTAGATATGCAAGAAGACAGATTTATTCCAGCTGTAGATATAGCTTAATTTTTTTAGGACAAAGAGATTGAGTTTAATAGAAAATATGGGGTTTTAACATTGATTTGAGAGAAGTAAAAAGTGAGCATCATACAGGAAGGCAAGTGCAGGCAAACGGGGCAGCAACTAAGAAACTGTGGAGTTGTTTGAGACAGTAGAAAATATCTAGGGATGAAGCTACAGAACCAAAAGTCATGGACGTGGCTATAAGGGAATTTTAAAATTTAAAGTTCCTTTGAGTCCCATTGTTTGGGAGAAAAGCAAGATATAAATCCTTTAAATAATTAAGTATCTGGAAGTAGAGAGATAGAGAAGCAAGGGAATCAAGAAGGATTGTATGTGCTGTATTTGGGAGTGTATGCGATTCAGTTTAGGGATTTAAACCCAGAATGGTGAGAAATAAAGAAATTTTGTATCTGAGTGCTGAATAGGGTTGAAGTCATATGAATGGAAGAACAGAAAGGATGAATCTACAATCAAAACAAAAGGTGACAGACATTAAGAGGGTTTTCACTACAGAGATGGAAAGCTTTATTTTTATTTCATTTATTTTATTAGTTTTTTATACCACCCTTCCATACAGCTCAGGGCAGTTTACATATAACATAGCCGGGGGATACACGGAAAAATCTAACATATAACATCGTCAAAAATAACAACTGTAAACCGCTCTGCGGGAGCGGTAAAAAGAAAACCATGTGGTAGGTGGGAGGAGAAAGAGGCGGGGTGAGTCTGGGATAAAAACTCAAAGGGGCCAATTGGGAGCTGCTCCGCGGCTCCCGATTGGCCCCTCCGAGTGTCAGTCCGGGGCCAGGGGGTCAATCAGGAGCCACGCAGCGTGTGGCTTATGATTGGCCCCTTGGCCCGTCCCAGACATGGAGCGGGCAGGAGAGGCTTCAGCACGGGACTTGGGGCAGGCCTGCCATGTCCCAGACATGGCAGGCCTGCTCCGAGTTCCGTGCTGAAGCTGGCGACTCGGGGCGGAAGGGGGTTGCAGGGGGAGGTTTCATGGGGGAGGCGGCTGGGTGGGGGAGGGCGGCCAAATTTGGGGGGCTGAGCCCAGGGGGCCGGGGGCAGGGGGCAGCTAGGCCGGGGGGGGGCTCCCGCACCCAGCCACTGCCCGCTAGCGCCTGCTGTATTTTGCCCACAGCGGGATTAAATTCTAGTAAACAATAATCCAACAGTGTTTCTGAATCTTAATCAACAATATAACGGGAACGATAATTTAAATAGGCCCCTAGAGAGGTCAGACTGGTTCAGAGCATAGATTTCTGAGGGGGGGAATCTATGGGTGTTGTTGGGTTTGGTTGGTCTCAGGCAAATGCCTGGTGAAGGACTCTTTTACAGGTCTTGCAAAATTGAGGGAGTTCAGGCAGGGTGATGTTATGAGAAGATTTAGCAACAGATTGTGTATAGTAAGCGAAAGAGACAGAAGTCAAATATAAGCAAAGTCTGTTTTATTGTTTGGAGAATAATGTCAGAGGATATGGAGGGGAAGACTTGGAGGAAAGGAGTCTACCATCACTATCAGGGCCCTCAGGCTGAACTGAGTGAAGAGAGATATGTCCACAGTAGCAGTAGGAGAGGGAGAGACAAAGCCATGTTTTGGTGAGAGCAAATAATTATTGGAATCAAAACAGGAAGATTTATGGAGGTTGATCGGTTTCTAGATGATGGAAAAGAAATTGCAGAGAGAGCATATATTTAGATATTTGTATCCTGCTTTTCTCCCAGGCAGTCCCAGAGTGACTTGCATTCTGTTAATTGTATCCTTACAACAACCCTGTGAGGTAGATTAGCTGATAGAGAAGGACTGACTCAATGTCACCCTGCCAGCTTCCATGGCAGAATGGTGATTTGAATGTAGGTCTCCCAGATTTTAATCTAAGAAGAAAATGAAGGTAGGGAGAGGGAGAAAGCCATAAAAAAGAGGACATCTTAAATTTGTATGCGTTAAAATTGTGTCCAGTAATAAAACCTTTTTTTGTATATAACATTGTGGGGCAGGGGTCATTGTACATTCACAGTTGTCTTCCTTTTGAGTAAATACATTGGCATTGTTTTTCTTCCATGAACAGGGAGAGAAACTGATTAAAGATGAACAGTTCCAGAACAGCACAGAAAATGTTTGTCACTGCACTAAGTACAAATGTTGTAAGTAGATAAGGAATTCAGTTCATTAATTTTTTTTAGGAATGCCCTTTCTACTCAGAAATTGAATGGTAAGTGAGATGCATCAAATATACCCCAGCTAAACCAGGAAGATTTCAAATGCTGAGCAACATTTCTTACTTTTTAATTTTATATGAGATTTGCAGGTGGTCTAAAAGAACACATGACAATATATTCGGTATATAGTATTCAAATCTATGTGTCACCATGTGGGAATCCAGGATGTTACTCCAGCTGTTAAGGAGATTATAACTTCTTCTCTAATCCAGTGGTCCCTAACCCGCGGGCCGCGGCCCGGCACCAGGCCGCTAAGGCCTCGGTGCCGGGCCGCAGCTCCTTCTTCCCTCCCCCCCGAAGCGAGAAGCTCACCAGGCCGCGAGCAAATCAGCCGCCAAAGCGGCCGATTAGCTCGTGGCCCGGCAAGCTTCTCGCTTCTGGAGGGGAGGGACGAGAAGCTTGCCGAGCCACAAGCTAATCAGCCGCTTTAGCGGCCGATTTGCTCACGGCCAGGAGGGGCCAGGAGGGGAAGCAGCGGCCGCCGGCATGGTGGCGGCGCAAACGTGCATGCGCGGACTGCCGCGCACGTGCGTTTGCACCCCTGCCGTGCGTTTGCGCTGGGGCTGCCACACGTGCGCGGGCCCCGGGCCACCCGCTCCCTCCACTTCGCCGCAGCGGTCCGCAGCAAGTGGAAGTTTGCGGACCGTTGCTCTAATCCATTCACTGTTTTCAAAAGTCTTTATGAAAAACGTTGTGGATACTGAATGAGTCCATTTAAGTCATTGGTTTTAATCCATATGTTTAAGAAAGCTAATGGGATCCAACAAAATGGCAGTGATCATAGATCTGAAGTTTTGCAAGTATTATATTAGGACCCAATTCATTGCCTTTGCCCTGAAAGAAACATTGTAATCAGTTTTTACTGTCTAAAATATTTCAATGCTTATTTATTTATTTATTTTGTAATGTGTTACAGTGAGAGATAAAGTATGTCTGAACAACGAAAGAGGTGTTCTGCTTCCAGGACAATCCATTGTTGAACACACACCTGGTGGCATATGTTATACTTCCTATTGCACAAATGTCATTGATCCTGTTACTAAATACTTCCGGATAAATATTTCCTTTGTAGACTGTGTGGCAAGATGCAAATCGGTAAGAAATTTGGAATTAAACTTTGTGCCTGCTGTTCAACATGGGATTGGACATGCCTCCGCCAGCCTCAGAGGGAATTTTTTTAAAGCTTCTAGAGCAGTGGTTCACAACCTGGGGGTCGAATGACCCTTTCATAGGGGTCGCAGCAGGACGAGCAGCTTGGGGGGGGGTGCCACTGTTGCCGCTCCTCCTGAAGGTTACCGTCAATTTATATATAATTTATAACCAAGTTATATACAATCATGAACAATGGATCTTCACACCATTGGTCAGTTTCAGTTTAATTTCTGTGAAAGAGCACTAGCATAATTTTATGGTTGGGGTTCACCACTACATGAGGAACTGTATTAAAGGGTCGCAGTACTAGGAAGGTTGAGAACCACTGTTCTAGAGCTTTCTAGGTGCGGACAGAGTACACCTTCTCAACCAGAGACAGCCATTCCCATCTATTCAGCTAAAGAGAAGTCTTTCCCTCCGTCTTCTCTTTGCTACCATAGAGAGAAAATCTGTTAGCTAGAGCTGCGATTTCTTCAGCTGTCTGGAGGGAGTTTTGTTCTTTTTTAGCCTAATGACTCTTTTTAAGAAATACTCCAGTTGTGGCACAAAGATAGCACAGTCACACCTCCTGTTTTATTTGTTTAGGAGAGGCACATGATACCTAGGTCTGTGCAGGCAGTTTACTCCCAAATCCAGGCTAAACACCCTTCCACAAGTTAACACAGGCCACCCTCAGTTCAGGGGGTCATGATCCCATTGACAACATCTAGCTCCACCCCCCCCCCCCCCCGATCCAGTCTCTGAGCTGGTCAGAATCAATCCCGGTTGCTGAACATTCTCCTTCATCTTCTGGATAGATGCCTGAGTTTCAGTCCTCCTAAGACAGCATTGTCTTTGAGGTTTTGACGCAGGTTCCAATGTTGATTCCATCAAAAACAGGGGCCTCCACCACACCAGCTCCAACCATGCCCAAATTCCAATGGAGTCCTCCTTACCTGTCATGATTCCCTCCTCCACAAGGCCAAGATGACCAACAGCAGCCAGCTTGGAGCTCTCAGTGAGCATACCACCCAACTTATGTGGACCCAGACTACAAACGGCAATGTCAGTGCCATTTCCCTTCAGCCGTATCTCTTTGAAACAGGATCTGTACAATTTGGAGACAGGGTCTGCCCAATTCTATCAATGCCTTTACCAGAGGAAACATTAGGACTTGAAACTTTATGCCAAACAACTTCTGAGAATAAATACTTCTGAAGGAAATGGAACTCTTCTGCATGGAGACAAATGCCATGCTTGAAAGAATGAGGAAAAACATACTAACAGCCAGATCATTGGGCATCAGCCAGTTCGGTGTAGTGGTTAGGAGTGCGGATGTCTAATCTGGCATGCTGGGTTCGATTCTGCACTCCCCCACATGCAGCCAGCTGGGTGGCACTGATAAAACTGTTCTGACTGAGCAGTGATATCAGGGCTCTCTCAGCCTCACCTACCTCACAGGGTGTCTGTTGTAGGGAGAGGAAAGGGAAGGCGAATGTAAGCCGCTTTGAGCCTCCTTTGGGTAGAGAAAAGCAGCATATAAGAACCAACTCTTCTTCTTTTTCTACCCTTTCCACTTCAGGGAAGCTGTGGTATTTCCTCAGGCATTTATTTCACTACACAAAGCTCTACCACTACCAGCTGGCACAGCAACAGTTTCAACCACACCAGCAACCCAGCAGAAAACAACAGGGGAAGCACAGGAGAAAACCTCAGCCTAGCCCCTAGCATGGATGTTAAATATAGTGCTTTGTGGTTATTTTCTGGAGTTCCTAGAGAAAGGCATGTAGTTTGCAGTCCTGGACTTAAAGGATGTGCATTACCACATAGCCATCCATGAAGATTACAGAAAATTCCTGAGATTCCAGTGTGGAAACTTCTGCTTTGAGTATTGTGTGTTGGTCTTCGGGCCTAGCCACAGCCCCAAGAGTGTTCACCAAACATATGTCCATGGTGATCTCCTACCATAAAGTAATCCATATCCAGATGTTTGACTTATTGTAGCTAACTCAGAAAAAAATGGTCCTCTTTAACCACTACACTATAGATGGTCTGAGTCTCCTCATTTATTAGAAAAAGTCTCATCTTTCCTACCTACAACAGGTTAATTGCCCTAGACTCAAGACTGGGGAGAGTATGCTTACCAGTCGTGAGGATATATGATATTCAGCCCCTGGTGGTGCATTTTTCATCCAATCAGTTTCAGAAAGCAGTTATTGCTAGGACTTATAGAATCATAGAATCATAGAGTTGGGAGGGGCCATACAGGCCATCTAGTCCAACCCCCTGCTCAATGCAGGATCAGCCCAAAGCATCCTAAAGCATCCAAGAAAAGTGTGTATCCAACCTTTGCTTGAAGACTGCCAGTGAGGGGGAGCTCACCACCTCCTTAGGCAGCCTATTCCACTGCTGAACTACTCTGACTGTGAAATATTTTTTCCTGATATCTAGCCTATATCGTTGTTCTTGTAGTTTAAACCCATTATTGCGTGCCAATGGAAACAGCATCCTGCCCTCCTCCAAGTGACGATCTTTCAAATACTTAAAGAGGGCTATCATGTCCCCTCTCAACCTCCTTTTCTCCTGGCTGAACATTCCCGAGTCCTTCAACCTATCCTTGTAGGACTTGGTCCCTTGGCCCCATATCATCCTCGTTGCCCTCCTCTGTACCCTTTCAATTTTATCTATGTCCTTCTTGAAGTGAGGCCTCCAGAACTGCACACAGTACTTCAGGTGTGGTCTGACCAGTGCCATATACAATGGGACTATGACATCTTGTGATTTTGATGTGATGCCCCTGTTGATACAGCCCAAAATGGCATTCACCTTTTTTACCGCTGCATCACACTGCCTGTTCATGTTTAGTTTACAATCCACAAGTACCCCAAGGTCTCGTTCACACACAGTGTTACCTAGAAGCATATCCCTCATTCAGTAGGCATGCTTTTCATTTTTCTGACCCAAATGCATAACTTTACACTTATCTTTATTAAATTGCATCTTGTTCTCATTTGCCCATTTTTCCATTGTGTTCACATCTCGTTGAACTCTGTCTCTATCTTCCAGAGTATTTTCCAGTCCTCCCCATTTGGTGTCATCTGCAAACTTGATGAGTAGTCCCTCCACCCCCTCATCTAGATCATTAATAAATATGTTAAAAAGCACTGGGCTGAGGTACCCCACTACTCACCTCCCTCCAGTCTGATGACCATTGACAAAAACTCTTTGAGTGCGGCTCTCTTACCAATTCCCTATCCACCTAAGTATCTGAAAATCCAGATTGCAGTCCTTCAATTTATCCATCAGAACATCATGGGGAACCTTATCAAAAGCTTTACTAAAATCCGAGTAAACAACATCAACCGAATTTCCAAAAAAGGAAACCTTTTGGAGACAAATCCATGCTGACTTCCGTGGATCACCAAATTGTCCTCCAGATGTTTGCAGATCGCTCCCTTTAATATCTGCTCCATTATCTTCCCCACAACAGAGGTCAGACTCACTGGTCTGTAGTTTCCCGGGTCATCCTTCTTCCCTTTTTTTCTCCTCCCTTTTTATGGCAGCAGCCACCACCACAGTAGATGTACAGGCTGAAATCCTATGGAAAATTTCTGCTAATGGAAGACAACTGATTGTTACGATTCCTCCCTCCTGCTGTATAATTCCAGCTGTTCCCCCAGGCTGCTGCTGTGGGCGTTTCTTGAGTCCTCCAGTAGCAGCAGTGAGGGGAAGAGGCAAGGAACTGCCATTCTGTTGATAGAACTTCTGCTAGTGGAGGTTTACCATGAGATCCAAGTCACAGTTATAATACTGAGTCTTGATTTAACCTATAGTTGCAGTAACTTTCTAAGATTTCTTTTTTGTAGAACCAGATATATGAACCCCCAAAAGATTTAACAACCTGCTGTGGGCAATGCAAGAATGTGTCTTGTGTTCACTCTTTCAGCAATGGAACTGTTTCACATTTTAAGGTAATTTGGTATATGTAATTTTTTGGTTTTCTGTTTATTGAGTAAAGCTTGTACATCAAAACAAAAGAATTTGTATAAAGTTATCTTTGCAGTTAGTTTGTACCAAACTAGCAGTAGCTAAATTAAGGAAGTACTCAGGAAAGATAAATGTATATGTTTCTTGCATGATGGTGGTACCACCAGAAATTGAATACTTGCTTTAAAGACCCCACATATTTCCTATGAGCCAGTCAGCCTGATGAAGGTAGAATACTATAAATGCTTATGGGTCACAGGAGTTTATGCTTCCATCTATGTTGGTAAAGGTGGCATAAAACTACCTTTTAGCCTGAGATATTACTATTTCAGCTTCACAAGAGACAAGTTAGGAAAAGATAAGAACCAGTAATACTCTGAATAGTATTTGCTTCCCATATGTGTATACTGAATCACAGAGATTAGTGTGCTAAAACCATATAAAAATAAGTAAGAATTGCATTGGTAGTACTGCATCATTTCAAGGATGTATCTGGAAACCTGGTTTCTAATAGAAACACAGTATCTGATACATTGCACCTTAGGGAAGATAACTGCTCCCTCAGTGTGAATATTTGAACATATTCTTGCCTTAAGCTAACATTTTGCAAATTCTGGTGCTTGCATTTCTGATTATTATTTTAAATATTTAAACAGCCTGGTACAAGCTGGGTTTCAAACTGTGTCAGATATGACTGCACACACACACCAGTTGGACCTGTACTAATTACTTCTTCTGTGAGCTGTCCACCCTTCAATGAAACAGAGTGTGTGAAGGTCGGTGCTTTTTTTTAGTTTTTCATATGATTTCTGTAAATTCCTGTTTTTTTCCTCAGAGAATTTTTACCTATGTCCATTTGAAGCACCACATAGTTAAGGGCTAGAATGCACCTTATGCTTACAATGAGCAATGGGTTACTGTTGAAAACAGCTTGTATTTAATGAATAACTATTATACTGGTTTTATTATCCTGGTTTTGGTACTTACCTTTGAGGCCTTACACCATCTGGGCCCTGCTTATCTGAGGGACCACCTTTCTGAATATATTCCACAGAGAACACTTTGGTCTTGTAACACCAACCCATTGAGGATCCCTTTCCCCAAAGAAATACGTTTGGACTCACCCACAGCCAAGTTACTGCCTAATGGAATGAGTTCCCTTAAGACATCAGGACCCTGTTGGAACTTCTCAAATTCCACAGGGTCTATAAGATGAAGATCTTCTTTCGGACCTATTGTTGAGGCCAAACAGAATCCAAGAACCTTGAATTAGACTTAAAGCATACATCAAACAAGGCCCCCTTCCCCTCCCCTGACCCCTCCGGACAGGAGGGGAGGGAACAGTCCTTACCGGGTGAACAAGAACAGCAGAGCAGCAGGCGGGGGCAAGCGTTCCAACAAGCCCTGGGATGGCTTGAATTATATAGGGAATAGAATTACACCCTGTGAAAACTCACAAGATAGGTCCCACAGTAGTGCCAACTAGTTTCCAACAGCAATCTGTGAGGAATGAATCCAATCCTTGAGGAATTATTTGTACGAGTTCAATGCACATCCCCTGATAAACGACTTCAGCATGGTTTACTGCAGATAAATCCAGTAAGAGCAACAGAGAGGCTTGGTCTTTGTCTACGCAAAGACTGAGGTCATCAACTAAAGCCATCTCTGTCCCATAGAATTGAAACTAGAATTCAAAATGTGTAGAGCAGATGAGCTATCGAAGAGGACTTGGATTTGGTCTGCTACTGCTCTCTCAATCACTTTGCCTAGAAAGGGTAGATTAGAGATGGACAATAATTGGCCACAGTATTTTTTTGTAGGTTTGTTTTTTTAGTGCAGTGGTCCCCAACCCCCGATCCGGGGACCGGTACCGGTCTGTGGATCAGTCAGTACTGGGCCGCGGCTCCTCCTTGTCCTCCTCCCTGGCTGCTGCCTCGGGGGCTGCCCTGCCACTCTGCCACCGGCTCACCTTTGGTGCTATCAAGCAGCCGCCATGGCTGGGGCTCCCCCTCGGTGTGGCACTGCACAGCTACTGCTGACAGTGCCCCTCAGTGGGCGGTGGGAAGTCAGGGGCCCCAGTGGGAAAGCGAGTGGAGCAGGGGCTCAGGCAGCGGCGACATCCCTCAGCAAAAGACTACCCCCCCCCCAAGCCTCAGTAAAATTGACCGGTCCCTGGTGATAAAAAGGTTAGGGACCACTGTTTTAGTGGACAAATAACTGCCTCTTTTAGGTGTCAAGGGAAAGGCCCTGAGTTAATGACTTATAGTACACAATAAGAGTTTGTTGATGTGTTCCTTACATGATTTAGCAGCCAGGGCAGGCAAGAGTCCAGAGTACAAGTAATAGCCTTCACAGATCCCAGGATATTGTTTATTTTATTTATTTATAATTAAATTTCTATACCAATCCTTCCGGTATTTACCTGCTTGGGCAGTTTACATCATTTAAACATACTACTACTAATTTAAATAACTAAAATAATGAAAAACAGTTAAAATTACATCAAACCCACATCAGGTAAAAATCTTGATTTATGTTATCCCGCTATCCTATAGGGGTGGATTGTTCTTAGGGAGGGCTCACTTATGTAGTGTTATTAATTTACTGGCCCCAACCAGAAACTTGTTGGAAGAGCTCTGTTGGGCCTGTAGGGCCTGAGGCTCTTTTGACGACATTCATCATAGAAATTGGGTCAAAATGATCCATAAATAGCCAGGTGGTGTGTCAGGTCTTTCTTCTGGTGAACCTATGTTATAACTGACTTTGAGTTCTGATCATATTCATGATATTTTATCAGCAAAAGATTTAGCAAAAATATCACAGCTAGTGGTCTGTTCCAGGGACAAATAGAGGCTCAGATTATGTGAAAAACATGATCAGTTACTAATCTGGAGATTAGGAGTGGAATTCTTTAGGAATTTGTACTTCACAGACCAGTCACAAGCAACAGAAACTAAAGGATAAAAGACAATATTATTTTGTGTGGATAAAATGGAAGAGAACAATATAAACTGCTTTGGATCCCCAGTGAGAGAAAGGTGAGGTATAAATAAATGAATAATAATTATGCTATTTGCATTCAGTTCAGAGGGCTTTGTTCAGACAGCCTTTTTGTTTTGTTCCTAGTTTAATTTAAGCAAACTTGTATTGTATTTTGTTTACTTTAAACGTTTAAATTATAAACCTGAATTGTTTAGCTCCATTAACATAGTGACTAGATGTCAAGAAGTCTAAACCTAAATCCCATGGATTCCCAGAGATGGTGTGCACGAGAAAAACAGTTTTTGTAAAAATATTTTAAATTTATTAACATAATTTTCAAAATCCAAATTTATCTTTTTGAACATATGCAACACAGAAAACAAGGGAAAGTAGCTTATCTAATACAGTCAGGAGTTGTATTAGATGACAGAATCTTACATTGATGACATTGAAGGCCTTAGTTCAGTGGTCCCCAACCTTTCTGAGGTTGGGGACCGGCAGCGCATTGGGGCGCGGCCCGTGGCCCGCGCGGGCCACGCCCACGCATTGGCCGCGCCCACGCATCGGGCCGCACTTGCGGGCCGCTCCCGCATGCCGCGCCCACGCATCGGGCCGCACCCGCGGGCTGCTCCCGCGGGCCGCGCCCACACATCGGGCCACACCCGCGGGCCGCGCCCGGGCGCGGCCGGCCCTGATTCCCTCTCCCCGCCCTCCCGCAGTAAGAAGCTTCCTGAGCCGCAAGCTTGCAGCCTGGGAAGTTTTTTACTGCGGGGGGGCGGGGAGAGGGAGCCACGGCCCGGCGCCATGGCCTTCGCGGCCCGGCACCGGGCCACGGCCCGCAGGTTGGGGACCACTGCCTTAGTTCACGTATTTTCTACATTGCTGACCATTTGTAAATAAGTAGATTATGGTCAAGGCCCTTAGTCCATTAGAATCCAAGCTAGTTCCATTCTATCATTCTTTAGCCCGCTTATGATTTTCTGGGTAACTGAAGCCAGCTGATGATGACTAGCCAATCAGGATATGTTCTTGCTAAAACCCTCTAGAAAGTTACCTCATCATTCCTGGTTCTCCCCCTCCCATCCTGTTCCTTACAGGTTCTCATGATGAACTAATTATCTCATTCCTTACTCTGGCCTTGAAGATAATAAGAGAGTCCTGTAGACCAAGTATCCCAATTAACAACACTTGCAAGATAGAATGAGTCTATTACTATACATGTTAATCCTTTGGGAGAAATCGCTTTACCACCCTCTAGGTTTTCAGTAGTTTATCTCATAGAAATAGGAACTGCAAAATAAATGTTAAATGATTATAGTGAATCTGATTTTTTTTTTGCTTGTTCAGGTTGGAGGGTATATTGTACCATTCCTAGACGGATGCTGCAAAACATGTAAGTGATCATTGAAATACTTATATTCATATACAAGTAACAAGTATCTGTGCATTAGTTATTCTAAAATATTTAAAGAGCAATACGCAGAGATGGAAACAATGCTAATATCTGTCAACCAAAGAAGTAACATTCTGAAGGGTCCTTCTGTTGATGGAGGGATATGTGGAGAATTTAATTTCCCCCCTGCCTCCTACTGGATCTCTGGATCGCCTCCTATGCTCTTCATGAAGATTTCCTGACCTCTGGAAGAGAATTGGGCAAGGGCCCAGTGGCTGCAGCAGGAGGTTGAGACATACTATTTCACTCACAGATTTTTAAAATAAATAAATGCTTTGTTTTTCTAGGCTGCCCTTCCAATACAGTTCAGGGCAAGTAAACAACATCATAAAAACAATAATTAAATTAAAAACATAAAAATCTAAATTCCCCCAACTAATATACCTAACAAGGGGGGGTTTAACATCAAGGAGCCCGTTGTTACTAATAGACATGTGCAATTGGATATGACCAAAAGGTACCTTAAGCGGCCTTGATTTGGGCATGACCAAGCTAAATCCAGTTTAAATCACCATTTCCCAATATGCTTAAATGGCCAAATCAAGCTTGCTTGAGTCACCAATTCAAACAAGTACCCTTTAAAACTTAAATGGAAAGTGAGAGGGGGGAAAGTTCCCCTTTTTGTCTTTCCTGGCGTCTTGAAGGATGGGGGTTAGAGGTAGAGGCACCAATTGATCACCATCTGCTTGTGAGGGGTGTTTTTACAGGTTTTTAATGTTATTTTACTGTATTTTATTATGTTGTGAACTACCACAAGACCTTTGGAGAGTAGCAGCATATAAATAAATAAATAAATAAATAAATAAATAAATAAATAAATAAATAAATAAATAAATAAATAAATAAATAAATAAATTTTCAGTGTGGCTATGGGAACTTCTCCTCAAATGAATGTCCAAATTGCAAAAAAGACAAAAGAGTCTGCTTTTCCCCCTTATCTTTATCTATGGTTCCTTTGTATATTTGTGAAACAGCCTGGGGGGTGGAACGTGTCTGGCTGTCCGAGTTGGAATAGGGCCAATCGGGGTGCAGCCAGTAATGCTGGCTACACCCTGACTGGCCCTGCCCCTACAGCTCCCTCCCTTCCTGGATGCTAGCCACGTTCCTCTCAGGCGCCAGAGGCAGAGAGACACACAGAGGCCTGCCAGACCAAACACGAGCCCACATTCCCTACTATCGCTGCTGCTGTGAGGGAGGCAGAGAGACACACAGAGAGAGCCACCACTGCAGCAACAGAGGGAGAGAGACAGACAGAGAGAGCTGCCCCAAACTGC
The DNA here is from genome assembly GCF_049243985.1 of Paroedura picta. NCBI lineage: Eukaryota > Metazoa > Chordata > Lepidosauria > Squamata > Gekkonidae > Paroedura > Paroedura picta. Next base: position 91,774,570 of record NC_135370.1, on the reverse strand, counting down.
ACACCAGCCTGGCTTCCTTCCTACAAACCAGCCCTGATTACTTGCTATGCCTCCTGCTGCGAGGCACACCAAGAGACACACAGTGAGAGGGGGAGAGAGAGAGAGAGAGAGAGAGATCTGCACCTCCCGGTGTCCCCTGGGTCCTAGCGCCCATTGCATTCCTGGTTGCAATGGGCTTTCTGGCTAGTTATAGGAAATAATGATCAGTTGGGGGCACCCCTCTTTGGGTCCCCCTAGAATTGGACCCCTGATCCAATCTTTTTGCAACTTGGTGGTTATTTTGAGGAGAGGCTCCTGCAGATATGTTACATGTTTGGTGCCTCTACCTCAAACACCCACCCACCCCAAACCTGGAAACAATGGAACGGAAAATTCCCATAGACTTGAATGGCACCATCGTTTTCGATGGAGCCAAATAGTTTTGGATCAAATCCAAAATAGACCAGAATATCTTCTCCTTGCACATGCTTTGTCCTGGACAGTGGTGGATTAAAGTTTAAGATCCTGAGTTCTTTTTTGAAGAAGAAGAAGAAGAGTTGGTTCATATATGCCACTTTTCTCTACCCAAAGGAGGCTCAAAGTGGCGTACAGTTGCCTTCCCTAACCTCTCCCCACAACAAACACCCTGTGAGGTGGGTGAGGCTGATAGAGCCCTGATATTCCTGCTCGATCAGAGCAGTTTTATCAGTGCCGTGGTAAGCCCAAGGTCACCCAGCTGGCTGCATGTGGGGGAGTGCAGAATCGAACCTGGCATGCCAGATTAGAAGTCTGCACTCCTAACCACTACGCCAAACTGGCTCTCATTTTGTGGAGAGTATGGGGCTAGTAGAGCCAGTCATAGAGCCAGTTTGGTGTAGTGGTTAGGAGTGCGGACTTCTAATCTGGCATGCCGGGTTCGATTCTGCGCTCCCCCACATGCAACCAGCTGGGTGACCTTGGGCTCGCCACGGCACTGATAAAGCTGTTCTGACCGGGCAGTGATATCAGGGCTCTCTCAGCCTCACCCACCTCACAGGGTGTCTGTTGTGGGGAGAGGAATGGGAAGGCGACTGTAAGCCGCTTTGAGCCTCCTTCGGGTAGGGAAAAGCGGCATATAAGAACCAACTCTTCTTCTTCTTCTTCTAGTATAACAGGGTCCCCCATTAGTCTGCCACCAATGGTGCTGTTCTCAGATTCTTGTCTTGTAAACAACTTTTTTGGGTTAAGAATCACGTTAATATTTTTAATGCAGTAGTTTGTTAGGCCTACAGGATTGTGTATCTGAAGATCATAAAAACTAGTCATACCCACTGGGGATTTCTTTTTACATAATTGAACAAGAGTCATAGGGATTATATGCACACTGAAAAAGAGCATGTCCTAAGAAAAGATCCTGTATGTCTTGACCCATTGTAGGTAGATTATAAATTGATCAGCAAATGCTGAATATTGATTTTGGAACACCTTTGTATCCTATTTAACGTGTTCAATGTGTAATGTTCCTACTAGGTTCTGCAATATCACTGTTGTTCCCATTCCTTGTTAGCCCAGTCATTCCTACACCTAGCGCTAACTGTAACACAGGTACATTTTTTAAAAAAAATCAATAGGAACAAAATGATGAGAACCATTGTTGATTTCCAACAATGTACTCCCCTATAGGAGCATCACACTTCTGGCCATAAAATCTAGTTGAAAGAAATTGCATTGTGGTATTATTAAGTGTTCACTATTCCAATTTGCACACATCTTTTCATTTTGCACTGTATGGGCAGTGCATTGTTGTCAGCCAACAATGTACTGTGAGTAGAATGCATTTGCATAGAGTTTAGTTTTCTGCATGTTTGTTGATCCTTGCTGCATGTTTAAATCATTAATTCATTCCAGTAATTTCCATAATAATGTAGAACATAGAAACTAACTGCTTTGCTTGTTAAAATTTGCTATTCAAATAACTGTTCCACAGATGGTATGGATCTATATATGTTACTTCACTCAGTGGTGTGGGGTGAATTAATACCTAAAGATTCTCTTTCCTTATAAAATATTACTAAAGTTATAGTGTGGTTTATGCATCCTCATGAAGAGCTAAAAACACTGAAATCTGATACACCTAGGCATTTCTACATGTGTAATTCCAAACTCGTGGTATGATTCCACGTAGCTGGGGGTGTGAGCGATGAACTAACTACATGGATGGTCATAATTTTGTGGATCTGTCCCACACAGTTGCCCTCTCCCTTCTATGATGATACAGATTGGATGGTAAAGAATTATGCATTCGGCCCTGGTGTTGTCACCCACATGCACTTCTTAGCTAGATATGATCATTCCAACAGGGAAGTGAGTCGATGGCAACTGCATGTCAACGCGGCCTCTGTGAAGGGATTTCTTGATCAAATACACCTATTTGCATTATATCACCACATGATATAATATAACCACTTCATTTAAAATAGACAAGCATATTAAAAATCAGGGCCAGTAGTATAGCGATCAGGTAGTGATGTAATAATAGGTTGAATTTAGAGGTACCATTTCATTCAAGGAAGGCAACAGACATTCATAAATTGAAAAAAGAGTACCACCATTAATGGAATGTTGCTTCTTGAGTGAAGTGGTGCTTTTGGGATTGAATGAATGTTAAGCCAGCAAAAGCTAGTACAGTGAAGCAACAGTCCCTGCATGAGTACCTAAAGCATGCAGAACAATGTGCAACTTATATGGAAACATGAATGGTGTGAAATTATGCCTTCACAATGATAGTCTTAAACAAATGCATCGATTTCTATAGCAGTGTCTGATGTTTTTTTTTAAATGTAGGTGATCCACATTAGAAACATTAATTCACACAAACAGTATGTCTGTGATACATTTTTATGTTCTTTTCCCTTTTATGGTCATTTTTAAGATCACCTAGATATCTTACAATTACACTTCTTTCCATTAAAAATAAAAATGTAATCAAATATTTTTTCATCATTAAGTTTTTTCCCCTTTTGTCTTTGAATGCAACAAGTAGGAAAACATAAATCCATCCTATCTCAACTCTTAGAAAGTTGATCAGTGCCTGGGAGGATATATGAGAAACTAGTGAACAAAGTGGAAATTTAGTGCAGTAGTCCACTTTTAATGTCAATATGACTAAAGCAATCCTTCTAAATCCCTACAGGTTCATGTTCTCTCTCTTTTTCTCACCACAATGTCACTTTGTGCAGTGTGACTACACTGAAAACCTATGTATGGTGACTGAGAAAAGTTTGACTTATTTAAAATGCTTGCCTATTATGTCATTTGTAATTCCAGTGTAAAATAGAATTGGAGGGGACAACAAAATTATTTAGAATGGAGTCATAGATTAGTTCTCTCTTGTTTAACTGTACCACAACCCTTCCATGCAGTTCTGTCCTACAGTTAGACATTGGTGACTGTTAGAATTACAGATTATTAATTTAGAACATTTCGGGAGTATGCCAATGGAGGTCTACTAAGAAGTAAATTACGTTGTATTGAAAGGGGCTTACTCCCAGGCAGGTGTTATTGGGATTGCAGCTTGTGTTATGGTGTATAATGCCTATTGAATGAATTAATTAAACCACAATCACGAAATTGATTATGCTTTAAAAGACTGCATTAATTTTAGATGGATTACTTTGAGAAATAAGAGTAACCACGCTACAGTAGCCAGTAGAGTGTGGTGTAGTGGTCAGGGGTGGTTAGGAGTAGGATCAAAGAGAGTTTGCACTGCTCTGCTGCTCATTGTGTGAATTTGAATAGTTTATTTGAACTTAACTTAACTAGTTCACAATGTTTTGATAAAATTGGGATGAAATCCTAGATATCCTACTCTGGGTTCCTTGACTGAAGAGCAGGATAATAATCTAATAACTAAATTTAGCAATTCTTACTGGTTTTGTACTATAAAAGTTGCTTTGTGCGCTGTACTCATCAAATAAACCTACACACATATGTAGACCAATTTAGAACCAATCTACAAGTGACTAGGAGTGTGCAAAAAAACACCTGCAAGGGGGTTGGGTATATTGAATGCAAAAAAAAAAAATTCCTGGTATTCCTGAATCCCAACGGGTATGGTATTCAGATTTGGTAAATATTCAAGAATGCCAGTGGGTTTTTTTGTCTCCATGTGTCCAAGACTTTTAAAGGGACTTAAAGGTAAAGGTAAAGGTATCCCCTGTGCAAGCACCGAGTCATGTCTGACCCTTGGGGTGACGCCCTCCAGCGTTTTCATGGCAGACTCAATACGGGGTGGTTTGCCAGTGCCTTCCCCAGTCATTACCGTTTACCCCCCAGCAAGCTGGGTACTCATTTTACCGACCTCGGAAGGATGGAAGGCTGAGTCAACCTTGTTAAAGGGACTTACATCCCTTTAAATGCTTCCACTCTAAGTGAGGTTGTGAGTCTGAGGCATTTAAAGGGATTCTGAACCCCAAAATTAGTGTTTGGGGTCTGAGGTCCCTTTAAATGCCTCGAAATTCATTTGCCTTCACCGAGATCCCTTTAAATGCCTTCTCCACTCCAAGCTGTGAAGTCACGGCTTGAAGTAAGGCATTCAAAGGCATTCAAAGGAATCTCATTCTCTTTAAATGTCTTAACTATGGCTATCTGGTGGTCCTGAAAAATCCTGAATGTTTCTGGGAATTTTGGAGCTCAGCTATTTTGATAGCTAGAAAAGTAGCACACACACAGACAAAATCTGGCTGCATTAGTACCCTCAAAATAACAATAAGGGATTTTTCAAGTATTTTTTCAGCTCATATTAGCCAAATGCACACCCCTAAAAGTGACCCATGTCTGTCAGTGTCATCAGGCGGCCCGAGGAGCTTTTGTTCCCCTAGTATCTTTTCAGGTGCAGGAACAATCCATGCCCATTTCAATACTTAAAAGGGGGCTGGGGAGACAAGAGTTCCTGGAGCTGCTGTACTGTAATCTCAATCTTGGCCTGGTGGCCATTTTTAAAGATCAAATGGCTTTGGTATCCATGGATGGTCCTTTGCCCACTGTTAGTTCTAGTTTGACCATGAGTTGTATTGAACTAAGGAGAATTAACAGTGCCATCCTAAGTGGTGTTTTAGCCTCCTAACATTAAAAAGGATGTAATTTTGACTAGGTTAACAGCATAAATAACTTTAAGCATAACTATGCAGCTTCTGATACATAAATGCTGTTGATTTTCTGAGATGTTACATGTTTTATCTGGTGTGGTTATAAGTAGGACAAAGGAGACTCTGCTCAGCCTTGCTGCTTATTGGGTGGAATATTGGTTTTAGCATACGCAGTTATGGTGACTTTTCTGCTTGAGTAAAACTGTGAACTACAGTTTCAATCTATTCTTTCCAGGCAAAGAAGATGGAAAATTCTGTAAAAAAGTCACTGTTAGGATGACAATACGTAAGAATGACTGCCGAAGTAACACACCAGTAAGTGAAGACATGACAGCTCATGGATACTGTTTTTACCATTGTTGAAATTTAGTCTTATGGCTTACTCAAAATAATTTATGCATGAAGTTTGTGTTTTTTTCTTTATTTCAGGTAAACATTGTTTCCTGTGATGGAAAGTGCCCTTCAGCCAGTATATATAATTATAACATCAATGCATATGCAAGATTCTGCAAATGCTGCAGAGAACTCGGACTGCATAGACGAAATGTGCAGCTATATTGTAGTAGCAACTCAACATGGGTCAGCTACACAATTCAAGAACCCACAGACTGTTCTTGCCAGTGGTCATGAAATGTTGCTAAAAGAAATCAGGAAATTGTTTTTTACTTCAAGAATTATAAAAAATAGCATTGACATCTCATCTTTTGAAAAATGCAGTTACCCAGAATTATAAACAGAGCTACAATTTAAGTATGTATCAGTCTCCTGAGTTCTGGTATGTTGTATTTAGGTCAACTTTCATTAACAATGATACATTTTTTTGAACGCAGCTCCACAAATAACTGTTTCTTTCAAGAATTCAGTGTTCCAAGTGTGAATTCATATAATACTAATGGCCAGTTTACAGGAATTTTTAACAGACAGATCATGGTAAGTGGTTTATTCGTGTGAGCAACATAATATGTGCGGAGATCATTCACATGATACCATGGCAGCAGCTATGATTAATAGGAAGTAAGTTTTCAAACTTCCTTGTTCAATAAAGTTGCTTTTACAGTATTATGAGTATTCCTTGTTTATATCTTATATTATGTGTATGAGTATACAAACCATCTGAACTATATTCAGATAAGAGGCTGACTGATATATGAATCAGCCTTTACAACTATTACACAGAATGGCTCTAGACCAACTGTTATTACTGTACTGGACTCTGAGTGTAATTAGTGCATCCTCATATGCTGCCAATTCATTGCTGAAAGGTAGGCCTTGCAGTGTAGGTCAAGATGCGCATTCAAAGGAACATCCATATCAGCTGTGTGTATGTGTGGAATGCTACTTCTGCACGCAGTTCATCTTTACTGGATCAGGATGCATGGTTTACTCTCAGTCCATATTTTTATAGTTAGACTTTTTATTACTTATTCTTCTTAATCAGTTGTTACAACAAAGTCCAAAGTTTTGCAGGATTGGAGCCTTGTTAACTTAATAAAGTTTAGTTTTTGTGATATGTGCCAACTTTCAAAAGGAAAGGGATTGACTTCAACATACACAGTGAGCAGGATGGTTTTGTATTGATTTCAGTTGTAGTCTAGTTCATTTGTTGTTCACAGCACTACTGCTTTCTTAAAACTTTTAAGTCTAGAATTTCCTACAGTACTGAATGTAAACCTTACAAAGAGAGCTATACGAAAAAAAAATTCAAGGCTGTTCAGTGTAAATCACACTAATAATACAAAAAAAGGCAAATTATAGACATTTTTATCAGGGACAAATTGTCAATATGTATGTATATACATATCCTGGTACAAAATATGATTTCCTACAGTGTTCTGTGGGGTTATGTGAAAACATATTTTGTAGGAAATATAAAAATTCTGTTTTGACATTATCCTGCTTAAATATTACAAATATCATATTGCACAAGTGACTTGTTCGTTTTTGTAAAGAGGGTGGTCACAAGCTAAAAAGCAGCACATATGAGGATGGGAGTGTCTCCCCCCCAAAACAAACAAACAAACAAACTGCTTTTGAAAATTGTGAGAATTTCAAAAACAATAGCTTGGAGGGGTACTACTAAAAAAAAACCGACTTGGAAATAAACACTGCTGTTCAAAACTGAGTAGCTTTCTAGATTGTTAATTATTTTGTATTTTAGATCAAAAGAAAAGATATTATATAAAACTTGTCAGACCTACAAAGACTCAATATTTTATTTGATCAAATATATTATTTGACTGAAGGTGCTGTTTGGCTAATTACATTTTATAAAACTAAGGCAAATAAAATTATATGGAGAAGCTTCCAAGTTTCATAGCTCTGCTTTAAAAAGTTTCATATAGCCACCTTGCAAATCTAATAGTTTTGAAGCAACCAGTGTCTAAGTTTGCAACATAGTACAGCTTCTTAAACAATTTATCAAAAAGTAAAATATTAAAATATTTAATATTTAATTAAAGTCATGGAATTTGCACAGTGAAATAATATGCAGGATACTGTTCCTTATGGATTCCATTACTAAACAAAAATACCCACCTGGAAGACTGCTGATACATTTTACCTAACTGTAATTGCTTGTAATCTGGTGCATTAATAATAAGCATCCTCTTATCCACAGATTCTGACCAATCTTCTGAGAATAAATGGAAGTACACAATAAATAAAAATTATTAAAGGAAAAGTCAAAATAATTGGTTTGCTAGGTTTTTTTTCTTACAACCTCTACATGTTATTCACTGTAATAAGAAGAAATGTTTATATTGATGCAGGTAGTTTTCTGATAGTGCTTAAAGTATTAAATGTAACGATACTTCTATACATCTGTACCCTTCATGTTCTGTACCCTTCTATACAGTTGTACCCTTCTGGTTGTGCAGCTCTTCACTTTTTGATATACAACTTTCCCATGCAGCAAATTTGTTTATTCCAAGGCATCTATTTTATTTTGTCTCAACAAATTTTACAATGTAAAAGTAATATTTTACACTGAATAATAAACATTAAAAACATCTTTGTTTTATTTGTCCTGTAAACATTAACAAGTGACTCTTTCACATGGTATTCATGTGGCATCTTTAACATCAGTGGCTTCTTTAACGTCAACAAACTTTGGTCTTATATGTGTAAGGCTTCTCGCTTCGGGGGGCGGGGAGGGAAGAAGGAGCCGCAGCCCGGCACCGGGCCGTGGCCCGCGGGTTGGGGACCACTGCTTTAGAGACTTTATGAGTTAGTTAAAAAAGATATTTCAAGAAAAGAGGTTTGAGTACTTGAAAGAGTGCACCAACCTTCTGGAAAATAGAGGAGTCAGAGAATATTAAAAGAAAGTGTACTAGAATGTTTGGGAAAACACTGGAACAAAAACCTCTCAACATAAAGATTTAAGACTCTGTGAAAAGCTTAAACTCTCATTAGACTGAAACATAAAAATTAAAGTCTGTGCATGCACTGTTTTTACCCCAGAGTTATCTATAGTGATTTAATGCAGACATTTCCAACCCCTGATTTGTAAATGTTGTCTCCAAGGGAGAGAAATGGGCATCATAGCTGTTTTCAGACTCCTCTATGTGGTAGTATTTTCACGAGTTACTGAACAAAATAAATCTGCCTTAGATAATACATTAATCTTCTTTTGTGCTCTTCTTCCTTTAATTTCCTAAAGAATTATAATGCTAACTGTATAGTATAATTCCTTACTGTAAGCAGCTGAAAATTAAACCACCTAGATACTGCAAAACTATATTTCCTGACAGCATTGTATCCTGAGTAATCCCCAGCATGCAAGATCATTTAACATTTGTTTCTCAGCTTTCTTCTACTTGACTGTGGGATGGGGGAAGGGAATGGTGACATGTTCTAATTTTTTGGCTTGGCTATATTGTAACACTTTTAAATCCTCTGTCAACAGTGGCGTGGTGTTGCATTCATTTTTTTTTAATTGGGGGGGATAGGAAACCTTTCTGGGATCTATCTGTTATATAAATAAAAATGATGCAGCCCTATTTTTTTGCGATATGCTAATCCACCTTGGCTATGGTATAATTATCAAATGATTTCATGCTACCCTGGTGGCAGGCCCCTGAACACTTGCTGCCGAGCTCTTTTTAAATCCTCTTTGCACAGTCCCATTCATAAATTTGCTATGGCTTTTAAAGCAACATGGTTTGAAGTTTATACAGCAATATCAAATAAATCAGTGACAGCTCGACTATCACAAAGTATGTGGAACACATACCCGCTCAGGGGCACCTTGGTCCCTCCTTTCCCCCCTCTCAGACACACTCATACACAAACTCCTCCCCCCCCATTCATCCCCCCACCCTTACCTCTGGCTTTCCTGACCTCCTTCCTGGTCCGTCGTTCCTTCCTCAGACACACACCCAGACTCCTCCCTCCCACTTCAACCCAGACTCCTCCCTCCCAAATCCTCCCACCCAGACCCCTCCTCCCCCACCCAGACTGCTGCCTCCCTCCCACCCCCTCCCTAGACTCACCTTTGTGGCAGTGCTGGCATGGGTGGTTTCCATGCGGCCCTGTGACCACCCATGCCTTGGAAGAGGCCATCGCTGGGCAGCCAGGCTTCTGTATTGCTCTGCAACCATTCAGGCCTCAGTTAGGGCCAGTGCTGGGCCACTAGGCACCCATGCTGCCCTGCAAACACACAGGCCTCGTGCACTGGCCGGGGGGGGGGGGGGGGACTGCACTGCACTGCAATCTCACAGGCCTGCGGAAGGGACAGCACTGGGCTGCCAGGCCTCTGTGGTGCCCCATGACTGCCCACACAGGCCTCTAGCAGGGGCAGCGCTGGGCTGGGTGAGAAGTCCCTTCCAACCTGGGAACAAGGAGGCCTTTGAGCTGATGCCCTGGCCAATCAGGGCTTTTCTACAGCATTGTAGGCTCGAGGCAGCACATTAGTTTGGGAAAAGCAGAGGGGGTTATATCCACTCCAGGATATCACGGTAGGGTCACTCCAGATCTTTCATGCTTTTTGCAGATGAAATATTTAAATCGCCCAAAATCAAAATGGAAATCACATTCAGTGTAGACGGCAGAGACTGAATCGACCTGGGATTGGAATAAAAGCTCCATGCAGATTCAGCTCAGATCTCCAGAAATTGCCCATTCTGGAGTTCGCAACCGTAAGGGGGTGAGGAGGGCAGGTTTGTCCCTTCTGTGCAGCCAGCCCCTGTGTGGTTTGCTTGGTGCTCTTGGCTGAGGTACTGGGCCAGGATCCTTTCCTCTCGGACATCTATTGTTATCCCTTCTACTTCCTCTACTTCTTGGTCCTTTTTGGTTCTTTTACAATCATTGGTCCTGTCATTTACTTCTCTGTTGAATCACAGTCATAAAGGTTAAAAGTTCAAAGCATAATTCATTTATGGTACTTCTATGTGTTAAGAATATTTTATTTAGTAGTTTGCAGGTACTGGCAGGAATATCCTACACTTAAAATACACACTCACAAAACCCAGTGTCCTCTATGACATTACATTAGTTTTATGGATTTTATATAACTAACTCCCACACTACCATCATCCACCACAGTGAAAACTCAGTCAACTATTTAGGAACTGACAAAAAATGTTTGATCTTATCAAGGGTTAATACGAATAAAAGTGGAGTCTGTTTCAGCTTGCAGGTGTTTCTAATTAGCCTTTCTCATTGATAGTCTGTATCTTTTTCAAGGCCTGATATCAGAATGGGATAATTGGCTATGTGAAAAAAGGGGTACTCAGTTCTATAACTACATGGGAAGGGGGAGCCAGGAGCAAGCTGAATAATCTCTTGGAGGGCTCCAGTGAACAAGCACTCTGACTGGATTCCAAAGACTGCCTGATGCCAGAGAGCAAGAAACTGTAATTGGGCTGATCAGGGTGACATACACTAACTTTCAGTCCCATGGGACAGATGCATAAACTTCTAGTCTGGATGCTGCAATCTTGACTGGTGCATCCGTTAATGCCAAGTACTAAAGTGTCAGGAAGAAAAATGTAGCTATTGCTGTGTTTTTTGTTAATTCTAGAGATTGTATTGCATAGTAGTATTTTATTTGCTCAATAAATCTGTTTGTATTTTCCCAAAGGTTTTGGTCTTCTTGTGTGCATTTAGCATTCAGGGATCCATAAGTTTGAACATTACTTCCTAGTCTGGGAGGCAGCGGCTGAGAGGGACTCAGGTTTAGATTTCCTGACAGCTAGTCACCCCTGAAGTAAATTTACTACTGGTTAATTTCTCAAATATGCTATGTAGATACATTTCATTTCACCCCACCTTGGTCTTTAAGATGGAATAATATCTTCTACTGAGGTAAATATCTTCTACTGAGGTAAATAAAACAAGAACTTTATTACTTTTTTTGAAGGAAAAATCATATTTTGGTGTTTAAGAATTAACTATGCTTGTAACCATGTGGAGAGTTTACTTTAGAATATAACGTTTCTAAGAGACCCAGAAACAGCCAGTATGCCATATGAGAGTAGAACAGATATGTTTCCATGAGGTGTTCCCAACTTCAGTTAAAGAATCCAGGAGCTTATAAGACAGACTTCAGTCTGCCCTTAGCTTCCAACTCTCTAGGGCAGCAGCTGCGCAGTGCCACGCTGAGGGGGAGCCCCAGCCATGGTGGTCGCTGGAGAGCACCAAAGGTGAGCTGGTGGCAGAGTGGCAGGGCAGCCCCTGAGGCAGCAGCTGGGGAGGGGGATGAGGAGGAGCCGTGGCTTGGTACCGACTGATCTACGGACTGGGACCGGTCTCCGGACCGGGGGTTGGGGACCACTGATATACATCATTCCATTATTATTATCACTAATATCTGTTTCTTCCAAGTAGTCAGAATATATCTGATTATGGATTATTGCTACTACCATTAAAGGTTTTATTGAAGTCACTAGTAGATAAAGGTTTTATTGAAATCACTAGCAGCCCCCCCTTCTGCAGCAGTGGTGGTAACTCACCCAAGAACCAGTGGCATGCTGGCGGTGTCTCCGGTGGCATGAGCAGGGCCCATAGTGGAGCAGGCAGCTGCGGGGACTTGGATCAGGCAGGGTGGGGAGCTCCCCGCTGCTGCTGCCCTGGATCGCACAGGCTCAGCTCGAGGGGCAGGTGGATCATGATTGAGTGGGCTTGCCGTTGTTAGGGGAGCAGCTTCAGAGGCGGGAAGTGATTGCGTGGGGCTGGCAGCTCATCAGAGGCACAGGCAGAGCACTCTGCATGGTCCCCACCCCAGTTCCCGCGGCTTCCCTAGCATGCTTGGGCTAGTGTTGGGCATGGGGAGAGGCATGCCCCCAGTGTGCAGTGGCAGCCTGCAGCTTGTAGGATTGACAGGTGGGTTGTCAGCTGGTCATGTCCCATGGCAGTGGGCAGGCCAGGTTCTTGTTCTGGGCGGGCGAAATGGAATATTAGAGTGCGGTATCTGTGGGCAGGTGCTGCTGGGCCATTGGCATTGGGGCCAGGGTGTTCTGTGGCATGGGCGGAGTGGCAGATTGTTGCAGACGTGCTGGGTCGGGCAGCCAGAGGTGCATGTGAGCTGAGGGGAAAGCGGTCGGTGATGCAGGGCTAATTTGCTGGCCACACCCTGATTGGCACTATTCCAACTTGGACTCCCCAGACACCCCCAGGCCACTTTCACAAATATTAAGAGGAACTATGGATAAGATATATATATATGTTATCCAGTCATAAAAATCCTTGCTGGGCAAGGCTTGTTGCATGTCATGGTAACTGGAGTCCAGAGAGGTAAGTACTCTCATTGTAACTGCATTGGGAGGGGGATGCCTTCCCCAGCCCTGTTCCCAGCCCAGCAGAGTAGTCCACTGGGCCACTTCTAACATGGGAGCAGGTAGGGGGTGACAGAATGTAATGCCACATCCAGTGGGACTCTCGGAGTGATGTCACTTCTGGTGACATGTGGCTTCTGGGAGTGTGGCAGGGACATGTGGCTTGCTGACATCACTTCCAGAGTTTATCAAAGTCTGACAAATGTTTTAGGGTTTTTTCAACAGTAAAAACCTTGAGAAAGGCAGCTCTATGTAGAGTTAAGTTGTATACCTTCACTAGTGTATGCCCTTCCTGGCAATCTTACTAAACAGATGCCTGAAGAAACTATGAGATAGATTTACTCATAATCTGCCTGTAGGATTTCTAACCCTGTCTGAACAAATAGCAGTTAAATTATCCTTCTTAACTCTTCCAGTTCCCCTTCCCATCTCCCTCTCAGGGTTTAGAGAGCCCTGACTGGCTGCTTCAGACTTCTCCAGTATACAAAGTGGGTAAGAAAGACTTTGGTAAAAAAAAATAATTGGTCGCTCTACAATCTATTGATCACATAGTTTACAGTATCAGACTAAAATATGAGGACCTCGGATTTGAATCCCCACAGTGCTATGAAAGTTCACTAATGTCCGTCAGTCTCTTGCAAACGAAGCTGACCACAGACTGCCGGAGTATATCCAAAGAGATATATCAGCAGAGTGTGGAGGTTAAATACTTGTTTACCTAACTCAGAAATCATGGGGCTTTACGCACCAGGATCTTTGTAGCAAATTGGTCACTGAATGAAAAATTGCCATTTAAAATAGTGGAATTCGTCGTTATGCATACCTGCCTTTGTAGTGGAATCCAGTTGCGTTTTGTAGCGTTTCCCACAGGCTTCCGGTCTCGGCAAAAATCGCTAGAAAGGAAGCGCTATTGCCAAACTTGTCCCGCCCCTGGCCATCAAGCAGCCAATGGGCAGCCGTTAGCATGCTCCCAAACAGCCCCTTTCCCTTTAAGAAAGGTTTTTTTTAAAAAAAACAGACCCATTGCAACGAATCTGTGTTAATTCGTTGCAACGGAGAGACCCATCTAGCTGCCTAGTGTGTTTGAGCTGTCGTTTGATCGTTGCCACGCTCCCTCCGAGTGAAAAAAAAAAATCCCCCCCCCTCTCACGGGCCCGATTTTCGGCTGAATGAATATGTAAAAAATAAAGTGAAAATACATCAGCAAACGGGCTTCTCTGTTCTTTGTGCTTAGTGACTGAAGGGGAGGGACTGAAGACGGGGAAGCCTCTAAACTGAAAGAGGCTCGCTGGTGCGTTTATCCCCGCTCGCTCGGAGAAAAAAAAATGGCGATCGCTTCGCCGGAAGATCAGAGAAGAGAGCCAGGGGGAGGGACTTTGTAGAAACCACAACAATGTTAACGCACAGGTCTTTTTCGCTAGTGTTGCAGATTGGTTGCAGGAGTGTATCGCTTTCCGGAGGGTGAATCCACTTTTGGGGATTTCCCTGAAAGCGCTACAAGAAAGCGCGTTTTGCAGATTGGTTTCAGGTGTGTGGCAGATTGTCGATGACGTTGTGCATAACAGCAAATCAGTAGCGTTTTCAATTGGCAACCATTGTGCTATTTTGAAGGCATGCAAAAAGCCCCCATAAGTTGGATCAAATGGAGGATTTCAGCAGACAGAATAGATTTCTCTCCATGGAATACAACTTGTCCACCACTCTCACCATTCCAAGGTGTGTCCAGTTCAACAAGTTGGATGCAAAAAATAAAAAGTTGTATTCTAGCTATATCTAGAAAAACTGAGGACACTATTTCCACTGCTATTTTACCCAATACGCCAACACAGTCCGTCTGCTGTTGCAGATTCCTTCTCAGAAATCATGATCTAGCTGGCTGCAATTAATTGGAAACCTAGCCGAGTTATATGTTTACAAAGGAAAGCCTGAGACTTGTTCTCTCATTGCTCCCCCAGACTAGTTTGGTTAATATGTCATTTGAAGTTCAAATTAAAGTTTCAAAAACATTTGCAGCATAATGGTTGGTGCAAGACAGAGTTTAAGAAAATCCATTTAAGATGTGCTTTTAATATAGTGCATTAGTGTAAATCCTGTCTAGATTATTATTTTTAAAGGTGCCTGGGAAAAGAGTGGAAGTGATACCAGGTGCACATGCAGTGCCAAAGCTAGTGTTGTGTGTGTCTGAAATACAGGTTCATGGGCCCTCTTCTCTGTCATCAAATGCCAAATCCATCTATAGAGATTTAAATCGAAAACAAATCAGCCTAATGTTGTTTTTATACGTGTGCACCTTCTTTCTTTCTTTCTTTTTGAAAAGTATAGATAATAAACCTACTGCCTGGTGGAACTTTAAATCGACGCAAATACTATTTTCTCAGTGATTTGAAAATGAGTACAATAATTTCCAAACTAGATACTATTGAGATTACTGGAAGATTAATCTCCTGTCACTTCCAAATCACTTCTGTAATTTGTCTGACATCCTCTTTCTTCTGGTGATGAGTGTAGAGGACAGTACGTGTACCTGAGATGTGATAGTATGACATCAATGAATAATGTGCACAGGGAAACACATAAAGCATGTCATGGTTTTTCAACAGCAAAGTCCTCAAAGAAGCTTACAACATCTTACTAAAACCAGTAATTATATCTATTTTCCCCAATCTCCAATATATTAGTCCCCATTGCTTAGTGAATGTTTTAGTTTCTCCTCCCAGGATGAGAGAACCAAGCAGGAAGGAGATTGAACTGAAACATTTAATTGTTTGAGTGTGTGATACAATGTGATTACACAGTGATTGCACATGATACAATCGTTTATCCTTCTACTTAGATTAAACGTTCTGTCTGATTTAGGATCAAACATGAGCCAGAAGGAATGTAATTTAGGCCTGATCAATTGACTGTTTAGGCCATAACTAATTTGGCAGGGTGGGCTGATCATGATAGGGAGGAATAATTGGCAAGCACCATAAGACATCCAAAATGGCGGAGAAAGTGTTTGGACCGCCATATCACTGGCTGAGTGGTGTGGCATGGTTAGGAAGGAATGGTCCTTGGTGCAGAGTGCAGTTGATTGTGGCTGTGGAGCACATTAAGTGAGGAGCTGGGGTTGGGCACCTCTCTGCGCATTGTATACAGGTGATGATAAACAAATGTGGTAGAAGATGCTGGCAGTGTTTGGAGTTAGGGGTAGGTCTGCCTGAAAAGGCAGCCTCCAGCAGCCTATGTTAGCACAGCCCACCTATTCAAATACATTAGGATATTTAAATAGGACACAAATCAGTTTAATACATTGAATAGCAAGATGTTGTCTTGAGGCCAATGCATAATTTGCCACACATACTTATAATACTGGGTTGTGATTTGTGCTAAGACATCACCAGAGAAAGCCTTGACTTAGTTCAAAGTAGGTGATACACCATCTGGTATCTGAAGAAGTGTATGTGTACACAAAAGCTCATACCCAGAATGAAACTTTGGTCTTAAAGGTGCCACTGGACTCAAACTTTGTTATTGACATGCCGTGTCTATAAATGAGTGTTTTTTGAGTGACGTTGTTTCCATTATTCATGAGCTGAAGAAAATATTATTATTGCCAACTGAGGTGGTCTCATGCTTTTGAGTGCATGTATGTTTTAAAACCCCCTTCAAGGATCGCTGCCTTGTTGTGGCAAGGGGGCTTGCGTAGCTCAGTGAAGCTATGAGCTATGCCGTGCAGGGCCACCCAAGACGGACAGGTCATAGCTGAGAGCTCTGACAAAAGGTGATCCACTGGAGAAGGAAATGGCAAACCACTCCAGTATCTTTGCCATGAAAACTCTATGGACAGTTCCAATAGGCATAACGATATGACGCTGGAAGATGAGCCCCTCAGGTCGGAAGGTGTCCAATATGCTACTGGGGATGAGCAGACGGCTAGTACGAGTAGCGCCAGAATGAATGAAGCGGCTGGGCCAAAGCCGAAAGGACGCTCAGTTGTGGAAGTAACTGGTGGCGAAAAGACAGTCCGATGCTGTAAAGATTTTTATTCCATAGGAACCTGGAACGTCAGATCCATGAATCAAGGCAAGCTGGACGTGGTTAAACAAGAAATGAGAAGACTGAACATCGACATTTTAGGAATCAGTGAACTAAAATGGACAGGAATGGGTGAATTTAATTCAGATGACCATCAGGTATACTACTGTGGACAAGAATCTCGCAGAAGAAATGGAGTAGCCTTCATAATCAATAAGAGAGTAGGAAAAGCAGTCTTGGGATACAATCCCCAAAATGACAGAATGATCTCAGTTCGAATCCAAGGCAAACCATTCAACATCACAGTGATCCAGGTCTATGCCCCAACCACTGCTGCTGAAGAGGATGAAGTTGATCAGTTCTATGAAGCCCTACAACACCTTATAGAAGCAATGCCAAAAAATGATGTGCTTATCATCACGGGGGATTGGAATGCTAAAGTAGGAAGCCAAAAGATAACTGGGATAACAGGCAAGTTTGGCCTTGGAGTACAAAATGAAGCAGGGCACAGGCTGGTAGAATTTTGTCAAGAGAATACAATGGTCATAGCAAACACTCTTTTCCAACAACCCAAGAGACGACTCTACACATGGACATCACCAGACGGTCAACACAGAAATCAGATTGACTATGTACTCTGCAGCCAAAGATGGAAAAGTTCTATACAGGCAATAAAAACAAGACCAGGAGCTGATTGTGGTTCAGATCATGAGCTTCTTGTTGCAAAATTTAGGCTTAAATTGAAGAAAGTAGGGAAAAGCACTAGGCCACTCAGGTACGAACTAAATCATATCCCCGACGAATATACAGTAGAGGTGACAAATAGATTTAAGGAATTAGATCTGATAGACAGAGTGCCTGAAGAACTATGGACGGAGGTTCGCGACATTGTACAAGAGGTAGCAACTAAAACCATCCCAAAGAAAAAGAAATGCAAGAAATCAAAATGGCTGTCTGAGGAAGCTTTACAAATAGCTAAGGAGAGAAGGGAAGTGAAAGGCAAGGGAGAAAGAGAAAGATACACCCAATTGAATGCAGAATTCCAGAGAAAAGCTAGAAGAGATAAGAATGCCTTCTTAAATGAACAGTGCAAACAAATAGAAGAAAACAATAGAATGGGGAGGACCAGAGATCTTTTCAAGAAAATTGGAGATATGAAGAGAACGTTTCATGCAAAGATGGGTATGATAAGGGACCAAAATGGTAGGGACCTCACAGAAGCAGAAGAGATTAAGCAAAGGTGGCAAAATTATACAGAAGAACTATACAAGAGCGAGCTTAACATCCCTGATGACCACAGTGGGGTAGTTACTGACCTGGAGCCAGACATCCTGGAATGTGAAGTCAAATGGGCCTTAGGAAGTCTGAGCAACAATAAAGCTAGTGGTGGTGACAGCATTCCAGTTGAACTATTCAAAATCTTAAAGGACGATGCAGTAAAAGTGCTACACTCAATATGCCAGCAAATTTGGAAAACTCAGCAATGGCCACAGGATTGGAAAAGGTCAGTTTACATTCCAATCCCAAAGAAGGGCAATGCCAAAGAATGTTCAAACTACCGCACCATTGCACTCATTTCTCATGCTAGCAAAGTTATGCTCAAAATCCTACAAGCTAGGCTCCAGCAATATGTGGACCGAGAACTTCCAGAAGTACAGGCAGGATTTCGAAGAGGTAGAGGAACTAGAGATCAAATTGCCAACATACGCTGGATCATGGAAAAAGCTAGGGAGTTCCAGAAGAACATCTACTTCTGCTTCATTGACTATGCTAAAGCCTTTGATTGTGTGGAGCACAACAAATTGTGGCAAGTTCTTAAAGAGATGGGAATACCAGAGCATCTTATTTGTCTCTTGAGAAATTTATATGCAGGTCAAGAAGCAACAGTGAGAACTGAACATGGAATCACGGATTGGTTCAAAATTGAGAAAGGAGTTCGGCAAGGCTGTATACTGTCGCCTTGCCTATTTAACTTGTATGCGGAGCACATCATGAGAAAGGCGGGATTAGAGGAGTCACAAATTGGGATCAAGATTGCAGGGAGAAATATCAACAACCTCAGATATGCAGATGATACCACTCTAATGGCTGAAAGTGAAGAGGAACTAAAGAGCCTGTTGATGCGGGTGAAGGAGGAGAGTGCAAAAGTTGGCTTGAAACTCAACATCAAGAAAACAAAGATCATGGCAGCCGGCCCTCTCAATTCCTGGCAAATAGATGGGGAAGAAATGGAGATAGTGACAGATTTTATTTTCCTCGGCTCCAAGATCACTGCAGATGGGGACTGCAGCAAAGAAATTAAAAGACGCTTGCTCCTAGGGAGGAAAGCTATGGCAAATCTAGACAGCATCCTAAAAAGCAGAGACATCACCCTACCAACAAAAGTGCGTTTAGTCAAGGCTATGGTATTCCCAGTTGCAATGTATGGCTGCGAAAGTTGGACCATAAGGAAGGCCGAGCGTCAAAGAATTGAGGCTTTTGAACTCTGGTGCTGGAGAAGACTCTTGCGAGTCCCTTGGACTGCAAGGCGAACAAACCGGTCAGTCCTAGAGGAGATCAGCCCTGACTGCTCTTTAGAAGGCCAGATCCTGAAGATGAAACTCAAATACTTTGGCCACCTCATGAGAAGGAAGGACTCCCTGGAGAAGAGCCTAATGCTGGGAGTGATCGAGGGCAAAAGAAGAAGGGGACGACAGAGAATGAGGTGGATGGATGGAGTCACTGAAGCAGTAGGTGCAAACTTAAAAGGACTCCAGGGAATGGTAGAGGACAGGAAGGCCTGGAGGATCATTGTCCATGGGGTCGCGATGGGTCGGACACGACTTCGCACATAACAACAACAACAATGTTTTAAAAAAATACATTAAAATTAGAAGGGCTTTGTTTCAACTATAAGGGACTTCTGTGCCTTACTATAGAATTATATTTTCTGAGATGACATGCAATGATCTTTTCCAAATGGCCAAATCTTGTGTCTAAAATTTTAATGTATTTTACATAACATAAGAGATTTTTAGCACCAGAAAAATTCCATTTTCCTCAGTAAAGTTTCAGGTTTCCAACCTGATTTTCTGGGCTTAATCCTCTTCCTGTTGAAATCAATAACTACATTGTAATATAATGATTCACGTTCAAGGTTCAACCATAGAAAATTCAAGCTACATGCTGATTTTACTGCCATTGTTGAAAGATGACCCCTTAAAATGTGTAAAGATGCAATAAACTCTTAACTCTTTCGGCTCTGCTCAAGTTCCTCAAGCAGTCAGATTTGAATACCTGAAATGTTTTGTCTGTAAACAGTAGGTGGAGCATGGATATGAATTTGTCAGATGTGAAAGTAGACACTTAAATGGTTTAATATGTTGAAGGTTAATCTGTAAGGTTTACAGAATTCCAATAACGATTGAAAACTTATGAAGGGCATTCTTCTATAGCACGACAAATGGGTCATTTTCATTCTTCTGGTGTTGGGGGAATCATAGTACTGTACATGTTATTCTTATTCCTGTCTTTTTATTATAAAACCTAGCAAGAAAGCCCATTGCAGATCTCTCTTTGTGTCTCTCTCCCCCTCTCGCTGCGTGTCTCTTGGTGTGCCTCACAGAAGGAGGCATAGCAGATAATTAGGGCTGATTGTAGGAGGGAAGCAGGGCTGGAGTGCAGTTTGGGGCAGCTCTCTGCCTGTCTCTCTCTCCCTCCATCACAGCAGGGGCAGCTTTCTCTGTATCTCTCTCTTCATGGCAGCAAGAGGCATAACAGGTAATTAGGGCTCATTCTTAGGAGGGAAGCAGGGCTGGTCAGCAGCTTGGAGCAGCTCTCTCTGTCTCTCGCTCTGCCTTCCTCGCAGCAGGAGCAATAGGAGGGAATGAGGGTCAGTGTTCAGTCTGGCAGGGCTCTGTGTGTCACTCTCTGTCTCTGGCGTGTCTGAGAGGAACGTGGCTAGTGTCCAGGCAGGGAGGGAGGGATCTGTAGGGGCAGGGCCAATCAGGGTGCAACCCTATTCCAACTCAGACAGCTGGGCATGTTCCACTCCCCAGGCTGTTTCACAAATATATAGAGGAACCATGGATAAGGATATATACAGATTTACATGGCTGGGCCACTCTGAAGATTATTTGCAGAGTCATTGAATTGCCTAGAGTATACCTGCTCTTTTTTAATTCTTTTCTTTTTTATCTTTAAGGCAGCAGTGGACAGAAGGAGAAAAGAGAGCCAGTTGGATTTCAGCATGTAGGGAACAGAATCACTCTCTAAAGTCAAAAGTCCAGTGGCACCTTTAAGACCAACAAAGTTTTACGTAAGTTGTAAGGGTTCGTGTGCCCACCACACTTTGTTAGACACTATGAAATGGGAATTGCAAGTCCACAAATATAGGCAGAGGGTGAGCTATAAATTAGTACACAGTGTGATGAAGATGTTTAACAGATTCAAGGCCTTACAGAAAGAACAAGTTAAGTTTATAAGGTTATCATTTGTTTGGGTTCAATGTAACAGTTATTGTTTCTTTGATCTCTCTCTTTTTTCACAGTAAGTTACACCTGATTTGAATAGATTAATAGATTTCTAAGATGGCGCAGAAAATATACAAAGCCCTTCACTTATGCCCTCCCTTGCCTGTTACCATTCTACCCCCATTCCTTAGTAAATCCTTAACAAAGTGGCCAATTGCCATGTATGGCAAGAAAAAAGAAAGGTGATTTGAGCCAAATACATGAATACAAGAACTTTCAAGTCGATCAAAGTTCTGCAGGGTTTGCAAAATGGCATTCCCCCCCCCCCCCAGGCATATGCTTGAGACCATGGTGGACTGGAAATATATGGGCATCCCCTCCTCCTTGACCCCCCCCCCCCCGCATTCTATATCACACTTTTGGTTAACTAGCAGGGGATGTTCAGGTGGTGGAGGGTAGGTGGAACTGGTTTTAAATTTTGTTTTAAACTGTTTTTATTATTGTATTTTATTATTGCGAACCATCCTGAGTCCATTTGCAAGGAGGGATAGTATAAAAATCTAATCAATAAATAAATACTAATTCACCATGATGATAGGGGGGAAATACAAAGAAAATAACCTGTGCTATGCACAAAATAAAATCTCCTGATGGACATAAGTACACTATGCTTCATATTCCAATAAATAACAAACCGGTACAATTCTTCTGTAAATGTTTCTTCCCTACAGTTTCTTTTCCAGTAGATACTTTATACTTGCTATTTTATTCATATGTTTTCCTAAACCAGGCTTTCTCAACCAAGGTTTTGTGAAACCCTGGGGTTTCTTGACAGCCCTGGAAGGGTTTCGTGAATGGGTGAGGGTTAATTAATTTTAATATGTTACTATATACATTAATTTATGCAGCTTGCTCCATTCCTTTGTTGATCTAGTAATAATAGACAAATCTGTTTCATTTTTTTCTTGAATGATAACACCAGCATGGTATGTTTCATGATGCCCCTATAGAAAGATTCAGTAATCCCTTTTGAGAAAAAGTAAGACCCTTAATTGTATGTATTAGTACATAGAAATCTCTTTTGGGTTCCATTTTTATTTCACTGCATTGAATTATTGACTGGATACCACTGAAATGTAATAACTTACTCAAACAATGTCTTACTCACACAATGAAGATGCCAGTTTCATTGTTTTAAGCTCAGGGTAATCAGTAATTGATTTCAATAGAGGCATTTGTGGCCTATGTTTATCCCAAATTTTAATCTATTAAAACCATATCAGATTACAAATTCAGTGGGGAACACTGATTAGAGGTTGACACTTAACCACTATAGCAAACTGGCTCTGAGTACCCCCTCAATAGCAAACCTTGCCTCAGGATGGACCTTGAAGCAGTGCTGTGCATATCAGCCAGTTATAGGAGTCTACCTGGTGTTGTTCTTGGGGTTCCGAATCAAAAATGGGTATGAGCATGTATTCTCTATTTGATGACTTGCTGATTTCTTTTCTGTGATAATTACTGAGGGATTTCAATATAACTGCTCTCCTTCACCATTGATTTGTTTATTGCCTCTTAATCCCCTAGCAGAAAAGCACAATTTGCCTCTTGGCAATACAACTGGATAAACTCTGAACAAAATTTAAGTAATATTTCTTAAATTAAGGAGGCAGAAATGCCTTTTGCCACCCTAAACATGTATGTTTATTCTCAAACCAGACAGGCAAGGGAAATAGGGAGCAGCCAGTAAATGTGAAAGGAGCCAAGCACAGAGTGGACAGCTGAGGCAGAGGCAGCCAAGGACCAAGGAGGGAGGAAGATGGGTGACAGAGATGATGGCTGGCCAGGGCTGGGGCTGAGCCCAGCTCACTGTACTGCCCCCACCTCCTGCAACCATGCCTGTTCATTCTCTCATTAGTGTGGTTGCAAGAGTGGCCAAACTGTGGCACTCCAGATGTCCATGGACTACAATTCCCATGAGCCCCTGCCAGCACCCACAGTTTGACCACTCCTTTAGTCCAGAAAATCTAACCACCAACTCATGCTGGCTCTCAGTAACTAGCAATTCATATTCAAGACAGTTTTCACGACTGTTCATGAGTTCTGTGAGTCCCAGTGGTTATTTGTAATGGCGTCATTGTTTTCTATCACATGCACAAAGGGCTTAGGATAAAATGGAGGAGAGGAGAATGATGGAAGCTACCTACTGGGGAGCAAGTCAGGGTATAAATGAAGAAAGTATATCAACAAATGCTTTAGTTTCCATTCACAACAGAGAACAGTTCACTATCGGGTATTTATTTAATCTTACAGTTCCTCATAGTTACCCATACGAGCCAGAGAATATAGTTAGCTGGTTTATGGTGACATATCCATTGAAGTCAATAAACATAGAAGGGAGTAACTCTGTTTAGGATAGCACTGTTATTTACTTTACAAAATATTTTGGAAAACATATTCTTTATTTCATTTATTGTATTCCGAGCTCTTACTACAACTGAAAATATGCAATTTAACTTTCAGAAAACCAATGCTATAGATGTTATCAGATTTTAATATTCATGCATGTGCAACTTGTGGCCTTTAGCAGATATAAAGGCTCAAAGTAAAGGGAAGCAAATAGAGTCGAATTCATGAGGGGATGAGAGGTGGTCACTGTCAAAACAAATGCTGTAAGAGGACCGCTTTTAAAGAATAAATTATCAACCAGAAGTGGCCAATGACACCCAAATTGTATCAATTTCTGAGTTTAGAAACGTCCATAGTAAATAAAAGGTTAATAACTATGTTTATGGTAAGAAAAGCCCCCCCTTTCTGAGATACACACACTTCACTGTATTGGACTAATCCCTGAAGCAAGGAGGTTTAAGGTAATTTGTGGTGCAGCTGTCCTTTTCTGGAACTCAAGCAAATTTTTCTGTCCATGGTCAGCTGCAAGAACAAATGTCTATAGCAAATGAAAAAACAAGATGTTCAGCAACAGCCTTCCGCTAAGCAGGAAGGGCACGTGAGTGGGGCTGTTGGCATTGTCTGAATCAAACTATACAGCACGAAAGGGTTTACTGTACGGCTTAGGGCCAAGTGGAAGCAACAGGTCAGTGGTAACGAAAGAATGCTGGCGATGGAAAGCCAACTGATTGACATATAGCGGCTATAAAGTCACAGTAAATCTATTGTTTTGCTAGAAGGAAATGGGATTAAAGAATGTATAATCAGTCCCTGCCCTATAAGGCACCCAAGTGGCAGTTGCTCATTCCTTGTCGCAGTTCAAATCTTTCAGCTCCCATTGCGGCAAAACTCACACTGACTTTATTGTGTCAAATGTATTGAATATTGGAAATCTTATATCATATATGCACTACACTGATTATTCCAAGATAGCTATTGTTGTGTTTGTGGATCAGTTACGGATCAAGCTTGAGGTCCAAGGCATGATCCAAACAGATGCGTAATAAACCAATGCACAGCAAAGATCCCATCTGCCAGATCCAATCAGTTTGAACCTCAGTCTACCAATCACGTGCACCAGTAGTTAGATCCTTTGTCTGAGTTGTGTAAAAATGTGGGGTTTTTTGGGAGGAGGGGTTCTGTCTTGTTTCTTACTACAACTTGCACTAATGCTGAGATCACAACCAAGTGCCAAGACACTTATGCCCAGTGTCTTGGCTTCCTTCCATGAGCCCACAGATATATGTTATCTCCTGGACAATGCTCTTTCAACGCACTTCAGATGCAAAAACACATTGAAAGTGCATTATCCAACGGATGCAGAAAGGTCCCTGTTTTGTATTCAGAAAGAGACCTGCAATTCTCTCCTCTCAAATAAATATGCATCACATGGGTAGAAAAGGTAAATCCTTCACACATGAACAACAGGTCCCTGGAGTTCTGCTGTATTAAAACTGCAATCCTAAAAACACTTCCATGGGAGTAAGTCCCAGTGAATGAAATTGCACTTACCTCTGAGGAGACCTGCCTAGGATGTTTCCTAAGGACTCTTTAGTGCTCAGTCATCATAATCTGTCTCCTATGCATGATCTTCTTGAAGCATGGTTACAAGGGGGGAAAAAAAGGATGATCTACCCCCCCCTCTCAACTGTTGCTACCCTGTTCTTTGCCCTGGAACAGGGGATCCCTGTAGACAATTCAAGACATGCATAAAGGGAGGAAAGCACCAATCTACCTATGATGGTAGTCACATTTGCAGCTGTTGAACTTTGAGACACTTCAAACAGGTTCTCTTGGGAGATGCAGCATAGAACTTTTCTAAATATAGTGTTTTTCTCAATTTTTCCCTTGATTTTTTTCCTCATGCACTTTTAGCTTCAGATATCATCACATAGGTAAATGTGCTAGCTTCGTTTGCTAGCTTCATTTGGCATCCCTAGGAAGCCAAAACAACTCTTCTAGCCATAAAAAAGAGGAAAAAATGGTCACAAGGACAGAGAAAAAATAGCACCTGGAAGTGTCGGTTTTCTCTTCTTCCATTCAAAGGGAGGGAGAAGATAAAACAGATGAAGCAAGAGTTTTTGTAGAACTTCCCAACACTCACAGGCCCTATTTCAAAACGAGAAATTTAGGCAGAAAAATTTCCCCCTAGCATTAGAAAAGTTCCCTTAAAATCCAAGATTGTTCATTGTAAACCTTTATTCAAACAAGAGCACCATAATGAGCATACAACTCTTTCCCCCATGAGAACAGAAAAGGGCAGTGGTTTGTAACTGTAGCTGAGTCAAGTCAATACGACCATTCCTTTGTTAATGTACAAGGAACCATTAGCTGGTGGGGATAAATGTCATGAAGAAAGGAGCCACAACCATAAAGCAGTAATTCATTGGGCAGAAACTCAATGGCTAAAATGCAATTTACAAGTCTTATGATAAAATCTTTCTCTCTCTCTCTCTTTTTTTGGGAACACACTTATATAGAATATATGTAATACATTTATTCACTCATCAGTTTTAAACTTTGGAGCCAGAAGTAAACCTGTCCCTCATGGTAAGTTAATATGATAAATAGTTGTAGTTTACTATTTGTGGTTCATCAAGGCACAGACTTCTGCTACCTCGTGTTCTTTCCCTAACCCTGCTCCTAGTTTTATAATGGTGTTTTAAAAAACCTCTGATGAAATGCTTGTGATACTTACACATTTTCACTAGGTGGTGTCATAATGCTGCTTGGTTACCTACAGGATTATCTAAAGAACAGCAGGAGTACCTCCAGTTAGAAAACAACCTGCATACTAATTCTTCTCTCTTACTATAAGAACTTTAGTCCATTTATTTTACACAAACTTGCCCTATTTTAAGCCCATTATGCACGGCCGCCGAAATGGCGATTTCGGACAAACCATTATCAGGGGAAAATCTGTGCAGGGATGGGCAGCCTCCTCTCAAAGTTCCAGATATCAACCCTTTGGATAATCATTGTTAACATGGCTGGCATTCCAATCAAAACCTTGGCCAAGCTCTGTCAGGGTTCTGAGGCAAGTTACAGTTGGACATGACAGTTAGGACAGCCTTGGGGTGAAAAGGTCTGGCACAGCCTCTGTTCTCATTCCCCTTGGCAGCCTTGCTGACCTCCTCTCCCTGTGGTGGTCAGGGGCAGACTGGCAGCCATGTCTCCAGAGTGCCCCTGGCTTGGCTGACTGGATGGAACTTTGGTCTGTCCTGGTGAGGGGCCAATTGGAAGGCATGAAGCGCCTTCTGATTGGCCCCTCCGCTTGTCAGTCCGGGGCCAATTGTTGTGCCCCCCATCCCGGACTGAGCCCACCCCAATACCCCTTACTGTTTTCTTAAGAGGGACAGATAGGACCAGTTCAAATTTTCAAGCCTTTTCTGTGGCAGTGAGGGTGGTGATTATTTATTGTATGGCCTGTGTAGCATGGCCAGAAGATCTCTAGCATTCTTTGGAGGAACTAGTTCCCAAATCCTTGGAGGTCTACTATCCAAATACTAGCTTCTGAGAGTTGATGGGATCAAGCTTGCCTGGGCTATCTAGATCAGGGTAATGGTGGTAAAGTAGCAATGCATCTGAGTCACCATTGTGCCTACACAATCCGTAGAAGTGGTCCATGGCAGAGGGACTTCTCTGTATTACTCTTAATGACACTATTATTTATTTATTTGAATTTTATACCGCCTTCCCAGCAAGCTGGCTCAGGGCAGTGTTCATAATTTCATACATACATCAGATAATAAAATTAACAGTGAATTAAAACTAAATTTAACATTAAATCGATCGATGATGTAAAATAATATCCATATCAACAGCCCCATTTTTTTAAACGGCTGCAGTTCACCTGGAAGCAGACTATGGCCTGGGGGGGGTGGTCTTTAATAGGGGGCCTTGTAGATGTTATTCGTCCCACTAACCTGGATGCTGCTGAGACTGTTTGAGATTTTTCAGATAAAATAGCTCAAAGTTTGATCTGTACAGATGGAACACCCTAAGATGTAGATGTGGGTCCCTGGAAGAATTTTATTTAGTGCCTTCTGAGAATGTGGGACTGTGCATCCAAGCAGGGCTGCTTCCACAGCTATTTTGTTTGGAGTTTTTTGGGGGGAGCGAGAGGGTTTGGTGCATCCATCCAATGTTCTCCCTTAACTGTCCAGTTTCTGAGTCTTCCACAGTTTTCTGCAGTCTTTCCCAAACCTTGCTTGGTATGATATTTGAAGTTCTTTTGTACCTAGTTTGGATGAAGTGTGTATCTTGTGCACATCAGAGCCAATTGCCTTGTCTCAGCCCCCCTTCCCTGCTACCCATCCCTCCCATATTCCATTAGGGCACCTTTCAGAATTTTAACAAGCAGCAATGATTACATCACTGTAGCCCTAAAGCTGCCAAAATAAAATGGTTGTTTCCCATTGGTGTGTGTGTAACAATGAATATGATCTTATTTTAATTAATTATAATTATACCAATTATACTGATATATCTACCAGATCTTCTGAATTCCCAGCTTTCATTTTTAAAAGTCACCCTTTTCCGTACAGAGATATGCCCTTTCCCTTTCCAAGTCCTCTTCTTCTTCTTCTTCTTCTTCTTCTTCTTCTTCTTCTTCTTCTTCTTCTTCTTCTTCTTCTTCTTCTTCTTCTTCTTCTTCTACTACTACTACTACTACTACTACTACTACTACTACTACTACTACTACTACTACTACTACTACTACTACTTTCTTTCTTTAAAAAAAAGAAAGCTGGGAATTCACAGGAGGTGGGTCATAATATGTAGCTGTCAATTGCCAGTTTTCAAGTGGGTAGCCAGTTTTGAAAATACTGAAAACCCCTCCAGTGTCAGGAGAGGAATGGTGGCCACAGGGCGCTGAGACACAGAAAGTACATAGGGAACTGCTATGCAGCTGCTCTGTTGCTGCAGCAAATGCCTTAGTAGTGGCGATGAAAGCTACTCAGAAAACTGTCATGGTGTGGAAGTGACACATATCCACTGTAGATAGAAGAGACAGTTGCATTGCTTTAGGTGCCTGCATATCTCACTTAAGGAAAGAAGTCTGAACTTCTTTTAACCTTCTTATGTTTCCCATACTGATTCAGAGTAGAGATGTGAAAGCCCTGGAAAGAATGGGGGGAAGTGGTATTTTTCTGTAAATTTGGGGGAGTAATGAAGTAACTCTATGAAATAATATTTTCTTTTTAAATGGGTAAAATGCTTTTAAAGACAAGGTGGGCATGCTATAGCTCTTAAATCCAAGATATATTTCTTCGCCTAGAAGGATACATGATCTTCATGAGGGGAGCATGCAGGGCTTTCATTGCTTCATACCAGTTATATGCCTTGGATGGGATGTAGTTGACCTTTTCACCTCTCTGTCAAATCGCAGACGGGGTAAATAGTAGCTTATTGTGTTACCTTGCAGAATGAGAAAAAAGGTAAGAAGGAGATGCACCAGTGCCTCAGAGGAAAGTTGAAAATTTCATTATCTTTCTCTAACCGGATAGTAAAAAAAATGTTATATATATTAAAATAGCATATGGTGTATCAGCTCCCAGTTTTTTCTTAAATATCAGATATAGTTGCAGTTTGGCTTGTACAAAGCAAAAGCATTTATAACTCCCAAATTCGATAAATATTTCAATCACTGCAATTTTATATGCTAAGTAAGTTATCCATTGTGCTTTTTATGTTGTTAAAGCAGAAAAATTAGTTTAGGCTTGATAGGACAATAAATATTACATATATTTAAATTTCCCTCCATATTCCCCCCCAGGAGGAAAACAAAAATGAAACCCCACTCCTCCCCAATTCAAAATTTCTGGAAATTTTACATCTCTAATTCAGAATTTGGATGGCAAAGGAAGAACTTAAGTTTCTCTTAAGCTTGTGATAATTTACAATATAATAACAGAGCTAGACTCATTGTTAAAGGAAAGACTCTTTCCCCCTAAATTTAATGACATTTGGTCAGAGTTCCTAGATCTACTTGAAACTTCTTATATAAATATATTTGACTCATCTCGCCTTTTCTTTTTTCCTGCCAAAACCTGTCAATTAGTCATTTCATTGAGGATCTCCTGGGGGTATGGGAGTGAAATTATAGTAGGCAAGGGATGGCATAAGTAAAGGGCTTTGAATATTTTCAGTGCCACCTTAAGCAGGGCTATCCCCTTGTAAATCTATTCAAGTCAATGATTTTAGAAAGGTGCAACTCTGGTTTGCTATAGAAAAAAGACAGATATCACAAAAACAATAATTGTTACAATGAGGTTTGTTATAAACTTCAACAGTAAACTCTCCATGGTTTTCTCTTCTAGAAGCAAGGGAAGTAGCTTCTAGGTCAGGCTGGGAGAAACGGATTGCACTTGCTGGGAATATATTGGAATTTGACCAAAGAAAAAGGAAGAAAAGAAAAAGAAAAAAAATAGTACAATTTACTACCATTTCTGAACACAGTAATGACAGTATTTCCTTCAAATTAAAAGCATACTTCTTGCCAGAATCCATAAATGGGAGCTCAGATGGAATTAACCCATTTTGAGTCTGAAAATAAATTTTAATTATCTTTTTTTTAAATAAATTTGTATACATACAATGCTGTGGTCAGTTTTATGTTTGTAAAATCTTAGGCCCATTCAGCACAAGTTAAATGTAGCAGGAGTGTGGCAAATTGTAAACGCTACTAATTTGCAGTTATGCACGATGTCGCATACAATCTGCCACACTCCTGAAACCGATCTGCAAAAAGCGATTAGTTGTAGCGCTTAAAGGGGAATCCAGAAAAGTGGATTCACCCTTCAAAAAGCACTACACTCTTGCAAGCAATCTGCAACACTAGCGAAAAAGACCTGTGCATTAACATTGTTGCGGTTTCAGCAAAGTCCCTCCCCCTGGCTCTCTCTTCTGAACATCCGGCGAAGCGATCGCCATTTTTTTACTCGGAGCGAGCAGAGAGCAATGAGCCAGCGATCCTTCATTCACCCAGCGAGGCTTCTCTGGCTGCAGTCCCTCCACAGAGCTGCTTTAAAGCTCCCCTCAAGTCACCAAGCACAAGACAGCCTCATTTGCAAGTTCCCTTTATTTTCACCGAAAATCGCGCCCGTGCACGGGGGGGGGATTTTTTTTCACTCGGGGGAGCGTGGCAACGATGAATCGGCAGCACACACGCCAGCTGCCAGCTAGATGAGTCTCTACGTTAGAAGGAAGCAAGGAATCAAAGAATCAAGGCATATTCGTTGCAACGTGTGTTTTTTTTTTTTTTAAACCTGTTCTTAAAGGCAAAGGGGCTTTTTGGGAGCATGGTAACAACCGCCCATTGGCTGCTCGTTTGATTGACGGCCAGGGGCAGGACAAAGCACAGAAAAAATCGCTTCCTTTCTAGCAGTTTTTGCTGAGACTGGAAACCTGTGGGAAACGACTGAAACGCAACTGGATTCCACTACAAAGGCAGGTATGCGTTACGCCAAATTCCACTATTTTAAAATTCCGTTTTTTCTTTCCGAAAGCAATTTGCCACATTGAACCTTGTGCGGAATGGGCCAAGGTCTTGATTGAGTGTTTGATCAAGGCCCCCACCATAGTTTTTCCTTAACTATGTCATAACAACAAAAATTGAGTCCAGTAGCACCTTTACAACTAACAAAGATTTATTCACGGCGTGAGCTTTTGTGTGCATGCACGCTTCCTCAGACAAAATGGTCTGTTGTGCTACTTCAGACTAACATGGCTACCCACTTGAATATGTCATAACAAGGAAGATTCAGGCACCTACCTTGTACACTGTAATTGCTACTAAATTAGAGTTGGCTGAAGTCTGGAAGCTGACAAAACTGCAACACAAAGATTAATCATTGATAAAGTTAAAATCTGTTATTTAAACTTGAAATTAACAGCTTTTTAAAAAACACTGAAAATATTTCTCACCTAATTTAGTTTGACAATATAAACCACATAAAATGGACATTATAAAGTGCATTTTGTATATAAAGTTAACATTTTATTAATATAAAAATTGCTACTATTCCAAAACAAAATTGAAAAAAACAAACTCACAACAATGTGAAGATGTTTAATGGGGGAAGAAAAGTTGGGGAGATGTAAAAAGTTGGTTCTATACTCCAGAGAGAGGAGGCAGGCGAGTTCAGTCTCCAGATGGTATTGTTTTTGTGTAACTGCACTAACTTTATAGATTCAGGTGGGTAGCCGTGTTGGTCTGAAGCAGTAGAACAAAATTTGAGACCAGTGGCACCTTTAAGGCCAACAGAATTTTTTCCATGCATAAGCTTTCACTTGCAGAACATAGTTTATAAGGTTATCATTTGTTTGGGTTGTTTTCCTCCCAGAGTTGAACCTAAACAAATTATATAAACTTAGCTTGTTATGCTTGTAAGGCCCTTGAATCTCTCTTACTCTACTCTTGTTTCCCTTGCAAATGTACTTTTAAAACTGAACATATAATATTGATTCAATACAAAGTATCGGCTCCAAAGAGTGTGATTTAACCTGCCTTTATTCTAAAGAGAACTCAAGGTGAGTCACTTAGGATTGATCTACGAGAATCAGTGGGATCTACTACCATGTAAATTGCACTACCTAATTTAGATATTTTCCCCATGATGTTGTATTCACTCATTAAAATATGACAATGGGCCTTTGGAAGCCACTGCTATAATTAACACTCTGGCATTGCTTTGGGCTGCTTTATTAGGAATTTGGAAAGATAATTCAGACGTAAAAAATCTTTGTTAGGTTTTCAAAATATACTTTGCCTAAATTTTAGTAGGAAGAGTTGTTTATTTAAATAATCTTAGATGCCCATCAGTGTCAGGGGACTTCTTATTGGGGGGGGGGGTGACCTCAAAGCAAAGCACTGATTGGAAGGCTAACCTTGAAAGGAAGAAGATGAAAATCTTCATAAATGAAAAACTGTATGCAAACTGTATGTATGCATACATGCTATAAAATGCTATAAAATCCAAATTGGACTAATAAAAGACACTGTGGGAGAAAAATAACAGGGATCGGTCTTACACTCTGTTCAAAGTGCTATGCATATTGCTAACAACAGCAGCTAAGTGAAACACAATTAAGCAGCACCCAAACAAATGGTTGGGAAAACACATACAAAACTTATTATAATGAATATAAGTGAGCTAATTGTGAGATTTAAAAAAAATTCTCAAGTTTGTAATGAACCCTTTAAAGGGTTAAAACAGCAGCAGCTGGTCTAAAGAAGTCTAGCTTGCCTAGTCCTTATCTCACTGTTATCCTGAGCTATTAACTGGCCACAATTACTAAACATATCAGTTACTGCCATCTGTTTTTTGGGAGGCACTCATCGGATCGTGGCCAGCAAAAAGGGATTAAGTGCAGAAAAGCAGAAATGGCAAAAGGCCTCGATCGTGTTCTGCCCCTCCAGTCAAGTTGCCTTGTATGCTTGTGGTACGTCTGCAGTTGGGAACAGCTGCAAAGAATTAGGCATAAAGATAAACTGTGAAGACTCTTTCAAAGCTGCTATAAAGGAAATGCATTTCTCCATGCAGTTGTAATGTGGGATTGTGCAGAAAGAAATAAAAGCACACAGAGTGCACGTGTTCAGTTACTGGGAGCACTGGGAACATTTGACTTTATCTGATAAGTGATGTTTCTCACTTGGAGCTGCTTTGTCAAATTTGGGAATATTCTAACGGGGAGAGGGAAATGTTGAGTAAAATTTTTTACCGTTACAACACCCAAATTTCAGTACACACCCCCTTCTTTTAAATATCCACATAGAAAATATCCCATTTAGCCTTGGAGACAGACTACATTTTGATTAGTTGTGATTGACTAGCAGGAGGGCAGAAAAAGACACCACACCAGAATGTTTTTGGAATAAATAAAGCCACAGCTTTATTACACTCCTCACAATGGAGCGTTGGCGTGGCACAAGGAAGAATCTGGCAAGAGAACCAGTGAGCAGACCATGAATAGCCCAAGGTCTCAGATGGTGCCCTGGCATCAGCCTATAGTGTGGGACTCCTGGCCATCTGAAACCCACCCTGGGAATGTGGCTGAATGGGGATCCAATGGGCGTTAGCCTCTGTCTGTCTCCCCAAACCACCTGGCAATGAGAGCCTGCCTACCCAGTCGGGTTGGCATTCCACTTGCATACGCGCCGATCTCTTAAGGAGACCCCCAAAGACGGGGGAAAACTGAGGCGCAGACCTATTTCCCCAAAAAAGATTCTCCCGATGCCAACCCGAAAAAAACCCTTAACTTGAACCCTGAACACAATTGCACAACAGTACACTTAACAAAAGAGGGATGGAGGATGGGAAGCTTCCCGCTGCAAAACCAGGGAGGAAAGAGGCCGAGCACACATGCCCAGCCCCTTTTAAGGGCGTCAGTGATGGCCACTCCTCCCCCGCCTAACAGAGGCATCACACACCTCTTTGAGCCTCTAAACAGAGGCTCACCCTATCGACTCGTCAAGAAGATGCATCTTTTTGCTGCCAGGCTCACTCTTCTGCGGATGGCAACTTGGAGCCCAGTGGTAAGTCACGGCTCCTATTGTCCCACGGAACTCAAGAGGGGAGGCATGAATAGCCTTAGTCTATATAAATGTGGTGAAATGTAGTAACAGTTTTTTTTTAAAAAAAGAACATAGAACCAAAGAATCATAGGGGCTTTACGCACCGGGATCTTTGTTGCAAATTGGTCACTGAATGAAAAATTGCCATTTAAAATAGTGGAATTCGTCGTTATGCATACCTGCCTTTGTAGTGGAATCCAGTTGCGTTTTGTAGCGTTTCCCACAGCTTCCGGTCTCGGCAGAAAAGGAAGCGCTATTGCCAAGCTCGTCCCGCCCCTGGCCGTCAAGCAGCCAATGGACAGCCGTTAGCATGCTCCCAAACAGCCCCTTTCCCTTTAAGAAAGGTTTAAAAAAAAAAAAAAACAGACCCATTGTAACGAATCTGTGTAGATTCGTTGCAACGGAGAGACCCATCCAGCTGCCTAATGTGAGCTGTCGTTTGATCGTATGATCGTTGCCACGCTGCCTCGAGTGAAAAAAAAAAATCCCCCCCCCTCTCACGGGCCCGATTTTCGGCTGAATTAATGTGTAAAAAATAAAGGGACTTTATTTCAGCAAACGGGCTTTTCTGTGGTTTGTGCTTAGTGACTAAAGGTGAAGGACTGAAGCCAGGGAAGCCTCTAAACAGAAAGAGGCTCGCTGGTGCGTTTATCCCCGCTCGCTCGGAGAAAAAAAAATGGCGATCGCTTTGCCGGAAGTTTGGAGGACAGGCTCAGGAGGAGGGACTTTGAAGAAACCGCAACAATGTTAACGCACAGGTCTTTTTCGCTAGTGTTGCAGATTGGTTGCAAGAGTGTAGCGCTTTCCGGAGGGTGAATCCACTTTTTGGGATTCCCCTGAAAGCGCTACAAGGAAGCGCTTTTTGCAGATTGGTTTCAGGTGTGTGGCAGATTGTCTACGACGTCGTGCGTTATGGCAAATCAATAGCGTTTCCAATTGGCAACCATTGTGCAATTTTGAAGGCGTGCAAAAAGCCCCATAGAGTTGGAAGGGGCCATACAGTCCATCTAGTCCAATCCCCTGCTCAACGCAGGATCAGCCCTCAGCATCCTAAAGCATCCAAGAAAAGTGTGTATCTAACCTTTGCTTGAGACTGCCAGTGAGGGGGAGCTCACCACCTCCTTAGGCAGCCTATTCCACTGCTGAACTACTCTGACTGTCAATTTCCCCCCCCCCCTGATATCTAGCCTATGTCATTGTACTTGTAGTTTAAACCCATTACTGCATGTACTTTCCTCTGCAGCCAATGGGAACAACATCCTGCCCTCCTCCAAGTGACGACCTTTCAAATACTTAAAGAGGGCTATCATGTCCCGTCTCAACCTCCTTTTCTCCAGGCTGATCATTCCCAAGTCCCTCAACCTATCTTCATAGGGCTTGGTCCCTTGGCCCCAGATCATCTTCATCGCTCTCCTCTGTACCCTTTCAATTTTATCTATGTCCTTCTTGAAGTGAGGCCTCCAGAACTGCACACAGTACTCCAGGTGTGGTCTGACCAGTGCCGAATACAATGGGACTATGACATCTTGTGATTTTGATGTGATGCCCCTGTTGATACAGCCCAAAATGGCATTTGCCTTTTTTACCGCTGCATCACACTGCCTGCTCATGTTTAGTTTACAATCCACAAGTACCCCAAGGTCTCGTTCACACACAGTGCTACCTAGAAGCGTATCCCCCATCCAGTACATATGCTTTTCATTTTTCTGACCCAGATGCAGAATTTTACACTTATCTTTATTAAATTGCATCTTGTTCTCATTTGCCCATTTTTCCATTGTGTTCAGATCTCGTTGAACTCTGTCTCTATCTTCCGGAGTATTTGCCAGTCCTCCCGATTTGGTGTCATCTGCAAACTTGATGAGTAGTCCCTCCGTCTCCTCATCTAGATCATTAATAAATATGTTAAAATGTACCGGGCCGAGCACCGAGCCCTGAGGTACCCCGCTACTCACCTCCCTCCAGTCTGATGAAACACCATTGACAACAACTCTTTGAGTGCGGTTCTCTAACCAATTCCCTATCCACCTAACTATCTGAAAATCCAGATTGCAGTCCTTCAATTTACCCATCAGAACATCATGGGGAACCTTATCAAAAGCTTTACTAAAATCCAAGTTAACGACATCAACCGAATTTCCACGATCCAGCAAACCTGTTACTTGGTCAAAAAAGGAAACTAGGTTGGTCTGACAGGACCTGTTGGAGACAAATCCATGCTGACTTCCTTGGGTGACCAAATTGTCCTCCAGATGTTTGCAGATCGCTCCCTTTAATATCTGCCCCATTATCTTCCCCACAACAGAAGTCAGACTCACTGGTCTGTAGTTTTCCGGGTCATCCTTCCTCCCTTTTTTGAAGATTGGAATAACGTTTGCTCTCTTCCAGTCCTCCGGGACATCTCCAGTCCTTAAAGAGGTCCCGAAGATGATGGACAAGGGTTGTGCAAGTTCTCCAGAAAGTTCTTTGAGCACTCTCAGGTGCATTTTATCCGGCCCAGGGGATTTTAACTCATCCAGTGCAGCTAAATGCCTCTCGATAACCTCTCTGTCCATGTCAACCTGCCACCCAGACACTATCTCTTGGCTACTGCCATCTCTAGATGTGCCTAAACCCTTTGACCTGTGGGAAAAAACAGATGTAAAATAGGCGCTGAGCCTTTCTGCTTTTTCTGCATCCTCCGTTAGAGTTTGTCCATCCGCACATGAAGAGTTGGTTCTTATATACTGCTTACCTCTACCAGCAGGAATTTCAAAGCGGCTTACAATCGCCTTCCCTTTCCTCTCCCAACTACAGATACCCTGTGAGGTACGTGTGGCTAAGAGAGCACTAATATTACTGTTCAGTCAAAACAGTTTTATTAGTGCCCAGGGTCACCCAGCCGGCTGCATGTGTGGGGAGCGGGTAATCAAACCCAGCTCACCAGATT
This sequence comes from Paroedura picta, assembly GCF_049243985.1. Lineage (NCBI taxonomy): Eukaryota > Metazoa > Chordata > Lepidosauria > Squamata > Gekkonidae > Paroedura > Paroedura picta. The sequence goes on along the minus strand of NC_135370.1, from coordinate 91,737,266 downwards.
AGAAGTCCACCCTCCTAACCACTATACCAAACAAACTGCCAGCCAAAATATAGTCACCAGCCAGCAACAAGTAGGGCTGCTCAGAGTTGGAAAATACCTGAAGACACTGTGGGTAGAGCCAGGAGTGGGTGGGATTTGGAGCAGGGAGGGACCTCAGCAGAGTATAATGCTATGGAGTCCACCCTCCAATGCAGCCATTTTTTCCAAGGGATATGATCTCTTTAGTCTGGAGATGAACAATAATTCCAGGGGATCGGGACTGGCATCCCTAGCAAAAGGGGATATGCTGACCCTTAAAATGCCAGAGCAAAGAATCATTATGGTTCAACAGCTGTACTTTGATTCTAATTTTTTTCCTAAAATGAAATTAATTGAATAATTCCATAATATACTGTGCTGCCAAAACAAAGTCCATTGGACTTTATTGCTTCTTGTAAATTAAATTATGGCCAATACAGATGTTTTTTGTCAGAACATGAATGCTTCAGATCCTTTCTGTTGTTAATGCACAATATTTCTCTTTAATATTTACTTTATGCTTGATAGCCAATATTCCTTGGATTATCATCAAAGGGAAAGCAAACTTCTGTGTCTCACAGCAAAATAAACAATAGCATTAAGGTGCACTCTCTTAAGGGCATTGAAGATCCGCCAGAACAGTTATGTGTAGCAGCTTGCAACAGAGTAATGTGTTGCCTTGATGTCCTGGGGTCATTCTCTTATTTCCTACACATTCACAACAGCCATTTGGGTCTCCATGGCTGTTGTGCAGCTATTTTAATCTAATTCCTCCTTTCTTCCGTAAAGCCTTTGCACACTCCAGCAGAGCAGCTGAGCATCGGCTGCAGGCTGTCTGCAATCCTTTGCACACTCACTTGCAGAGGACAATACAATCATATGCAGAGTTACTCCAGTGATTTCAGCGGGGATAGACTGGAGTAACTCTGCATAGGGTTGCACTGTTACTCAGTCCCACTGAAGTTGGTGAGCATATTAAAAATATTTAGGATTGAGATGCCAGCCTTGCTCTGTCTAGAGTGATTCCAAAAAGCTGTGCTTCCAATGGAGTCACTGAAATGCCTCATTTCAAATACCTTAAATCACAAAACTCCTTTGCATTATTTTGGCTGTACAGATGAGTACCAGAAGTATAACTGAAGCCATTTGGTTCATACCATAAGTATTGGAGCAAATTAGCCTGTGCTTCCCAGGGGAAAAGCTGTACAGAAACCTAATTCTATGCAAAGATGACAGAATCCCATTCAGATCGCTTTTTAATCTCATCTCATGATTCATTCACCTGTCTCTGCCTTTGAAAAGGACTCAACATAACCCTTCCCCCAAATGCTGGCTGAAAGCGATAGGAAAACAAAACTCTTGTACATCTTCAGTGTAATTAAAGCTCTCCCCCAATGTGTAGTTGTGTTTCACCAGAGTCTTTTGCTATGATTCAACAATGGTTGCTTTCAATGCACGGGAAAATATAGTGTGATGTTATTCAAGAGTCATTTTAAAAACCTTTGATTTTGATATATTTATTTCCTGTACTCTATTCCCTCCCCCCCCAGAATTAACAACCCAAACAAATGGTGACTAATATAAACTTAGCTTGTTATTCCAATTTGGTCCTTGCATCTATTATTATGCTGCTGCCTATATGTGTGGATCAGCCCTGACTGCTCCTTAGAAGGCCAGATCCTGAAGATGAAACTCAAATACTTTGGCCACCTCATGAGAAGGAAGGACTCCCTGGAGAAGAGCCTAATGCTGGGAGCGATCGAGGGCAAAAGAAGAAGGGGACAACAGAGAATCAGGTGGCTGGATGGAGTCACTGAAGCAGTAGGTGCAAACTTAAATGGACTCCGGGGAATGGTAGAGGACAGGGAGGCCTGGAGGATCATTGTCCATGGGGTCGCGATGGGTCGAACACGAATTCGCACCTAACAACAACAAATATGTGTGGACTTGCAACTTCCATTTCAATGTATCTGAAGAACCGTGCAAAAGCTTATCTGTACACCGCCGCCGCGGCGCCACGGACTAAATAAAACAGTAAGGGGTTCTGGGGCGGGATGTGTCCGGGATGAGGAAGGGTCCGGATTGGACCCTTCCTCATGACAGACAACCGGAGGGACCAAACGGCAGGCGCAAAGCGCCTGCCGATTGGTCCCTCCGATTCCCAGCCCCAGCAACTGCGAGCCGCGCTCAGCGCGGCTCGCAGTTGCTCCCGGCCTGACGCGGTGAGAGGCGCGAAGCGTCTCTCACCGCGTCAGGCCGGCCCCAAGGAAGCCCCCGCCGCAAACACAACACAAGACTCCAGCCGCCGAGAAGCTGCAGAGAAAAAAGAAACACCCCCGGAGGAGCCTTTCGCCGCTAGCGCGACGAGAGGCAGCAGAAAAAAAAACCCCTGTAGGAGCTCCAAGCCGGCGCGCCGACGAGAGGCAGCAGAAAAAAAAACCCTGTAGGAGCCTTTCGCAGATCCAAGCAGCAGAAAAAAAAACCCCTGTAGGAGCTCCAAGCCGCCGCGCCGACGAGAGGCAGCAGAAAAAAAAAAACCCTGTAGGAGCCTTTCGCAGCTCCAAGCAGCAGAAAAAAAAACCCTGTAGGAGCCTTTCGCAGATCCAAGCAGCAGAAAACAAAACCCTGAAGGAGCCTTTCCCAGCTCCAAGCAGCAGAAAAAAAAAACCCTGTAGGAGCTCCAAGCCGGCACGCCCACGAGAGGCAGCAGAAAAAAAAAAACCCTGTAGGAGCCTTTCGCAGCTCCAAGCAGCAGAAAAAAAAAACCCTGTAGGAGCTCCAAGCCGGCACGCCCACGAGAGGCAGCAGAAAAAAAAAAACCCTGTAGGAGCCTTTCGCAGATCCAAGCAGCAGAAAACAAAACCCTGAAGGAGCCTTTCCCAGCTCCAAGCAGCAGAAAAAAAAAACCCTGTAGGAGCTCCAAGCCGGCACGCCCACGAGAGCTAGCAGAAAAAAAAAACCCTGTAGGAGCCTTTGACAGCTCCAAGCAGCAGAAAAAAAAACCCTGCAGGAGCCTTTCGCAGATCCAAGCAGCAGAAAACAAAACCCTGAAGGAGCCTTTCCCAGCTCCAAGCAGCAGAAAAAAAAAACCCTGTAGGAGCTCCAAGCCAGCACGCCCACGAGAGGCAGCAGAAAAAAAAAAACCCTGTAGGAGCCTTTCGCAGCTCCAAGCAGCAGAAAAAAAAAACCCTGTAGGAGCTCCAAGCCGGCACGCCGACGAGAGGCAGCAGAAAAAAAAAAACCCTGTAGGAGCCTTTCGCAGCTCCAAGCAGCAGAAAAAAAAAACCCTGTAGGAGCTCCAAGCCAGCACGCCCACGAGAGGCAGCAGAAAAAAATTAACCCTGTAGGAGCCTTTCCCAGCTCCAAGCAGCAGAAAAAAAAAACCCCGTAGGAGCTCCAAGCCAGCACGCCCATGAGAGGCAGCAGAAAAAAAAAAACCCTGTAGGAGCCTTTCACAGCTCCAAGCAGCAGAAAAAAAAACCCTGTAGGAGCTCCAAGCCGGCACGCCCACGAGAGGCAGCAGAAAAAAAAAACCCTGTAGGAGCCTTTCCCAGCTCCAAGCAGCAGAAAAAAAAACCCTGTAGGAGCTCCAAGACGGCACGCCCACGAGAGGCAGCAGAAAAAAAAAAACCCTGTAGGAGCCTTTCCCAGCTCCAAGCAGCAGAAAAAAAAAACCCCTGTAGGAGCTCCAAGCCGGCACGCCCACGAGAGGCAGCAGAAAAAAAAAACCCTGTAGGAGCCTTTCACAGCTCCAAGCAGCAGAAAAAAAACCCTGTAGGAGCCTTTCGCAGATCCAAGCAGCAGAAAACAAAACCCTGAAGGAGCCTTTCCCAGCTCCAAGCAGCAGAAAAAAAAAACCCCTGTAGGAGCTCCAAGCCAGCACGCCCACGAGAGGCAGCAGAAAAAAATTAACCCTGTAGGAGCCTTTCGCAGCTCCAAGCAGCAGGAAAAAAAACCCTGTAGGAGCCTTTCGCAGCTCCCAGCAGAAAAAAAAAAAAACCCTGTAGGAGCTCCAAGCCCACGAGAGCTAGCAGAAAAAAATTAACCCTGTAGGAGCCTTTCGCAGCTCCAAGCAGAAGAAAAAAATTAACCCTGTAGGAGCCTTTCGCAGCTCCAAGCAGCAGGGGGAAAAAACCCTGTAGGAGCCATTCGCAGCTCCAAGCCGGCACGCCCACGAGAGCTAGCAGGAAAAAAAACAAACCCTGTAGGAGCCTTTCACAGCTCCAAGCAGCAGAAAAAAAAAACCTTTAGGAGCCTTTCCCAGCTCCAAGCAGCAGAAAAAAATTAACCCTGTAGGAGCCTTTCGCAGCTCCAAGCCGGCGCTCCCACGAGAGCTAGCAGAAAAAAAAAAAACCCTGTAGGAGCCTTTCGCAACTCCAAGCCGCAGAAAAAAAATTAACCCTGTAGGAGCCTTTCGCAGCTCCAAGCCGGCGCGCCCACGAGAGGCAGCAGAAAAAAAAAACCCCTGGAGGAGCCTGTCGCCGCTTCAAGCCGGCGCCCTGGGAGCCCCGGCAGCCGCGCACAGCGCTGCTGCTGGCGGCTCCCTGCCCTCATGGCCCCAGAACACAATGGAGCCGCCGGGAAAGCCGCAGAAGAACAAAAAAATGCAGAGGAGCCGCCGCAGCCCAGCGCACCACACCTGGTGCTCCTCGGCAAAAACTACGAGACGCCAAGGAGCCGCCGCCCGCCTCCTCTTTCAGGTAGCCTGTCCCTCGCTCTGTCCCTCGCCTGCCGCTCGCTCTGGTCCCCACCTGCTAGCGCCCATTGTCTTCTTCATACAATGGGCTTTTTTACTAGTTCCTTGAATAAAACTCTGTTGGTCAAAGGTGACATTGAATTCAAACTTTTTCCTGCTGCTTCAGAACAGCACAGCTCCCCACGTGAATCTTTCTGCCTTTTGTTTCACCATCTAGTCATTGCTGATTTATGGCAACTCCGTGGAATTTTCAAAACAAAAGATGTTCAGAGGAGGTTTGCCATTGCCAGCCTCTTTGTAATGACCCTGGTGTTTTGTGGTAGCTCCGTCAGGGCCCTGATCTTCTCTGGGAGCTCGTTCCATCAGGTGGGGGGCCAAGACAGAGAAGGCTCTGACCCTGGTTGAGACCAGGAGGGCTTCTTTAGGGTCAGGGATCATTAGCCGGTTGGTGGCGGCAGAGCGTAGGGCTCTTTTGGGGGCATAGCTGGGGGGGGGCAGTCCCTCAGCTTCACTGGGCCCTGACCGTGTATGGCCATAAAGATGTATGGCCAGGACCTTTAGCCTGATTCAACTGGCAACCATTGACGCTGGTGGAGAATGGGCCGGATGTGGGCCCTCCATGGTGTTACTTCCCCCAAGGTCCTCAGCTCCTTCACTCCATCCACTAGCTCTTGCCTGTTGGTCAGCATTATTTATTATTTATTTATTATATTTATATACTGCCCTCCCCGGAGGTTCAGGTCGGTTTAAATACCAGTTTAATACTTAATTAAGTCGAGTATGACCGAGTCTCTCATAGGTTCTTCCACCATTGTCAGCCAGACAGGTCAGAAAGTTGTTCGACTCGGGATGCTTAGCAGAGTTTTTTCCCAGCATACATCAGGGAAATCGAAGTCACCCATAATTACAAGGTCCTGTTGCCAGGATATTCCATCAAGCTGCTTCAGGAGGGCAGCATCCACATCTTCACCCTGGCTGTGGGGTCTGTAGCAGACACCAACCACTATACTCTGTTTTCCCCTCCCTTATCTACTTTCCAATGAAGTGTCACTCTTCTCTAGTATCGACAGGGAATCCCTTTCCTCACATACTGAGCCACTCCACCTCCTCTTCAATCTTTTCAGTTTCTTTTGAACAACTCATTTCCATCCACGATTGCATTCCGGTCGTGCGAATCATTCCACCAAGTTTCTGTAATGTTTATTGAATCATATCTCTCTGTCTGCATAAGAAGCTCAAGCTCTTCCTTTTTATTGCCCATGCTCTGGGCATTGCTGTATATAGACACCAGAAGCCTCTTGCCCTTGGTTCTATTTATGTATTCATTCATTCATTCATTCATTCATTCATTCATTCATATTTTTATACCACCCTCCCCGAAGACTCAGAGCGGTTTACATATAACTGAAACTATACATGAAACCATACATATAATAACATTAATATTGTTAATTGATAAACCGGGTGACAGTATAACATAACAGTATATCATAACATAAACAGTGGTAAATTTGACCCATTCTTCCCAGGCAGGCCATCGGTATTTGCTCTCCTATAATAGAATCCCTATATTGGACATCTCCTTCCCCTTGTGGCTTCAGTTTAAAGCTCTCCTAATGAATCTCACTTGAATTCGTTCCTTGTTGCTTTCTACAGGATGCCTATACCTTCTATGCTATGATAGTCCACTCTTCATCATAAACCGCAACTCACAATCTTTTCATCCCAAAGTACTTTCTACCTCTCTCATATTCTTACTTCTACATTTACGTAATGTATCAACACAGACTGAATCCCATACATGAAAGTAAAGGCAACAAATTGTAAGCCCCAATACTATGATCTATAGTGCTCAAGCCTGCCATATTTGCAGACATCAGTGACATGGCAACGATCTCTCTGCCAGTACCAGGTAAGTTCATCTGGGAAAGGAACAGGAGGAACCACACATGGCCAGGGTATAGCCCTGTTACTGACAGGGCCACGTTGAGGTGGTGATTCCAAACTATTGTGCTGCCTCAGTAACTTAAGAGAGTCATGGTTACTCCTGAGTGTCATTGTTACTCTTGCCATTTACCTATGCTTCATTCAATTTCTTCACTTAAATTCAGAGCACTGGGCAGAAATCACATTGTGTCAACACCCACCGTGAGCCTTTGAGAAGCTTTGTCTGATTCCTCTGGTCAGTGCTAGTTCTGTCAGCTGTTTGCCACTGGCTGAGATGGAATGCCAACCTGACCATCCTCACAACTCCTAAATTTTAAACCTTCAACAAAAAAAAAAGTTAAAGTGAAAATGACATGGGGTACACACGCTTTCCCCATTGTGGCCCCAATTGTGTGGCATGGCCTGACTGTAGTGTGGCATGGCCTGACAATTGTGTGGCATGGCCTGACATTTGGTTGCTGTCTCTCAGGTAAGTTTATAAAGTATGAAGATTTTTGCTGATTGTGTCATTGAACTACAGATTTCTGAATTGTTCTTTACATTTTGGTTGAGCTTCTACTTGGTTATATGATGCTTTATAATTTCCCTGTTTTTGTAACGGGACATTGAATTGTTGCCATCAATAATTTTATATCATTTCAATGAATATGTATTTATGGTTCCTAAGAATTTTATCCTACCCTGAACTTTAGGGAGAGGGGTGTAAATTTTTCTACAAATGTAAAAAAATAACTGTAGAAAGTGAGTCAAGTTTAGGAATGATGTAATTATAGTATTGTCAGTATGAAGGCACAAGCCCAGAATGATTGTTCCAGTTCCTAGAATTTCCCGATGACATCAGCGATTGAACTCTGTGGGAAGGTTAGTGGCTTTCTGACTGTTCTTTTATAGATTGTTTTCTATTTCTAACATAATTTTCCTGGAAGATAAATGCAGCATTTGAATATATCTTATCCAATTGGCATTTTTCCTTCTCAAAGGGAGATTGCTTGTTTATAGGGACACGCTGAGTGCCCATATGTGGTGATGTTCCTCACTGCACTACTACTGCTAAGCTGTTTCAACACAGAATGTACTTCCATAAATTCTTCAAGTAATGTTTGTTGCTGGGGTTGCTGACATTATCAGGTTTCCTAGTGGAAATTCTTGTCAGAAGAGCCAGCCTTCTTTTCTTCCTATGAGTGCTCAATGAGTCATTATTTGCATTAGTCTTGCAGCAACATTCGGTTGGCTTCTGGGAAGGAAACCCATGCCAGGATCCAAGCAAGAGAAAACTCATCTATTTTTAATGCTGAACTCAATCCATCTGGTACTAAATTTCCAGGTTCCAAGTTGTGCAGTTTTTCAACATACCTTCTTGTATTTCAATGTAACACAAAAATACATTCCACATTATACATGGTGTGTCTGTATGTAACACCATTATGAAAAGGTGTATGATATACCATTACTCAAAGGGGTTATTATGTTAATCATTATAATCTTACCAGACAACTGATATTTACCTAATAATACTGATCTCTAGTCACATCTTCATTGGCAAACTGTTCTGGGGAGGAGGTTATTGAACAGTATGAGGTTGTAGCCCAGAGGTTTTTGAGAGATCAGGAAAACAGCAGAGTGGACTTTGGTGCTTTTCTGGTAATTGGGCTGGAAAGATAACCATCCAGGAATTGGATTATTTTTCAGTCAATTGGCACTTCTATCCTCGAATCTGTTCGTACATTACACAGAATAGTCTACTTTTACATAGATCTGCGAGTGTTCAAGATAGGATATAAAATCTTTTGGGAGGGATTTTGTAGTGTTGGTAAATATAATATTGTTATTGGTGATTCTTTGTGGGGAGGATGACTAAGTGCAGGGTGAGAAGGCCTGTGCATATTATGGTTGTCTACACTGTTCTTAAGTGGAGAATGTGGTTTCCAAATGCAATGTTGCCTTGGCCTCAGGCAGTAATGTAACTATGGGTCTCCACCTTAGGTCAGCTTGTCAGTCTGACAGTTTTTCTAGTAAATGTGCTGTAGGGGACAGGGGAAAATGTGTTCTTCCTCTTTGCTCTCCCTTTGGCTGCAGTGGCCCCTTGCCCTTTGCTCTGCCTGCATCTGCAGGATTTGAAAATGTCCACATCAGGTGGCAAAATATTTCTGTCATTGTATCGGATACAGATTCAAGTGGGTACCCATGTTGGTCTGAAGCAGCAGAACAAATTTAGAGTCTAGGGGCACCTTTAAGACCAACAAAGTTTTATTCAAGCAAATGAAAGCACATCCTTAACACTATTTCGCTCCCTTATATATTTGGGAAACAGCCTCCTGGGAGGAGACTGTCCGGGGCACTGTCCGTCCAGGTCCACGCTGATTGGCCCTCCCCCTCCAGCTCCCACCCTCCCTCCTTGCCTGCTAGAAGCCTTGTGGCTGCGGCCTCCATTGTCACCCATGAGGAGAGAAGCAGCAACAGGGCTTCGCGGCCTGCAGGTACACTCCTGCTGGGAGGGAGCTGGGGGGGGGGAGTTTGCAGCCTACCTGTGGGCTGCGAAGTCCTGTCGCTGCTGGCAGGAGGGGGCTTTCCACTCCCTTTAGCCCACTTTGTGGGTCAAAGGGAGCCATGGCCACCCTCTCACGCCCTCCTGCCTGCCGTCCCTTTCAAAGCCCATTTTTAAAATGGGCTTTGATACTAGTACCTTGAATAAAACTTTGTTGGTCTTAAAGATGCCACTGCACTCTAAATTTGTATTGGATACAAATTATATGTTGTGAGCCAGCCCAAGCTTGCTTATGGGGAGGTGTCCTAGAGATTTAAATATAAACAAACAAACAAATAAACAAATACATAAGAGTGGCAACACAACAACTCAAACTTTTCCTAAATGACTCATCTACCCTTGACTGCTTTCAATCTGGCTTCAGACCTGATTATCAGACAAAACGGTATTTGTTACTCTTGTAAGTGATTTCCAGTTATGTTAGGAGTAGACAGGAGTAGTGCCTCTCTACTGATTCCAGACTTGTAGGTTTTTAACACCATGCAACTCTATTAAGATATTGAGTTAGAGGAATCATTATTTAACGGCTTGGCACCACAGCAGTGCCATAAACAAAAGTCCAGTATTTAAAGTCTAGGATCTGGGCTCTCAATGGTAGCAAATCTGCCTGCAACTTCTAGATATTATCTCTGCAATTGCAACATGTCATAATTTGTTAAAGTGCAACTTTGAAATTATATCTTTTCTTTATCACTGTTCAAGTTTGTTTTAATTTAGTTTTATGCAATTTAGATGCTGGAGTAGTTGATCAAATTTAAGTAACTTTATATTAAAAAATGCAGAACTGTGATTTCCCCCCCATCCTCTATCCAATTTTCAAAGCAATCCCTAACTCACAGGACATTGCAAAAAGTTCAGGATAATTGCTCCATCCAGTGTTGAAAGGTAAGACCTGCATGGCAATAGAATGAATAACATCTCTGGGGCTGCAGGAATACAATAATATTTGAGTGAATTGAAGGTGTTATGCTAAAGGTTTTGATGCCCTTAGTATATTCACTTGACTCGTCCTACTGTAACCTCTAGCCATACCAGTTCTGCAAGTTACTGAAGCACGACGAAAACCTATATATCAAAGTAAACTGCTATATGGAAATATATAGACCATGGACAAAAATGCTGAGGCTTTCAGCTCTCAAAAGGAGAGTGGATTTTGAAGTTTCCCTACTCTCACTGCAAACCTCTGTTTGTCCCTGTGTTATATACATGGGGTGCTCTTCATTCAGTAGCTGCATTGGAAGGCATCTTGGGCAGTGAGGCAAGAAGGTTGTGCTCTGCTAACAGAAATCCCCCTGTCAGCAGAAATGTTCAGTGGGATCTTCAGCTGTGTCCCAAGGCCATATTACCCATGGCACTGGATTAATGTGAATAGACAAGTTCGGCAGGCCTGATGGAGAGTGGGAGCTTGACATACGTGTTGCTTGGACGACATGGGCAGGCCTGCTGGTGGGTTCTCCTCCCCAAGGGGCTGTGGCCTGCTGGCTGCAGGATGGGGGGAGTGGTTTTGAGGATCCACCTCCTCACATTTGGTTTGCTTATGCTCATTTATATAACAATAAAAGCTGTGGCCTCATCATGCCAAACAAAATTCAATATGTGTCTGTGTATCTCTTGTACACCAGTATTGCCCTATCTCTACCCAGGAATTCATTGATCAAAAATGTACTACAAAACTCCTTAGAGCCAAGACAGGAAAAAGACTAAGAGTTTGGGAAATTGCATTTTTGATCAGGGGAACAAGACAAAAAGACAGCTGAGATATCAGATCACCCCTCTACTCTTCCTTTTAGAGCAAAATTATGTACCTGGCCTTCCAATCACAAGTTAAAATACTGAATGTTGTTTGACCCTCTTAGCTCATGTTGTATTTTCCACCCATTCTCTTGAACAATTCCCTTAGAATCATAGAATCATGGAGTTGGAAGGTACCTCCAGGGTCATCTAGTGCAACCCACTGCGCAATGCAGGAACTCACAACTACCTGCCCATCCACTCACAATCTGTTCATAAAATTTCCTTGTGTTGACAGACACAAAAAATGGCATGAATGTAAAATATATGTGGCTTCCTTCCTTGGGAACTTTGTATTCTATCTGGAATAGGGTTGTAGAAATATGCAGTATACAACTGACTTGAAAGACAATCTCATATGTTAGGCATATAAGATTTATTAGTTGATGTTTCAAATAAAGAGGGCATTAGTAAAAATAGCGTCACACCCACGGAATGGGAAAGTGTGACATTATATCGAACTCACCCCTTTCCGGGCCCTCCTCACCTTTTTGCTGTCTTGCCTTCGTCTGCCATGGAAGTCAGTGGCACCATTGACTATAATAGGGTCCATTCCGCATGACTTCAATGTTGCAAAAGGCTTCCAAATTGTAAACGCTACTAATTTGCAGTTATGCATGATGTCGCACACAATCTACCACACTCCTGAAACCAATCCGCAAAAAGTGATTTGTTGTAGCGCTTAAAGGGAAATCCAGAAAAGTGGATTCACCCTCCGAAAAGCGCTACACTCTGCAAACAATCTGCAACAGTAGCGAAAAAGACTTGTGCGTTCCCATTGTTGCGGTTCCAGCCAAGTCCCTCCCCCTAGCTCTCTCCTCCGAACCTCCGGTGAAGCGATCAATATTTTTTTTTTCTTGGAGCGAGCAGAAAGCAACGAACTGGCGAGCCTTCATTCACCCAGCGAGGCTTCTCCGGCTACAGTCCCTCCACAGAGCATGCTTTAAAGCTTCCCTCAAGTCACCAAGCACAACACAGCCCCGTTTGCAAGTTCCCTTTATTTTCAGCTGAAAATTGCGCCCATGCACGGGGGGGGGGGGGAATTTTTTCACTCGGGGGAGCATGGTAACAATGAATTGGCAGCTCACACGCCAGTTGCCAGCTAGATGGGTCTCTACGTTAGGAGGAATCAAGGAATCAAGGCATATTCGTTGCAACATATGTTTTTCTTTTTTTAAAAAAACTGTGCTTAAAGGCAAAGGGGCTTTTCAGGAGCATGGTAACGGCCGACCATTGGCTGTTCATTTGATTGATGGCCAGGGGCGGGATAAAGCACAGAAAAAATCGCTTCCTTTCTAGCAATTTATGTCGAGACCAGAAACCTGTGGGAAACGATTGAAACGCTACTGGATTCCACTACAAAGGCAGGTATGCATAACACAGAATAGCACTTTTAAAAATAGCATTTCCGCTTTCAGGAACCAATTGGCAACATTGGTCCTTGTGCGGAATGGGCCTAGTAATGTCAGCATTCCCACCTTTCCTGAGGCCTGTTTTTTTTTTTTTTTAGGTACAGCCCCCAAATTTTCAGGGTAGCTCCAAGAGGCTCTTCCCTCACAGCCCTCCAAATTTCAAAATGTCACCTCCATTAGATATAATGGAGGGATGGGGCACTCTCTTCAGGAGCCCCTAGACACGGACCCCTTGGACCAATCATTTTGGAATTTTGAGAGGAGCCAAGGAAGAGCCTCCTGGAGCTAACCTGAAAGTTTGGAGGCTGTATCTCAAACTCCCATCCCCTAGGCCCCAGGAAAGGCAGAAATGCTGACATTGCCATTATAATCTATGGCACCATTGATTTCCACGGGGTCCGAAGCAGCTGAGTCCTTTGATAAATGAGTAAATTAATATATTTCCTGGGGGGGGGGTTGGGGGGAGAAACTTTTGAGAGGCACGTTTTGTTGAATGAAATATTCTTTTATTTCTGGCATCGCCTACTCATGTGTCTGCCTACTCGTTGCTCCAAGAAGTTTGCCATTTTTTTAAAAAGTAAGATACACACCCCGGGAACAAGGGAGAGGGAGGCAGGAGTGAGGAAGGGACACTACAGATGACTTTAGTGCGTTTGAGGCGCCATACCTTCCTCCTACTGGTTGCTCCCTATTCGCTAGCACTTTTTACGGTAGTATCCACTTTTTGGGATTCCCAGAGAAGCGCTTTAAAATGGTGGATGTAGTGAGCTGTCAGCAGGCCAGACACTGGATGTGGGCAATGTCATGTGAAGGGGCTGGAATATTCAGCTTTCATTTGACTGGAATGACGCTACATTTAAAGGATGCTGAAATCCCCAGAATATTCTTCTTTAGACATTATTTGCAGGCATATTTCATTAACTGCAAAATAAAGGCTTGCACACAAACAATGTAATTAATATTGGTGTTTCTAGAAGGCTTACGTGTTCTTTCTTTATTAAAACATTTGCAGTTAAAGAAAGCTTACAGTAACAGTTAAAAGCATTTTGATTCAAAACCTAGATAAAATACAACCCCCAAATCTATCCCCACTTTCCCATTAAAAGGTGGCTTCTGTTCAAAGTCCTTCAAAAGCCCTACAGATAAACAGACCTTGAAGTGTCTTCTGAAGACTAGTGAGTCTGACCTCTGTTGTGGGGAAGATAATAGAGCAGATATTAAAGGGAGCGATCTGCAAACACCGCACTCAAAGAGTTATTGTCAATGGTGTTTCATCAGACTGGAGGGAGATGAGTAGCGGGGTACCTCAGGGCTCGGTGCTCGGTCCGGTACTTTTTAACATATTTATTAATGATCTAGATGAGGGGGTAGAGGGGCTACTCATCAAGTTTGCAGATGACACCAAATTGGGAGGACTGGCAAATACTCCAGAAGATAGAGACAGAGTTCAACGAGATCTGAACACAATGGAAAAATGGGCAAATGAGAACAAATTCTGCATCTGGGTCAGAAAAATGAAAAGCATACGTACTGGATGGGGGATACACTTCTAGGTTACACTGTGTGTGAACGAGACGTGGTACTTGTGGATTGTAAACTAAACATGAGCAAGCAGTGTGATGCAGTGGTAAAAAAGGCAAATGGGCTGTATCAACAAGGGGCATCACATCAAAATCACAAGATGTCATAGTCCCATTGTATACAGCACTGGTCAGACCACACCTGGAGTACTGTGTACAGTTCTGGAGGCCTCACTTCAAGAAGGACGTAGATAAAATTGAAAGGGTACAGAGGAGAGAGACGAGGATGATCTGGGGCCAAGGGACCAGACCCTATGAAGATAGGTTGAGGGACTTGGGAATGTTCAGCCCGGAGAAAAGGAGGTTGAGAGGGGACATGATAGCCCTCTTTAAGTATTTGAAAGGTTGTCATTTGGAGGAGGGCAGGATGCTGTTCCCATTGGCTGCAGAGGAAAGGACATGCAGTAATGGGTTTAAACTACAAGTACAATGATATAGGCTAGATATCAGGAAAAAATTTTTCATAGTCAGAGTAGTTCAGCAGTGGAATAGGCTGCCTAAGGAGGTGGTGAGCTCCCCCTCACTGGCAGTCTTCAAGCAAAGGTTGGATACACACTTCTCTTGGATGCTTTAGGATGCTTTGGGCTGATCCTGCGTTGAACAGGGGGTTGGACTAGATGGCCTGTATGGCCCCTTCCAACTCTATGATTCTATGATTCTAAGACCTCCAAGAAGAGTCCTTCTCACCTCTCAAGGACCCTATTCTACAGTAGATCGGACCACAATGGAAAATGTGTGGGCTCTGGTTTGTGCCAGACGGGCCACCTAGGGTTGTGTTAGCCAAGAATGGCTGCCTGATGACTAGTTGGCACACAGGGACATATGAAAGGTGATGGGCCTTCAGATGTGTGGATCCCAGTTCATGAAGGGCATTAAAAGTCATAACTAGCACCTTGAACTCAACTTGCAAATGTACTAGGAGCTAATGTTCTCAGCAGCTAGCTCCCTGACAGTAGCTGGCCTGTTACATTTTGGACCAGTTGTAGTTTCTGGGTTGTCTTCAAGAGCAGCCGCACATTGATAGTAATCTAGCTGAGAGGTTACAGAAACATGAATTTGTTGGCTCAGACAGCGTTCAATTGAAGGAAATGGGGCTACAAAAGTGTTTCAACAAGTAGGCTTTATTAAATCTTTGAATCAGGCCTATCACACTACAGTCCTGTCTTGTGCAGTCACTCTTGTCTAAGCTACTAAAATCATCAGTTTCACAGGGCTTAATCTGGAGTGAGTCTGCAGAGGACTGCACTATTCATCTCTTTTTTCTGTTCTTTCCACAGTACTGCTATCACAGACATTACTGCTCTTGAAAACAACTGTTAAGTCTTGCTAAGGCCTAGTGCAGAACACATTCAAATACTTAGAAACCTCAATGACTTCTGTACAAGTTTCAAGTCAGAGGCAAGAATAGTGGGCCGACCAAGAAATAGTCCAACCAAGAAATAAATGATTTAAAAGCTTAGCTCTTTGTTGCTGCTGCAATTGTTTTATCCCTTGCTTTTCCTCCCGTAGATGTCATCTGTGCCAGTCAGTGGATAAACAACTTGGGTTTTCAGATCTCTCTCTCTCTTTTTGTCACCAAGGACACAGTGAGGCTGCTCTTAGCTTTGTTTAGGATCACGATTGCAGAGTATCAATTTGGTGACATTCTTTTTAAGTATTACATATCTAAGCAGTGAAGAAGGGGGTCATCTGTTTTGATCAGATAGAGTTTCTGATGGCAAAGCAGATTTGCATGGCTGTGCAAAAGAGCAGCAACATGAAAGATTGCTTACCAGGAACATTAATTATCTTGAGTATGGCAGCTAGGATGATGGGCACTTTAGTGGCTGTTCTGTGGAATGATGCTGGGATTTTGTGAAATAAATTTTTAAAATCTCTATATGGTTATGGATTGAGCTTTATTGTAGAATAAGGGAGAGCCCTTTGAAGCAACTTTACCGCTAAGCTAAAGATAACTTTTCTCTATAATTTTAGTAAAGACTTATTGTTTTGTTGGTCCCAGAGTTTACTGTACAAAATAGCCAAGACATAATTTAAATCAAAACTGTTAGTGAAAGGCTAAACTGAATGTGTTCACTAGTCTGAAATCAGATGGGACTGTTGTTTTTTCCATCTATACAATGCTTTAATTCTCAAATCTTGTTGAGGCTGATAGAGAATTTTGGAGAGGGAACAACCTGTAGATAATATATAGAGTCAGTATGTGCAGACTACCTGTAGAGGAAATCTTTAAACATAATTGTGGCTTTCTTGCCTCCACCATAAAATATAGGGCGTGTCTATATGTTGTTTTTCACTTATACCTTGAGAGTAGCTAGGATAATCAGCAGCTTTGCATTCCTCCCCCCCTCATACACCCACTCACCCCTCCCACACTGGCAAAGATATATTTGGGGGAATTGATTTAATGTCCCCTGTTAGATCTGGACAGCAAAATCACTGCTTGAAGCAGAAAGTGCAGGTGTTGGCTTAAGAGTGAAATTTTTCACAGTATGCTCCCAAGTTTGCCTTTTCAATGGGATTTTCCCTTTCACAGTGAAATCGGTTTGATCAGACCCAGCCAGATTGTGAAGAAATGTCTCAACCTTCAGCATCAAGGAACAGGCTGGAGCCTTGCAGATCCTGTAGATCAGGATCCCATTTTACTCTCTGACTCAGCAGGCTGGACACTTACAAACCATTCCTACCATTGTGTGAACTCCTTATGCCCCCTGCAGAGAACTTTGCTTTGCGGGTATGAATCTGCTGAAGGTCCCAGGGCCTCAGGGGGCCTGCCTGGCATCTACCGGGGCCAGGGCCTTTTTGGGCCTGTCTCCTGCCTGGTGGAATGAACTCCCGGACAAGCTGAGGGCCCCGTCAGGACTCTTTGAGTTTTGCAAGGCCTGAAAAACAGAGCTCTTCCACTAGGCGTTTGGTTGAGCCCGGAGCTTTCAATCAGGTCCCCCCTCCTAAGGCCCTATTGAACTGCAGTGCTAGACTGTTGTGGGACCTAATCTCATCCTCTAGCCAAGTTTATTCTACCTTATATTATGCTTTCAGTTACATTTCATCTACACTGACCGATGCCTGGAATAGGGGGGATGGTCATATTAGGTCGCCGCCATTTGCCACATTTGCTATATTTGCTACGTCTTGTAAACTGCTTTAATTGTTTTATGGGGATTTTAAATTGTGTGGATGTTCCTATTTTTAACTGCCGCAAGCCAGTTATGGGAGTGGCAGTATAAAAATCAAATAATGTTTAAACCGCTCCTGCGGAGCGGTATAAATAAAAGGCTAAGGGGTAAAGGGGAGGAGAAATGGGCAGGCCAAGTCCATTATAAAAACTTGTGGGGTGCAATCAGGAGCTGCGAAGTGAAGCGGTTCCTGATTGGCCCCTCCGAGTGGCACTCCAGGGCTAAGTGGCCGGCTCCCCACTGGCTACTTGGCCCGTCCTTGGCTGAGTGCTCTGGCGAGTTGGCCGTCCACCGAGTTGGCCGTTCTTGCCTCTGCACTCCCTCAAAGGTAAGTCCTTGCCGACGGGAAAGGAGCAGGGCTGCCACGTCTTCGATGCAGCGGTCCTGCTCCTTTCCCACTGGCCACCTAGGGACCTTGGCCAGAGAGGGGGGTGCCGCCCGGGGAAGGGGTGGCGCCACAGGGCCGCGCCCAGGGAAATAACCAGGGCCACTGCGTCAAAGTTGCAGCATCCCTGCTTCTTTCCCTCCACCGAACAAGGGACCTTGCCTGGGGAGGGGCCTGGCTTAAAGCCAGCAGGCCTGCCACGTACACGTGGCGGCCCTGCTCTTTCGCCGCTGCTGACATGGCCACCTTGGCCATGGAGGCATCTGCGGCCTGTGCGCCCAGCGGCTGATGTGTCCTTTTTCCCGCTGCCAAGCGAGGGACCTTGCCCGGCGATGGGGCTGGCCCTAAACGAGCAGGCCTGCTGCGTCCACGCGGCTGCTCTGCTATTTTGCTGCCACCAACACGCCCCCCTTGGCCGCGGAGGTGGTGGCAGCCTGTGCGCCCTTCTCTTGGTGCCACCACCCGTGACTGCGGGGGGCCACCCAGCCTTCTCACCGGCCCTGGAAAAGCCCATTTTCATAAATGGGCGTTTCTACTAGTAATAATAATAATAACCGAGGAATTGGGATAAAAAAGGTTGGACAGAAAATGGCGGTACTGTTGCAGATCTAGCAATTTACTTCTAGCTGCTGTAATAAACCTGTGAGATTTCCCCAACTGCTTTGCTCTTATGAAATACACCTTATAGTATTTATAATATCCCAAGTGTCGCTTTCTCAACAGCAGAAACAAGGGAAATGTTCATGTATTATTTCCTTTTTAGGACATTCTGTTCTTCCAAGTTACTGGAAGTTTTCCTTTCATTCAGAGCAGCCAAGTACCAAAGTTCCCTTTAAGTCTCTGTGACAGGTGCCCAAAAGCTGAGCTGCAAATCTGTGACCAGCTAGTGGCTGAAGTCGAAGTGCAAGGCTTAGACAATAAGGTCACAGTCATCACTCCCTGTTGTGGCGTAATTAAATGTAACTTTACAGAAAACTTCATTTAATACTTTAGGACTTGACCAAAAGGATGTGATGCTAACTTTATTCCAGTAGCACCTTAGACACCAACCAGATTTTCAGGGTATAAGATTTCGAGAGACAAAGCTCCCTTTGTCAGAGCTTTGACTCCCCAAAGCCTATACTCCCCAAATCTTGCTGGTCTCTAAAAGTTCTACTGGACTTGAATCTAGCTGTTCTACTGCAGGCCAACATGGCTGCCCTCTAAAATTAACTTCAAAGCACGTAACTTCCTTGACAAAATCAGTTTGCTTTCTATTAAACAAAACAATCTTGCTCAAGGCACACCTTCAATGAAGGCATGAGATAATAGGTTTGGTCTAACTAGTTTCATTAATGAAACTAATCTGCACCCTGTTTAAAAGGTGAGATGTGCTAAGCAGCTCCCTTTTTGGGCAGGCCCAACCTGACACCAAACACAACCAGCATCTCCTGCTGGCTTGATCTAGCATTGCCTGAACGCTATGTACGGGGAGTTACCCAGCCCCAGCCCCTCACCTGATGCACCATGGAGCCACTGCCAGGTTCAGAAAGATGTTGCTCATTATCAAAGATGTTACTTGTTCCTAGCTGCACTACACCACATAGCCAGTGATGTGCTGTTCTGGACACACCCTCTACCATTTGGGATGTCTTGGGGTGCTTGCCAGTCATGATCAGCCTGCTTAGCCCCTGATACACAAGGTGGTTAGCCTAGCTTGAAGCCGCTTGCCCTACCTACTTATAACATAATGTAGGGCCAGGTGCAGATCAGCTAAATAGGTATTGCATCCCTTAGGAGAGAGGTGCACACTGCCTTCCCCTCAGGAGTGACGACCCCTCAGTCAAAGATGAATAAACAGAAAGAAATTTCCAAGCTGGCGATGGCAAAAAGCTTTATTCAGAATGAGTTCCTAGGTATAAAACCTTGTTTTCGTATTTTACTTCCTCAGTAAACTTATTTCTTA
Source organism: Paroedura picta (assembly GCF_049243985.1). Classification (NCBI taxonomy): domain Eukaryota; kingdom Metazoa; phylum Chordata; class Lepidosauria; order Squamata; family Gekkonidae; genus Paroedura; species Paroedura picta. Next base: position 91,717,771 of record NC_135370.1, on the reverse strand, counting down.
ACTGTTTTTTTTCCAGGGATACAAACAAAGTTCAACCCACTACCTAATTCTTATATTTTATATACCTTATACTTTATATTTTAAGCCATATAATTTGGGTCTATTAGCATCAAAGGTCCATAAAGGTAGTTTATCTCCACTTGAAGGTGCTTCATGTAGCCAACCCTCCAACATCTGCAAATGCTGGCAGGGGTTCGTGGGAATTGTAGTCCATGGACATCTGGAGGACCACAGGTTGACTACCCCTGCTCTAGGGTCACCACTGCTGTGATCACCCCTAAAACTAGGGCACACAGAGCCTGGAGGCCTTCCACCACACTAGGTATAGGCATGTCTAAATCTGCATAGTTTTGTTGTTGTTGTTGTTGCAACTTCTCACACTATTACATTCCTGGCAAAGCCGTGGAGGTTGAATCAGATGTTTGCTGCTCTCAGCTGCATATGGCACAGGTCCTCCCTTAGAATTAAGATCTCAGCAGCATTGGGCTCTTCCTTCTCATCTGACAATAACTGCACTGGAGGACTCTCAGGCAGCGGGCATCTAGCTAAACCCTCTCCCTTTTTTGCCTGGCTTTCTGTTAAAATACATATGTGCACAAGTGTTAACATTTACCCAAATTTACTAAAATTACCCAAAGTTTATCCACTTGGATCAGGCAAAACTCCTGGAATCTATTGACTTCAATGTCTGCTTTACACTGTACTGCAACTCTTGTTGAATACAACTGAAGTCTATCTTCCTTTACCTTCTGTCTTTGGGTCTATTTGCCCCACCCTCAATACAGGAGGAACCAGGTGTGACCATAACTTGGCTTGTCTGTGAAGAAGTGAATGGCCCTATACTTCTCACTATCAGCACTAAAGCAGACCTGCTGCTGCTTTTCCAGGCTAACTACACTAGTGAATTGTCCTCTCCTGATACTACGGAGCCATTAAAAATGGATGCCAAAGAATATCTAGACATATGAACTTCATTTTACTTTGTGGAGTAACAGGTGTATGAACTGGTATTTTCTTTTCTTAACTAATTTAGGAGTTTGAATCTTATAAAATGAATACACCATAATAAAGCCAACATCTACAAAACGTATCCATGTCAGTATAATCTGTCAATTAACAGCAAATAAAAACCAAAATAAAATAGCTTTTCTTCACATGAAACAATAAACCTATTAGCTCTGATAATCAATTAAAAATATTAGACTATCAGGCAATCACAGATGTAGAAGCTTATCTTCTTTTAAGCATTATAAATCACATCCTTCCGTAAATCTCTCAATTTCTTATATTCTAATCCCTGCTTGGGTATCATTTTCATTGCTAAAACATACTATTTGCCAATCAGGTTATTAAGGTTTGTGTTGCCTGTGCCAAAACAAATGCTTTTGTTCAAAGATAAAAGGAAGCCTAATATTAAAATAATAATTTCACATCTCTGCTTGCAAAGCCTAATTATGGGAGAAATTGGCATGCAGAATCTCTGAGGTGACATGGAATTCATATGTCAATACACTGTCTTTGAAGTTGACCCATGCTGCTCTTGACTATGTTGGGCCATTCATATCCTTTGGATTGCAGTATCAGGAAGAAAAGCTTTGAAGAAAGTTCTGCTCTTTAGAACTATCTTGCTTTCTGTTATTATTTTGCATATAAAGGATCTCAGTAGTCATACTGTTGTTTAAAAAATAGAGAACATCAACAGAGATTTCATTCTAATGTGATAGGAGCACAACTGTATAGCATAGCAGAGTTCAAGCTCCTTTTTCAGCATCTTATGTTTTGTCATTCCTTATGTGGAAATCACATTGGCCATGCATGGCCCGTGGTAGGTCTTTTGGGTGGTAGCTACAAAATGTGCATGGACCACCATAGTATTATTATTATCTACAGTTAACTGAAATATCACAAAAAAGTGTGTGAGAGACCTTTTGCATTCCCCAGAAATCTTCATCAGGCTGAATATTAACTACAAAAAACAGGAAGGGGGGATATTTAGGGCCTGAAAGAACAACCCAAAGTCTGTCTGCAATTTGTAACTTTCTTAACATGGAGATCAGAAGGTTTTGTAGCCTTGCACTATACTCTGAAGAATTCTTCCCCAGAAGTAAGCTCCACTGATCTGAGTAGCATTCAAGTAGACCTGCTGTAGAGTAGTTCTCTTTACTGGATTAAATGGTGACTGCAAATCAGATTTCATATCAGAAATGTGTGGGTTGAAGAAGGAAACAAATACAAGAACCAAGCCTTTCTTTGACAATATTAGTGTAAGACCTCATCAGAATAATCCCCAATCTCATCAATGTTCTTGCAGGACATAAAATGGCAAAACAAAACAAAAAACTTGGTAGTTTCTATAGAAGCAAAGCTGAAGTATGTTTTTTGAGTAGCAAGTAAAACATCAGACAACTGTCCTGAGGAAACCATCTTCCTCCAATAGCAAAAGCCCTTTCTTGGATCTCTTTCATATTTATCTTTAAATAGGACAGGGTCCTATTAAATAAAAGAGTAAGGCCACCTGGGGAGGAGTTAGGGCGGGCCCTGTCCAGGATAAAAACTCAGAGGGCCCAATCAGGAGCCGCGAAGCGGCTCCTGATTGTGCCCTCCGAGTGTCCATCCAGGGCCAAGCAGCCAATGGGGAGGCACACAAAGTGCCTTCCTATTGGCCCCTCACCAGGACAGACCAAAATTCCATTCACCCAGCCCAGTCTGGCTGCCAGTCTGCTCCTGACCACTGCAGGGAGAGGAGGTCAGCAGGGCTGCCAAGGGGGATGAGAACAGAGGCTTGGACAGGCTGCACCAGCCCTTTTCACCCCAAGGCTGTCCTAACTGCCATGTCCAACTGTAAATTGCCTCAGAACCCTGACAGAGCTGGCAGGAGGCTGCAGAGAGCTCCCCCTCCCTCCTTTCAGGCCTGTTGTGACAGCCCCTGACTGAGGGAAGGAGGCCTTTCCAAGAGCAACGCAGGGGAGACTGAGGGCCTTCCTTTTGAGGGGGGGGGAATTTCCCCTTCTGCCAAACAGTTGCCTGACAGGGAGGCTACAGAAAAGCCCCTTCTCACTTAAAATACTGCTCTGGCCAGGGGTTAGACACAGCCAAGCCATGTGTCTTTCTTCTTTGCAACTCTCTGCATATTTGAGGTCACTGCACAGCATTATTCTGCAGAGGAAGCTGGCTCTTTTGTCTCCTGTTTCATCTGCACAACAACCCTGTGCAGTAGGCCTCAAGTCTTTCAATTCAACAACAACCTGTGTGGGAAGCCTTAAATGTTTCTTCTCTGCCACAACCCTGTCCAAAGTAGCCCTTTCTGCCTGGGGAGCTGATCTTTATACTCTGCAGGTGAGCTGTAATTCCAGGAGCTCTCCAGGCCACACCTGTAGGTTGGCTACCCCTGGGTTGGAAATATTCCTGGAGGTTTGGAGGTGGGACTTCAAAATCATACAATGCCTCAAAGTCCAGCCTTCAAATGAGCCATTTTTTGCCTGCAGTTGGGAGGGAGCGGTGCAGGTGTGTCCCTCCTGGCCTATGGGTTATGGCCAGCCCTTATCAGCAACTGTTTGTATTCTGGAGCGCAGACAGGCAGACCAGCATCAGTCCTGTGAGTCTGGAAAGTGCAGGAAGATCTAAATAAATATTTACAGCCTGAAACTAAATAGAGAACAAGTAAATGTCTGGAGACACATCGTAACTGAAATAGTAACTGGCAAATAATCTTGGCCTGGCAAATAAAAAAACAGTATTAAAAACCTTACTTAGGTCAAGACTGCTGTGCACAGACAGTCTTCCTCTTAGGGTTGCCAGCTTCCCTGTGAGGCTCGCTACCGTACCTCCCTCATGGGGAGTCTGCTATGGGGAGAGAAGGGGAAGACGATTGGAAAATGCTTTGAGACACCGGAGGCCTGCTGGGTCACTGCGGCCCATTCCCAGTTCTCTCAGATCTCTCACAACCCTACATACCTCACAGGTTGACTATTGTGGAGAGACAAATGGAAAAGGTGTTTGTAAACCGCTTTGAGACTTCTTTGGGTAGTAAGCAATAGGGTACAAAAATCCATTCTTCTAAGGAGCAATCATGAAAGAAGCATGTGGGCACATAACATTTTACCAACAGTGAAAATATGGGAGACAGAAGGAACAGGGTGGACACCTGTGTACTGTGACTACCCTATGTGTATTAGGGCAGAGGGGCATTTCGGTGAATGTGGCCTAATTCACACAAGAAGGGAAATGACGCAGAACTGGGGGGAATTGGTTGCCATGTAATCTTCCTCTAAGAAGAGTCTCCAGTCTGATTTTCCCTTCACATATCTGAGGACATGGCTCTGGAAAGCTCATCTGTAACCACTATGCCACAATTCCCAAAGGTCAGTCCTCTCCCACAATCAACGAACATTCCACACCACAGGTTCTTGACATCCATATCTCCACACCCATGGCCTCATTTGCCACCATGCCACCACAACCTCCCACACAACACACATGACAACCCCATGCCCTTACAGACTGGACAACTCCTCCCCTTCCTCTTCCCACTGCCAAGCTCTAGCACCCGTTGTATTCTTGGAGACAACGGGCTTTGCCCCTAGTTTTACTATAAAAAGGTAAAGGTATCCCCTGTGCAAGCACCAAGTCATGTCTGACCCTTGGGGTGATGCCCTCTAGCGTTTTCATGGCAGACTCAATAAGGATGTTTTGCCATTCCCTTCCCCACTCATTACCATTTTACCCCCCAGCAAGCTGGGTACTCATTTTACCGATCTTGGAAGGATGGAATGCTTTGTCAACCTTGAGCTGGATCCTAGGATCGAACTCCCAGCCTCATGGTCAGAGCTTCAGACAGCATGTTGGCTGCCTTACCACCTTGTGCCACAAGAGGCTGTTCATCTTACTATATTACCACATTTATCTATTTTATCTTTGCTGTTTTTCAGTACTGGAAATGTGACCTGGAGATGAAACCTATGCAAAGTCAGGCCTGTCTAAGTGCCACTGAATAAAAATGCATGGCCATTTTAAAGTCTCCCAGAAATGATAATTTCAAAGTGTCTATGTCTCATAATATAGCCCTATCTCTTGGTCCATGCTTTAAAAACAAAGACCACATGATTATGTGAAAACATATTTATAAAATGAATATGGGCCTCAAAGGCAGCCCTACCTAACTCCATCTTTAAGTCAAGTCTGTGCCTTTCTGCTTATTGACATCTTGACCCCCTTGTCTTGCGCCTATATGACGGTGACAACATTTTTCACACTGCTATCAACTAACAGTTAACATGTATTTTCTTAGCAGCACAGGGGAGAAAATCCTTAATTATTAGTTTAAAGCAGTTTTCTTTAGTCCAGAATTCACTGTACTAAGTAAGGAGAATGAGTCTGTCTGGGATGTTCTCATCTGACATAACTTCTGAGTGTGGCAAATTAGTCTTGTGACAAACTGCAAATCTGATCTTGAAGATTCCGTCAGATGCATTCATAGTATGTGTGTCATAGACATAAATATCTCTTGACATTTTTAATGCAATATGAAAACATATGGAGATTCTCTTGCATAATGCCATGGATGGATGTGCTTATTCCATTATGCCTTGAGACAGCTGGAACAGACTTAGAAAGGGGGGCTTCTGTATCTGTAAACATCATTAGAATGCTTCCATCTCCTTTCATTATTGCTAGTGTTTTCCATTCCTGTAGTTTCTGTAGGGTAGCCATATTGGTTAGCAGTGGTAGATTAAAGACTTAACATCTGATACTCTGAAAATTGTGTTGGTTTCTAAGGTGCTAGTGGGCTCAGATCTAGCTCTTCCCTTCTTGTACCTCAAAACTACTACAAACACAAATCTGGAAATAGATTCTCAAGTATTCCTTTCTTGGATTTTGATCATCTTCAGAAGTTCAGATGATGATTTAGGGCTAGTATTCTCTTTAAACATCTCTAAGATATGACTAGATAGGAAGGAGGAGGAGTGGAAGAGAGCAAACGTTATTCCGATCCTCAAAAAAGGGAGGAAGGTTGACCCGGGAAACTACAGACCAGTGAATCTGACCTCTGTTGTGGGGAAGATAATGGAGCAGATATTAAAGGGAGCGATCTGTAAACATCTGGAGGACAATTTGGTGATCCAAGGAAGTCAGCATGGATTTGTCTCCAACAGGTCCTGTCAGACCAACCTGGTTTCCTTTTTTGACCAAGTAACAGGTTTGCTGGATCATGGAAATTCGGTTGATGTCATTTACTTGGATTTTAGTAAAGCTTTTGACAAGGTTCCCCATGATGTTCTGATGGATAAGTTGAAGGACTGCAATCTAGATTTTCAGATAGTTAGGTGGATAGGGAATTGGTTAGAGAACCGCACTCAAAGTGTTGTTGTCAATGGTGTTTCATCAGACTGGAGAGAGGTGAGTAGCGGGGTACCTCAGGGCTCGGCCCAGTACTTTTTAACATATTTATTAATGATCTAGATGAGGGGGTGGAGGGACTACTCATCAAGTTTGCAGATGACACCAAATTGGGAGGACTGGCAAATACTCCTGAAGATAGAGACAGAGTTCAACAAGATCTGAACACAATGGAAAAATGGGCAAATGAGAACAAGATGCAATTTAATAAAGATAAGTGTAAAGTTCTGCATCTGGGTCAGAAAAATGAAAAGCATGCCTACTGGTTGGGGGATATGCTTCTAGGTAACACTGTGTGTGAACGAGACCTTGGGGTACTTGTGGATTGTAAACTAAACATGAGCAGGCAGTGTGATGCAGCGGTAAAAAAGGCAAATGCCATTTTGGGCTGTATCTACAGGGGCATCATATCAAAATCACAAGATGTCATAGTCCCATTGTATACGGCACTGGTCAGACCACACTTGGAGTACTGTATGCAGTTCTGGAGGCCTCACTTCAAGAAGGACGTAGATAAAATTGAAAGGGTACAGAGGAGAGAGACGAGGATGATCTGGGGCCAAGGGACCAGACCCTATGAAGATAGGTTGAGGGACTTGGGAATGTTCAGCCCAGAGAAAAGGAGGTTGAGAGGGGACATGATAGCCCTCTTTAAGTATTTGAAAGGTTGTCACTTGGAGGAGGGCAGGATGCTGTTTCTGTTGGCTGCAGAGGAGAGGACACGGAGTAATGGGTTTAAACTTCAAGTACAACGATATAGGCTAGAGATCAGGGGAAAAAAATTCACTGTCAGAGTAGTTCAGCAGTGGAATAGGCTGCCTAAGGAGGTGGTGAGCTCCTCCTCACTGGCAGTCTTCAAGCAAAGGTTGGATACACACTTTTCTTGGATGCTTTAGGATGCTTTGGGCTGATCCTGCATTGAGCAGGGGGTTGGACTAGATGGCCTGTATGGCCCCTTCCAACTCTATGATTCTATGATTCTATGATTAAGAGGAATGAGTTCATTCTAACCATGGATGAAATTGTGACCCTATGTCAGGGGCTTTCTTCAGTTGACATATCATTGGTGGCAAAGGCAGTCAAATAGCTGGCAGTTAAATAGCTGCCTGTAAACTCCCAGTCTACCAGTTGGAAATCATTATGGGAGGTTAAACAGATTTAAAGAAGGTGAAAACTTATGCTGCCATTTTAGTCTGCTAACAAAAGTGTGCCTTAATTTGTAAATTTGTCTTAAGACATCTAGTAGGTATCGTGAAAGGCCTCTGACCTTGGACAGCTGCTGCCAGCCAGAGTAGACAATACCAACCAGCATAACGTACTTTCACATGTTCATGTGGTATCAAAATGTATGTTTTTAAGGGAAATAAAAATAAATGCGGTCATAACAATTATTGGACTTGAAAAAAACAACCTTTTTTCTATGTTCTAGAATCATGGTCAAATCATGGCTATTATGAGGAATACCGTTACAGTGACAATGAGGGAAAAGATTACTTTGAGCTTTATTTCGTTTTTCATCTTCAGTGCTGCCCCAAACAAACCCTGAGGCCAACATTAGCACACTTTGTGCTGCATGAGACCTCCATTTTCATGCTTGTACAAGAACTGGAACAAAAGCCTAAATCTCTAGGACCCTGCTATTATCAAGAAGGTAACTGTGAGTAAATTAAATTGGATATAGATTTTACCAACTAAACCTCAGTTTTTCTGACAGTCATTGCATGATGTTATAATGTTAAGCTCCTACAATGAATATTTCCTTTAAACAAACACTTTTGTTATACCATGTATTAGCAGATTGTACTTCTTAATGGAGTGTTCTCATATGGTAAATATCAGATCCAATTATATAGTTGCAAAGTCAAATTAAATTACTGTTGAGAGAGAGATCCACCAGATCTGGGCATGTACCCAAATGAAATGGATGCTTTACTATTTTTTCATTTGTTTTAAAATATCAATGTTTGTAAAGAATCAGAACTCATAATAATCATAGTAATAATAGAATCATAGAGTTGGAAAGGGCCATACAGGCCATCTAGTCTAATCCCCGGCACAATGTAGGATGAGCCTAAAGCATCCATGATAAGTATCTGTCCATCTATTGCTTAAAGACTGCCAGTGAGGTAGGCAACAAGCTAAAACAATCTACATCATCAATGAGACAAAACAATATCCAAACAAATAAGAACACCGGTAGGAAGGCACAAAATTAAAATAAATATGGCCTTCCAGACAGTTACTCATCACCAAAAATCCATCTGTGACTTCCTTTTCCTCTACCCTTTGAGACAATCCCATTTGTAGAAATCTTTTCAGAGGTCCTCAGTTATGACATTGAGGCCATATGATCTCATCTGGAAGAGACACTTTTTTTGGTCAGGCTTGTACTGTGGATTTAAGTCCCCATGCTATCACCTCTTCTGAAATGGTTTGCTTTGTGAGTTTATTGTTTTAGTTTTAAAAGTTTAGTTGCGTGTCCTTTTTTCTGGGGTTATAAGGTGAGTAATAGAATGGCAAGAGAGATAATAAACAGAGAGAAATTAGTAACAGTAAATGCAGGAAACCATCCTGCAAGGAGTTTATCACAAAACATTGCATTCCACTCACCTAAACCAGTGGTCCCCAACCCCTGGTCCGGGGACTGGTACTGGTCTGTGGATCGGTTGGTACCAGGCCGTGGCTCCTCCTCATCCTCCCCGGCTGCTGCCTCGGGGACTGCCCTGCCACTCTGCCGCCAGCTCACCTTTGGTGCTCTCCAGCAGCCGCCATGGCTGGGGCTCCCCCTCAGCGTGGCACTGCGCAGCTGCTGCTGGAAGCACCCTCCAGCGGGTGGTGGGAAGTCAGGGGTGCCAGCAGGAAAGCAAGTGGAGCAGGGGCTCAGGCAGCGGCAGCGACGTCCCTCGGCAAAAGGCTACCCTCCCCCCGGGCCTCAGTAAAATTGTCAAGCGTTGACCGGTCCCCGGTGATAAAAAGGTTGGGGACCACTGACCTAAACAATTCATTTGTCTAAACTTTTTAGGGATGTGTAAACTGAATTAAAAGATTGCAGGTAAGAATGAGAATATTACTCACATAAAATGGAGCCTGTAAGGTAGCACTTTTACCAGGTCAAAAATTGGTGTATGGAAAAGGCTTTCCTACCCATTTTGTTTTCAAATACATGGGGTCATCATGGGAAAATCTCATGGATTCTAAGTTGTCTACTCTGAATTTGCCAATGGATGTGATTGCCAGTTATTATCATCATCATCATCATCATCATCATCATTATTAAATTTATATCCCACTTCCCACAGGAGGCTCGAGGCGGGTCACATAAAAACCAATCCCTTAAAACAATAAAAGCACAATAAAACATAATGCAATTAATACAAGAATGGCGGCAAAATTCAATTCAGTTCACCTACTAATGAGTTTTATAAAATAATCAAGGACTGCATTTTAAAACTGGACTATAATAGTCGTGTTTTTGCGCCCAATGAGTTTTCCCCCCTATTACACAAAAACTACCTTGTCTGCATAAAATACCAAAATATTTATATACATTAACAGTCCATAAGTTACACTGATGGCCCAATTGGATGCTTTACCATCAGCAGTACTGACTGGATGTAAAATTACCCTGTGGAAATAATTGAGATATAGCACATATTGTATTTGACTGCCCATTGAGAGCTCAGTCTAAGAAGATGTATTTTTTGCCTTTAGTTTCTCTAATTCTGGAGTCTAGTAGGCTATTGAATCTTAGTTGGCTTCTTTCAGATTCTGACTGCAATATTACCTTCTGTACAAGCTAAGTTTTTTACAGCCCTATATTTAGTGTATCTTCCCTGTGGCTTTTAGAAGTATAATTAAAGTAAATACATGGGGACACAGAGCCCTATCATTATCAGCCAAGTTATCCTATTCTACCAAAAATTAACACATGTCTCGTGGTACCTTCAATACTAACAACATTTGATTCCAGTTAAATTTTCATGGGCTTTCTCAATCAGGATTTTGTGAAACCCAAGGGTTTCTTGACAGCCCTGGAAGGGTTTCTTTAACAGGTGGGAGTTACTTATTTTTTATATATTTTAAATGTCAAACATTTATTGAGTGATGTGATCCCATATGATCATGTCAACCTTTTCCTCCCTTCCAAAATGGCCAATGATGGGCCTGGAGGGGGTGGGGAGGGGCACCAGATTGTCATGTATACAGCTTTGCTTCCCCATATTCTGCACAATTGTTCAACTTCTGGGATTTTCTGAAGCTTGAAGAATGTTTCAGGGATTTCTCAATGGTAAAAAGGTTGAGAAAGGCTGGGCTAGATCCCACTTCATAGCTACACAATCAAGGCACGCACAATATAGACCTATGTGTCCATGAAGGACCTCATGACCGAGAGAATGGTAACTTCTTTGGGTTTTTTAAAGTGGCTACTTTCCTCTGCTCACTTACTTGTGAGTGAGTCCCATTGAACTCAGTAGGAATTACTTTTGAGACTCAGGCTGTCATGCTTGCTTTAACTAAAATGATATCCAAACAAAGGTCTGCTTAGTACCCCCAAATATGTCATATTTGACCAGCTTGACAGTAAGTGAAGGGGCTGAAGGGCCAGGGCCTGGAAGTGTGCACTACTTCCAGGGCAAACCCGTTAATGGCCACTTAAAGCAACTTCCTCAAATTAGTTTGCAAAAGAAAAAGAAGACAAAATCTCATCCTGAACTAAATCCGCTAAAGGAACCAAAAAAGAGCCTCCTGTAATTAGCACTGTCCCTTCCTTCTCAAGCAGTTTGCTGCAAGTATGTCAGTGTCTTTGTGACATACTCAGATTTCAAAGACCATCCTCAGAACCAGCTGCAGCTCAAGAAATCAGACAACTTTTTTTGCAGAAGATATAATGCCAGGCCTTTTGAAATGAAAGCTGGGGCAGGCCTAGTCAAGATTAATGTAGGGAAGGAAAAAATGCCTCTTGTTTGATAAGCCACAGATGTCTGCTTGATTTGCTGAGTTGGTTGACAGTCACTGATGGTTTGCAGCTTGTTATTTACCCCTCACCCAAATACTGATCAGTTCAGGTTTATCAGAGCAGTAGATGTGCATTGCTGACATCTAGTTAATCACAGGCTGACTGGCAGGATAAGGAGCATCTCACAGATGGTGGGCAGAAGTGATGATGAGAATGGTATCCAAGTGCTCAGGTTCCTAGAAAGTTAATCATTTATGAATAAAATGAATATACATTTACTTATGCATGGCCGACAAGTCATAGTCATGTATAAATACGAGCAGCTATAAGATGTGTGTGTGTGTGTGTATTAGCTGTAAAGCCATAATCAAAGAGTATGTATCCCTAATGCTGGAATTCTAAGTGATGCTTACTTTGGAATCTATGCAATGTACTTCTGAATAAACAGGTTAAGGACTATTGCTAATCATTTGAGAGTCCAGGCTGCATCCAGACAAATGTTTCTGTAGGCAAAAGGAGATCAAATCAGTTTCAGCCACAGCCAATTCTCTTCCAAAGGAGATCAGAGTACTGAGGGACCTTGAATGGCTCCGCAGGGCTTGTAATATTGTTCCACCAGTCCTATGGTTGAGGCCTAAAGACACCACTGAATAGAACTAGCCTCCCTATCAAAACCCCACTTAAAAACCATATTTGGCCTATAAAACTGTGTCCTAAATGGTGTAAAATGGCTGAGCACAGAACAATTTGAAATAGTGCATGGGCAGCTATAAGGGGGAAATCTTTGTATTTCTCCCCCACAAACCATTTCAGCCATTTTTTCTAATGGTGAGGATCCATAACTAGAGAAGGGAGGGGACGCAGCTTAGAAAACTACTTTTGAATGGAAAAACATGGGGAAGGGAGAATGAAGCTCCCACCTATTTACTTGTGTTGTGCTATTGATCAACTCCACATCCTGCTTTCTAGGAAACTGGTAAGAACAGAATTCAAACATCCATAGGCAATGAGACAAAACAAAATGCCATTTGTATGTCAGCATAGCCTTCACCAATGGCTTATACTATAAACATAATCAGTATAGTCCCATCCCTCTCAAACAGTGAAAAATCATAATAAACCATGTCCCCTCCAAGGCTTTTTATTCCCATATTTGGTTTTGTTCCCACCCCTTCCCACCTAATAGCTGAGCAGCAGGCCCTGCAGAGGGTTAAATGAACCAGAGAGTTTAATGAAGTCCCTTTTTGGGAAATCTCATCTCCTTTCTCCGTGCCCAGAAGAAAGAGGGAAGGAAAGTCCCTTTCCGAGAGATCTTCCCTGTTCTGCCACATCCCAGACTGGCTGGACGAGTGAGGCTGGGTTGGGTCGGGGTTCAGTCCATGGGCCACCTTTTTTTGAGTCCTTGCCCATACCAACAAAATAAGCTTGTTCTGGCTTCTGAGGTGCCTGTGAATAAGCAACTCCAGATTAATTATGGCAGGAACACCATTTCAAATGCAACAGTTTTAACTGGAGCTCTCATATTTGACTGACAGCCATCAAATGTTGATTAACCAATTGATGCATTTATCCAGTTTTATATTAATTCTGCTTATACAAACTGATGTGCATACATCTTTCACACTGAGTTATTCTCCCAATCATACAAATATTAACACATGGGGTACTAATTCCTGGGCACAAAATTGGAATGAATATGTCATTTTAGTCATTCTAGTAGTGAGCAGAAATAACATGAATGTACACATATGCAATGTATACAAACATCTTTCAAGCAGTCAACATATAAGTATTAATCAGCCTTGCTGAGTAAACAAATAGCATTTTTAAATGTTGTGCATGATGTTAAAAGATAAAAAGAACTGGCAAAGTTTTGAATTTGTAATATGTGGACAGCTATAAAAACCTGCTGCACCCAAGAAAGCATTTTAAAATATGCAGCCTAACAACCCAATGAATGAAAATGCCTTACATTAGCAAAATGGAATAGAAGTGCCCTGATTCCATGACACCTCCCTGTTTCAGAAAAGCAGAGTTCAGCCTGCAGATCCTATGCCAGCCGAAGATCCATGGGAGGGAGTGAAGGTTCCAGCTCACTCAAGCAGCTATGAAAAGTCTCTCATGCAGTGCAGCTGAGCAACACAGAGCAAGGGAAATTTTGCTCGGGAAGCAGCCCCAAACACATCTGCCACACCTGAACTTGAGCTGGGTTTGAATCCAAGCACCAATATGAATGGCTCAATGGTCCTCCTATGTAAGGATTGTGACTTGTACTCTTGATCTTGTGAGTGCACTTGGCTCAACAGAAGCATGCTGTAAAAGAAGTGAGGTGGAGAGGAAAGTACCATTAATTAAACTGATACCTAACACTTTAACTCTACCAAATAGGCTCTTATTTTGGACAACCCTTTAAAAATGCCTTTGTGATTTGTGGCCCATTTTCCAACGCTAATTGCAGTGTATCAGTTGAGGCCATTACTCTTTGAGGAATAGATGTATATCATATGAGATGGTCTGGAATGAGCAATTATAAGAATAAAGAACTTGTAAAAATTTCCTCAATAAAATCCAGAAGAAAACTTAGCATCTAAAATGTCAGCAGTAACAATGTTACATAAAACCAAAGCAGTTAAAGAAGCATAAGGCAAAATGAAATGTATGCCTGTGTAATTAGCACAGCTTTAATCCTGAAATGTATACCGTGTACAGAAGCAAAGCCACATGGCCCTTTCACACCTGCAAAGCATATGGAATTCCAAACAATTAAAAGCAATGGATATCGCCTTATAAAAGGAAACAAAATCATTGTCGATTACTTACCAAAGCCATGTTTGGATGCAAGCAAATATATATAGTAATGTTCCTGTGTTCTTTGGGAATTGATATGATTCTTTCTCCTACATGAAGCTTGCTCCTCACAATGTAATTTATATAAGAGAAATTCATTTAGCATTTAGCAAAATGATACCAATCAAAGCATCAAGTGAAGTTTTCAAAAGTTCAGCAAGACTGATATCCTGACGTCGCAATCAAATATGCAACAAAGATGATCCAAGACCTGGGGACCAAGCCCTATGAGGAAAGGTTGAGGGACTTGAGAATATTCAGGCTGGAGAAGAGGAGACTGAAAGGGGACATGGTTCTCTTTAAGTATTTGAAAGGTCGTCACTTAGATGAGGGCAGCGAGCAGTTCCTGTTTGCAGCAGAGGACAGACCCTGCATTCTACTACATGTAGAATGGTATCAGCTAGATATCAGGAAAACATTTTTACATAGAGTAGTTCAGCAGTGGAATGGGCTGCCTAAGGAGGTAGTGCGCTCCCCCTCACTGGTGGTCTTTAAGTAGCGGCTGGACAGATACTTATAATGGATACTTTAGACTGATCCTGTGTTGAGTGGGGGATTTGACTAGATGGCCTAGCCCTATATGACCCCTTCCATGATTCTATTAATCCCTGATGTATCCACTTAAATGGTTCTTGGGTAGCAGGCCTAAAAGATTTTTCCTGAAATTCTGGGAAGCTACTGCCAGTTTGGTGTAAATAGCAACAAATTAGATGGTCTTTTGGTTTCAACAGGATATGACATTTGACATGTCAAATAATGGCCATTATTTTCAAAGCATTGCCTTTATAAGAACAAAAAAGTATTGTAATTATCATCAACAGATCTGATGTCTATTATAGACTCTGTGAAACAATGAAATTACTTTTCAAAATTTGACTGAATTGTGATGAATTTTAACAATGTGAGTAAAGTTTTCTAACAATGTGAATGATGCTCAGGACAAGGCTTCCCTTTGATTTTTATCCCAGAGTGGCATGATCAGCCGATGGCTGCAACAAAAAATGAAGTTAAATCAGCGATTTGTGTGTAGATGGTGCTCCCTAAATCTCTCTATACAGGTATTTTGTTACTGAAGACTGCCTGAGATGGCTGCCATTGGCACAGTTGGCGCAGGTGAAGTTTAACAATGACTGCTGCAGGGCTGACATAGGCAGCCCCTTGCTAATAACTGTTGCAATTAAAAACACAGCACAATAGGACTCTTGGCTTTAGGGAATATTTGAACAACAGTCAGTCTCTCTGTTTGATGTAGCCCTTTATAGCATATAAAATCTTTAGGCAGTTTGTGATAGAATACTTGGTTGCATTAATTCCCAATATGAACAGATCAGACCTTACCCAAATCAGTCCTGAAGCCTACAAAGGTATGTTGTTTTGAATGGAAACATTATCACTATACATACTATAGACATTTTACTAAATTTGAAATGAAAACTGCAAATTAGTTTATCAAGTCAGATCATTCTGGCAACAGTTGTGCTAAACAGGGATTTTCCAGGCTTGGCTGCTAAACCGAGATTCCGTGCTTAGGATCACATTGCTTGTAGATTACAAACTTGGCTTCAGAATAGACGCCCTGCTCAAATGACAGATTTGTCCAACCTGCACTATGTTAAAGGAATACTGGGCCATGTTTTGTAAACCAGAGATAATATTTTCCATCTGTAACTAAATTCAAGATTGATGAAGGAAATAAAGAATAGTCTGTGGTGACAAGGAACTGAAAAGGAAAGCTCAAAACAGAAGGGAGAAGAAAGAAAAAATTTCCCTTGCTATTGAGCTTGTAGGAAAACAAGAAAAAATCTGCAGCTATTGGAGGAAAAATTGATCATTTCCTAAACTCTCCTGTACTTTCAATTTGTTTGAGTTTTTTTTTTTAAAGAAGCTCTGCTTCATTACCAACTTTGGGAATGTTGCATAGATAGGTCAATTGCAATAACCAGATATAAATAAAAAGACTTCCTTTGCCAGATCCAGTTTCTCAGCCGATGTGTTCGAGCACATACATCCTAGGATACAAATGGGGGCAGTGATCAGCATGTCGGAACAGGATCACTCTGCCATGGAAGCTTGCTAGGTGTCTTTGAGGCAGTCATATACTCTTAGAGCAGACAGGGTAAAAATCAAGGTATCTCCAGCCACTGCTCTCATGTGGCTCAGAGGCAGCTTTGAAATAACTGTAACCCAATGGAGCCCTACCCCCCTAATGGTACCAGATCCTGAATTGTAACCAGTGACAACCAGACCCTCTGGATTGCAGTCTATGGTGCTAGAAACCCTGAATCAGCACCTATGATAACAGACCTCATCGTGGGACAAGACTAGCACCTGTGTGCTCTCCAAGCAAGACTCTGAACTATGGATTTTGGACATTTGCTCTGGCCTAGGCATAAGGCCAGGCCAACCAGGCCAACCTGTCTGTGCAAAAGCATCACTTGGCATGACTGACTGACCTCATGAACTCCCAGCATCCTCCAACTGCACAAGGCACTGGCAACTTCAAAGAACTGGCAACTCCTTCATGATTCCCCCCCCCCCCCATTAAACATGCAGATTGCAGAAGATACTTCTTTCCTTTGAATCCCCCTTTCCTGTCCATCCAACCTAACACCAGTTTGCCAAGAACATTATTGCTCTCTATAGCTTCCTTTTATCACTTGGATCTGGGACATCCTGGATAAATCACCTTTTGGTTCCATATCAAAGGGAGCATCTGCACCTATTGCCTATGTGACTTTTTCCACGTCTCTGGCTAAGGAAAGTGGATAAAACCCCTTCCTTGTAGCCTTCTGTGCGCTCGCTTGCTCGCTCCCTCCCTCCCTCCCTATGTTGTTGTTGTTGTTAGGTGCGTTGTGTCCGACCCATCACGACCCCATGGACAATGATCCTCCAGGCCTTCCTGTCCTCTACCATTCCCCGGAGTCCATTGAAGTTTGCACTTACTGCTTCAGTTACTCCATCCAGCCACCTCATTCTCTGTCGTCCCCTTCTTCTTTTGCCCTTGATCACTCCCAGCATTAGGCTCTTCTCCAGGGAGTCCTTCCTTCTAATGAGGTAGCCAAAGTATTTGAGTTTCATCTTCAGGATCTGGCCTTCTAAGGAGCAGTCAGGGCTGATCTCCTCTAGGACTGACTGGTTTGTTCCCCTTGCAGTCCAAGGGACTCGCAAGAGTCTTCTCCAGCACCAGAGTTCAAAAGCCTCAATTCTTTGACGCTCGGCCTTCCTTATGGTCCAACTTTCGCAGCCATACATTGGAACTGGGAATACCATAGCCTTGACTAAATGCACTTTTGTTGGCAGGGTGATGTCTCTGCTTTTTAGGATGCTGTCTAGATTTGCCATAGTTTTCCTCCCTAGGAGCAAGCGTCTTTTAATTTCTTTGCTGCAGTCCCCATCTGCAACAATCTTGGAGCCCAGGAAAATAAAATCTGTCACTGGTGTAAACTGCACGGGGCTTTTATTCCAACCCCAGATCGATTCAGTCCCTGCCCTCTACACAGAATGCGATTTCCATTTGGATTTGGAGCGATTTTAATTTTCCTTCTTCAGCAAGAAGGATTGATCCGGAGTCACCCTACCTTTATTGTGCTTTATCTTGGAGTGCTTTTAATCCTGAATATATTCAGAAAATCGCATTGTTTTGAATCTGGGCTCTCCTCCGTGGTAGAAGACCCGTGATTGGCTACAGGTGGTCATGTGACAAGCCTGCCTTAAAGGAGAAGCCCCTAAGTTCTCTCAACTTCTGTCGGCCTTAGATTTTTTTGTGTGCCTTCTTCATTCCCCCCCCCCTTCAAGAAAAGAAAGGATTTTTTTCCTCCCTCCTCTGACTTCTTGGATCCTCTCCCCCCCCTTCAAGAAAACAAAGAAAGAGTCTCCATTTGCCTCCCCCCGCCTCTTCTGAGCCTCCCTAACCACATGCAGAAGACTTTCCTGTTTCAATGGGGAGGGGGGGAAGAGGAAGACTCGAGTTCAAAGCGATCTGAATTCAACAGGATTGACAATGGAATAAAAAAAGTAAGTGCAGACTCTGCCACTATCTCCATTTCTTCCCCATCTATTTGCCAGGAATTGAGAGGGCCAGATGCCATGATCTTTGTTTTCTTGATGTTGAGTTTCAAGCCAAATTTTGCACTCTCCTCCTTCACCCACATCAACAGGCTCTTTAATTCCTCTTCACTTTCTGCCATTAGAGTGGTATCATCTGCATATCTGAGGTTGTTCATATTTCTCCCTGCAATCTTGATCCCAATTTGTGAATCCTCTAATCCCGCCTTTCTCATGATGTGCTCCGCATACAAGTTAAATAGGCAAGGCGACAGTATATAGCCTTACCGAACTCCTTTCTCAATTTTGAACCAATCAGTGATTCCATGTTCAGTTCTCACTGTTGCTTCTTGACCTGCATATAAATTTCTCAAGAGACAAATAAGATGCTCTGGTATTCCCATCTCTTTAAGAACTTGCCACAATTTGTTGTGCTCCACACAATCAAAGGCTTTAGCATAGTCAATGAAGCAGAAGTAGATGTTCTTCTGGAATTCCCTAGCTTTCTCCATGATCTAGCATATGTTGGCAATTTGATCTTAGTTCCTCTGCCTCTTCAAAATCCTGCCTGTACTTCTGGAAGTTCTCGGTCCACATATTGCTGGAGCCTAGCTTGTAGGATTTTGAGCATAACTTTGCTAGCATGAGAAATGAGTGCAATGGTGCGGTAGTTTGAACATTCTTTGGCATTGCCCTTCTTTGGGATTGGAATGTAAACTGACCTTTTCCAATCCTGTGGCCATTGTTGAGTTTTCCAAATTTGCTGGCATATTGAGTGTAGAACTTTTACTGCATCGTCTTTTAAGATTTTGAATAGTTCAACTGGAATGCTGTCCCTCCCTATAGCGACGCCCAACTCGGATGCTGGCAGTTCGGGTTGCTGCCCCCCCCAAGGCACCCGGCTTCTCCCACATTTTCAAGATAGGTAATCGTATGATTTCTGCTGCCCCTTCCTTTCCCCCTTAGAACTTAGCTATTTCTTATTGTTTTCTGTTGTGATTGTATTGTGGTGGTCTATGACTTATTTCTTAAATAAAGCATACACCTTATTATTAATCAGTATTTGTATCCCGTGGATTCCTACAAGGATTAATCACCTCGTTAACACAGCAAACAGATTTTGCTACTTATCCCTTGTGCATAGCTAAATTCCCCAAAATTTGATAGGGCATAAGGGGTACTTGAGCATTTCGCTTAACATAACACCCAAGGATTTTCCCACACAAAGGTTTCAGTGCTGGGTTAGTGATAGTTGCACCAGTCTTCTGCCAAGCCAAAGGGATGCAGCCACTGGGATAGCCTCTTGGGAATATATAACTGCACACTCACATTAGTCATCTATGGTAACTTACCTATTGCACAATGGCAAATGACAGTATGTAGCAAACAAGGGTGATGAGTTCAAATACTTCTAAGGGAGTGCTGGTAAGAAGGCAAAGCTCACCCTTTTGCCATCAAAAACTTGATTGGCAGCAAAACAGAAGGAAGACTAGAACCTGCAAACAATCAAGAGCCATCTTTCCATCACACATCCAGCTGAGCACACAGGAACAAGACAAAGTGCCTGAAAGTTCCTGGCATCAACACTGACTGAAATAGACAAGTCAGAAAGGATTATAGTGAAAGTCAGAGCTGCGCCTGGGATTCCTTCCAGGACTCAATCTGGACCACAGATCCTGGGAGATGCACAAGTTTAGTGCACCCAAGATCTGAGACTGGGCCATTCCGCACTCATTCAAAACTGCACAATGGTTGCAAATTGAAATCGCTACTGATTTGCTGTTATGCACAACGTCGTTGACAATCTGCAACACTCCTGAAACTGATCCGTAAAAAGCACTTTGTTGTAGCGCTGTCAGGGAAATCCCAAAAAGTGGATTCACCCTCCAGAAAGCGCTACACTCTTGCAACCAATCTGCAACACTAGCAGGAAAGTTCTGTGCGTTACCATTATTGCGGTTTCTGCAAAGTCCCTCCCCCTGGCTCTCTCCTCTGATCTTCTGGCGAAGCGATTGCCATTTTTTTTTCTCGGAGAGAGCGGAGATCAATGCACCGGCAAGCTTTCGTTTACCCAGCGAGGCTTCCCTGGCTGCAGTCCCTCCCCAGAGCTGTTTCAAGTCACCAAGCACCAAGCAACACACAGCCCCGTTTGCTGGTTTATTTTCCCTTTATTTTTCACTCTATTTTCGGCCGAAAATCATGCCTGTGCAGGGGGGGGGTATTTTTTTTCACTCGGGGGGAGTGTGGCAACGATGAAACGGCAGCTCAAACATCACCTGCTAGCTAGATGGGTCTCTCCCTTGCAACGAATCAATGCAGATTCATTGCAACGTGTGTGTGTGTGTGTTTTTTTAAAAAAACCTTCCTTAAAGGGAAAGGGACTTTTCGGGAACATGATAACGGCCGCCCATTGGCTGCTCGTTTGATTGACAGCCAGGGGCAGGACAAAGCTCGGTAATATCGCTTCCTGGCTAGCAATTTTTGCCGAGACCGGAAACCTGTGGGAAACGATAGAAACGCAACTGGATTCCACTACAAAGGCAGGTATGCATAACGATGAATTCCACTATTTAAAATGGCGTTTTTTTGTTCCATGACCAATTTGCTACATAGATCCTGGTGTGGAATGGCCCCCAGTTTGAGTCCTGGAAGGAATCCCAAGCACAATTGCAGTTTTACATCAAGCTGCCACTTGGTATGGGCCACTATGCTAGTTAGCTGTTCCACTTAGCTTTAATTGGACTAGCAAGGCCAATGTACCTTCCCCCTCCTGCAGATAAGAATTTCATTGCTGTCACACGTACCTATTCATCCCAGCAATATTTGGCTCAACCCCCCCCCCCAACTCCCACCCGTCATGCAGTCTGCATGTCTTATAAAACACCAACAATAATCTGGGGAGAGTGCAACCTGAGTAGGCCACCCTTGTGAAAGCATACTTATGAAAAATATTGGATGAAGACAGCTGAAGTTAGTAACGAGCAAGAGGGTAGAAACTGATCCCCCTCTATCAAACCTCAGCAAAACAGAGGCACAGGGGTAATACAATTCATACATTTATTGAACTGCACCCAACACAGAAGGCAGATGGCTGGGCTTGCCAACAGTCTTGTTCCAACAAGGCTCCTGTGCCCTCAGAAACTGTATTGGCATTCTGCAGAATCACTGGTAGATGTCTCAATCTCACTACATATCTATGATGAGAGCAAATCAGATCCCACAAAAACAGAAGGCCTATCAAGCATTTAGTGGAAAATAATTGGGATTGAAATGCATAAATAATATACATATTGTTTATATGTATGTACATTATTTATTACTGTATTTTACTGAAAAGAATTTTACCTGTAATTGATTTGCTTTAGTAGTTTACTTTGTTTTCTTTCTCTTGATGATTTGGAACACTGAAACAGAAAAGACTAATTTTTAAAAAATTGTCTAATTGTTGACGCCCATAGTAAATTTTACCTGTGATTTACAGCTATGCCTTTTTAAATATGTCCTTACAAAATCAATAGATGTGATAAGTGGCAACACACATTAAATGACCTCCATCTTGACCAGTAATCAAAACACTATTTAAAAAACCCTGAATTGAAAGGGCATCACCCAAGATGAAGCCTCTTGAGATGACAACCTTTGAATTAGAACCGCTTTAAGGAGTCAAGGGCCTTGCTCATCAGATATGACTATGCATCTGGGTGTACAGAGTACAAGGAATTAGAGAAGAACATCACACCTTAAGGATCTCCACTGGTCAGGGAGGAGATAGCTTTTTCTGACACACATGAAATGCACTCTTGATGTAGAATAAGATTATAGCTGAGAGTGGTTGTCCTAGACAATATAAATCTTAGAAGGTGGGCTCCAAAAAGAAACACTTTAGAAACATTGGTTGCGGGCTACACCAAACAGATTTCTCTTGACCACCCAGAAAAACCTTAGAATTTGTTTTTAGACAAGAGAACATTGTACAGTATATATTGACCACTGAGGAAGACCTCTGTGGGTCGAAATGCGTTTGGTCTATTCTTCATGTGCAGTTAGATATGTATTGTTTTTACTTTGTTTTTAATATATTATTGGTGCACTTTAATAAATATTTGTAATTATTATTTTTAATATTATTTTAACATTGTTTTGCAGCTCAACTTTTGATTTCCTGACTTTGTCCAGGTTGGGTTTCTGTTCCCGTTTTGGTTTTGCAGGGAGGAGATAGGCCTTGGGACAAACAGGTTGATGGGGAAAGAGTACAGTAAGTTGTCTGAGCCTCTTGAACTATCCATGGTGCTGCAGTATTGATTATTCATGTTTCCTGCTCCACAAGTGGTCATGAGTTCTTGTTTTCCACCTACTAAACAGATTAACTGCCACCATCCCAGAGCATTAGCTGAACTCTGTTATACTTGTGAAATCCTACTAACACTACAAAACATGGATCTTAGCTAAGAAAGTAGTAGTGCCATCCTGAGCCAAGCTGTGTCCTTTTAAGCCTGTTAATTTGAATGGATTTAGAAGAATTTAGGAATGCACTAAGCCACTCTAAAAATATCTGATTGTTGGGCATAGAAAAGGTTTCAGAGTCAGGGTAAAATGAATTACTTATTATGCAAATCAGAATAATTAAGAAATTGAACACATTACACAAAAAATTAAACAAAAGGAAGGGTTTTCTTATCTTTTAATCATTTTATAGTCAGCTTCTGACTTGCTTTATTTGTATTATTTTAACCTCGCAAGTACACTGTTTTTTATATCATGGCTGTGCTTTAATGGCCTGTTTTAATGCCTCCATTTGTTTTTAATGACTTTTTTTTATTTGTTTGTTTAGATTTTTATACCGCCCTTCCATACGGCTCTGGGCGGTTTACATAAAACGTCATAGAACACATTTGTTCTGTTTTAAATGGATGTGGTTTGATGATTTTGTTTAATTGTAAGGTTCATTTAACAGGCCTTGTAGATGAGGCAGATAATTTTTTCAAATACTAAAATAAACAGCAGGGTAGCCTAGCAATAATGGCAATTCATTACGCTGTATATTCTAGTCCTGCAGTTTAATTCAAATGATGTTCTGCATTTAAAAAAACTGATTAAGGATACCTCAATGAACAAGCAGTTACAGAGGATAAGGTTCTGTAAGAGACAGTTTTCCTGTCATAGTTTACCCCATTAAATATCCTACCTGTGCAATCACAGAGAAGTGTTGAATATGTGTCCAGTATGTTCACGTAAACTGATATTGATGTTCAGCAGGCTTGGCCAGACATCACAGGTAAGCTCAAGCCTGGGAATATGTTTCTTAATTTTCTGTAACATATACTATAGTGGAGTTCAAGGGTTCCTTGTCATATGAGCAGAACATCAAACTATTTATTTGATTTGATTTTTATACCACCCATTCAGCTGGACCAGCTGGAACTATTGCTCTAAATTTGCAACTCTAAGACCCATTATGCACAGCAGCAGCCACGCCGGGCTGCTGCTGGGCATTGCACTGGGACAGCATTCCCCAACGCTTCCCGTGTTCTCACAAGGGAAGGAATCCCTTGGAGTATGCAAAACGCTGGGGCTGCAAAGCCCAGCATGCTGCCTAAAGGCAGCAACAACAGGGGGGAAGGAGGGGAAATGGGCCCTCCACTGCACAATGGCAGGGAGTGACATGCCATTCTTCCATCAAGGTGGGGGTGGGGGACTCCCTAGCCAGCTCTGTGGCTCTGCAGAGCTGCCAGGAGCATGTGGAACACTGTAGGTCAGGGAAAGGGCTGAGCTGAAATGTCTGGTTCTGCCAATTATGCATGGCGCTGGCCTGGCCCAGCCCCCACTGATGCTCACGGCATCCCAGGGAATGTGGAAATTCTGTGTTCCCTTTCCGTGGGTCTTCCAAGGTACTGCACTGGGCCAGGGCTGGGATGGCGGCAGCGTCAAGATTGCTCCTAGGCGCCCTCTCCGCCTTCGCCTCAAACAGGCTCCATGGTACTCCCAGGAGCTTCGGGAGAGGAAGAAGGAAGTGAGACGGCTTGAGCGAGTGTGGAGGAAGACTCGTGACAAAGCTACAAGGACATCTCATCGCACGTTTATGAAGACGTATGAGAATGCGGTGAAAGCGGCGAAACGGGACTTCTACACCGCAGAAATCGCGTCCGCAAGCTCTCGCCCAGCACAATTATTTAAGGTAATTAGATCACTTACCGCCCTCGAAGAAGCGTGACAAACGATAAGGGAATTGGAATTGAGCTGTGTGGCATTATCGAGCTATTTTGCGGACAAAGTCCTGTCGCTCCGCCATGACTTACCTGCCACGATTGATACAGTTAGTGAACTGGAAGCTCCGTGGCCGTTAAGGGGGTTAGTGTTTGATGGCTTCAGGCGGCTCTCTGTAACTGAAGTGGACAAGTTACTGGGTTCAGTGAGGGCGACTACTTGCCCCTTGGATCCCTGTCCGTCCTGGTTGCTCAAATCGGGCGACCAGCGGATAGGAGGCCCCTTGAGGGAGATTGTCAACCTCTCCTTAACATCCGGAGAGTTTCCCAAGAGGCTCAAGGAAGCAGTGGTACGCCCCTTGCTGAAAAAGCCATCATTGGACCCGCGGAACCCCGCCAGTTACCGCCCAGTTTCGCACTTGGCGTTCCTGGGTAAGGTGATAGAGCGGGCTGCGGCGGACCAACTCCTAGGTTTCTTGGATGAAACTTCGGCCCTCGACCCATACCAGTCTGACTTCCACCCTGGCCATGGGGTGGAGACCGTGCTGATCGCCCTCATGGATGATATCCGGCGCCAGCTGGATCGGGGCGGCTCCGCCATTCTCATGCTTCTAGACCTGTCGGCAGCATTTGATGTGGTCGACCATGAGTTATTGGTACACCGCCTCGCCGGAGCTGGAATAAGGGGGACTGCGCTTCAATGGCTGGTCTCCTTCCTCCAGAACCAGATGCAGAGGGTTGCGATGGGGGAGAGTATGTCGAGCCCTTGTGAGCTCCCTTGTGGGGTTCCGCAGGGGGCGATACTCTCTCCCACACTTTTTAACATCTATATGCGCCCTCTAGTCCAGCTGGTCCGGGGCTATGGGCTGGGTTGCCACCAATAAGCGGATGACACCCAGCTCTACTTCCTAATGGACGGCTGGCCGGACTCCACCCCGGATACATTTGCCAGCTGTTTGGAAGCGGTAGCTGGATGGCTCAGGCAGAGTCACCTGAAATTCAACCCCTCCAAGATGGAGGTCCTGTGGCTGGGCAGAAGAGGGCAGGACCAGGAAGCGCGCCTCCCATGCCTGAACCCCTGCACCAGTTGCCAGGAATTTGGGAGTGACATTTGATGCCTCCCTCTCTATGGAGGCTCAGGTCACCAATGTAGCTCGGACGGCATTTTTCCATCTTCGCCAAGCCCGGCTACTAGCGCCCTACCTGTCCTCGGAACACCTGGCCACAGTGATCCATGCAACGGTCACTTCCAGATTAGACTTCTGTAACTCGCTCTATGCGGGCCTTCCCTTGTCTTTGACTCGGAAGTTACAGCTGGTCCAAAATGCGGCTGCCAGGGTCCTCACTAGAACACCTCTGAGGGCCCACATTCAGCCGGTGCTTCGTCATCTGCACTGGTTACCAGTCTGTTTCCGAATCAGATTCAAGGTATTGGTATTGACCTTTAAGGTTATAAGTGGCCTGGGTCCCGTCTACCTGCGGGACCACTTGGTTGCTTATGCCCCCCGCAGGGCACTCCACTCTGTGGGTATGAATTTACTGGTCGTCCCGGGCCCACAGGATGTTCGCCTGGCCTCGACCCGGGCCAGGGCCTGTTCAGTCCTGGCCCCAACCTGGTGGAATGAGCTCCCAGAAGAGCTAAGGGCCCTGCGGGATCTACCAGCTTTCCGCAGGGCCTGTAAGACGGAGCTCTTCCACCAGGCATATGGTTGAGGCCAGGGCAGCTCTCCCACTAATCCATCAGAGGATCCCCTCCAATATTGAGATCTCTAACATCGAGATCATTGTATTGGTCTATTGTATTGGTCTACAATAGATCTATTGTATTGGTGCCACCCTCTTCTGAATATTATTCTCTCCACCAGGCTGAACTAAGATCAGAATTGTGACCACCGCCGCTATATGTTATATGTAACTTTTGCTGATGTTAATTGGGGTTTTTATGGGGATTTTATTGTGTTTTAACTATTTATGTTGTAAACCGCCCTGAGACCTAATTGGAGAAGGGCAGTCTAAAAATTAAATAATAATAATAATAATAATAATAATAATAATAATAATAATAATAATAATAATAATAATAATAATAATAATTTCCTGCCCCATGCATAATCGGTCTATGAGAGCCAGCTTGGTGTATTGGTTAAGAGTGATGGCTTCTAATCTGGTAAGATGGGTTTGATTCCCTGATCCCTCACATGCAGCCTGGGTTCACCACAGTACTGATAGAGCTGTTTTGACCGAGCAGTAATATCAGGGCTCCCTCAGCCTCACCTACCTCACAGGGTATCTGGGGGGGAGGAAAGGGAAGGTGATTGTGAGCCACTTTGAGACTCCTGATAGAGAAAAACAGCATATAAAACCCAACTCTTCTATATAAGAATGGAAATGATCTTTCAATGTATTCTAGTCTCATTGCATTTTTAGATAAAGAATATGTCCTCTATTTACTGGAGGACCTATTTATGTGTTGTGTACATGGGTGGGGGGGAGCTTGCTGGGCCATGTGCCATATTACCTGATGTCCTGGGGGCCATGTGGCTTGCCTGGCCTCTCTTGTGCCTCCCCTGGATGTACAATGAAGAGGGCTGGACTGTCATCAGTGGTAGGAATGAGCAGGTGGATATGAGACAGCTAGTTTCCACTCTGGTCCACATGCCCAGTTTCAATGTGGCCCTTTCCAGGATGAAGACTGCATTCTTCTTCTGCAGCTTCTTCAGTTGTTGAATGGAACGCTGATGGAGATAACTAAGCCAAAGACCAGCCAGCACACCTCCCCCTCTCCTCCATGTTTTCTTGCAACAGCCTCCTAGACAACAGAGAAAAGGAAAATGTTTTGGTATTTGTCAAGGCAAACCAAGATATGACTGCTGTCTGTGATGGGAATCGTGGCTTCACAAAATGATCATGGCTAAAATAAATCATGTTTTGTGTTATGAGCCTATATCTCTATTGCTAGTCCACAGCAAGTGTCATTTCATTATCACTTACTTCTCAGGTATAACAAAGTTTGAGTCCAATGGCACCTGTAAGACCAACAGAGTTTAATTCAAGGTATAACATTTTGTGTGCATGCATGCTTCAGAGGCTTTCAGAAGTGTGTATGCACTTAAAGCTTCTACCTCAAATAAAACTTTGTTGGTCTTAATGGTGCTACTGGACTCAAACTTTGTTCTGCTGCTTCAGACCTAGATGACTACCCACCTGAATTTATCAGGTATAAAAAAGGATTAAAACATTTTCCCCTTCAAGCTAGTATAAAAAAGCAAAGCTACCTTGGCTAAAACTCAGTACCAAAGCATTTTGTTTTTCTTTAATTTTTCCCAAAGTAAGCCTTTCCAATGACATCCTTAATCCATTAAGAACCTAGATCTTCATGACCGCAATAAAAACACCTTTATAGAAATATTTTAAGTACTGCTATTGTAATACAGCCAACGGTCTAACGGCAGATACAAAACACACAGAAAAAGCCCCTAAGAGTAAGACTTCTCTAATGTGTCCTGGCTGCTTAGAATGTAAATCCCAGCATTTTAGCAGGTAATGCCAGATGCAGATATCAGAATAGTTTTTAATTCTCATGGTTATCTCGTTCTATAATGCACTTTAATCATTGTCTGGTGTCTTGAAGAAAGCTCTTGTTATTTACTTATTTAGATTTTTTACATGCTTATCCTAGCCTAGCCTAGCCTATCAAAATATAAAACTGCATTGGGTACACCCTGACAACAGGAAGAGTAAAAATTCATCAGGAACTGGAGATAAAATTATTGATACTCATATTACAAATCCTGGTATGTTAGCTCTTTATCAGGGGACAAAAAAGGATAATGTATAGAAAATACATTTTTAGATAATTTGATTCAAAAGGAGTTACTAATTCTTGCAATGATCACAAAGATCGCATTTCACTGTCCCGATTAACTGTGATTAGTTTAACTTAAATTTAATGAAGTAACTAAGGTTAGTACAGCAGGTGATTAAAATTAACCAGTATCTGCTTAGCAGTCTCTGCTTGTCTACTATCAATGAGAACCAACTGCTCATCCTCCTTATCCCTTTTCCTTTTTTCAAGCACTGAAAGAAAAGACTCTTGCTTTTAATTCAATCCTTCTGCCTTATAACTGGGAAAAAATCTTTCTCTACAATGAGATTTTGCCTCTTTGTGAAACAGAGCCACAGTTTTGGACAGCCGTTACACGCCTCTATTTCTCTTCACCTTTGGATTTCTTCTAATTATTTCTGCTTATGTGCTTGGATCCCTGTCTTGGGAACAAGACATTTGTCTGAACCTGCATGGAATGATATCCACAACCAGCTCAGTCTTTTCTCTTGGCCTCTCTTGAATGAAGTAAACTGTGAAGTGTTCAGGTGCTTGGAATATTTACCTCCTGTTAGTGGACTCCCTGGTGCTGGCACTTTATTGAATGCTTGAGATTATTTTGACTGTTTGAATGTACTGATGCTCCACCTCAGATCATTTTTTCCCCTTCAATATAATTTAGATTTTTATACTGCTGTATTTTGATTTGCATTGTTCCTTGCAAGCTTGTACAGGCACTTCACCACTTTGTCAACAATCCTTCTTAGTGATTCATGTTAGTCACTGCCCAGACTAGGTGCAATCCTTTAAACTGGTAGTAGTAACTAAGTGGTGAATGGGTGGCTGGGTGCTGGACAAAACCACCCCAGGTGTGGAGTGATGCACTCTCTGAACCCTACTTTAGGAGGAGAAGCCGGGTGTCTTCTGTATGCTTCTACTATTGTATTATTGATTTGCACTGGAAAGTGAGCCAAGTGTATACTGATGAGTTTAGGGTTTCCAATGGTGACACTCACTAACAGAAGAGAGCTGGATAAAGCACTGGTACCTTTACACCTGGCACTGTTGGGATGCTGTCCATCTGAGACATTGTCACAGCATCTTGATAAGCACTGCAACAATCAACCTTGAGCCTTTTGTATCTCTGTATCAGCTCCAACTGGGAGGGTGTGGAGGATTCTCTAAGAAAGCTGGCTGTGGAACTAGCTCCTCTTCCTTGCAAAGATATCAACCAACAAGCCTAACTACTTCTGAGGAATTAATTGAAAACGACACTGCTGGAGGATCTTAGCTGTAAGCATGCAAGTGGTATGTATGCAAACAATACGCTACATTTAAATCATCTGTCAGTTTGAGATGTTGACAAGGAGAGGGCAGGTCACAAGGCCATTGTGAAGTGGCTATTTAGGGAAGTCTGCTCATTCTTACAGAACACATGTTTTGGCTTGTGTAAAGTAGGAATGCCTTGGGGAGAAGCAATTTGGCCACTAGGTCAGAGAATCATCTGAATAAACAAACAAGCAGGTGGTACCAACCCAGATGACTTTGCACAATGCCTTGGACTTATTTGCACATCCCAGGATTGTAACCTCAGAGCAAGCAAATGGTTTCCCCCTGCTCTCCTATTGAGATTTACATTTTAAAAAATGCATGAAACAAGGGCACAGCCCAACCAGAAGTTGTCCTGTACGTGGCCCAGTGAAGCAGTGCATACATTTCAGCTGGGAGGAGGCCTATCTTCACAAATACACTTTTCATTCCTAGGTGTTAATCCTTCAAAATGCATACTTGAAGACTGCCTATTAGGACAATGATAAATGCAAAATAAAGTAAGATACTAGCAAACTGCTGTAAGATTTTTCTTACTGGTAACTTATGTGTGCAAGAACCTCTCCTATCATATCAAATGTATCAGATCAGTTCTGGCCTGTTAACAACCATGTAGTCTTTTTTTCATTTTAATCACTGATTTCCTTATGAAGTGTTAATCTTAGTCAGTTGGACAAGTGGTGGCAAGACCTCAGCACTAAGAGCCTACTCACCAAAGGCTGCTCCACAGTAATCGATATCATCAGAGTTTCTCCTTTGGCCTAGCCAAGCTTGATTGCAAAATAAAGCCTAATCGGTTTGCTGTGAATGCTCTCTCCAGTAGTGCCTCCTGCTGTGGCATGCTGCAGGGCCAAAGTCTATGTTGCATGCTGACTCTATGGAGTATGGCATCCACGGATACTCTTTTGGAATTAAACTGCTGTGAAGCATTAAAAGCTAAGATCTAATAGTCTATTTTAAGTTTTCTGTGAGTCTGCAGGATAAATAAAATGGGAGTTCTTATCCACGTGCTGATATGCATTCATTAGAAAGGCAGAGAAAGTAATTGTGGCCCTGCCATAATTAAACAAATATGTGATTAGGTTTCAGGCAGTGCATAAGACAGCTGTGAGCCGCAAGCTCTGCCTATGAAACCTGCCCACATATCTACATTCTTGGCTTGAAGTTGTATCAAGAGATGCCTTGCATGTGTGAATGGTTCAGACACTACAGATGGAACCTTCATAACATCTCAAACACTGTCACCCCAGCAATTTCTCTGAGAAGAAAGTCCACATGCACAAGCCTTTTCTGAATTTGAATAGATGGGAAAGGGTGGTTTAATCCATTATGTTTTTAAATTATTCTTCACATTGCACCTTCCACAGAAATCTGTATATTTCCTCTTGAGGTAGGAAAAAACAATTTCAGAAGAAGTAACAGCCCATGAGGTAAGCAACCACTCTTTCTGCCACACCTCTTCCATTTGTGATAAAGCTTCTAGTATATGAATTTTATTTTTTTAATTGAAAAAGTTACTTGGAATTCACTATAACACATGGTTTGTCCCTTAGCTGCCAATGAGCGTTCAGTAATGGAATGATGAAAAATCAAGTAATGTGGTCACATCTATACATAGCTCTTTAACTTGGCATCTTGAAACTATGCTATGGAGAATAGCAATAATTCATGTAATAATGAAAAATGTGTGGCATTGGACACTTCCGCTTCTCTAACTTATACTAGCAGCTTAGTTCATCTTAAAAGGCTCTAGGATTCATGGCAGCAATCTCTCAAGAAATAATATTACTGATGTGTAAACTATGCACTCCCCAAAATTTGGATAACTTTACAAACCAAAGAAATCCTTGAGCCCTTAAACCCTACCCTATCACATCTCCCCCATTCCC
The DNA here is from genome assembly GCF_049243985.1 of Paroedura picta. Classification (NCBI taxonomy): domain Eukaryota; kingdom Metazoa; phylum Chordata; class Lepidosauria; order Squamata; family Gekkonidae; genus Paroedura; species Paroedura picta. The sequence goes on along the minus strand of NC_135370.1, from coordinate 91,686,283 downwards.
TTCCCACTATTCACTCACTCACTCACTCACTCACTCACTCACTCACTCACTCACTCACTCACTCAGCAGAAGCAGGGAGATCTGTTGACTTTTCTCTTTTCAAACCAACCTCTTGGCACTGTAAATTAACATGTAAAACACTGTGTAAGTCCCGAAAAGGTCTTTCCTCAGTCTGTTTGCACTCCATCCCTATGGATATCAATTGCTCTGGGAAAATGAGTCAAGTCAAGTCTTTATTATTATGGTACTAGACCAGTAGTCAAATTACAAGGTACATAAAAACATCTGTCATTAACAAGATAAAAGAATCATTGATAACTTAAATATTATAAAAGATAAAAACATTCCAGCTATAAGAATCATTCTGGTTTTAAAACTCACAAGCATTGTCTCAAGTAATTGAGACTATCTCTACCCAAGTTGCTCTGAATCCAACCAGCTCTTCCTTGTTTTGATTGCTCTCCAAGCAAATCTGGCCACAACAGAAGTTATTTCTGTGCTTTTGTCTGACAACATGTCTGTGATTGCCTCTGAGTTGGGCTTATTCTGTAGGGAAGATATAAGTTCTCCCCTGAATTGATCATATAGCCTACATTGGAGTAATACATGTTCAGATGTCTCAATGCTCCCATCCTGGCAGATGCATAAACGATCACAGATGGGTATTTTTTTTGAATAAGCCTTCCCTAAAAGCGGATGGGAGCATGTTATATTGTAAGAGAGTAAATTATCTCCTATGTTCTGGGAAAACAAGATTAGATAAATAAGGTAATGGCCTCAAATTATTAAGTGGAGGCATTGGAAAAAGTGGATTTTTTACTTGATTGAAATCCTGTTGGCGATAGATATCTAGGATTCTTTGTTTTATCGTTTCCTTTGCTCGGTTGAAACCCAGAGACTGTTTGGATAGACCATATGAGCAAAGTTTTTTCTCAAGAGTGGATATCCACGGGACAGCCAATGATTCAGACATCATTAGGACTGTTTATGCACTGGAGGTTTCATGCTGGGCTGCAGGCTGGAGTTTTAGTCATGGCAGGTTGCCCCACCTCTTCCTGCACCCACATGGGGGAGCATTTGGCCTGGTGCACCTCATCAGCCCCCGATCTGTGCTCCTGACAGTGGGGTGGGGCAGTGAAGTTCCCAGTGCATAAACGGTCTAGGTAAAGCAAACCCTTTGTGGAAAAAAGCAATTTTAACCAGTACATGGACGTACATATCCATATTCTGGTCTGGACAGAATACATTCCTGTTTCCACCCGGATTGAAGCGTTGGAAATGCTGGTTGGTACATGGAGCAGGGATCTTAAAAATTTAGCCTGGGTCTTTTCTAGGCTGGAAATATTGGCATTTATACACAATGGGGCCCCATACATCATCTGTGCTAGAGGTTTTGCCTTGAACAGCTTAAGGGCTGCGGGAACATTACGCCCACCTTTGTGCCAGAAGAATTTCTGAATGGCACCTGAGCTTCTCTGGGCATTTGAGGAAATATATGATATATGGGAGTTTCTACGGCCATTTGATTGGAATAGTACTCCCAGATAAAATCTGACCTGTTCTATGGGTGATGAATTGAGATGCCATGTATATGTTTTAGGTTTGTTACCAAAACCCATAATCTTTGTTTTTGAATGATTGACCTCTAGATGGTTCAATCGGCAGTAAGCACCCAGTAGAACCAAGGCCCTTCTCATTCAATTTGGCATTCTTGATAACAGGACAGCGTCATCTGCATAGAGCAGTAGCGAGATATGTTTGTTAGCTAATCTGGGGGGATGTAATTCACTATTCTGAAAATGTTCAACCATATCATTTATAAAGATGTTAAACAGTAGGGGTGATAAAACACAACCCTGCTTGACTCCCCTAAGTGCTTTAATAGAATTAGTCAGATGACCATGGGCATTACACTTAATTCTGATGGTAGTATTTTCATACATAGCATGTATCAAAAATAGAAGACGCTTATCTATGTTAGTCCTAACTAATTTCTCCCATAGTAATTCCCTTGACACAGAGTCAAAAGCCGATTTCAAATCAACAAAAGCTCCATACAGGGTTGTCATAGACCTGGAAGAGTATTTAACTACGAGATGATCAAGTATTGTACAGTGATCTTGTGTTGAACAACCCCCTCTAAATCCTCCTTGTTCGTCTGCCAGAAAATTATTCTGGTCCAGCTAATCCCAAAGTTTCCACTGAAGATGTTTTGCGTAGAGTTTGCTTATTACACTTAGTAGACGGTCTATAATTGGCTGGGTCATTCAGATTCCCTTTTTAATGTATGGGTACAATGATTGCCACCTCCCAACCCTTTGGAATTTTCCCTGTCTTATCAATTATCGTGAATAAATTGGCCAATACCAGTGCCCACCATTCTGCATTTCTTTTAATTAGGTCTGGGGGAAAATGATATCTCTCAAGTTCTGCGGTGGCTTTAGTGCTGTCATAGTGACAGTCAAGAAGAATGCTCCAAAGTCAGAACATCAACCAAAGCCATATATGTGGAAGATGAGGACTTGGGGAGAAACTCAAGGGACTTGATGAGATACTCCCTCAACATTATCTCTGCCAAATCTTCTGCCATTGAATACCTGTTGCCAAGCCCCCTGTTCACTAATGGTAACCAGTAGTGTGGCTACTCCCTGGTTGGGCTCTTTGAGGCAGAGGCTGCATCTTCTCATCTTCTTCCTCCCCAGCCTCTTCCACCCACTGTTCCCTCTGGCCACATCTGTTGGCCTGTTGCTTCTATCTCAAGAGTTCTGCATTCACTCTAGGCTGTGCAAACAACTCTTTTATTTCTGCAGAAAGCACCAGGAACAGATCAGGGGATGTAGGCTCTGAAACTCCTAGTGATGCTCTACTAGAGCTGGACTCCAGCAGACTAACAGGATGAGTTTGGTGCCCAGGGGCAGGGACCTTTGGTACACAGGGGGAAGAGGACTACTCCTCCCCCCCGTGATAAGAACTCTTTGCACCCACTTTCACCCTCACAGCACACAGAAGTGTTCACACTCAGAAAGGGTGGGAGGGTATAAATGAGGGTGACTTTTTGGGGGAGTCCATAACTAGGACCTCAGAAATGTAACCTGCCTCCAAGTTGGATAGATTGTTGAGTAGCCAGTCCTAATTCCCAGTAGGGAAGCAACCTGAGAGGCACATATTTTACTTAGGAACATAGTCTCCAAGCATTATTTCAGTATATGGACATTCACCAACACTTCAATCCATAAACACTTGGTTGGGCAAGAAGCTGTATAATCACTGTTCTGCAAGACAGTTTCTTCATTAATCATTTTAAATGGAAAACTCTGATGTCTTTTCCAAAGACAGCAATGAGGAGACCATTTGGATGGGATCTATAACAGGGACCCCAGATATGTAATTTGCCACCAACATAGATTGGGTTGGAGGGTGAGGTTCCTTGTGTGTTTGGTGTGTATTGCTTGCAGGGGGCCCATTCTATACACTTTGGAACTTGTGTCCGACATTTTCCCCAAAAGCACCTTGGTCCTGTTGGGTTTGCAGTGCCACAGGTACTCCTGGAAGACCTGGGTTCAAATCAATCTGTATTCAGCAGGATCAGCAATGGAACCAGCCCTTCTTTGGGGGGTCTTAATTAGGTCTTTGTAAATCCAGTCCTCACCGGACTTGGAGGGCAAGTAGAGAAGCATCAGCCAGATATTCCTGGTGAGTTTGGTGTCTTTAGAATGCTGGCAAACATTCTATCACATAATGAACCTCACAAACCAAATTGGGCCATTTAATATCAAAAAGTTCATGCAAAAAACAAACTCCACTAAACTCTCAACCAACCTTCCCATTCTTGCTTTTATCATCCCACCAAGTGTAATTTATGTAAAAATAGAACATCACTCAAACTTCTGAAATCCTTTCCCATGTAATGCCACAGTGCTGAAGAACAAGCAGACAGTTTAAAAATTCCCTTTAAAAATTCCACAACTAATACCATGGGTGAAGCAAAAGATTAATTTCTGTACCACCTGGCAACTAAGTGTGGATTAAGGCTATGCCACTAATGTTGGGCTAATGTTCTGTGAAAACAATGCTCAAATGCCAAAACAACTGGCCTCCTGTTTAAACAATGATCTTGTTGCTCTTGTTAGCTAGTACTCTTAAATTTTCATTTCCCCCCCTGGTATGCCAAACCCATGTAACGTGGAGAGTTGCCTTACTGGAAAGGAGAAAGACAGTAAACCTGTTCAATTAAAGCACATTATCAGAGCCAGCTGTTAAAGGCCCCATGAACTCCAGTGGCTTTAGCAAAAGTAAATATCCTTAGCGAAAGAAGGCAGACACACTCTGGCCTTCGAGGCAAGACAAAGGTTTGACTCTTATGGTATAAAAGTGGAGGCTTTGTCTCAGACTGAATTCTATAACAATGGAAAGCCCGCCTAATTAAGGGTTCAGTAAATGGGCAACAGTAAGCTCTCTAGTTTGCTATTTTATAATGAGTCTTCATTCAATAATAGGTGTGATCTCTTTGCATACCATTCTGCAGACTGCATTGTACCTTTTCTGCCATTAATTAAATTAAAGTCTTGATTCAATGAAGTAATAGATTCAGTGTTTTACATATGTTCCCAGAGCATCTACACACGTAATTTGCTGTAGCCTAGAATGACTAAGGCTTTCTTTATATATGTCTATGTGTATATACACACACATAAACATAGAGGTACCCCAAGTTTTCTGGCTGTGGAGACCTCATGTCTAATGAAGACACAAACAAAAAATTGAAAGATTATTTACCCGCTTTTGGAAGAAAATGTCCTTAGGAAGGGGACCATCACAGCAAAGCATTGCGAGAATGCACATGCCCAGATCATTTCCAGTCAAGACTACTTCACCCACTTTTCCTTTTAATGAGCACCAGATCTAGCAGCTGTAAGGCACCGAGGAATCCCACAGAGAATTTCTGCTGATAGAAATTTCAGTCTGCTCAGCACAACTTCCTGGCTTTCCTCTACTGTTGTAAACCCAAATCCCCCCCTCCAATGTTGCTACTAGAGGATAGGTGACCTTTCCAGGAAATTCTGTGGAGGGAGAGAAGTTTGCAACAGGAAGTGGAATCAACAAAAACTGTCCCCTTCCATCTGCAGAAATCTTCCATACCTTCACCTATAAGTTACTCAATAAATATTTTATGTTTTTAAGGAATGTGAAGAATAAAAAGTATCTTCAGAAACAATTTTAAATTCAAATGTGCAACATTTCTGTTGAAATTCAGCTGCACTCAAAGTCAAGAAAATTACAATGGGACACCACAACATCATGGGAGATGTTTACATACATATAAGATTGAATTAAATGAGAAACATAATGCGAACATAAGAAGAGCCACACTGGATCAGGCAAAAAGTCACCAAATCAAACATTCTGTTCACACCTTGGCCAACCAGCTTCTTCTAGCAACTGATATAAAGAGGCATACTCTTTACAGTATAAAGAGGCATACTGTATAAAGTCAGATCACTGACACTGTTAAATTGTTGTTTGTTTTTTTGCATACCATAGTAGACTGAAGTAAAGGATTATGCATTTGAGAGAGCTTTCTTCAAGTGGGAGGGTACTTCATCCATTGGTAGGCTGTGGTCAGCAGCAATGTCAGCTGACTGACATATGCTGCTGGCAGAGCCTCATGGGAATTGTAGTTCATGGGCCTTCCATTCAGCCATTGGTGTAAGACAGCTCAGGGGAGGATACAGGAAACTCAGTAACATTTATGCATGCCGTAAAAAAGTGTTCCTGGAACCAGTTTAAAGGAAAAAGTTGTAGCAAAGCCAGTTAACAATACTGTGAGGAAACGATGCAGAAAATGCCATGGGTTTTCCATGGCAAAATCACCACCACCTGCAGAAACAAAAAAGCAAATGTCTTTTTTTGGCAGACTTTTTATGAGATTTTCTGTTGTGCATAATCTACCTGGGTTGACATTTTCATTGAGCTGTCCCTTCCATAGTCTATTGCTCCCAACTCAGATCTAATCTGTGTATATGTGAAATTGGGATTTTTGCCCCAATATGCATCACTTTACACTTACACTGATTCACACTGGCCATTTTGATGCCCATTCCCCAAGTTTGGAGACACCTTTTGGAGCTCTATGCATTTTGTTTTGAGTTCAACCACCCTAAACCATTTGGTGTTGTTCGCAAGCTTGAGTTTAGTAATGCAGATCTGCTCTTCACATGGACTTTAACCGCTTCATGAATGTTATTTGGATTGTATTTTGGCTCCACAAATGTTTTGGTATCAGAACTGAACCGGATTTGAGAACTATGATGGACTGAACATGGTGACAAGTATGTTGCACTTCCCCATGCCTGCAACACTTAAGCACTGCTAACTGAAGAGAAGTAAATCACTGCATGCTTTGGTGTCAGGTTGCAATGCAGACCAATCTGATCCACTATGCAGGGACCCTTCAATGGCAAAACTTGCATCTTGAATATAAAACACTTTCTAGTGGTTTTTATTACAGAAACGAGAACACATTTTAAAAGATCACGCATATTTTCTTGGTATGAGAATAAAGTGCTCTGTCTGACTTTTTCTTTGGATTTCCTTGACCATTAAAAAAATCTCTTTTATACAGCAGCCATCATTTCCTAAGACCAAGTCAAAAGAAAAGACATTGCATCATTCAGTCACCAATAAGGTGGAGAGAGTTTTTTTGTTTTTCAGTTGCAATGCACACACATGCGCAAATGCACACACACTCTCTCCAAAAAACTACTGTGGATCCTGGCAGTCTCTCTTTGCAAAGCAGTCAGACTGGCTGGCACCCCAAAAGTAGCTTCTTCATCCAAAAGACAGCTGCAACACAGGCATGACGACACGCTTTGCCAGTCAGGAGAGAGCTGGCTGAAATCTGTCAGAGCACACCCAGAGCACTTGGATGCCAGAGTCAGGGAGGCCAGCTGTCTGATGACAGTAAACACCATTCCAGAAGCTGTGGGGTCAAGTATGGTGGGGGGGGAGGGGAAGGAGAAACACTCTCCATTCATTCAGAGCTTCTACTGGAACTTCCAGAACAAGGCAAAGATCTATTACAGCTTACAGCTCCAAGCGGCTTCAGCAGTGATAGTGGCTTATGCTGGTTGCAAAATAATTATGTGTTAATTGCAGTAGTGAATGAGCCATAGTGCAATACACAAAGAGTTATGAATAATTTCATGATATGTGCACTTGAAAGGACACCTGAACGGCAAAAAGTGTGTCTCATTGTTCAGCTTGGTGTTGAGAACGCTCTAATCTGGAGAACTGGGTTCAGTTCCCCACTCCTGCTCCACATGCAGCCAGCTGGGTGACCCTGGACAAGTCACAGTTCTCTCAGACCCACCTACCTCACAGGGTGTCTGTTGTGGGGAGAGGAAGGAGAGGAGATTGTAAGACGGTTTGAGAGTCCTTCCATTAGTATAAAATGGGTTACAAAAAAAACTGTTCTTCTTCCCCCCAAAGGGGCTTTAAAGTTAAAAGGACATGGCAATGTGCAGACAGAAATATTATTTATTAATTTAAAATATTTATTAGTTGCCTTTCTTCCTTACAGAGCCAAAGGTGGTTTAAAATATTTATAAAATACATCAAATGTATCATATAAAATCATAGAACCTAAATTTAAAATCACTGTTTAGGACTGCTTTAACCAAATACAGTCCTCAATAAAACTGTCTTCATCTGTCTCCTAAGATTTAAAGTGAGAAGGGTCAGGAGCACCTCCCTGGGAAGATTGGTCCATAACTGAGGGGCTACCACTGAAAAGGCTCTTTCCCCTGTACCCACCAAACTAGCAACTTTAATTGATGAGATGGTGATGTTGATTTCTGGACAGGAACAGACAAGAGAAGGTGGTCCTTCAGATATCCAGGTTGCTACCCGTGTAAGGCTTAAAGGTCAAAACCAACACCTTGAATTGGGCTCAGGAGCAATGTAACCAAGGTAGTGGCTGTAATATCAACGCAGGAATCACACAGCACCACCCTCTGAGATTGCTACATCCCCAGACAGGACTTTAACTACTGTAACAAGTGCTCTCTCCCCCCCCCCCCCCAATCCCAGTGCCAAGAGGCTACTCAGAAGAATATTGTGGTCAATAATATCAAAGAATGCTGAGAGATCCAGCTGAACCAGGAAGGTCACATTTCCCCTGCCTAGTTCTTGGTAGAGATCATCAACCAAGGTGACCAAAGCAATGTCTGTTCCAAAACCCAGCCTGAAGCCAGATTGAAAAGGGTCCAGAGAACCAGTCTCTTCCAAGAACTCCTGGAGCTGAAAAGCAACCACCCACTTTAGCATTTCAAGCATATGGATACGGTAAAAGAAACAAAAAGGATAGAAACAAGACAAAAGACAAATTCAGCCTCTAATAAGAATACAAGTGTGTACAATAATGTTGATAGAGCATAAAGAAACCTGATTATTTAAGGCTTTAGCAGTGAATCCCATGCAGAGTTACTCCAGGCTAAGCCTACTGAAACGATCGGGCTTAGATTGGGGCAACTTTCCCTAGGATTACACACCAATTCTATTAAAAGTCCTCCCCCTTAAAAAAAACTAAGAATGTTCTTATTTTATATTTTATTATAATATTATATATATAATATATAATAATTTTTAGAAATTTCAATATTGTTTAAAAAGTCTGTCTTTCCTTTGAACTTAAATGCCTTCAATATGGCTATTTCAAAATAATATTAATGAAACCCTTCAAGAAACAATTGTACATTAAAAAAAACTAAAAACACCAGGAATCCCAGACCAGGGCTGACTCTTACTTTGTTTTTTCCATTGTGGATCCTGCTGAATTCAAATTGACTTGCTCGGGTCTTTCTCTATTCCCCTCCCCCGATTGAAATAGAAAGTGTTCTAACTCAATTAGGAAAACTCAGAACGGGAAGGGGAGCCAAACGCCGCAGGAGCCTCTTTCTTTTCTTGAACAGGGGGGCGGGGAGAGGATTGGAGACAGCAGAGGAGGGGGAATAAATCCAAGAGGCAAATCTCTGCTGAGAGAAGTTAGGGTTTATGGAGCACAGTCACTTTAAGACAAGCCTTGCAACCAGGAACCAGGAAGTCTTTGAACTGATGCCCTGGCCAATCAAGGAAGACTGTTTTGCTATGTCAGCATTGTGGGGCATGAAGAAGGAAGTTAATTCACAAAACACAGAGATCTGCACACTTACTGATGCCAATTTTTTAAAAAATATTGATTATATCCACTTCTGGATAATGTGGGGGAAAGGTAGGGTCACTCTGGATTAATCATGCATGTTGCAGAGAGAAAATTTAAAGCACCCAAAATCAAAATGGAAATCGAATTCAGTGTAGACGGGAGGGATTTATTCAGACTGGGAGTGGGAAAAAAGCCTCATGCAGACTACACCTAGGATTTCCGAAGCAAGACAATGTTAAACCAGTGTATTCATTCTGTCAAGTTTATTGCACTTGTGAAATAAGGATCATGCTTTATGTTCTATGCAGTTCTGGAGCAAGACAGAAACATTTCAATTAAAGAATGTATTAAATCCACACGAGCCACAAACATAGTGAGTACTCAAAATAAGAGCACCTCCTTGGTCATGTTACTGCTTACCAAGCATTGCTTTAGTTAATGAACTCAAAAAATAAAAGTTTTAATGAACTCAATACTAAAATATTCTCCCACAGTGCGGGTATATCTGGTCTGGATTCCCAGATACTGGCAGTCAGGTTTCACCAAATAAATTGATCTCTTTGAGCAAGATTAGCAAAGTGCATACATGCAGGTGTTAAACAATAAAACAATTGCTACACCTGCTACTGGTAGTGATTATGATGATACGAGAGTATTGAATAATAAAAGATGGATAGAAAACATCATTATCTAACCTTATTACTCTTCCTTCTAATGTGCTGTAACAAACCCTAACAAACCTCAACATACTGACCTGGCTGGAAAAAGTAGTTCTGGCTGGATTCACCCATGAGAAGGTCAAACTCAGTTAAATTTAACGTGATTTTGTCTTCATGTATGAGCTATGCACACACGCCCATGTGGTTGCACACCAGAACATTTTTCTCAGCATGGTAATTTCCTTGCTCCATTCGAAAGCAGGTTGTAATTGGGCCAGACCAAGGTTCTTTCTCAGCCCTCAACTGGAGCACCTTCTAGCCCTGCCTTCATTATGACAACAGCCCTGTCCCTTAAGTTCACACAGTGTTGCATAGACATGCCATGGTACTCCAAGGGATGTGTGCACACACACGTGTGTACACACACACAAATGGTTTATTTTTGATTCTGGTTGATTCAGCCCAAATCACTTCAGTATATACTGAATCACCTGAATCTCATTATCAGTATAGGGATTCAGGTCTGGCAAAATTTGGGTTTCCTGAATGGATTCAGCTCCATTATAAGCTGATGGGCCATTTATGGGAAATCTATCCTGCCTTTCTATTCAGTGGCCTTGTGGGGTTGGGGTTGAGGGAGAGGCACTAAATTTGCAACATAGCTCTGCGTGCTCAAACTGTGATGTGGACATGAGAGATTGCCAGCAGACTTTTTGAAGAGCTCTCACTGCCACTAACCCCAACAAGCAGAATTGCCCCAGTGGCCAGGACAACCGGCATCTTTGCCTCTCTTTGTTTTGCCAGAAGACCAACATCTTCACAAGCTGACACCACATTACATTCAGCACTATGTTCTAAAAATAGTTTTCTATGGAGTATGTGAATGGGCATTAGGATTTACTCCCTTATATTAAAAACTAGAAATTAAGCCAATTTTATGTCTGAATAAAATGAGCACTAGGAGCCTGTCTTCTCTCAGCGGCAGGAGCAGCCTCACGGCGGCGAGGCTGTTCCTGGGGCCAAGAGAAGTCAGAGAGAACAGTGTTCTGACAGGAGGCCGGCAGCCGCCCCCCCCTCCCGAAAGGCCAAAACGGCCTCCTCTCGCCCCGGGAGCGGCAACAGGAGGCCAGCAGCCGCCCCCCACCCTCCCGAAAGCCAGGAGAATGGCGGCGGTGGGTGGGCAAGGCCTCTGCCGGCCCCGGGCGCTCCGCAGCCGCGAAGGAGCGCCCAGGGCCGGCAGAAGCCGGGAGAACGGCGGTTCACACTTACCTGAGGTGCGTGCTGCCAGTGGCGTGTGTGAGGAGTCCGGGGCGGGCCAAGTGGCCAATAGGGAGGCGCGCTATGTGCGCCTCCCAATTGGCCACTTGGCCCCTGAGTGGCTCTCGGAGAGGGCCAATCAGGAGCCGCTTCACGGATCCTGATTGGCCCTCTCCGAGTTTTTATCCCAGACGGGTCCCGCCCTAATTCCTCCCACAGAGCCCTTACTCTTTTATTTATTCCACGCCGCGGGGTTTAAGATGAGCAAAATACCAAGTTTGGATGCACTGATGTTTGTCTGCTGCACTCCCCCCACCCTCCATGACTGACAGCCATGAGGAGGTTTATGTTTAAGAAGTATGGATAGAGGTACCATATCAGTTCCTTCATAATCAGTCTGGAGAAGGTATGGAGGTTGTTGCAGCCAGTAAATGCAGCAAGACTTCTGTAGTAGCATCCCTGGATGAATTACCATGAAATCTAATGTGGGTTGAATCATGGTGCTTGGAGTTTAGGGTATTTTCAGAAACATATTAGTAAGTTAAATGAATCAGCTTTTGGAAATGACTAATAAATATCACTAGAGAAACTTCATTCAGAATATATGAATGCCCCATACTTCAACAGCTGCCTGATGATGTTAATCTACTTTTAGAAATGTGAAATATCAGATTGCAAGACTATATGCGAATTAATCATCTATGAATATATGGTTAGAAGGACTTCAGGATGGATGGTGAAATTCCTGATACCCAAACCCACCCATAGAAAATCTTATTCTTAACGTATCCATAGTTATATGTTGTGCAGTAAAAATAATAATTTGCAGGCGACAGGATAGCACAGTTTGGTGATGGCAAGTATAGCCCTGTAATGCCATTTGAAACAAAGCTTCACCATTGTAAACTCATGGACTTGAAAGGTGTACTTGTGCTTAGGTGGCCCTGCTAGACAGATTTTCTATTCCTGGTTTCAGACATGAACTCAGTACTAAATTTTTTTATCTTTTACTTTAGAATTTAGTTTGATAGACAGTTAGGAGGAACAGACCCACTTGAAAAGTAATATCACTGCAAACTATGTCTTAAATTCATAGGAAACGGAAACGACTATGATTGAATAGTCCAACAGTGATTACATAACTATACTCATGATGTAACACTGATCCGTGAAGAATGGTCTGAAAGAATACACCACCGTCAACTGTTGCCCTCCCATAAGAACTCAAAGCAACCCCTCTCCATTGTCCAAGGAGGTGACAGGGAGCAGTCAGTGAATTCCAGATCAGATTTCTTCTTTCTGATATGTGCCCCATCTCATCACTACCCATAGTTCACTGTCAGTCAATTGTGAGATGCATCCTGAGAATCCTTTAGATGAAGATTCTACCAGAGGGCTCCATTGTAATATGTAATAATCTGTTCAGCTCAGTGCTATCATACAGTGTAACCTTTTAGAAAACTATCTGGAGGCTACAATGCCAATGAGATGGTCATCTTGTCCAGATTCTTCTGAAACTTGGTGATAAATGAGGTTAATGAGTTGGCTTACCATACCGTTATACTGTTTGTTATAGAATTATTACCACCCTATGAATACTGGTATGTGAAGCACTAAAGTAAACATTGTACCTACATTCTTTTCCTTGTCTTTTCAGGGTTTTGATTGTAAGAGGAAGAATCATGTATTCACTGACCATAGAGAGACCACCTGTACAGAGCTTTGGTCTTCCCCAGGGAGGCTACAGTCCAACACACAGGCAGCTGCTGTCCTACTTCCATGATTTTCAGCAGACTATATGCTTAGTTAGAAGACTGGCTCATGGCACAGACGTCCACATTTGAGAATTCTATTTATTTATTTATACCTTTCTCCCCCTTGGGATTCAAAGCAGCTGGCATCATTCTCTCCATTTTATCTTTGCACGAAATGTAGACTGAGAATGTGTAACTGGCCCAAGGTTACCCCATGAGCTTCCATGGCAGAGTGGAGATTTGAACTTGGGTCTCCCATGTCCTAATCTGATACTATAACGGCCACACCATATTGTTGTTATAAACAGTCTATAAACTAGTGCTGTTACATGATTAAACATAATTGTTAAATCAGACAGCTCCTATGGTGACAGAGTATAAAAGACAGAACAAAGAAACCTATACACAGTTACAACTTTTTCCAGACCCAGGAGTACATGATGGCTTTCAATCTAGCATGTCAGCTGAAACAGAAGACCCTCACATTTTAAACAATGAAAGACTCAACCCAGCTCAGTTCTTCCCTGTTGATTGGCATAATGCAGGATTCATCCTGCTCTTATATTACAAAGACTATAAATAGAGCCAATTTTTTTTAAATCCTTTTATCCTTCAGGCACCAAATGCAAACACATGTCCTCTTTGAGTGGAAAACTTACTTAATCCAGAGATTTTTAAAAAAATCCTGAATGTAATTAGAATGGATGTTATTTTCTTAACTGCATGACCAGCTATGAGGACAATAAGGCCCACTCCAAAATCAGCATTCACTTTTTTATTCCTTTTTTAAAAGAACTATATTTGTTTGTTTAAAATTTGTGTACAGTGTCTTCCTTAGGTTCAATGCAATAAAACATTATAAAAGTAAAATGAACCAATGAATAATACAAAATTTTGTCATAGAAAACAAAATTCTGCAACTAAGAAATAAAACGGAGTCATGCAGCACTTGAGCATATGAAGGCCACCAGAAATAAATAAGTATTGCAATTTTTTTGAAAGGATGATTGAGGGGAACTAGTTTTTATCTCAGTCAGGCAGTCATTCCATAATCCTGACACAGAAAAGAGCCTGTTCTAGGTGCTGATTTCTTACTTCACATAGTTAAAGCAGGTTGTCAGAAGATCTTAAATGGCACAGGAGTTCATACACACACACAAAAGGTAAGCTGGTCCCCAACTACGTGGGGCTTTGATGACAAATATCATCATCTTGCCCTTGGCCCTTAAAAAAAACAGTGGCCTCAGAAACAATTGACCACAGTCTGGCACTCAGCAGTAATGTTAGTCTCCACGCCTTTTTCAAGGGCAACATATGGTTTATCCCTGATTACTAAATGTATTCATAGGATCATAGAATGATAGAGTTGGAAGGGTCCTCCTGGGTCATCTAGTCCAACTCCCTGCACTATGCAGGACACTCACAACCCTATAGCTCATCCATTGTAACCTGATATCCCCTTAAGCCTTCACAGAATCAGCCCCTCTGTCTGATGGCTATCCAGCATCTGTTTAAAAATTTCCAAAGATGGACAAACCACCACCTTCCAAGGTAGCCTGTTCCACTAAGAACAGGTAGCCTGTTCCACTCTGTCAGGAACTTCTTCCAGATGTTTAGACTGAATTCCTTTTGAATTAATTTCATCCCGTTATTGTTATTGTTATTGTTATTGTTATTGTTATTGTTATTGTTATTGTTGGATTTCTAACCCGCCACTCCCCTGAGGCTCGCGGCGGGTAACAACATGTAAAAACCACATAAAACCCCTAATACATAAAACACCTAAAAACAATCCCCTGATGGCAGCGGAACTATCTGGGAAACCAGGGGTCACTGCTGATGTAGAAGGAGGGGGGCGATCTAAAAAGGGGACCATAAGCCTGGCGGAAGAGCTCCGTTTTGCAGGCCCTGCGGAAGGATGGCAAATCCCACAGGGCCCACAGCTCCTCTGGGAGCTCATTCCACCAAGTGGGGGCCAAGATGGAAAAGGCCCTGGCCCTTGTCAAGGCCAGACATGCCTCCTGGGGGCCAGGAACCACCAATAAATTAGCCCCCGCCGAGCATAACGCCATGTGGGAAGCATAAAAACTTGATCCCATATCAAGTTTAAGGGATTGGTTCTTTCCTTTAAGGTCATCTGCAGTGTTCGGTGTATATAAGGGACCACTTCTCTGCCTATGTTCCCCAAAGTGCATTGCACACTGAGAATACCAACCGGCTGGTAGTCCCTGACTCCAAGGAAGTACATCTGGCCTCAAACACAATCTCAGTCGTGGCACCTACTTGGTGGAATGAGTTCCCTGAGGAGATCCAGGCTCTGTCAGAACTGGCTCAGTTTTGCAGGGCCAGCAAGGTGGAGCTCTTTCACCAAGCTTTGGTTGGGGCCAGTGATCCAATAACAGCAAACAGCCCCCCCCCAGGGGAAAACCCACATGGAGAATACCTAAAAGAACTACACCAGAACGAGATTGCACTGTTAACATTGAGATGTTTTTTTTTTAATGTTTTGATTAATATTTAATTAATCCATTATTACTGTTATCATTGTACACCACCCTGAGCCAGGCTGGGAGGACAGTATTTAAAGTAAATAAATTATAATAATAATAGATTATATTTAAAATAGGATTACAATAACATACTCTTGATGCAATTACTTTTAGAGAGCACTGGGCACAGACTACAGCAGCTAGACAACTTTTTGCTTCTTCGAAGGTTTATAATACTAATCTTAAAGCATCATAAATGTAAGCCCCATTTGAAATGTTTTTTTTTTTAAGCCACAAAACCTGGAAGCCCTGAAGAGTCCAGTACCAAAGTTTCTAGCCCGACAGTCTACCTGGATTAGGTCCTCTCTGATGGCATCCTCTCTATTAACATTGGTTACCAGTCTGTTTCCGGATCAAGTTTACGGTTTTGGTTTTAACCTTTAAGGCTATACGTCACTTGGTCCTGCATATCTGTGGGACTGCTTCTCTGCCAATGCCCCCTGCAGGGCACTCTGCTCTGCAAGTATGAATTTGCTGGTGGTCCCTGGCCCCTGAGACATTCACCTGGCCTCTACCAGGGCCAGGGCTTTTTCAGCCCTGGCCCCAGCCTGGTGGAATTAGCTCCCAGAACAGCTAAGTGCCCTGCCGGAGTTATCTGCTTTCTGCAGGGCCTGTAAGGCGGAGCTCTTCTGCCAGGTGTATGGTTGAGGCCAGGTTGCAGTCCCGGATCTACCATCAGGGGATCCCCTAGAGCTGGTGGGATCAGAACCCTCGATCCTACGGAAAGAGCTACGGACTGCTAGCTGGACAGGGGAGGAGATAGGGATTTAACTCCAACAAATAGCCATCTTTTAATGTGTTTAATGTGTAGGGGACTTTAAGGGTTCTGTGTTTTTATTGTTTAATTGTAAATTGCCGTGAGTCTTTGAGAGCGGCGGTATACAAATCAAATAATAAATAGATAAATAACTGAATAGTCTGAAGTGAGCAGGTCTCTAAAGAGGCAGCACAGAAGTCTACATAAATAACTCAAAATACCTTACTGAACATGGTATTTAGCAGTACCCCCAGTCATTTTCCACAAAATACTATAAGGTGTAGATGACAATTAAAATGTTATAGATTTTGTAAGATGATTTGTCCAAAGTCATAGAAGTAGTCTGTTCCTGAGGAACATTGAAGAAGCTGAATGCCAGATTCTGGGAATTAACCTCAGGGAATTGCTCTCACTCTTACAACATGGTGTGAGCTCCAAGAGACATATCACTAACCTTCTTGGGAACATATTTCTGGACCAGAAAAATACTGATGTTCAGTTGTGGGGCAATTCTTATATGGAACATGAATGATTAAACCCTTATCCAGAAGTCCAAATACAAGACTTTCATTTTTATATGATTTGTTTGTTTGTCCACCCACTAACTGTTGCCTACATATTGCTGTCTTCATTTTTAAATACTGTTAAACCGCAGATTATTCAGAGGAGACATTTCCCCCCTCCTTGTTCTTTGTTGGAAGCAGATCCTTTGATCTGCAGCACAAATGGTGGGCATTCCAGATTGACGACAGATGCAGTGTTATGCCAGTAAAAAAAAGCAGGGTATCTTCCTCTAACATTTGAATGAAGTGCATTATACAAGGCATATTTTTATAACCCCCCTCTGGATGCTTTTCCTAAAGGCATGTCCGATACATCTCAGTTGCTACCATTGCATCATGATCATTGGAGGGCATTTATTGGCTTTTCTATAAACTTCTAAGAGTGTAATTGTATCTTCTTTCTTTGTGCCAAGTATCAGCCAATAGCAGCTGGCTGCAAAGCTGTTCAATCTCTCAGAGGACTGTGGTTAAAATCCATGATTCACAACCTTAGGAAAGACAGCCAGGCACAATGCCTTGGCATTGCCAAGGTCCAAGTCCAAGTTGCCCCATGTAGCTAGTTTGCACTGCAGGGCACACTCCGAATCTAGTCTCCTGAACTTTGTGCTGGAGAAGATGCCACTCAGTTGCCACTCTGAATGGAGGAAAGCAAAATAAATTTAAACAAAAAACAAAGGTGTCTGTTTCAAGTGCTAGAGAAGAATTTATTTAAAGCATGTGCACTTATTTAGCTTTTGACAATAGATTTTAGTGAATTTTCCCTTCACTCTTCCTCAAGGGCCTCAGTGCCTTCCATTGAAGAATAAACCCCTCTGTTAAAACAGTAGAACTCAAGCCAATGCCGTCGGTCATTTCTCAGGACCATTTCTGGTATCCCAATGTAAGGCTTCTGCCCCACTGACACCCAGCAACCAGGGACAAGTTCTCTGGACTGCAGTATGTGTTTCAGTGCTAGGTCCTCTTGCAAATCCCAGGGGAATGTACTGGCAAGATTGCTGCTCCTTTCCCCCAACCAGGGTTGAATCTGCACAGAGCTTTTATTCCAATCCCAGGTTGATTAAATCTCTGTCATCTACACTGAATGTGATTTCCATTTTGATCTTGTGCAATTAAAATTTTTCATCTGCAACAAGCAGATATCCCCCACGATATCCTGGAGTGGATATAACCCTCAATATTTGAAAAATTGGCATGAGTAAGTATGCAGTTGTCTGCTTTCCCTGAAATAACTTGTTGCTGCCTCGTGGCTCCAACGCTGTAACAAGGCAGTCTGTCCCTGATTGGCTGGGTGCCAGTTCAAAGAATTCCTACTTCCTGATTGCAAGATTTATTTTTTAAAGGTTTAAGGTGACTGTGCTCCAAAATCCACAATTCTTGCAGCAGAGATTTTCCTCATTCAGTGAGAGGCTGCTGCTGACTCGTCTCCGCTTGCCTCAGTTCCCTCCCCCTCAATGCCTGCCCCCCCCTGCTCACTCACTTGTTTGCCTGCCCGCCTGCCCATCTGCTTGCAGATTCAGCCCTTGTGAGGTAGGAGAGTCTGAGAGATCAGCAAGGGAGGCAGTTCTCTTAATTCTGGAGGGTGAAATCAGGGGTACTCATCTCTGATTGTCTCGGCTCCCCCCGCCCAGCCGCCCGCTGATGGGTTTCTGTTTCAAGTCGGGGGGGGGGAGGAGCACAAAGACTCAGATTCAAATCGATCTGGATTCAGCAGGATCAAAAGCAGGGGAAAGAAGGTTCCATGCAGGTAAATTTAAGTGCTTTTATAAAGTGATCACTAACACAGAATGTATCTTCTAATAAGCATTGGTTCACTCACAAGGAGCAATCCTAGATTCCTCCCCCTACTTTAAGTAGATCAAAAAGAAGTCCCAGAATTGACAGAGCTGCTGCTGTCTAGTGAAAAATGGAAAAGAAAGGACTGAACAATGAAGACAGAGACAACCAGAAGAAGCATCTTTAGGAGACTGTAGGTAACATGATAAGAAATTGGGCAGCTGCAGGAATGTGCCATTTGAATAAAATTGTTCATCCTTAAGGCCAAACAGAATGACGACTCCAGTTTTCTGTCAGTGGAGCTACATGTGCAGAAGGGAGGGGAGGGGGAAATTTCACTCCTTTCTCTTTATTGCAGCCCCCCCCCCCCACCTTACATGGCTGTTTATTCACACAGGCCCCACAGACCCAGGGAATCATCTTTCTAAGGGTCAGAAGGGACTGTTGGGGAAAATAGTGAAAATCCATGTCCCCTCTACTGGCAGGCTGCTGGATCCAAGCCAATATATCTTGTGCACAGGTCTACATGATGCAGGCATTGTTTCTTTAAAGTTTTCTCATTTTTTGTGGTAAGAGATACTAGACATCTTTCATCCCCCTATACCAGACAACTGACGAAATGCATAATATCACGCTATGACAGGACATGTCTTTGGGCACACAAATACATTTACAACCATAGCTTGAACATGAACTTTAAAAGGGGGATTGCCTCAAAGTTTTTCTCTGTCCTCATACCCCAACAGAAAAATAAATATTTTTCATGGCTAGGTTACATATCTTTCTTTGCCCTCTTGAATCCCTAGATTCCTTGTTTGAACACCATTAATCCACATTTACATGGTTCATTCTTTGGGTCTATCTATCAGCATTAAGTTTAACTCCAGCAGATGAGTAAATACATGAGTTTGCATGACCATGTATCTATTTCTGTCTAGCAAGTTTTCTTGGGTGTCTCCTGAAATCTCATTAACTCTTTATGCTGAGTTTCCAAACTTAATACTTCATTCGAGTAGTTCTTGCTGATATCACTGAGGTAATTTATACCTCACATGATATATTCATTCCTGGAAAAGGGTTTGTTTTCATCGTCTTATTCTTGCTATTCAGTCTACTAGCTGAATGTATACTTTAAAAAAGAAAAAGAAATAAAATGACTTTGAATTCTGCCAAAAAATCATATCCTATTTTAATTTCCTTATTTATATTCTTTGTGCCCAGTTAATATAGTGTTACCGAGCCTCTTGTGGCGCCATAGGTAAGGCAGCAGACATGCAGTCTGAAAGCTCTGCCCATGAGGTTGGGAGTTTGATCCCAGCAGCCGGCTCAAGGTTGACTCAGCCTTCCATCCTTCCGAGGTCGGTAAAATGAGTACCCAGCTTGCTGGGGGGTAAACGGTAATGACTGGGGAAGGCACTGGCAAACCACCCTGTATTGAGTCTGCCATGAAAACGCTAGAGGGCGTCACCCCAAGGGTCAGACATGACCCAGTGCTTGCACAGGGAATACCTTTACCTTTACCTTTAATATAGTGTTGTAAATACAAATAAAATTTGCACAGAAATGTGTAAGTAGTATCATGGTTCTGGTGTATCTTTTATCTGAAAACTTGTGTGGCCATGGGAAACGGCCTACACAAGGTGTTCCCCCTGGATCACAAGTCAACCAGAAGGACTGTGGTCTTTTCTGAATTCCATTTCAGTTGGCTTGCACAGATCTAGATATCCACTATGAAGTACAATATTTCCAGGTCTGGGAACCAATATAGATGATCACCACCTTGTAAAGTTTTCTACCTTATGGTTGTTTTGTCATCACATGCAGAGAAGATTTGAGTGTTTTATTCTATGGTGTTTTAACTGTTTTGCCCTATGTTGTTTTGATATGATGTACACCGCCCAGAGATGGCTGGCCCGAGAGGGTCGGTCCTAAAAGTCAAATGATAAATAAATATAATAAATAAAAAATAAAAACGTAGTATAAACATTTACTACAAATATTCTCTAATGTAATAAATCTTGGGATTTACTAAATGGCTAGGCACCCCTACATTTTCTGTGTAGTGACATGGTCATCTGTATTACCAAGTCAGTGGCATTAAACGGCAATTATATTTCTTCCAAACTAAGTAACTGCCAGAATAGTAGATTATGTGGGTTTGTGGTGGGTGGTAGAATAAAGCTCAATCTTCATCCAGGAAATATGGAGAGAGGGAGAGAGAGAGAGAGAGAGAGAGAGAGAGAGAGAGAGAGAGAGATGCCCTTTTTGTTTTAAATAGTAGTAACCACAGCAGTTCTAGCTTCTTTCCTCAGACTCAGTTGCTTCCTCTCAAAAGTTGTCTCACTTTCCTTGGGGTAGGGAGTGCACAGTTCCCTGTCTGACTCAAGTGGGGAAGTTCCCATGCTTATCACCCAACTCTCTTCTAGCTTCCTTGCCACCTGTCTGCCTGAGAAGTGAGGTGACTAGTATTGGAAGTGGTCAGATCTTCCTGCCATTCCAACTCAAGTTCCTGAGAGGATAGCTCCTTTTTGTTTTCCCAGTCCAGTTCTATTGACAATCTGGCTAATAGGTTGTCAAAAGTTTTAGTTCTCTGTATTTTTAAAAACATCATAGAGTTAATAAACACATTTGCACAAAACAATTGAACCATTCAGTAAAGCAGGTGCTACAATGACATGCCTAGGTGTAGCTCCAATGGCATCAGTGCATGCTCATAAAAATGTACACTTTGTGGAAGGATTTATTTATTATTTATATATTTATTATTTAAACTTGGTTACCGCTGTTCGCCAGGAGGTCTCACAGCGGTTCACAATAAAACATTAAAATCACAATAAAACCCCATATGTTCCCATTATATGTTACACAATAACAACAACAATGGTGTTCTAATCCTATAACCCCCCCCCCCCCGCCTGTTCAGTCAGAGGTCATAACGTTGGTCTCACAAGAGAGGGAGCTGGCCGATGGATCTAAGGAATCCAAGATGGAACCCAGGCTCTGCCCTGGCCTCAACCGTACACCTGGCGGAAGAGCTCTTTCTTGCAGGCCCTGCGGAAAGCTGGTAAGTCCAGCAGGTTATCATAGGTGGGCAGCATCCTTATTCTAATGCTCATTCCAATATACATTCAATTTTTGCAAATGTTATATTTATGCTACACAAGTTATGCTTTAGCTGGAATGGGGTGATAATATGGAAAAACTGGTAAGTTCATTAGGATTGTTAACTTTTTACCTTCTGTAGTACATATATCTTTATCAGTGGCTTGGTAAAGTCAAAAGCTGAAGACTGAATGATAAAGACAGTATCAGAAATGACAACTAATATAAAGCAATTATTGTCATGTACATTTGTAATTATTAATACACTTTAGCATGTATCTAGGAAATGTTCAATCTGCCCAACATGGCAAACTGAATGTCTATATTCATTCCAGGATTATGGAAAATAAGAAGCAGAGTTGGGTGCCATGAGCATGCTAATGGGTACCATGTTTAATCCTCTGTATGAACTTCCTCAGCAGTCACATGAAATAGAAGATAGAACTGAACCCCATGGAATGCCATACATAGAACACAGGAAAAACTGAGTAATTGCCAGTCATGAGCCGATTGGGAAAACAAAGGTAAGGCTCAAGAACAGTTCATACTGAGTTATCAGCTGTACTGCCTGTATATGTGTTTAAAGTGCCATCAAATCACAGCCAACATATGACAGCTCCACAGGGTTTCCAAACAAAAGGTGAAGCATAGGTAGTTCTCCATTGCCATCCGCTGCAATATCTCCCTTGATGGTGTCCTGTCCAAGTACCAACTCTGCTTAGCTTCTGAGATCTGATAATGTCAACTATCCTATACCATACCATACCATTCCACATCCTCAACAGTACTATAAACTGAAGTTGAGGGAGATAGACAATGTTGTGCATTATGTCTGTGAGTTGTCAGCATTCAGGGTCATTCTAAGCATTAAAGAACTTTAAATAGTTAACATTTTATGACATACTAGTAATCAAGCCCGCTGTAAAAAAAATACAGCGGGAGCTAGGCAAGGGAGCCCCCGGCAGGCGTGCCATGACTTGCATCTTGTTCTTGGGTGTGCATGGATGCACAGACTTGCCAGATCATGAAGCATCTTTCCAAGCATAATGCAAATGGACACTTTTCAAAGGAATAAAAGCAGAGTCCAGGAGCACCTTTAAGACAAGCAACGATTTATTCAGGGCATGACTTGTTGAGTGTCATTGTGGCACGTCAGACCAACCCGGCTACCCATTTGAACTTTTCTAAGGGGAACGGAAACTGCAAAGAGGCTTGTTTGGGGGTATACAGTGGGGTTCGGGATGCCTTGTGGCCAAAGGTTTCAGTTTGGCAGTCTGAAGTCCTGTGGATCCTGCAAACTGGGCATCGGTGGTTGCAGCAAAAGGCTGAGGGGCACCTGGGTTCTCTCTTCCCCTATAGTCTTTGTGCCTTAGGCTGTGGCACCGATATCATTTCATTGGGAGAGCTTCAATATATTAATGGGCTATACACAAGTTGTACACATGGAACAACTTCCCAAGACCTTGGGGGGGGGGGGAGAACCAAGGAAAGAAATGCGTACCTCCTTGAGACTGAATGTGTCCCAAGCGCCGTTAAAATAGGGGGTGGGGGAGGTCTTCTTCTTCCTCCTGCGCAAAGGGCAGGGGTCTGGGAGATTCGTCCCGCCATCCATCCAGATCGGCTAAGCGACCAAACCGGGGCGGGAGGCAGCTGTGACGCAGACGATGGGAAACGACCGGAGAAGGGCACCGCACCGACCATCCCACAAAATGGAGGGTTGGCTGAGTGCGGGGCAGCACCGGGGTGAAGGACGGCAGCCCTCCTCTCCCCCTCCCCCCCTGCGGCGCCTCTTCCCCGGGCACGGCGGTAGCGCGGGTGATTCCCTGCCGCCGGCGAAGCTGCAACGCGGGGCTCTGGGCGTTGTCCAAGAGAGGAGGAGCCTTTTACCCACGCCGCCCTCCCTCCCACCCAGGGGGCGCTTAGAAAGGCGGGGCGGGCGGCATTGCTGCCTCCTTCTGCCAGGCGAAACTTCGGGCGCCCCTTGCCTTGCCTCCCTCATGCGCTGCTGGTCACCCGCCCGGCCACGCCTCAGCCATGAGCCACTCCAGCTGCCTGCGTGCTACCTTGTACCGCCGCATCTTCGGGCCGTGCTCGATGCTGTCGCCGGTGTCGTCCTCGCCGTCCTGCTTCGGCGTCTTGTCCTCGGGGCAGCAGCTGCTGCAGAGCACGCCCTCGGCCTTGGCCTCCTAGCGCCGCGACCGCAGCGGCGGCGCCGTCCGGCGCTCCAGCACGCCGGCCGCCGGGCAGGGAACCCCCGGCAGCCGCGGTCACCTCGTACCGCCGCACCCTCGGGCCGCCCCCGCTGCTGTCGCCGGTGTCATCCTCGCCGTGCCGCATCGCCGCCTCGTCCTCGGGCCAGCAGGTGCTGCTGAGCACGCCTTCGGCCATGGCCTCCTTGTGCTGCTACCACAACGGCGGCGCCGTCCTGCGCTCCAGCACGCCGGCCACCCGGCAGGGAGCCCCCGGCAGCCGCGCAGAGGGCGGCTGCCGGGGGCTCCCTTGCCCGCAGCCTGACGCGTCGGGAGGCGCTTCGCGCCTCCCAACGCGTCAGGCCGCCATCAAGGGAGCAACTGCGAGCCGCGCTCTGCGCGGCTCGCAGTTGCTTCCTTGTCAGCAGGACAGGGCAAAGGAGCAAATGCGAGCCGCGCTGCGCGCGGCTCGCACTTGCTGCGGCTGGGAATCGGAGGGACCAAGCGGCAGGCGCTACGCGCCTGCCGATTAGTCCCTCCGATTGTCTGTTCGGAGGAAGGGTCCAATCCAGACCCTTCCTCATCACGGACACATCCTGCCTCAGAACCCCTTAGCCTTTTATTTAGTCCGTGGCGCCCGCGGCGCCACGGGCGGTGTTAAGATTAGGGGCCAAGCCCATTGCATTCAAGAATACAATGGACTCTAGATTAGGGAGGTGGAGTGGAAGAACTCTGTGGACGGCCTCCCCCTCCCCCTAGAATCTGGAAAGGCTGCAGGCAGCTCACCAGCAGGGGCAGCTCTCACGTGGCAGGGATCTGCAGCCTCCAAGCCTCAGAGGAAAGTGGAAGGAGGAGGGGGTGGTCAGGGGTGGAGGACGGAAGGTGATCGGCTGGCTGCTGGACAGACAGGCAAGCCAGTTGGAGGAGGATGAACTCAGGGGCAGAACAACCGCCCTGAGTGGGTGTTAAGTGCTGAGTGGCACTTAAGCCATGAGACACGCTCCTCCTCCAAGGCCTTACCAGAAATATATAGTGGAAAAGATAGTATATTTGGTGGATGAGGTGAAGGAGGTGGGGACCCTAGGGGGAAGTGACCATGTCCTCATAGAATTCCTTTTGAGATGGGGAGCCAAGGAAGCTTGTAGCCAGACGCGGATGTTGGATTTTCGTAGGGCAAACTTCAATAAACTCAGAGACATGATGAGTGTCATACCATGGACGAGAATGCTGGAAGGGAAGGGAGCATGTGAAGGGTGGGCGCTACTCAAACAAGAGCTATTGCATGCTCAATCAATGACTATCCCAGAAAGACGAAAACACTGCAGGAGCTCTAAGAAGCCTATTTGGATGAACAGAGAACTTGAAGAGGAACTAAGAAAGAAAAGGAAAATGTTCAGGAAATGGAGAGAAGGAAACAGCTCTAAAGAAGAGTACCTACAGGTTACTAGGCACTGTAGATCAATCATCAGAAAGGCCAAAGCTGAGAGTGAGCTAAGATTGGCCAGGGAAGCCCACTGTAACAAGAAAAGATTTTTCAGTTATGTGAGGAGCAAACGTAAAGTAAAGGAGGCAATAGGCCCACTGTTGGGTGCGGATGGACAAACTCTAATGGAAGATGCAGAGAAAGCAGAAAGGCTTAGTGCCTATTTTACATCTGTTTTTTCCCACAGGTCAAAGTGTTTAGGCACATCTAGAGATGGCCATAGCCAAAGGACAGTGTCTGGGTGGCAGGTTAACATGGATAGAGAGGTTGTCGAGAGGCATTTAGCTGCACTGGATGAGTTCAAATCCCCTGGTCCGGATGAAATGCACCCAAGAGTACTCAAAGAACTTTCCAGGGAACTTGCACAGCCCTTGTCCATCATCTTCGGAACCTCTTTAAGGACTGGAGATGTCCCGGAGGACTGGAAGAGAGCAAATGTTATTCCGATCTTCAAAAAAGGGAGGAAGGATGACCCGGGAAACTACAGACCAGTGAGTCTGACCTCTGTTGTGGGGAAGATAATGGAGCAGATATTAAAGGGAGTGATCTGCAAACATCTGGAGGACAATTTGGTGATTCAAGGAAGTCAGCATGGATTTGTCTCCAACAGGTCCTGCCAGACCAACCTGGTTTCCTTTTTTGACCAAGTAACAGGTTTGCTGGATCAGGGAAATTTGGTTGATGTCATTTACTTGGATTTTAGTAAAGCCTTTGACAAGGTTCCCCATGATATTCTGATGGATAAATTGAAGGACTGCAATCTGGATTTTCAGATAGTCAGGTGGATAGGGAATTGGTTAGAGAACCGCACTCACAGCGTTGTTGTCAATGGTGTTTCATCAGACTGGAGAGAGGTGAGTAGCGGGGTACCTCAGGGCTCGGTGCTTGGCCCGGTACTTTTTAACATATTTATTAATGATCTAGATGAGGGGGTGGAGGGACTACTCATCAAGTTTGCAGATGACACCAAATTGGGAGGACTGGCAAATACTCCGGAAGATAGAGACAGAGTTCAACGAGATCTGAACACAATGGAAAAATGGGCAAATGAGAACAAGATGCAATTTAATAAAGATAAGTGTAAAGTTCTGCATCTGGGTCAGAAAAATGAAAAGCATGCCTACTGGATGGGGGATACGCTTCTAGGTAACACTGTGTGTGAACGAGACCTTGGGGTACTTGTGGATTGTAAACTAAACATGAGCAGGCAGTGTGATGCAGCGGTAAAAAAGGCAAATGCCATTTTGGGCTGTATCAACAGAGGCATCACATCAAAATCACAAGATGTCATAGTCCCATTGTATACGGCACTGGTCAGACCACACTTGGAGTACTGTGTGCAGTTCTGGAGGCCTCACTTCAAGAAGGACGTAGATAAAATTGAAAGGGTACAGAGGAGAGCGACGAGGATGATCTGGGGCCAAGGGACCAAGCCCTATGAAGATAGGTTGAGGGACTTGGGAATGTTCAGCCTGGAGAAAAGGAGGTTGAGAGGGGACATGATAGCCCTCTTTAAGTATTTGAAAGGTTGTCACTTGGAGGAGGGCAGGATGCTGTTTCTGTTGGCTGCAGAGGAGAGGACACGCAGTAATGGGTTTAAACTTCAAGTACAACGATATAGGCTAGGTATCAGGGAAAAGTTTTTCACAGTCAGAGTAGTTCAGCAGTGGAATAGGCTGCCTAAGGAGGTGGTGAGCTCCCCCTCACTGGAAGTCTTCAAGCAAAGGTTGGATACACACTTTTCTTGGATGCTTTAGGATGCTTAGGGCTAATTCTGCGTTGAGCAGGGGGTTGGACCAGATGGCCTGTATGGCCCCTTCCAACTCTATGATTCTATGATTCTATGATTCTATGATTCTATATTTACAAGCACTAATAAAAGTAGCCCCTTGTTGCTTAAAGTTTACCAGTTTATACCTGAATAGATAATTGGAAAACCCAGTAAACACCTGTAGTGTAGTGATTAGTGGATAGTGATGTATTACAACTCTTGTGTGCCATGACTTTTAATTCCATGTATAGCCATTCTTGAAGGTAGCTCCCAAATTTGTGTAGGCCCATACAAAAGATATCTAGTGACGTCTCCATAGGGTAGAGTAGCCTGCTCTAGTGGGCCACTTTCCAACCTGGACCCCCTGTTCTTTGCCACTACTCAATTGGGTGGTAGAGGGGAATTGGGGGCTATTTGGCATTTCACTGACACTACAATGTCATTTTTGGCATGAAACTGAAATGGTAACTTTACACTGGAATGACATTATATTCAAGAAAAAGTATAGTTTGGACTGGAGTGAATCATACAGCATTGTGCCAGTGTGATTTATCACTTCTGGTCACAGCATGGGCATGATGCTGATCAAGTGAGTGTCCCCATCCCTCAATTTCCTGCTGACATTGGGCTGGCAACCCTACCATAGGGCCACACATACCCATCTCCATAACTCAAAGAAAGTCTTATAAAATTTACAGGTTCAGTCAGGTAAACTTGTTGGTCAGTAGTAGAATAACAAAGTTTAAGTCCAATAGTGAAGAAAAAGAAAAGGCAGAAGCAAAAGTAAAAGCAGAAGAAGAGGAGTTGGTTCTTATGTGCCACTTTTCTCTACTAAAAGGAGTCTCAAAGAGGCTTACAGTAGTCTTCCCTTCCTCTCCCCACAACAGACACCCTGTGAGATAGGCTGGGCTGGGAGAGCTCTGGCAGGACTACTAGGTCAGAACAGCACTATGAAGGTTGTGGCGAGCTGGCTGCATGTAGAGGAGCAGTAAATCAAATTCAGCATGTAGAGGAGCAGTAAATCAAATTCAGCTCACCAGATTAGAAGCTGCCACTCTTAACCACTACAAAAAGCTGGCTCATCAACAAACACACAAAGGACAAGGCATGCTCACCAAGTTGAGACTTTTCCAACTGCTAAAAAACATATCTCCCCTTCTGCTACCTCTGTTGCATTGTACTTTTGCTTTCTCAATCCTATAGCAGAAGTAGGGGTTTCTGTAAGAATCATACGATGAGTAGCCAGCCCACAGGAAAAAGTGGGTCTAAGGCCTGACCTCTTCAGCAGTTACTTTGTGACCCCTTCTCCTTCTAAAATTATTATATATAGCCAAAGGCCTTTAGAAAGCAAAATCTTCTCCTTCTGTAGCCATAGCTTTCATGACATATGTGTATGCATTGAAAACAATGAAACTAAATTAATTTGGGTTGGCTATGGGGGCAGGGGACTGCTTAATACAGGGGTCCCCAACCATTTTGAGCTGGCATGCACCGTAGGAATTAGGGCGGTAGGCACAACCAAAAAATGGATGCCACAGGAGGCGAAGCCAATCAGAAAATATTAGAGAGTGAGGTTATGCAAAACTCTAATAGGATCTCTTCACCGATTCCAGCAGAAGCTCTGTTTAACAGGATGCCTTTTAAAATGAACTTATTATTTTTTTAAAAATTATTGTATACACAGAGCTCTGCTTCCATCATGCAGTGAAGATCCTTGGGCTGTGATGGACACAACTGCTGAAGCAACTCTTTAAAAAGCGGCACAGCCAATCAGAAGTTCTGCCTGGCAAAAGCCCTACGTGGCTCCACCCACCTTATAATAACATTTGGTGGGCACCCAGGAAAGGTGCTGGTGAACACCATGGCACCCATAGACACCACATTGGGGAACCCTGGCTTAGAACATTTTTTAAAAAATGAGTACACGTATTTGTTTTTCCCTCTTAAATGACTGTGACATGTGTTCTTCCCATCATTGTTTCCTCCCCCTTTAACTTCTTCCTCTTTCACAACTATCTAGGAGGGCCATTTGCCTGCTTTTGGTGGCCAAACCCTGTTCCTTATTGTCACTCAGTGGACTGGCAGAAGAAAATAAGGGACTGTGTCCGTGGCACTGCAACTTCCTTTTCAGGGGGGTAACCAGAAATGAAATTGTGTTACTCATGCTCTAGTGTTTCCCCAATACTCTTAGGTTTTACCAGAGTTTTGGGGAAAGGCCAGTGCATCCTACCGCAAGCTGTTTTCTGTGGAATGCGGAAGAGCTGGCAAACTTAAGCCTCCTGGGCGAGGTAGCTCCTCAGCAACAGCTTTAGAGATCCAATGAACAGCAAACAAATTGCTGACTGTTATATTTTCACCACCAGGGGTCACCACCATTTGGATTATTTTGCCTCAGCCACAAAAATATCCCAGATTATTTAGACTGGGCTGAGGTAGGAAACGGACAAATCAAAAGAGAGATAGGTAAGAGGTAAAGAACGATTCATAACATGGGCACAGGAAGTATGTCACCAGACATAAATCAAATGGCTGTCTGCTTGGGAGAGACATGAAGACTGGCTACATGGGAATTTTTAATTCAGTGTGGTACTGGTACCACTAAGACATGATAGTTATATTTTGTTTTACAAAATAGTCTGTTTTGAACATTAGAGAAAATAGGTGTGAGATTCAAATGCTTAGGTCCCGAGAACTTCAGGAGATACTTTGCTACATAATTAATTCAGTTCTTCTGATCTTGTATAGGGTTGTGAATGCAAATGATATTGATTTACTTCTGTTTTTCATCATCAGAGAGAAAAGACCATATGAAACCAATTCCTCCATCCTCTCTGGTCATCCAAGGTCTACATTCTACCCTGAGGTTTGCCACAGACAAGAGAATTTAAAATGCCCCGATGAAGATGACAGAATATGAACAGTTGCCCTTGTACAAGGAAAGAGCAGCAAGCATACACAACTGAATATGGTGAAGCAAAGTTGTTTTCCAAAACTCCATAGCATCTTCATGTGATCATCTTCATGAGAGAAGGCATCCCCATCTGATGGCTTATTTTGAACTTGATCAAGTTCAGTGTTGCAAAAGTGACTTTGTATACAGAACACAAGAAATGAATACAAGTTCTCTTTATCTACTTGCTGTGTAAGCTTTGCCCTAGGCTTTCATTCCCTTTCTTGTGTCCATATGCAGGTTATTTAACCTACAGGTAATGCCCCCCTCTCCTTTAAAGGCTTACAAATACAGGCTTGGCTCCTACAGTTTACAATGAGCAGGACTGCTGAATCATCAATATCCAGTACTGTTATGTGTGACTCATCCTGACTCACTAGGCATTTATTCATTCAGATTTGTCATTCCATTCTGACAAATGTTTCAATGACAATTTAAATAAGTAAATACTGCATAAAGGCTAAATAATTTTAGGCAATTTCCAGATCAATCAGAGCCAGTGTTGTATATTAGTTAGAGTGCTGGAATTGGCCCAGATATCTATCCCCTGATTGTCTGGATGCTCAGTGAGTGACTCTGGGGCAGCCACACACTCTCAGCTCTATCCTGTCCTCCAGAAATTGAATGGAGTGGGAGAAATTATGCTGAAAGGTGCTTTGGATCTTTCAAATGAGAAAAAACCTGAGTATATCCTTATCCATTGTTCCTCTTAATATTTGTGAAACAGCCCTGGGGGTGGAGAGTGTCCTGGCTTTCCGAGTTGTAATAGGGACAATCAGTGGCTGGCTGCACCCTGATTGGCCCTGCACCTACAGCTCCCTCCCTGGATGCTAGCTGCTTTGTTCTCAGACGCTGCAGGAGCCAGTGTGTGAGAGAGAGACACAGAGACAAAGAGAGCCCTGCCAAACAGCAAACCAGCCCTGATTACCTGCTATGGCTCCTGCTGCGAGGGGGAGAGAGAGCCTCCTCAGAGGAGCCCTCATTTCCTACAAAAAGCCCTGATTACCTCCTATGGCTCCTGCTGCCACGGAGATGGGGGGGGGGAGAGAGATCTGCGCCTGCCAGTGTCCCCTGGCTCCTAGCGCCCATTGCATTCCTGGTTGCAATGGGCTTTCTTGCTAGTAAATATATAAGTAAATAAATGCCAAGGGTGTCAAGTGAATGTAATTCCCTAGAGAATTAAAGCTAAGTATCACATTACATGAAAACATTCACAGTGTGTATTACTAGATATTTCAGCAGAGGCCTCCCTTTTCTTCTCTGCGGCTATTAAAATAGGTTGGAAGTCTAAGGTTGGAAGTCCTTACCTTAAAACAGCCTTTTCAACCTTCTGACCATGTTCAGGCTTTGAGGACCCCCGTAAGTGATGTCAGCTCGCCATACCTCCCTGTCACGCCCCCCAGAAATGACATGTCACTGGAAGTAACATCATCACCCATACCTTTTCCCTTCTTTTGTCCCCCCCCCCCCACATTTACTAATACTATAGCAACTCTACCTCGTGTAGGCCAGAAAGAAGGGGAGGAGCTGAGAAGACAGCCCAGCCCCCCCTGCTTTATATCACACACGAGCCAACTTCCCCCATTTGAGTTTTACATCCATGGCATACCCACTGAGCCTTCCAGGCAGATATGGTTAGTTCCCTAGCTTGTGTCCAAGTTCATTAAGGTAGGAGGGGAAAGGCTTCAAAAGCTACCACAGACACTCAGGGGTCTGTGGACCCCTGGTTTGGAACCCCTTCCATAAAGGTTCAAAGTAGATTTGAAAATCAAACACAGCCCTAAAAACCATATTGTACAAAATATCAGGACAGCTATATGTTCCAACAAAGGAAGATGAAGACAATGATGATGATGATGAAGAAGTAGAAGAGGAGGAGGAGGAGGCAGAGCTGGGTTTCTATACACCACTTTTTACTATCCAAAGGAGTCTCAAAGTGGCTTACAATCACCTACCCTTCCTCTCCCCACAACAGACACGCTGTGAGGTAGGTGTGGCTGAGAGAACTCTGAAAGAACTGAGTCTGGCTCAAGATCACTCAGCTGACTGCATGTGGAGAACTGGGGAATGAGACCTTGTTCTCCAGATTAGAGGCTGCCACTACACCAAGCTGGTTCTCACACCGAGCTGGCTAAGGAAGGCTTAGGCTCTATAAAAAGTCACTGTAAAAAGAAGACAACAAACTACAGAGACGGAAAGTCATATAATCAGTTGTTGAGAAGAGATGGAAAGGAGGCTGCACAGCTATTTGGATGATAACAATAGTGGGAGAAAGCTTCATAAAAGAATCAGGCAACAATATTGCTATCCTGTTGCATCCTGACTAGCACCCTTCCCTTGCCTTCATGTGTGATTTGGTTATTGATTTGGTTATTGTTGTCATGCCTTTGAATAGGGATCTTGGGAGTGCCATGCAGTTGGACAATGCATTTAGTGTCGATCACTGGTTTCAGTTGACAAGACTGGAAGAAGGAGTGCTCTTAGCTAATTCAGTGCCTGACCCTCTAGACACTATGGAGGAGTAGACATAAGAAGACTTCTTTTGGAGGTTTCTCAAAGCTGAGTATAATGTGATCTTCAGTTCTAAGTCTCTCAGACTTTCAAAAGATTACATAGGCTGCAATCCTCTGTGTAACATAATATAATCAGAGAATCATAGAGCTGGAAGGGGCCAGACAAGCCATCTAGTACAACTCCCTACTCAATTCAGGATCAGCCTCAAGCATCCATGATAAACATCTGTCCAGCCACTGCTTAAAGACCACCAATGACATGGAGCTCACCACCTCCTTAGGCAGCCCACTCCACTGCTGACCTACTCTGATTGTGAGAAAAAAAACTGATATATAGCCGGTAGTGTTCTACATGTAGTTTAAACCCATTACTGTGGGTCCTATCCTCTACTGCCAACAGGAACAATCATGTCCCCTCACCCTCCTCTTCTCCAGGCTGAACATTCCCAGATCCCTCAGGCTTTCCTCATAGGGCTTAGTCCCCAGGTCTTGGATCATACTTTCTGAAGTGAGGCCTCCAAAACTGTAGAAGTGAGGCCTCCAGAACTCTCAGATTTTTAAAAATCTGCCATATAATCTTGTACACCATCAGCCAGGACAAATAACTTTCCTCAAGGATTCTGAATTAATAAGAATTTGTTCGCTTAGAACTATTTTGACAGTTCTAGGTTTTGAATATTTGGAGCAATTCTTTATTTGTGAATATTTTTCACCAACTTCCATTAAATTTTAAAACAGTTTTCTTACAGTTGGAGAAATGCGCCATATGGCAAGAGATCGCAGAAATGGTTGTTTATTAGTATTTTTGCTAAATTTCATAGTTCAAACCAAGTCGGAAAGGCATTTCAATGACTCACTACCCAATTTATAATAAGCCATGACTGAAACAATCATGGCAAAACATTCAGGAAAGCTACAAAGGACAGAAAAAGGAATACTCTGCCAATCTCTCACATCTTACTTCAGAATCCTCTGCCAGACAACTACATTTGTTCATGGCATCATTTTATTAGGGTTCTTATAAACCCCTATTGTGACTATTCAAGAAGCTCCTTGAAAGGTCATTATTCTCAGAGGGATTAGTTTCCCTCCCCAGAAATAATAGCTAGCATGACTTCATTTCATGCTTGTGATTCCATCATTGTCATGAGTTATGAGGAATTTGTGTGTGTTTTTTTCCAGTGCCAGTTCTATGATTTCAGTCATCAGTAGTTGGAAAGATCACTTTGTATGCCCTTAGTATTGGATAGTATGCAGGTACTCCATCCAGTTATCTCATATAAGATCAGTTGCTGGGGAAATGATATAGTTAAAGGTCAGCCTGCTGGCAGTAGCATTTTACATCTATACCATTCCACTAAAATAGAACATTCAGCTGATCATGAAGGATTTGAGGGATAACATGTATGTTTGAAGGAACATGTATGTGCTGCCTTTAGAGACTGCTTGAGGTTGATTGGAAAAAAGGGGGGAGATATGGAGGGGAGAAACAGGAAGTGGAGAGAGTGGGTTTTTAAAAATTTTCTAATCACCCAAATGTTATTAACTTTATTTTATGCTTTTAATGTTTATGTACTGGGGTTTTATTCTCAATTGTAACCTGCCATGAGTCAGTTTTGCATTACTGCATTGCACAATGTTCAGAATGAAAAATGTGGCATCCTTCCTGATTTCCTTCGATGGGCCAATCCCCAAGGAGGAATCTGCAACAGTGAATGAACACATATGAGCAACTATTGGTTTTACCCAATTGCAACTTCAGAAGGCTTTGCACTGATGAGTGAAGCTGATATAACAGAGCATAGCAGGGGGGTGGTCCTGCAGATATTTATTTATGTACTATATTTATAGCCTTCCTCTCTTGCTGAGATTCAAGGCAAATTATGCAGTGTAAATAAATAGATGGGGAAGAAATGGAGATAGTGAGAGATTTTATTTTCCTGGGCTCCAAGATCACTGCAGATGGGGACTGCAGCAAAAAATTAAAAGACACTTGTTCCTGGGGAGGAAAGCTATGGCAAATCTAGACAGCATCCTAAAAAGCAGAGACATCACCCTGCCAACAAAAGTGCGTCTAGTCAAGGCTATGGTATTCCCAGTTGCAATGTATGGCTGTGAAAGTTGGACCATAACGAAGGCTGAGTGTCAAAGAATTGAGGCTTTTGAACTCTGGTGCTGGAGAAGACTCTTGCGAGTCCCTTGGACTGCAAGGCAAACAAACCAGTCAGTTGTAGAGGAGATCAGCCCGGACTGCTCCTTAGAAGACAAGATCCTGAAGATGAAACTCAAATACTTTGGCCACCTCATAAGAAGGAAGGACTCCCTGGAGAAGAGCCTAATGCTGGGAGCGATTGAAGGCAAAAGAAGAAGGGGACAACAGAGAATGAGGTGGCTGGATGGAGTCACTGAAGCGGTCGGTGCAAGTTTAAATGGACTCCGGGAAATGGAGGATAGGAAGGCCTGGAGGATCATTATCCATGGGGTCGCGATGTGTCAGACACGACTTTGCACCTAACAACAAGCAGGATAAAACAATGCAATGAAATAGCAGAAGGCATCCAGTAAGCAACGTAATAGACCTCAGGTTATAGAAATTAGAAACTATGCAAAGAATATTAAACACGCATCAAGATGTGGGTCCAAAGCAATGGAGTTAGATGATAACCAGTACCTTGAAATGAATTGAAGAGCTAAGGTGGGTAGCCAATGGAATCATCAGAATGGGTGTAATCTGCATAAAACATATTACCTTTATAGAAGAAGAAGAAGAAGAAGAAGAAGAGAAGAAGAAGAAGAAGAAGAAGAAGAAGAAGAAGAAGAAGAAGAAGAGAGTTGGTTCTTATATGCTGCTTTTCTCTACCCAAAGCAGGCTCAAAGCAGCTTACAGTCGCCTTCCCTTTCCTCTCCCCACAACAGACACCCTCTGAGGTGGGTGAGGCTGAGAGAGCCCTGATATTCCTGCTCGGTCAGAACAGTTTTATCAGTGCCATGAAGAGCCCAAGGTCACCCAGCTGGCTGCATGTGGGGGAGAGCAGAATTGAACCCAGCATGCCAGATTAGAAGTCCGCACTCCTAACCACTACACCAAACTGGACAGAAACCAAGATGTGAAGGCTGGTAATACTTTTAAGGTTGCCCAACAGCCTCCATAACAGTCTATGAGGTCTCCTTTCTTAAGGGACAGGTGCAGCTTCTATTATTTTGGGAGGTTTCTCTTCACCAGTGTAATTTTTCCCCAGTTTTTCCTGCAAACCTGGAGCCAGCTTAGAACTCTACACTCCTAACCACTACACCAAGTGTTGGAATATACAAGATCTGTAGTGTGCATGGTTCAAAAGCACACAAAGACTATCCTATGGATGTGTATTTAGCATAGATAGGAACTTCCTAGTGTGCTGGGTTTGATTCCCTGCTCCCTCACATGCAGCCAGCTAAGTGACCTTGTACTTGCTACAACACTGATAAAGCTGTTCTGACCGAGCAGTGATAT
The DNA here is from genome assembly GCF_049243985.1 of Paroedura picta. Classification (NCBI taxonomy): domain Eukaryota; kingdom Metazoa; phylum Chordata; class Lepidosauria; order Squamata; family Gekkonidae; genus Paroedura; species Paroedura picta. The sequence goes on along the minus strand of NC_135370.1, from coordinate 91,650,274 downwards.
CAGGGCTCTCTCAGCCCCACCTACCTCACAGGGTGTCTGTTGTGGAGAGAGGAATGGGAAGGCAAATGTAAGCTGCTTTGAGACTCCTTCAGGTAGAGAAAAGTGGCATATAAGAACCAACTCTTCTATTTTCCAAGTTTATAGAAACATTTGTCGTGTCTATTCATGGCCATAGTCTCTGGATTTATGTAGTCACATCTTGGACCATTTTGAGAATTAGGTATATTGATTCCCAATAATGTATAAGGAATGCATGAAAGAAAGAATGAAAGAACAATGGAATGATTAAATAATGAGGTATAAATATTTGACATCACTTTGGTGTCTTTCATATATAAATATGAAAAATTAATTAATTAATAGTGCTACTACAATTTCTCAGGCTTCACCAGGCTCCACTCCATCATTATTCTAATAAGCAAGTCATGTAAGTTTGGACATACTTACTTGATGCATTTAGGATTTCATAAAATACCTTAAGTTATGTAGAAATGCTACTGATACAAATGTAAACCTGACTCTCCCTATTACATTTCACAATGAAAAAATAAATGGGATTATTAACAAACATTCTTAAGGTATACTCTGGTTACAAAATGCCAGTTTCCTACCCTTTAATAGCTCTTCAGCACCTATAAATAAGCTCATTAAACACACCATCATGCCGTGCCTTCTACATCTGGGTATGATATTTTCTGTCCTGGTATCAGTTCCTCCCTAATGGCCCTTCCATGTTTCCCACTACAAGTCCAAGGTGGACATGCTAAGTGAGGGTACATTAAAGCAAAGTGATGTCTGCTTAATAGCAGTTATTTGGCCACCTGTATTTAGTGTGGTCCCCCCATAAAGTTTTATAGTTATAGGGTAAAGTGGCTGATACCATGAGGAATGTTATATCTTGGCCTGTGACAGTCACGTTATTTAAACCTCCATGAAACACTAGAAATAGTTGTTTGGGGAAGTAGGATTTGCATGACAGAGGTATCAATTGTTTAACTTTTTAAAAATCAGTTCAGGTCAGCATAGCACTGTCAATACAATTTTCTTTCATAGGGAAGACAGGTATTTCCCTTTCAGGGAGAAAGGTGGGATATAAAGTAAATAAGTAAAATAATTGTATACTTGTGTGATTCCCTCTAGTCCCCATGTGACACCAGGCTTGAGTGCACTTTGGAAGGGGCCCATACATTTCCACAAGTATTCCACAAGCATGCTCACTTCACAAGTTCCATTTTTGACCTGTTATTCATATAACACTGAGGCTATTTCTCCAGTTTTGGGGGAACATTATTGGCCATATTGGGTTTAAAAAGATGGGTATACATGCAGAGCTACATGCAAACTGATGGATCCTGTCTTCAATTGATGGAAAAGAGGAGGGGAAAGCTTGCTACAATTTAAAAGTAAAGTTTCTATTTCTCTGAGGGTAGGTGGAAAGCATGGGGGAACATATAATTTTTTGAGAAATTTGAAACATTGCCCCAGTAATTCTTGCTCGTGTTGTTAGAATTGTGTGAGAGGTTAGGGAATACAATGTTGAGGCCATCTAGTGTCATGTGGTGCTGCAATACTGGAATCAGCCTTATCATTCCTTACTTCTCTGTGGCCCACCATTTCCTGCTCTGCAGAGAGTAATTCTGTCTGAGTACTGAAATTTGTTCTTGCCCCCCATTTAGCTCTCTGTAGTTGTTTCAGTGAGGTTTGACTCATCTTGATGTAGGCATTCTTGAGGGTGTATGAAAACTAGTGAATGATTCTAAATCATGTTGCTTGCTCAACTGCATTCTGGTACATTGGGTGGATCACAGATTAATTTTGGTTTGTATGAGACATTTAGAAACAATGTGCCCAAAGAGATGCCAGCACAATGTCTGGAACAACATTGATCCTCTCCCTGGCTTCTTGCCATTCTTCTCTCCCATCATGAAGGATAGCATTTTTCAACAAGCCAGGCTAGAATGATTAGATAGCACCCCCCCCAAAAAAAAAACACAACAACAACATTGTGCAGGGTACAGCCTGTTCCAATCATTATAGTAATGAAATGTAATGGATTAGAGTCAGGACCCGCCATAATTCTGGAACTCCATGGGTGGGAGTGATGTATTTCTGAGTTTTCAACACACACTAAAACAACAGTAGTTGCTGGAGGCCAAGGAGTCTCTTGTAGAAACAGTGGGCTTTTTCCCTACCACAATACTTACAATCTGCTCTTGTGAGGAAAAATCACATGATTTACTCAGGGGGCAAGTATCAAAGACAAAGCTTGCCCCTGTTAACTCTTGTTGGGTCAGGTTTTGTCTGTCTCTTCAACTGTTGCAAGGTTGCAGGCTATTTATTTTGCCTCCTATAACTCCATAGATCAATCAAGATCAATTTATGCAGCACCTCTTCTTCATTTTATGGTAACTATTTCCTGCTTATTATACAGTGTGGCAAAGAAAGATATGAACTGCAGGAAAATAGACACACATTCTTCATATATTCCCCTAGTATGTCTTTGGAGGAAAGGCCTACATATTGTGGTGGTCTATGGGAGTGCAACATCCAGTCTGTTCATTGCACCTCCTTCATGGAATCTCTGTCAGTGGAGACAAGATCACACACTATATGGAGGAGTGCCAACATGGTACAGTAGTTAAGAGTGGTGGCCTCTAATCTAGAGATCCTGGTTTGATTCCCTATTCCTCCACATGCAGCCAGCTGGGTGATCTTGGGCCAATCACAGTTCTCTCAGAGCTCTGTTGTGGGGAGAGGAAGGGAAGGTGATTATAAGCTGCTTTGAGACTCCTTCAGGTAGTAGAGAGTGAGATACAAAACCCAGCTCTTCTAGTCATGAACATTTTTCAGTCACACATAATAAGCAATTATGTTCCTTTTCTGTCATAAAAAGGTAAAGGTATCCCCTGTGCAAGCACCGAGTCATGTCTGACCCTTGGGGTGATGCCCTCCAGCGTTTTCATGGCAGACTCAATACGGGGTGGCCTTGCCAGTGCCTTCCCCAGTCATTACCGCATACCCCCCAGCAAGCTGGGTACTCATTTTACCGACCTTGGAAGGATGGAAGGCTGAGTCAACCTTGAGCCAGCTGCTGGGATTGAACTCCCAACCTCATGGACAGACAGCTTCAGTCATCTATCATAGGTCTTTACAAAACCATTCATAGGTCTATATTTATTTACATCATTTATACCCTGCCCTTCTCCCCAATAGGGACCCAAAGCTGCCTATAGCATCCTCTCCTGTATTTTATCCTCACAACAATCCTTTGTTTAGGCTGAGAGTATGTGACTGTAGTCTCCCAGATTCTAGAATGACACCCTCACTACCACTACATACTTTTGGGGAACATCATTAAGCTAATACAATGTTTAAAATGATAGATAGGTTTGATTCCTTTTCAATGCTGACCTAAATTGCAGCCCATTTAGTTTTTCCCAAATAACTTAATGGGAGCTATTGAGAAGTTAGCCTGCCATAGTGCAACCATTAAACTGGGTTCCTTTTCTTGAGAATGTTATGGTGAGATGTAATCCTAGGAACATGCCTTCATATATTTAGATAATTGCAAGTTCACAGGGCAAGCAATTAGCCAGTCTTCCTTACCAGAGTGGGGCAGTACACTGAGGAATTTTACACATTTTGTTAAAAATGTCATCAGAATTCCTACCCCCTTCATTCACTTAGGAAAAATGTTATCAGCATTAAAACTTTAGCTCTTGGGAGCAAACTTCCCTCTGTCTTTTAGGTGTGGCCAGAGGGATTCTGGACTTTTGATTCATTAGGCTGTTGTAAGACAGCAGCAAATTCCCAACAAGCAAGAAGAGTAAAAATACCCATGTGTAACCCTACTCCAGTACGCACAGCATAAATATCTCAGCTATCAAAGTAGCTTTTATAGTCATGAGTTCTACCCTCCAGATTCATGCTAATGATAGTCTACAAACAGCCTGGATTTAGATTTAGAACTTGGGGGGGGGGGATTCAAATTGTTGTTACAGATTTATTCAGAACATTCTATGAAAAAGCCTATAGAAAATATATAATTATGGTTTAAATTAGCTACTTCAAATCTCCTAGAGAAAAGAGTACAAGAATTGTATTAGAAATCAATATTACAAAACTAGGAAGGAAATATTCTGTAAATAAATCCCAAATTACACATTCCTATATGGACAGTCTAAAACCTATCAAAGATAGACAAATTGTTTCTTTAAGGCATTATGATTACCACTTTCTTCTCCTCCTCCCTGGGAGCCTTACTACTTTCTCAAATCTTTTGAAGCTGTATTAAGCAAATATACAGAAAGCAAATAAAAATGCATCAATAATGGTCAGTGGCTGAAATTTCAAACACTCATTTTTCACCAATGTTGCTCAAATGTTGAGGTAAGAAAAGCTGAATCATGCTGTTTTCAATAGTAGCAAAGTGATTATATGCAGTTCATGAAAGAGTTGTTAAATTGCATAATGTCTCCTCTGTAAGATGCTCTAAGGCCAGAGAGATGCAGCAGGCAGGATGTCTTCAAAACTTTCTTAAATGTGCAGAACAGCAAGGCAAGCTATAACTTAAGAACAGCTAGAGTCTTGACTATCAACAGCCCAGTTCTAATTAGTATATTCCAGAAGACACATCCATTCATGTGAAGAAGGGGAGTTCCATTTAGGGCCTCAACCTGTATACATCTTTAACCCGCTCCTAGCGGAGCGGATTAAATAATTAGTTAAGGGCCCCGAGGGTGGGCCCTGTCCATGATGAGGAAGGGTGCTGATAGGCCCCTTCCCCCGGACTGACAATTGGAGGGCCCAATTGGCAGGTGCTTTGCACCTGCCGATTGGGCCCTCCAATTGTCAGTCCAGCAGCAAGGGACCAATCGCGAGCCGCACACAGATTGGTTCCTTGCCGCCGGACTGCCTAATCTTGCCTGCAAGCGGCCGACCGCCGCCATTTCCTCCGTTGCGGCCCACGTGGCCGCTCGCTCCCTCTCTGCACACCCATGAAGGGCCAGTCTCCGCGGCCCTGACACCGCCGCCTCCTAAGACACAACTCCCCCAGCACACATGCCCGGGGGTGGCCGTGCCGACAACACCCACTGAAACTACAACACATGCCCTGCCCGGCATCTGACCCACTGCCCACACTTCCGCCGCCACCGCGCCCACACGACCCGCCCGGACCCAGGAATGCGGCGCTTTGCTCTGCCGCACCCACCGCCGCCGACACTCGCCTTGCTGCCGATTTTGCCTGCTCAAACAGGTACGCCACGCCACGCCACGGCACACCTGGCCCCAGCCCGAGCCACCCCTGCCCTCGTCAGCCCGCTAGCGCCCGCTGCATTCAGACTGCAGCGGGCTTATTTACTAGTATAATACATAATAGGTTCTGCTTCCGTAGTTCTGTAATAAAGAGATGTACACAGCACCAAAGTCTTAGCTCTTGAACCCCCATTATGCTGTGTTAATCAAAGAATCATAGAGTTGGAAGGGGCCATACAGACCATCTAGTCCAACCCCCTGTTCAACCCAGGATCAGCTCTAATCATCCTAAAGCATCCAAGAAAAGTGTGTATCCAGCCTTTGCTTGAAGACTGCCAGTGAGGGGGAGTTCACCACCTCCTTAGGCAGCCTATTCCACTGCTGAACTACTCTGACTGTGAATTGTTTTCCCTGATATCTAGCCTATATCGTTGTACTTGAAGTTTAAACCCATTACTGCGTGTCCTCTCCTCTGCAGCCAACAGAAACAGCATCCTGCCCTCCTCCAAGTGACGACCTTTCAAATACTTAAAGAGGGCTATCATGTCCCCTCTCAACCTCCTTTTCTCCAGGCTGAACATTCCCAAGTCCCTCAACCTATCTTCATAGGGCTTGGTCCCTTGGCCCCAGATCATCTTTGTCGCTCTCCTCTGTACCCTTTCAATTTTATCTACGTCCTTCTTGAAGTGAGGCCTCCAGAACTGCACACAGTACTCCAGGTGTGGTCTGACCAGTGCCGTATACAATGGGACTATGACATCTTGTGATTTTGATGTGATGCCCCTGTTGATACAGCCCAAAATGGCATTCGCCTTTTTTACCACTGCATCACACTGCCTGCTCATGTTTAGTTTACAATCCACAAGTACTCCAAGGTCTCGTTCACACACAGTGTTACCTAGAAGCGTATCCCCCATCCAGTAGGCATGCTTTTCATTTTTCTGACCCAGATGCAGAACTTTACATTTATCTTTATTAAATTGCATCTTGTTCTCATTTGCACATTTTTCCATTGTGTTCAGATCTCGTTGAACTCTTTCTCTATCTTCCGGAGTATTTGCCAGTCCTCCCAATTTGGTGTCATCTGCAAACTTGATGAGTAGTCCCTCCACCCTCTCATCTAGATCATTAATAAATACGTTAAAAAGTACCGGGCCGAGCACCGAGCCCTGAGGTACCCCGCTCCTCACCTCTCTCCAGTCTGATGAAACACCATTGACAACAACTCTTCGAGTGCGGTTCTCTAACCAATGCCCTATCCACCTGACTATCTGAAAATCCAGACTGCAGTCCTTCAACTTATCCATCAGAACATCATGGGGAACCTTGTCAAAAGCTTTACTAAAATCCAAGTAAATGACATCAACTGAATTTCCCCGATCCAGCAAACCTGTTACTTGGTCAAAAAAGGAAACCAGGTTGGTCTGGCAAGACCTGTTGGAGACAAATCCATGCTGACTTCCTTGGATCACCAAATTGTCCTCCAGATGTTTGCAGATCGCTCCCTTTAATATCTGCTCCATTATCTTCCCCACAACAGAGGTCAGACTCACTGGTCTGTAGTTTCCCGGGTCATCCTTCCTCCCTTTTTTGAAGATCGGAATAACGTTTGCTCTCTTCCAGTCCTCCGGGACATCTCCAGTCCTTAAAGAGGTCCCGAAGATGATGGACAAGGGCTGTGCAAGTTCTCTGGAAAGTTCTTTGAGCATTCTCGGGTGCATTTCATCCGGCCCAGGGGATTTGAACTCATCCAGTGCAGCTAAATGCCTCTCGACAACCTCTCTATCCATGTTAACCTGCCACCCAGACACTATCCTTTGGCTACGGCCATCTCTAGATGTGCCTAAACCCTTTGACCTGTGGGAAAAAACAGATGTAAAATAGGCACTAAGCCTTTCTGCTTTCTCTGCATCTTAGAGTTTGTCCATCTGCACCCAACAGTGGGCCTATTGCCTCCTTTACTTTACGTTTGCTCCTCACATAACTGAAAAATCTTTTCTTGTTACAATGGGCTTCCCTGGCCAATCTTAGCTCACTCTCAGCATTGGCCTTTCTGATGATTGATCTACAGTGCCTAGTAACCTGTAGGTACTCTTCTTTAGAGCTCTGTCTTTCCCTCCATTACCCTCCATTTTCCTTTTCTTTCTTAGTTCCTCTTGAAGTTCTCTGTTCATCCAAATAGTCTTCTTAGAGCTCCTGCAGTGTTTTCGTCTTTCTGGGATAGTCATTGATTGAGCATGCAATAGCTCTTGTTTGAGTAGCGCCCACCCTTCACATGCTCCCTTCCCTTCCAGCATTCTCATCCATGGTATGACACTCATCATGTCTCTGAGTTTATTAAAGTTTGCCCTACGAAAATCCAACATCCGCATCTGGCTACAAGCTTCCTTGGCTCCCCATCTCAAAAGGAATTCTATGAGGACATGGTCACTTCCCCCTAGGGTCCCCACCTCCTTCACCTCATCCACCAACTCTTGCCTGTTGGTCAGTATTAAGTCCAGTATTAAGTCCAGTATGGCTGAACCACTTGTGGGTTCATCTACCATTTGAATACCTCCCCCCTCATCAGATATTTTGTCAGTCCTTGCCCATACCAAACGTAGTGCTTACTGTGGGATACACACAGCTCTAAGAAAAAGGAAATGCTAGTTTTTCAGGAATAATCTTGAGACTTTTGTCTCTCCCCACCCTCATGAAGTTATGATTTGTTTGCATAAATAGTCAATGTAGACTGGGACAATGTCCCTGTAGTACTGCTTCCCTGATCAAATTAGCAGCCCCACATGTTTCCTTCTAACTTGAAAGGAAAAAAATTTTTAAACAGTTTAGGAAATCCTAAACTTGTATCTCCCATATCATGTTTGATTTGGCCTTTGCATTTCAACTCAACCGATTTGCAATCTATGCTGGGGCATCTTGCTAGACTTTACCTCTCCCCAAGCAGCTGTTTTTATAATAGTTCTAGAGTTTTTAGATCCCTTTACCTCGGTATCTTTTGTGGGGGGGGGAGGATGAAATGTGACCACATGATTAAGTTTCCTTCTCAATGACAATAGCAAGGATGAAGGTTTTTTATTGTGCTATACATCATCCTAGCAATAATATCTCTCCTATGGAGATTCACATTTTTCTAAGCACCTGTTAGATTTATCTAGGCAGACAGACTCAACCAAAGTGGTAGATGGAACTGATGGCTTACATCTTGTTGGATGTAATCCAGAGAAACACTTTCAAGCATATTTGCTCCCAGCCAGTCTATTTAGTCAGAAAGGGCTCACGGGTTTGGATTTTGAAACATTCATTGTATATTTAACTGTGCTAAGATATAGGAGTAATTTCCAAACAGTGAGAGGTAGCACTCTATAGATTATGATACATTAAATTAAACAAAGAAAAAAAAACTTGGAGGAAAATATTCTGCTTTGTTTTAAATTTTCTTGCAATACAAACCAATGGTCTTTCTTTAATGGCTGGAGAGACTTTGGCAAAAAATAAAGTTTCTTATATTGATAAATCTTCAAGATACACTGTTGAAAGTCCAGAGATACACCTGTGTAATGTTACACCAGTGTAAGGAGCCACTGATATAGCCAGGACTGTAGGATTGCCACATATGAAAGATGAGTTAAATAAAAGAACATAAAACAAAAAAATCAGAGTCCAGTAGCACCTTTAAGACTAACAAAGATTTATTCAAGGCATGAGCTTTCAGACTATGATCGTCTTACATGACAGGGAATAAAAATGTTAGTAAGACATCTTCAAATGTGACTCTTCCTACAGGAAAAGATGAAACAAAATGTTGCAAAGGAAATACTGATCATTTTTCTGTGTACAGCAAGTGAAATGATTGCTTGTGTCAGCATGACACGTATTTAATATTAATATATTAATATATAATACTAATATATAATATTAATATTATATATAATAATATCTAATATTTACTAAAACAAAGTGCTACATATATCGGTATTTAAACACGTTCCAAAAGGGTAGCAATGTAAATCTAGCAAAATTGACAGAGTCTTGTTGCACCTTAAATTTGACCCAATGTAGAGCCTCTTGTGGCACAGAGTGGAAAGGCAGCCGTCTGAAAGCTTTGCCCATGAGGCTGGGAGTTCAATCCCAGCAGCCGGCTCAAGGTCGACTCAGCCTTCCATCCTTCCGAGGTCGGTAAAATGAGTACCCAGCTTGCTGGGGGGTAAACGGTAATGACTGGGGAAGGCACTGGCAAACCACCCCGTATTGAGTCTGCCATGAAAACGCTAGAGGACGTCACCCCAAGGGTCAGACATGACTCGGTGCTTGCACAGGGGATACCTTTACCTTTACCTTTACTTTGGCATCTTGTGAGTGTGAGCCAAGGAACAACTAGAGTTCTGAGAATCTTGCAGGGCAAAGTGAACATAAGAACCACTTGGATGAAACAAGTGGTCCATCTAGTTGAGCATATCATTTCACACTGTGGCCAACCAGCTGCCCTAGAGAGCAACCTGTTTCACTCAATAGCCAGCTAGTTGTTCTGGAAGGTCAACAAATAGGACATAGAGGCCAAGGCCATCCTCTGAGTTCAGAGGTTTGGAACATCTGTATATGGTGGTTCTCTTTACTCGCCATAGCTAGCAGCCATTGATAGAACTCTCATTCATGAATTCGTATAACCCTCTTTTAATACCACTCCCAAACATCACTATCTACTGGAGTGAATTCCACAATTTAATTTCATAATGAATCACAATGATATGCATTAAGATGGGTAGCCGTGTTATTCTCTCTGTGGTAGAAGCAGTAGAAAAGAGCCAGAAGCACCTTAAAGACTAACAAAATTTGTGGCAGGGTATGTGCTTTTGTGAGTCTTTTAGTTGCTATGTGTTCCCCTCCCTCAAAGATTCCATACTCCGTGAATCATTTCTAAACTATTAAGGCAGGGGTGGCCAAACTATACCTTTCCAGATGTCCATGTACTACAGTTCCCATGATTTCCTGCCAGAGCCAAATGGGATTTGTAATCCATGGACCTCTGGAGAGCCACAGTTTGGCCACCCCTATTTAAGGGAAATTGTAGAAGCTATATCGAAAGCTAGTGCTTTGAAGAACTATACATAGAGAGCAATGGCTAGATTTTGCTTCAGTGTTTCAGATGGTTTGGAATAATAACACAATGGCCAGCAGACACATGACATGAATAAAAACTTTATCACCTGTGACGATAATGCAAATATTCTATGTGCCATAATGTGAACATATTGCATTCTTGAAAAAGGTTCCTGAGGTTACAGCCTATCAGCTCAACACACCAAACGTGCACAATAAACTTTACAAACAAACAAAAGTCATGCGATCAACAGGAATATCCCTATGATAAGTGTATAGCTTACACCTAGCTTTGCAAGTCTGACATTCGAGTCACAGAAGTACAGCATCATATGTAATTTTGCTGGCTTTTATTTTCCTCTGCTTCATACTTTTAGGATGCAGAAGCTTTTTGCAATTTTTATTTTCATGTATAGGTTTCTCTGAACAAGAATGCTATCATTTGTGGTCTATAAATGTTCATAGTCTTAAAAGCAATGCTGTCGCAGTTCCCACAATATCCCCATGACATATCTTGATTAGTTACTGTTATCAGTCACTTTGTAGATGGGCATAATCCTACAGATTAGTGCATAACTGTTCTCTCTTACATCTGGAGAAAAGATCATCACTCTTACATAACTCAAAGCACTGAACAAACTAGTACCCAGCCAATTACCTTGTCAGTTTTTGAATGTCACTGCACCTATCCCTACTGCCCTCTATAATCTGTTTGTGAGAAGAACCACGTTGACTGCTCAGTTGTTGTAGGATCTTTGTAGCATGTATATTGTTGATGTGTTATTGATACAGCTCCTTTTAAAAAGGCAGACAAAAGATGCCACTTTCTAAAACAGCTTAACATTTTTAAAAAATCCCTCAATATTAGTTCGTTCGTTCGTTTGTTCACTGCCCTCCCTTTCAGCTCAGGGTGGTTTACATCTTAACTCTCATAATAATACTGTACAGTGAAACATTCAAATATAAAAACTTATTTAGTGAAATACTTGTATCAACAGGGTAATAACAACATTACCCAATAAATAGCAGTTTGGTCTGACTGCACTGAGACTCCATTTTTGTGCAGTTTATGGGGCTTCTGGCTGATGGTTAGAGGTTTATTCAACTGTCTTGACTAAATGCCTGGTAGAAGAGCTCCTTTTTGCACGTCCTGTCCATGAACTACAATTCCCATGAGCCCCTGCCACCCTTAACTAGTGACAGCTACCAGCTTTTTGGTCTCTTTGAGAAACACACTCTCATTGGCCCTCCATAACCAGCGAAAAACAAACATGATTCCGTTTATATGGAGGCCCAAGGATTGTCATTCTCTGGGGCAGGCCTACGAAGTAGCCATGTTTTTAAGAGGCAGAATAAATTGAAAGGAAGAGAACAAAGTTTGAGACAAGTGGCATCTTTAAGACCAAGAAAGTTTTATTCAAGGTATAAGCTTTTGTGTGCATGCATACTTCCTCAGATACAAAGAAAAATGACATCCTCACCCATTACATATAGGTAAAGAGTAGAGAACAATAAAGGAAGAAGATGCAGAGGAAGAGATCAGGAACACATAAAGATCAGCAAACATAGTTTTGGTTTTAAAAATCTGAGTGACAGGGGGAAGCCAAGAAGGAAAAGAGGAATGTGATAATATAGAATAAGGATACAGCCTGTATGTGGTCTAGGATCGCACTGGCCCTCTCTGCCATTCTTGCTCCATTATCCTTGAAACTACTTTCTCTACATTTAGGAGAAGAGTTGATTCTTATATGCCACTTTTCCCTACCCAAAGGAGTCTCAAAACGACTTACAGTTGCTTTCTCTCCCCTCTCCCCACAACAGACACCCTGTAAGGTGGGTGAGGCTGAGAGAGCCCTGATATCACTGCTCGGTCAGAACAGCTTTATCAGTGCCGTGGCGAGCCCAAGGTCACCCAGTTGGTTGCATGTGGGGGAGTGCAGAATCAAACCCGGCTCACCAGATTAGAAGTCCGCACTCCTAACCACTACACCAAACTGGCTCATGTGCTATCTGCAATACAATGTTCACCTGAATAACACTATTTAACTGTCTTAACTAACATTTGCACATTGAAGGTTGCAACAAGAGCATGAGCATGCTGGCCCATGAACGATACGATGGTCAATATACAAACCCAACCAGCAGGTCAAAAGGTTTCTCAATGCCATGCGCTTTGAGGAAGGGAACAAATAATCACAAATAACAAATGCAATTTATGATGCCGCTGCTTGCTTAGCAATCTACCAGTGCAGTCCAAGCAGTTAAACCCTTCTAAAATCACTGAGTTGAATGGTCTTTGGCTGTACCTCTGCCAAGGATGGTGCTGTAAAGCAGGAGTAGTCAACCTGTGGTCCTCCAGAAGTTCATGGACTACAATTCCCAAGGCTCTTTTGCAATTCTGGCTCTTTTGCAAGGTCAAATTTAACCTTTTTAAAACAGTTGGCAAATCATTATTCCCTCTGTGTGTGTCTGCAAAGACCTACTGCTCAAACCAAGATGGAGCTGATAATTTAATTATCTATATAAAATCTATGTGGAGTCTGATGTGTGAAATCTCCCAAACTACATAAGTTAATAGTAGTTGTGAAAGACTCCTTAAAAAAACTGCTTATTTACTTTTTTGTAAGAATACATTACAATTCGTTCAGGGTTATGCTAATAGCACTTGTGGTGCACTCTGTTGAAGAATAAAAGAAAATTCAGGATTGTGAAGTGCAGAATCATGAACCAAGAGGTTCAGATTAATAACATGTTGAATTTTAAGATGCAAGAGCAGTGCATAAAAAAAAAACTGGGAGAAAGTGGAGAGGCATGGTTTTGCTTCCTTGGTAACAAAACGTACAGCTCAGCAGGAGGACACACCATGATAATTAGGGAATTACAGCTGTTAGTCACAGAAAATATGCTGCAGTTGTGGGTCAAAGATCTGAGGTCATGGCACAGGAAGCAAAATTGTAATTTAGAGATGGTGAGGAACTCTTTGCGCAGATCTCTGGTTTTCAGAAAACTCAAAATCAAACAAAAATACAGAGCAATAAATTACAGTATAACTGGCAAGTAAAGTGTACAGGTGAAGTTCAGTTCAATGAACCTAAAAATATAGCTATAGAAGCATTCTTTATGAATGGCATGCACTACATTTCTCACAGATGCAATCTTTGTGGTATCATTGGTATAGCAGTTTGATTCTATGATCACCAGCTACATATTGCAGTGTTATCATAGGCAGCTCAAAGCCTTCCTGTGGACCTGTTTTCTGTGTTTCAGGTAGGCTTTCCTTACTTTACCAAACCCCTTTTTCTGTGCCCCTGTGCCTAGCTTCTCTGTCTTTGCTACTGCTCTAGCAGAGAATGGAAGGGAAACCTGAGGAGCACTGCTGAAGTGTTCAGCCTCTACATCCTTTCTTTCACAGCACAGCCGAGCATCAAGCTCTTTGGGTGAAAAGAGGTTTGAGGGCTTTAGCTTTTGCACAACCAATGCTATAAAGCTGGTCCCTCATTCTACTATTTTACAGAGCGGATGATGAAAGACACCTGTTTAGATGATCCTTGGTGGAGGAGCAGCTTGAACCAGTGACCCAAATCCAAATGCATTTACATCTACTCAACCACATTGAAGTATGCAGTATTTCCCTCCATTTCACTGCACAAATGAGCCCAGCTAGATTATTCCTCTGGCTCAAATGTAGTTCTTTTTGAGAGCACCCTAGAATGCCTATGGCTTCAATGTCAGCCTGAAGGTTTGCAGATCAAAGTGCCATCTCTGTAGCACTGTGGCCCAGGCTCTGGAATGGGTTGGCTGACCCTAGTCTCTCAGTCTCCCACCTACCATCAAAAGATCAACACTCAACCCTCAGTAAGTAATCAACACATGATTTGTTAAAAAACAAAGGGGATAGAAATTTTTTACTTAAATGAAAAGAAAGCTCTGATGATGGCAGTTTCACTCATCGCTACAGAAGAAACAGATATGTCTTTCGAGCTACTAACATCCGACACTGTTTCTTTGGACAAATGTAATAGACTTATGAGATAAGCCTCCTCACACTAGTGAAGCACAGGACAGTCTGAAAAGTTAATCTGTTACAGATCTGATATTTGTATGATTTGCTCTAAGCCTTTGATTCAGTTAATCCCCCCGTCTGGTTCCTTATTTCCTTCCCACACCAGAAAAAATAGCTCTCTTGGAATTCATCCACCTTGCCTCATACTGTTTCTGATTTAAGATGTCCTCTTGTCTGGGGAAATTGTGAGCCAGAGGCAGCAATGCATTAGCAATCATCCAGAACTACAAAATTACAAAAAGGTTCTAGAGTCTAAGAACTAAAACACTGTCTATGACCTTTGATGTAGTCTTCATCATAGCCAAGCCTCTTATTGTAGAGTGACATTTCTCCATATGACCCAAATATCTTTGGATAATCATGTGTTTGTATAAATCAGGCTTACATAAAATCATGGTAACATGGGGCTACAGGGAGGACATACAGTACATTTGGAAACTACCCATTGCACCACATTTCTTTTTTGTTTTCTTTTAAAACATTTTAAAATACTGAAATGAGCTCTACTGGGATCACAACTTTATCTAGGGTGTGTTGTTTAATCAATCAGCAGTCAGTCCTAATAGTTGCCTTTTTTATTTATTTAGATTTATATACCGCTCTCCCTTGTGGCTCAGGCTAAGAAGCAGAAAAGTTTAAAGGAAAGACGACGAATAGAAATCAAAGCAAGGTGTTTCTGCTTTCAAATATATTTATTGAGGGTCAGTGAGACTTGTGAAAAATAGTCCGCAGGGAGATGGTAACAAAAGCTGATTGTAGGATGAGGGTTGTGAGTTTGCCTTAATTCCCTTGTTTACATAGCCTTTTTCAGTCACTGTGTTTGGGGATATTCAACTGTGTGTATACTGGGAGTATATGCTATTAGTGCTTCTTCTGAATAAGGTGCCACAGAAATATGTGTGGTGTTCTGTTCAAATGAACCTGTTATGTGTAGCTGGATATTCACAAATGTAATGTCTGAAAAAAAAACCTTTTTTCTTGAGGCATATGTAATGAACATGTGGGGAGACTTTTGAATAACTGCTTAAAAAGAAAAATGATGCTGTTTAAGAACAAAGAGCTTGAAGTTAAAAGTTCTACTGAATTCACTGCGATAATTAACCTTGTGCTTAGTGCTTTCATGAAAATGTGTCAAATTTAAGAGTGTTTAACTTTGGGTGAATCATGTTCTGAGAGAGGAAAATTAAGAAGAATGAGTTGCAAAAGGTCCAATCAACTGACTTCTTTAAAACTCGTATTTCATGGGAAGCTACACAAAGCTACCAAAAGCTGCCTGCATATTAATAGTGGGCTGAACTAATTAGATCCAGCTAACGTAGCAAAGTTTATTTCTGTAACATTGAAACAGCTGCTAGTGTGAAGTCAAATATTGGCAAACACGACTATGACTTCTGTACTACAAATCTTAAACTTCTTGGTACAAATTTTCACCATAAATTCCATGTAGTTTCAGGGAGAACAAAAAAGTTAACTCAGAAGTATAGCAGCTGGATATTCTCATGGTACTGGTGTCAGGGTAATGAAAAATGTGAACATTTGTACATTAAAAAAGAGATCCAAGTGTCCTAGTGAATGCATCCAAAGACTTCAGCACTTGCACAGGTACATCCAATTTCCCAGCTACAATCTCAACACCCATGAGTAGTGGAGCTAGAGTGGTATAGCAGAGTGCCGTACTAGCATTGAGGAGATATGGGACCAAATCCCCATTTAGTCATATGGCTACTGGGTAACTTTGGGCCAGCTACTCCCTTCCAGATTAACCTGTTCCACAGGGTCATCAAGCATGCAAAATGGAGAACTGCCAGGAAGAGCAGAAGGATAAAACTGGAATACAGACAAACTTTAAGGATCCCATGTGAAGTACCCTATGGCACACATCAGTTAGGATTGGGGGGGGGTGGAACATTATCTTCAGATGGACAAAAAAAATGAACAAGAACTTCAGTATGCTTACATACTGTCATGAGCTTAGATCTAGAATGGGATTTCCATGGATGGGTATGGATGTCCATGGATGTCAATTATTTTCCTCTTGTTACTGCAGTCTTCTCAGTTCTCCTCATGCTGGGTTTTTTTTGGGTGGGGGGCTCTGTCATCCAGGAGCATTTGAGGCTGCAGTAAAACCGATTATGCACGGCCGCTGTTACGGCAGGTGGGAGTTAGATGGAAGATGTGATGGAGGAAGGTGCGCAGCAAGCCGTGTACGAACGGCACAGCGGCAATGCCCAGAGCAGCCAGTAGTGACGGCCGAAGAGACGGCAATGCGGAGCAAACAGGATGGGAGAACAGCGCGCGGCGTCAACAGCACGTCAATCAGGCCGTTCCCCCCGATCCCCCTCCCCTGTGGGATGTTCCCTGCCTGGCCCGAGGCTCCTGCCTGGGTGTCCCAGACTCCATTGCCACTGTTCGGTCCCCATTCCCTTCATTCCCATGCGCTGCATCGAACCGGCGCTCAGCCGCTGCTGGCAGCGTGCATTATTGGGGATTCCCGCTGGTGTTGTTCCAGCTCTGAGGTGAACTTTCCCCTCCGTGCATAATGGGTCTAAGAGGGGTAAGGTAGGAAGTCTTAGTTCACTGAACAAAATTCCTTCCATCAGTTGAAATATCCAGTGGATCCAAGCTATGGTCTGTAAGTGAGACCAGCGTAAAAACTACAAGACTGACTGTGGCCGCACAAAAATAAAGCAACTTTAGGGCACGTGTGGAACTTAAGTAGAATGATAACATGAATAAAATAGCAGAAAGAAACTCTACAACAATTTGGGAAGCTATATATATATATATATATATATATATATATATATATATATATATATATATATATTTAATAAATAACTATGGCATTTATACCATGCTTTCTGAGTCTCAATCACACATCTCTACATGCATTCTTGATTTACAGTTCCTGCAAACACCTGGCAAGGCAGTCCAGAATTATTATCTTCATATTGCAGATTGGGAGAAGGGGTGAAGTTGAGGCCACCTGGTCAGTTCATGGTAGAGACAAAATTTGAACCCCTATGCTATGCCATCTTTACTGTCTAGCTCAAAAGGCTGCACCCAAGGGAATCTACATTTGATTGAGTCAGAATATAGAAAAATAATAAAATTAAGGTTTACTGTGCAAGCCAACCCAGCTAGTGTTGCATTTGATTGAAAACTTGGAACGGATTGAGAACATCAAGTATCCTTGATTCAGGAGAGATTTGCAAATTGCATCCCATATAAGCACAGGAACATGACAGTATGTTGGATATCCTTGTATGTGATAAGTACATATTTAAAGCAAACAGCATCTTTGGGAGGCCATGTTTCATAATGAAAAGGCAGAGAGGATGCTCCTGTGACTGTTATTTAACTAGGACAGTGGTTCTTCAACATCTCAACTAGTTCACCCATTGATTCAACTAGACCATTCATCCATTTTGACTAGCAAGAAACTGATCCTTGCCTTTCCTGCCTCAAAGAGTCTTTAAATGAAGATAGTTGGGAATTGACCTAGAGGGAGGAAGTAGCTGCTTTGGAAGGTGAACATTATGTCATTATATTCCAATGAGGTCTCTTCCCTCCCCCAAAATTAAACTCTATGGCATTATACTCCATTGATGTCTCTTCCCCGCCCAGCCCCACCCACCTGCCTCCTTCAAGCTCCACCCCCAGATATCCAGGAATTTTCCTGCCCAGAGTTGGCAATCCTAATTTGAACTTAATAAAATTAGTGATGATTGGAACTGTTTAACTTGGGTTGGGTAATTCGCTTTGTTTATACATTAACTTTTAAAATTATATTCTGCCTTATTTCCTTGGACTCTAGGCTGCACTAATTCAGTGCTTAAGGCCAACAACTGTATATATTATGTAATTGGTTATTTTAAAGATTTCTATATTGAACTTTTTATCTTAAAAATGTTTGAGGTGGCTTCCAGGGAACAATAATGTTTGTTTAAAAATGCTAAAACCAATTAATAGCAGCCTAAAACAACCAGCTGCAGTAAAATAAACAATATAAAAGGTGAACTACAAATCCAACAGCAAAAAAATTATTCCTTTTGCTGTTTATATCCCAGTTTCCTCCCCATGGGGGATCCAAATAGAGTTACCAATCTTGAGATGGGGTCCAAACTTTCACTTGCATTAAAGCCCTGTAGAGCTATCAGATTCAGGTTGGGGAATTTCTGGGATGGGGGGGGGGCTACCAGGTACCACCTCCAAAACCTCCAGGAATTTGTACTCCTCTATTGTACTCCTGCAACAACTCGGCGAAGTAGGTTACACTGAAAAATAATGCCTTCATCGTACCCAGTGAACTGTTGGCAGAGTTTAAATATGGAAGAAAAGATTGCAGCACCAGAATCCTTAGAAAATGAAATAGTTTTATTTAGAAGAGATATAAGAATTGAGAAAAGAGTGATCCCTGTCTAACTGTCCTGTTGCTTTATCCTTTCAGTATTGGAGGTACGCATGGAGGAAGTATGCTCAAAGGAGCAAGAAGACTCCAGTTGAGCTAATTAGGACTCAGAGGAGATTCTGTGAAAAATATGCTAACTGCACCTCTCCTCTGATGCCCCCTGCAGGACAGTCCCAATATTCCGTTCAATCATGCACACTACAGATCTTGCCTATTCCAACATGAACTTCCATGGCAAAATGGAAATTCAAACCTGGGTGTGCCAGATCCTAGTTTGACACAATAACCACTAAGCCACACTGGCTAAAATATCAGTTAAAAGCATAACTGATCCAGGCAAGTAAAGTGTGTGCACACACACAAACATACATATACCCAAAGCCAACAGAATGTAAACAGGACATTCATTCTTGTCTCATTTTAACTTTCTGTTGGCTACATTGGCTCTGACCTGGGTGGCCCAGGCTAGCCTGATCTCATTGAATTTCAGAAGCTAAGCAGGTTCAGCCCTAGTTAGTAATTGGACAGGAGACCACTGAGGAAGTCCAGGGTCTTCTTTTGCCTTGAAAACCCTACAGCACGGGTAGTCAATCTGTGGTCTTCCAGATGTCTGGAAACAAACACTGGCAAGGGCTCATGAGAATTGTAGTCCATGGACAACTGGAAGACCACAGGTTGACTACCCCTGCCCTACATCATCCTAAATCAGCCGTGGTACTTTCCACCGGCAGGCTAAACTGGGAGGTATTGATTTGTCCCCCAGGTCACCATGAGATATACATGAGCGGTGTGTGCGGGCAAGGAGTCTGAGGGTGCTTAACAGAACTCACTTCCTTCTTCATTACATCACATTGGCCTCCCTTTTAGGCCAGAATATATTTTAAATGTTTTCTAAACTGGTAGTGTCTAAAGAAGCAAATGTGTGTAATGTGTCTCTAATATTTCCTTTAGCATTCGCACATGTTGACTAATTAAGGGATACAGTCCATATAATAAAAAAGCACACGATCCTCAAGTTTAATTTCAAACATTTCCAGAGAATTCTGTAACACATGAATGAATGACTCTTTACCTGTACATCTGTTTGAACCATAATATTACTTCAGCTCCTCTACAAAGTCCATCTTCCTGTTTTTAAAAAAATAATAAGTGGTTTGGTTTCTCACCAACCAGCAGGGGACTTACAAGCTGTCACAACAGTCCTAATCCAGTGGAAAATGATTTTATTGTTGGAAAGGGTGAAGGGTGTGAAAGTTGCATGACAGATGGGATTGTGCATGGAAAAATAGTCTCTTAGGGAGAAGTGGATTTGAGCAGCAGTTGTAGGTTCACACAAGAAGTATTGGCTGAGAGTCAAAGGTAAGATTATAATCACATCGACCATTTGATTCTCTTCCTAGATTTGGGTCCATTGACCATGCTTAATGGAAAGACAAAATACAGCTATTATGAACCATGAAGAACCTTGCTAATAGGCTCTTGAAGTCCAAGGGGTTACTCATACTACATATGTCTAAAACATAAAACACAAATTCAATGGATCTCCTGGGAAGAGGATAGCTTTGGAAATCTAGGCCTATTTTTCAGGCAGGCCAAAAGTCACAGACAGGGATACTTTAGGGGCTGCAGCCTTTTATGCTGCACAGAGCTGTGCTGCTGAGCATTCTCCAGTTATTATGTGTGCCAAAAATAGCAATTTAGGGGTTTAGAAATGTTTCCCAAAATACTTTATGTGAATATTCTCTTTTGGGGGTGTCATGGTTTCCCATAGCTGCTGTGACTGCCCCATTTCCCCCTGACTGAACGTATGGAAACTGATCTATATGGAGTTTACAGCACTGGCCTATCCAGCTCAGTCTTGTTTTATCCTGACTGACAGCAGAGCACCTCTAGGTCTCAGGTAGAACAGTTTGCTACTCAGGCTCCTTTGTATCTAAAGATGCTGAGTGTTTAACTTGAACTCTTCTCTCAGGAGATGGTTTGCACCTTAGGGCTTTAAACTAAATCCAATGGGGGAGCAAAACCTAGTTTGATGACAATAACTATAGATGGGAACCCTGTATATTTACAGGCAATGGCATTTATGCAGGGATCCATTAACTTACAGGTAAATTCAAAAACTAAAACCCAGGGACACACAAGTGAAGGAGTTTGATGTCTCTACAATAATGTACAGAGTATGGGAAACAAGCAGGAAGAACTAGAAGAACGAATAGAAGAAGGGAACTGAGCTAACAGGCATTAACAGAAACTTGGTGGGATAACACTACTTATTGGAATTTTAGGATTGAGGGGTACAATTTATTTAAAAGGGACAGACAAAGAAGGGGGAGGAGTAGCAGTAGCAATATATGTTAAGACTGTATACTTGTGAAGAAGTACATCTATCCCACAGCTGTTGCTGGTTACAAATGGTATTTAACATTCACCCCACCCTGATTCAGGTGCGTCTGGAATGCCTTAAGCTAGGAGTAGCAGTTGTTATAACAGTTGTGTAAGTCTCTATTATAACTTGGGTGTAAAAAGAGAAAAATAATTTAGGACTTTGTGATCCTTTTTGTTTAACTATATTTATTCAATGAATTTTACAGTGGTTGACTGTATGGTACACAAATTGATATAATAGGTATAGGTTTATATTCATGTTATCATAATAATTCTAATGTTTGGTTTTTGTTTTAGACTCGCTGTTAAGAGATTGTTTCTCTAAACTGAAGCTTCCTGTTGAAAAATTTAAGTATGTATTCATGACATCATTAAATTGTATCTTTGTTATGCATTTATTATTTATTTTTCAACAATAACTAATTGTACGTTTATATATTTTCTAAGAATTTGTTTAATATTCTGGACATTAAAGAACCACTGAAGTTTGAAGACTCTGTAGAAGTCTGTTTATTATATTGTAATATTTGATAGACCATACTGGTATCCCAGTGCCCTTTTACTTGCTTTGTATCTGGTCCTTCACTGAGTCCTACCCCTCCTATTTCATTTTTGTCCCTTTCCATGGAGGCACAGGTCATGAGAGTAGTGTGGCAGGCTTTCTGCTATCTGCACCAAGCCAAGCTACTAGCACTCTACTTGGCCTCAGAACATCCAATCACAGTGATCCATGCAATGGTCATCTCTAGACTAGACTTCTACAACTCGGTCTATACAAGACTTCTGTTAACCTTGATCTGGAAACTGCAACTGGTCCAGAATGCTGCGGCCAGGATCCTCACAAACACAACGTGGAGGGCACATATCCGGCCAGTACTCCAAAAACTCCACTGGCTCCCAGTTGAATTCCGGATCAAGTTTAAGGTTTTGGTAATCACCTTCAAGGCCATACGCGGTCTGGACCCAGTATACGTGAGAGACCGCCTCCCTGACAATACCCCTAAAAGAGCCCTATGCTCTGCCACCACCAACTGGCTGAGGGTCCCCGGCCCCAAAGAAGCATGTGGGATCTCAACCAGGGCCAGAGCTTTCTCTGTCTTGGCACCCAACTGGTAGAACATGCTCTCTGAAGAGATCAGGACCCTTCCTGAACTTCCACAATTCTACAGGGCCTGTAAAAGTGAGCTCCTCCACCAGTAATTTGGTTGAGGCAGACCAACCAAACAACATTCACTGCCCCCCCCAGCCCAACCGAACAATATCTGCTGGTCCCCAGACTCATCCCACAATGATCTGAATCCAAATTGACCTCCCTATGGGTTTGTGCCAGAAGTTATAAAAGTTATCATATTATAAACTGTTGTAAACTTGTTAACTTGGAACCCACTGTTATGATTATTATTATTATTGTTATCATGATTCAATGTATAACTCCATGTTATATGTAAACCACCTTGAGCCTCATGGTAGGGCAGTATAGAATTATAATAAATAAATAAGTACTAAAGGTAAAGGTAAAGGTATCCCCTGTGCAAGCACCAAGTCATGTCTGACCCTTGGGGTGATGCCCACTAGCGTTTTCATGGCAGACTCAATATGGGGTGGTTTGCCAGTGCCTTCCCCGGTCATTACCGTTTACCCCCCAGCAAGCTGGGTACTCATTTTACCGACCTCAGAAGGATGGAAGGCTGAGTCAACCTTGAGCTGGCTGCTGGGATTGAACTCCCAGCCTCATGGGCAAAGCTTTCAGATGGCTGCCTTACCACTCTGCACCACAAGAGGCTCTTTTACAAATAAGTACTAGAGAAGCTCAAAGCCTAATTTGCAATGGTAAACATCAAGTTGGCAATTTGCACAGACAATAGAGGACAATATGTGAGTTGTGACATGAAGGACTACTTAGCTAAAGAAGGAATAGAACAACAGCTCACTGATTCATACAGTTCAGAACAGAAAGGCATAGCCAAAAAAAAAAAATCCGTAGCCTAGATTTGTAGAGGCATGTTCCTAGCTACCTTAAAAAAAAAATGAGGAGAAGCAATTAACACTGCTACCTAACTGCAGAACAGGTTACCCACCAAAGATTCCAGAAAGATGTTATATGAACTGTGGCTCTACCCAAATCAAGTATGAACCACCTGAAGGTGTTTGGGTCAAAGGTTAACACTTACGTACCCAAGATAGACGTAAGAACTGAGGAAGGCATTTTTGTAGGATATGCCTTAGGATGTAAAGGAAATGGGATGCTTAATCCATTAACTGAGTGTAAAAATTTGCCACACATTCTACACATTTTTGTTCTAAAAAACAAAAACATATAATCACAGAAAAAGTGAACATCAAAAAATTTATACTAATGGAAGAAAACAGAGAACAGCAATGAGAAACTGTGCAACTGAGCATCATGAACTTTGCAGATGAAACATCAGCAGAACCTCAAGAACCAGAAGATGATGCAGAACCTGAGATCAGAACGTCAATTAGAGCAAATAATGGAGTTCCACAAATAAGACTTTCCTGTCTTATCAGATCAGGAGCTGTATCAGAATCTTTCACATGGGAAAACACAGAGAAGAAGCAAAGCAGAAAAGTGGAAGAAGGCTGCAGAAGAAGAAACTGAAGCTCTGATTAAGAACTGAACATGAACACTCCGAGGCCTGACCCTAGGGAGGAGAGCAGCAGGATGCAGATGGGGTTTTTTAAGGAGAGCCCAGAAGACTTTGCAGAAGGAGATGAACTTCATGAACTTCAAGAAGTATGTACACTAGTTCTGGATGAGGGGTGTTGCAATATGCAAGACGGGTGTTGCAGTATGCCAGATTGAGCAGAATATAAAGAGGAGGAGGTATGTATTTAGCATAATTAGAATAGGACCTTCCTAAAGATTTTAAAATACTGTCCCTCCTGATGGTCTCAGCTGGAGACTTCTTGCTCCTTTGAGCACACCTCCGTCCAGTTTGCCTACGGAATAGTTGAACAACAGAATGAATGCAGACAACAGTTAGAGAAGTTGGTTAGGCCTCTCTGTCCTTTCTACACAATGTTGTTTCTTTTCTGAATAAAAAATATTTTATTCTTTAAGCAGCTAGGTGCTTGGTTCCTTTGCATAGTTGAACCCTGCCAACAGATTCCTCATTTCTTCCACAGGTCTAAACTAGCCCAAGAAAGGCAGATCTAGAACAATCTCTTACAAAGAAAACAATGAGGGCTACATCATTGAATATAAAGATATAGGACCAAGGGAAATAAAGAAATCTCTTGAATGTAATTTGAAAAATTCTGTCAAGTATGTATTAAATTAAATAAGTTTCATTGTGATTTGGAGAAGAGATGAGGCCATGCCAGTTGCCACCCACTGATAATATTCAGCCACCTCTTGGGAAGAACATAACAGCTGGTTAATACAGCTAAACTGTACCACAGCTTAAATGAGAAGTGATTAACCTTTGGCTGAATTCTCCCAGTTCCAAGCTGTGTCCTTTCAATTTTCTTTCCTCTTCCACCTGCTAAAATCTGGTGTTTTTCTCATTATCTTAGTATAGTTCCAAAATTCTGAATCATAAAATGCTCAGATTATGGCAAGGATTCCAATAGATAAATAGACAAATACCTGAGGTGTTACTGTTGAGATCCACGGGCCTTCTGTTGATCACCTTAATCTAATACAAGTTATGGTTGTCATCTCCAGTTTGGAGATGACAATATCTTCTGGATATTTGGGGACATGGTCTGAGGAGGATGGAATTTGGGGAGGTGAAGGGAGGGGGAAGAGATGCCATAAAGTTCAGTCATAATTCTGGGAGAACTCCAGACCCCACTTAGAAATGGGTAACTCTGCATTTATTAGTTGTAGCCACTATTCAGAAATGTTGTGACACTAACAGACTTTTCTAAGCCAGGTAATAATTTCTGAAAGTAGTTTGCATGCTTTGTTGTGATAAAGAAAAAAATCCCAACTTTTCTACCTTTAGCTAGGCTGATTCTGCACTTAATGTTTTTCCTGTTGTTGATCCTGCTGAATTTAGATCGATTTGAACCTGGGGCCCATTTCGCACAAGTTAAATGTAGCAGGAGTGTGGCAAATTGTAAACGCTACTAATTCGCAGTTCACAAGACGTCGCACACAATCTGCCACACTCCTGAAACAGACCCGCGAAAAGCACTTCATTGTAGCGATTCCAGGGAAATTGCCAAAAGTGAATTCGCCCTCTGGAAAGCGCTACACTCTTGCAAACAATCTGCAACAGTTCTGAAAAAGTTCTGTGCATTCCCATTGTTGCAGTTTCAGCGAAGTCCCTCCCCCTGGCTCTCTCCTCTGGGCCCACAGCTCATCCTGGAGCTCATTCCACCAGGCAGGGGGCAGCACCAAAAAAGCCCTGGCCCTGGTCAAGGCCAGGTGTGTCTCCCGGAGCCCTGGAACCCTCAGCAAATTCATAACCGCAGATCAGAGTACCCTGTGGGGGGCATAAAGAGGTATGTGGTCCAAGACGTGTAAAGTCTGAATGGTCAACACCAATACCTTGAACCTGATCTGGAAGCAGACTGGTAACCAATGAAGTTGTTTCAACAAGAGCTGTATGTGGGCCCTCCAGGAAGACCTGGTAAGGACCTGTGCAGACGGATTCTGTACCAGCTGCAGTTTCTAGGTCATGGACAAGGATAAGCCTGCATAGAGCAAGTTACAGAAGTCTAACCTGGAAATGACCGTTGCATGGATCACAGTGGCCAGGTGCTCCGGGGACAGGTAGGGCACTAGTAGCCGGGGTTGATGTAAGTAGGAAAACGCCATCCAAGCTACTTTAAAGACCAGAGCCTCCATAGAAAGAGAGACATCAAAAATCACTCCCAAATTCCTGGCTTGAGGAACAGATATTAGTTGTACCCCATCCATGCAGGGAAGGCATGTTTCTTGGTCCTGCCCCTTTCGGCCCAGCCACAGAACCTCCATTTTGAAGGGATTGAGTTTCAAGTGACTCTTTCTGATCCATCCAGCTACTTCTTCCAAACAACTGGCAAATGTTTCTGGGGGGATATCCGGCTGGCTGTCCATTAGGAAACAGAGCTGGGTGTCATCTGTACATTGGTGACACCCCAGCCCGTAACTCTGGACCAACTGGGCAAGAGGGTACATATGACCTCCACCATCAGCTGGATCAAGACAGGTCAATGCTGCTAATTCTACTTGATCTCGTGGCAACATTTGACACAGTAAACCACGAGCTCCTAGCTCACTGCATTGCTGATGTCAGAATTAGAGGGACAGCCCTTCAGTGACTCATCTTTTTCCTCCAG
Source organism: Paroedura picta (assembly GCF_049243985.1). Lineage (NCBI taxonomy): Eukaryota > Metazoa > Chordata > Lepidosauria > Squamata > Gekkonidae > Paroedura > Paroedura picta. The sequence continues at coordinate 91,623,770 of NC_135370.1, read as the reverse complement.
GGTCACAAACAGAGGGTATCATTAGTAGAGAATAATCACATTGGTGGCAACTTCACTATGGGGTGCCACAAGGAGCAGTTCTCTCCCCAGGCCTATTTAACATCTTTATGTGCTCTCTTGGACTTTCAGACAGGGATGCCATCAGTACGATGATGACACCCAGCTTTTTCTCATGATGGACGGCCACCCTGACTCATCCCCAGACTAATTAGCCAGATGTCTGGAAGCAGTGATGAGCTGGCTCAAGCAAAGCCATCTGAAGCTTAATCCTGCAAAGATGGAGGTCCTATGGTTTGGTAGGAAAGGGCCAAACGAGGAAGTGAGACTGCCCAACCAGGACAGGGTACAACTGTCAGTTGCATACTCTGCCAGGAAGCTGGGCATGATCTTTGACTCTCCCTTTCCTTGGAGGAACAGATAGCAAAAGTAGCCCGGCTGGCATTCTTCCACCTATGCCAAGCCAAGCTACTAGTGATCTACCTGGCCCCAGAACACCTAACTACAGTGATCCAGGAGACAGTCACCTATAGGCTGGATTTCTGCAACACACAGGGCCTGCAAAAAGGAACTCTTCCACCAGGCATGTGGTCAAGACAGTTGAATAAGCTTCCAACCATCAACCAGAAGCCCCATAAACTGCACAAAAACAGTTATTTACTGGGTAGTGTTGTTATTACACTGTTGTCACAAGTTTTACACTGTTAAATAAGTTTCTGTATTTTTATATTTGAATGTTTCACTGTACTGTATTGTTATGAGAGTTATAATATAAACCACCCTGAGCCAAAAGGGAGGGCAGTATATAAATGAATTAATGAAACAGAGACATAATAAATTCTCTGGACACACCAAGGAAGCTTTCTTATATGCCTCAGCTTCTGTTCTTCTGCTGCCCAAGCCAGAAAAGCTGTATTTTACACCAGAACTCTCTTTTGATCAGATGTCAAGGAACAGTGGAGAGAAACCTCTAAATTATAGAATGGAAGACTTTCTAACTGATGTAATTGAGCAGTAATTGATGTAATTGAGCCTTATAACAACACCATCAGGGTATGTCTAGAGTTAGCATTAGAAGACTGCATGATTTCGCCTTTTGTTTATACCCTTGCTCAGTCTAATGTTTGTAAAGATAATGTGTGTGATTTTTTGTTCATTGCATCTTCTTATAATTTGAATGCTTGAAGGCCAGTGTCTGTGTCCATAGCACACCTTCCCAAAAATCAGAAAAGGGGAGACTCTGTGCCCAACCGTGTGAGCTATAGTTGGCTGCAAGCCAAGCATGATGTTAGAGTTCAGAGAATCCAACAAAAAACTCATCTGTGTTTCCAGTGTGCATGGGATTACTCAAGTTATCACTTGTTGTGTTAAATATATGATTTTACATTTCTTATAACTTGGCCTTTTCACAAGTTTCATGAGAAAAATATTAGTTTATTTATCATATATATTACCTGTGGTCTACCATGAACCACAATAGGTTGGTGACAAGGCTGTGAAAACATTGCAGACATTAAAAAAAACAGCCCCAGTCATTCCTACCAAGGGGTCCTAAAACTGGACTTTTTCTCGTGACCCAGGGTATCTTGTGGGGTGTTCTACCAGGTTTAATATTTGAGGCCATATTATACCGCAAAATCTGATACTTAGCTTCCTCTTAAGTTTCAATGAATTGTTTTAGAATTTGGTAATTCCTAATTTTTATGCCAGCTCTCGAAAATAATTTGGATGTTTCCAGTAAAGTTCTGTTGCCATTGCAGATAGGTGGAGTCAAGGTACTAGCTTGAAAGGGGCAACATCAGATGTTCTTTAATAAGTATCATGTTGGCTACACAAAAGTTATATAACCAACTGGTAACTTTATTATAACCACAACGAAATATGAGAAGTCCTTCAAATGACTTGACTGTTAACAAGAGCCAGGCTGAACTGGAAATGGAAAATTCAACTGCTCTTCCTCAGAGTCTGAATTCCAGTACTTCCTAATACGCCAGCTAGAAGGGGCAATGTCCTACAGCCAAATTAATTAATTAAATTGTCTTCCTTACTTTACAAAACAAGGCAGGAAACCAAAGTTTTGTGTCAAGGCACCTATAATACCCCCCTTCACTTTGCCACATGACTGCTTTCTCTCTGTTTCTCTTTCTCTATTCCCCAGATGTTAAAACATATATGTATTCCGATCCAACCTAAGATGTAAAGGGACTGAAAACCCTTTGTTGGAGTGTGTCTGAATACAACACACATGAATCTGAGCTGAATTCATAATATATAAAATCTTATTTTACTCCCTCAGGAAAATGGTCAATTCACAGTCAGGGTTGTTTTGTTACCAAAATAGGAAGTCTCCTGATTTAGCTGGGGAAATTAGATTTCAATCAGAGATTTAGCAAGAGGAAGTAACTTGGGATCTCCACTAATTTCTACAGGGATGGTTCCTTAGAGAAACTCAAAACAACCAGTCAAATAGTAAACTGGAATGCTTTTTATTGGTGGGAATTAAAGGGGTACAGCAAACACACAAAAACACACAAACAAGGCTGGCTGTTTCTGGGCATCTATGTATAAACTGCTCCTGAATGAGAGGAGTGGTCCGCCTGCTGACAATTTCAGTTTAAACTTGTCTAGTGAAAAGGCAACAGGAATCAGGGGAACCTTGTATGCTATAATTTGTCACCAAAAATGTACCTGTTTTGTTAGGTGTTTTTAACTGCTGAGAGAGATCACTTTGCTGTCACTAGTTAGATAAAAAGGCACAAATTTACTGGACACAGAGCTGATAACATTTGTGGAGGCAAGAATAGGGATCACCTCTCTCTCCTAGGAGCTCTTTCCCTCATGGAAGAACTGCTGGCTCCCTGTTTCAGGATACTCCCCAAACCTATATTCTTGTCTTTAATCCCCCCCTCCTTACTAACCAGCACTCTCAACTGAACTTTCTCAAGTAAACAGTAGAATTTTTCCTTAACCCCCCCCCTATCAGTCAATATTTTCAGAAAGATGTAATGCATCTGCAGTTAGTTCTTGGACCAACTTGGAGCATGCCAGAAAATTATCTTCATAATTAGCTCTTGATGTCGGCATTGATAGATCTTAAATATTGGAAGATCGAATGAAGGGCAGTGCCTTCATCTGTGTCTGAAGAAGAATTATTGTAACAAACTGAACTAACTGCTTGTCACCACATGACACCTGGACACTATAATTAAAGTTAAGAATATTAAAACTGAAACTCATGGAATAAGGAATATCTAAGCTGACAACTGAGGAACAAGTTTGCAAGACCTGAGCAAGGCTGTTAGGTAAAGGTAAAGGTATCCCCTGTGCAAGCACCGAGTCATGTCTGACCCTTGGGGTGACGCCCTCCAGCGTTTTCATGGCAGACTCAATACGGGGTGGTTTGCCAGTGCCTTCCCCAGTCATTACCGTTTACCCCCCAGCAAGCTGGGTACTCATTTTACCGACCTTGGAAGGATGGAAGGCTGAGCCACCCTTGAGCCAGCTGCTGGGATTGAACTCCCAGCCTCATGGGCAAAGCTTTCAGACGGCTGCCTTACCACTCTGCGCCACAAGAGGCTCTTTAAGGCTGTTAACAAAAGGATTTTTGGGAGATGATTAATTCATAGGTTTGCCATAAATCAGAAGTGACTTGACAGCACTTGACACACATATCCCCCTTCCCACCTAATTTCCTCTTTCCCTCCCCTGGGAAGCCCTGCCTCCTCTTCTCATTCCCACCCAGCCCCCAAATCTTCAGATTTCTTTGCTTTCCCAAGTAGCCTTTTCATCTCTCCCATCCACCTAAGTCACTATTTCTGCTTCTCCCCTTCAGCTTCTCCCTATCTCTCTTTTCTCACTTCCATTCCTTCCTTTCATGTTTGACCTTTTCAGCCCATCTCCTTCGTGGACAGAAGCTAATGGTTGCTCAGCAATTTTATTTATTTATTTATTTATTTATTTATTTATTTATTTATTTATTTATTTATTTATTTATTTATTTATTTATCTATCATACTTCTATACCGCCCTCCCCGGAGGCTCAGGGCGGTTTACATTATAACAGAGAACCATACATAAAACAGTCTGTAGAACATGTACACCAATAACCAACAATTGCAACCAAACACAACACAGTATAACAATAAACAATCATAACACAAACAGGTCCAGGGCTTATTGATTGAATTCTGAGGGGGGGTGGGGGGGAGCAGGGGCCCTTGGTCGCTGTAGATTACATCTGGTCTCGGCCAAATGCCTGGTGGAGGAGCTCCTTTTTGCAGGCCCTGCGGAACTGTTTAAGCTCCGTCAGGGCCATGATCTCCTCTGGGAGCTCGTTCCACCAGGTAGGGGCCAGAACAGAGAATGCTCTGGCCCTGGTCGAGACCAGACGGACTTCTTTAGGGCCAGGGATCCTTAGCTGATTGGAGGCAGTAGAGCGTAGAGCTCTTTTGGGGGCATAGGCGGGGAGGCGGTCCCTCAGGTACACTGGGCCCTGACCGCGTATGGCCTTGAAGGTAATTACCAGAACCTTTAGTCTGATCCGGAATTCAACTGGTAACCATTGCAGCTGATGGAGAATAGGCCGGATATGGGACCTCCACGGTGTTGCAGTGAGGATCCTGGCTGCTGCATTTTGAACTAGTTGTAGTTTCCGGGTCAGGGCTAAGGGCAGGCCTGCGTAGAGCGAGTTACAAAAGTCCAGTCTAGAGGTGACCGTCGCATGGATCACTGTGGCTAGGTGTTCCGGGGCCAGGTAGGGCGCTAGTAGTTTGGCTTGGCGGAGATGGTAGAATGCCAGCCGCGCTACCTTTGTGATCTGGGCCTCCATTGTCAGGGATTGTTGTGGTTGGTCAACAATATTGTTGTGGTTGGTCAAAGATGATAAAAGAACAATAAAGATCAAACTTCCCTTCCTTGAAACAATAGTTTGAACACCCCGAATTTTTAAATATTTCAGATAGAATTATCTTAACTAGCCAATCAACAGTTTTCCTGCCTGCTTAATTCTCCTGTTTTTCTTATTAAACAGCATAAAAGTGTCTGTATGTGTGTGTTTATATCTTCTTCTGGCTTTCCACTTTATTCATTATGAAAGTAAAATGTTCCTTCAAAGAACAAAAGAAAAACAAGAATATTAAAGAAACTTGGGACGGGCCATAAAGCTCTAGCCTCCCCTTACAAGTGCAGGTGCAGGCAGTGAGGTAGGGGTGTAGAAAGAAACTCTTAGCCTCCTACACAGTGCTGTTTCCAAAGTCAAATGGCACACTGAAGGCACCAGCTCCTCTCTGTCTGTCATCATCCGTGGCTTATTGTCCAGGCTTTTTGCTTTGTTCACTCCGAGTGGGCATGCTCTGTTTCTCAGCCATTTGCCAGCAAACTTGCTGGCGTGTTGCCCACCTTAAGTACCGTGCAGGCAGGATGGCGCCTCTGATACTTAAAACAATATTTAATGTTTTACATCATTGTGGGCTCGCGGATTAATTTTCAAATCCATGAAGTAACAGTGGATCAGCATGTGGCTTGCTAATGCTGCACCAGGAAATAATGCATGAGGAGAAGAGATTAGTGAGGAGAGTGCAAGAAATTATAGCCAGCATTAGCTACAGAATAATTTTCAGCCTGTGACAAACTTCCTTCTCCTGTGGACAACAGAAGGTCTTACAATGGGCTTGGGAAGGATAAAAGCACATTTTGAGGTAAGGGAATCTGGGCCTTTGTCACAGTTCTTACATTTAGTCAACATTAATCTGGATTAAAAGGAATCCACCAAGAAATAAAAGCACATTTTGAATTTTTTCCACAAGAAAGAAAGAAAGAAAGAAAGAAAGAAAGAAAGAAAGAAAGAAAGAAAGAAAGAAAGAAAGAAAGAAAGAAAGAAAGAAAGAAAGAAAGAATCTTTGAAACCAGTATATAAAATGTCTCCTACATTTGTTAGGATGACTGAACAAGCCAGCCTGGGAATGACAATCTCTGTAAATATGTATTTTAAAAATCTCTGTGAGATTTTAACAAAGAAGACCTGATCTTGAAAATGTGATCTCTTGGAAAGAAAAGAAAATCGGTTCCATGGGCAATTAATGTTGTTGAACTGTATGGGTCTAAAAAAACAGATGGCTGCAATTTATAAATATATTCAGATAAGTAGATGAATCTCTTTCAAGCTGTTCTAGTATATCTACTGGATGAGTTTATTTGTTTATATAGGTATTTATACTCAGCTTTCCTCTTCAATGCTTCATCCATTTTGTTTCCCTAACAACAGCCCTGAATGGTATACTAGACCCATTCTGCACACATAGGATAATGCACTTTCAATGTGCTTCAGCAGCTGTATTTTCCTGTGCAGAACAGGATAATTTACTTCTAAAGTGCATTGAAAGTGCATTATCTGTTGTGTGCAGAATTGGCCTACTAGACTGAAAGAGAATGACTGCTGCAAGGTCTCTCATCTTTGCTTCATCACTAGCATTGAATTGCTGGATAGTAAGTACAGCCTGTGGAAATCTGAAGATTGATGCCTATCAATTAATAAGATGTTTTGCAAACGTTTCTAGGGCAGGGGTAGTCAACCTGTGGTCCTCCAGATGTCCATGGACTACAATTCCCATGAGCCCCTGGCAGCATTTGCTGGCAGAGGCTCATGGGAATTGTAGTCCATGGACATCTGGAGGACCACAGATTGACTACCCCTGCTCTAGGGTATGTAAGCCTCAAGTCACTTTAAGGTTGCCATCTGTGGGTTGGGAAATACTTGAAGATTTTGGGGATGGAGCCTGCAGAGGGTGGGATATGGGGAAGAGAGGGACCTCATCAGGGTATAATGCCATAGAGTCCACCCTCCAAAGCAGTTGTTTTTCCCAGGGAAACTGAACTTGGTTGACTGGAGATCTATTAATAGCAGGAGATTGGTAACCAAACATATGTTATTATATGGACACACTTTGAATGCTTCCCCCGAATGTTTAAAAGAAGCCATTCCAAACTTCAGAACCCTGGTGAAGGAACATCCAGTGGCACATTGTTCTTAGAATCATGGAATTGATGAGTAACACACAGCACCTCAAGAAATATCCCCTGTAATGCAGGTGGCATAGACTGATAGATGTGATCACCAGAACGTGTGTATGAGATACACTAACTCAGGAATTCCGGTAGGGTAGCTGAGTGAATCTGTTGCTACAAAAAGCCACATTGAGTGACACCTATTAACAGATTTCAAACCCTTAAGAATCTCAGTGACAAACATTCTGGAATGCTCTGTGGGGTCCAATGCCCCCAGATGACTCATTGATGGCTTTGATGGAGGACTGGCAGTCCCGCCTTTTAGCGGCCATAGATGAGATCACCTCTACCGGTCCCCAGACCAGGGGTTGGAGACCACTGCTTTAGAGTAGTTTGGACATTTACCACCCTCGAAGAGGGGAGCCAAAATATTAGCAAATTGGACCTTTGCTGTGAGGCATTTTTGAGTTTTTTCATGGATAAGGTTTTATCGCTCCGCCATGATCCTCCTACCACAGTTGATACAGATAGGGAACTGGAGGCCTGTTGGCTGCCTTTAGAGGTGACGTTTGATGGCTTCAGCCAGCTCCCTGTAACTGTAAAAGGTGCTAGGGATGGTGAGGACTGCCACTTGCCCTGAGGATCTTTGCCCGTCTTGGCTACTCAAAGGGGGTGGTCAGCGGATAGGAGACCAGCTCTGGGATAGTATTAATCTCTCCCTATCTAGCAGAGAGTTCCCAGAGTGGCTGAAGGAGGCAGTGGTTCACCTCTTCCTTAAGAAAAAATTGCTAGATCCACGGGACCTAGCCAGCTACTGCCCGGTCTTTCAAATGGCATTTCTGGGTAAGGTAGTTGAAAGGGCTGCCACAGGCCAGCTCCTGGAATACATGGAGGAAACTTTGGCACTCGACCCATACCAGTTGGGCTTCCATTATGGCCACAGGATGGAGACAGTGCTGCACACCCTATTGGATGATCTCCGTTGCCAGCTGGATCAGGGCGGTTCAGCCATCCTCGTATTGTTAGATCTGTCAGACGCATTTGATGTGGTCAATCACAAGCTGCTGGTTCACCGCCTCACCAGGACAGGAACTTGGGGTACAGCCCTTCAGTTGCTGCATTCCGCTCTCTGGAACTGGACCCAGAGGATGGCAGTGGGGGATGAGTTATTGTGCCCTCATTGACTACCTTGTGGAGTCCCACAGGGGGCAATGCTCTCCTCCACTTTGTTCAAGATCTTTATGTACTCTCTGGCCCAGCTGGCATGGTGTTTTGGGGTGGGATGACACCCAACTCTATCTCCTCATGGATGGATGGATGGATGGATGGATGGATGGATGGATGGATGGATGGATGGATGGATGGATGGATGGATGGATGGATGGATGGGATCCCCCCCCGGATCTATTTGCCAGATGTTTGGAAGCCACAGCTGGATGGTCGCCTGAAACTCAACCCCTCCAAGACAGAGGTCCTGTGGTTGGGTAGAAAGGAAGCAGGACAGGAAGCAGGACATGTTTACCCTCCCTGTCTGAGACACAACTGAGCACTGTGCACCAGGCCAGGAATTTGGTTGGACGCCTCCATGGAAGTGCAGGTCACTAAGGTAGCCCGCCAGGTGTTTTACTACCTTTGCCAGGCAAGGCTACTAGTACCCTACCTGTCTCCTCAGCACATAACCACAGTGATCCATGTGATGGTCACCTCCAGAATTTACTTATGTAACTCACTCTACATGGGCCTGCCCTTGTCCCTGACCCAGAAATTGCAACAGGTGAAGAATGTGGCTGCAAGGGTCCTTACTGGAACACCTTGGAGGGCCTATATCCAGCCAGTGCTGAGATGGTTGCATTCATTGCCAGTTGTGGCATGCATCCAGTTCAAGGTTTGGGTTTTAACCATCAAGGCCCTTCGCAATCTGGGACCCACATATTTGAGGGACCACCTATCACCCTATGCCCCCCACAGGGCTTTGCGCTCTGCAGGTAGTAAGTTGTTGGTGATTCCAGGCCCCACGAAAGTTTGGTTGGCCTCAACCAGGGTCAGGGCCTTTTCGGTCCTGGACATGACCTGGTGGAATGAGCTCCTAGATGAGCTGAGGGCCCGATGGGAGGAGTATTTGGTGTTCTGCAGGGCCTGTAAGATGGAGCTCTTCTGCTAGGTCTATGGTTGAGGCCCGACCAGGAAGATTTGATGCCCTTTGGCAGATGAGAAGGGTCTAGAATTTGGAGAGTTCCCACCTGCCGACCATCGCTGTGGGTAATGGGTAAGCACTCTGGGTCCCCCTGATACCAGATGACAGCTAGTGCTATGGGATTTAGAATTGTTACTGCCATGGGGTATTTTAATGGGTGTTTTATGGAATGATATTATATGTTTTTATTGGGGTTTTATTGTGACCCACTGTGAGTCAGCTTGCTGGGAGCAGCAGGATATAAATTGAAAAACAAACAAACAAACAAACAAATATGACTAATTCATTTTAAGATGCTAAAACAGTAGATGGTAGCTGGCTGTACTTTGGGGGCATTGTTTACTATTGTGCAGTTGGCAGTGTCCTAAAAGGACAATGTTATAGTACTTTGATACATCATGCTGCTTTATGTCTTACCTCCCCCCCCTCCAGAAAGAGCATCCTGCACCAGAGTGGAATTTTTGCCCAATGCAAAATTCAAAGACATTCTGGGGTTGCTTTCTGCCCTGTATGCTTTTGTCTTTACAGATGGGGGAAAAAGAGTACACGGCCTATCACTGAGATTGTTTAGCAATGTGCAAGTAATGATGTCCTAAAAGAGCAACATAGTAGAGCTTTCTCTAGGCATTCTCCCACCACCTAAAATGGGCAGTCAGGGTGGACAGTTTCCCTAGATTATTTTCAACAAGAAAGATTAATTCAGAAAGATAATACAAACAAGAAATGTAAACATAATTATATTCACAAGAAACAAATGGAATATAGGCATTGCTCATTTCTTACTGCAAAAGGTAAATCAGCCACTTAATAATCATATTATTTGAAGATTCTGTCTTGCCTGACTAGGTTTCTCATCACAGAATGACATTACAGTTTTTAAAACAAAACATGAAAGTTTCAAATACAGGTGCTTTCAGCCTTAAGAGCATGCCCCCTAACATTTAATAGGAAAACCTGTGGCACTTTGTAGTATGATCCATTTCAAGAGTGCATTGGTAAGGTAGGTAATTCTATCCCATTCACAGTTTTATAACAATCCAGGCAATTTGAAATAACAGTGTAAATGGAGAGCACTCACTATAAACATTAAGCAGTTGCTTTATTGAACATGTCAAGCACATTCCTCAGTTTGGTCACAGTTATGGTTAACAAAAGAATTTAGCAAAGAAAATGGCTAGCAAATTCTCATGATGCAAAAATTTAGAAATGGCTAATAAAAAAATCAACAAACTAGAGACTTGTAGATTCATGGTGAATCCCTGCCACTATATAACTTCTGTTAAAGATAAAATCATTGTGCAAATATTATTTTATGCCACTATCGTAACCTGTTGAACATATGTGTCATTTAAGACTTTAATACATAACAATCATGTTTGGGAACAGTTCAAAATACCATATCTGAAATAAAAATCAGTGAATCATAACAGTATGGTTACCTTACTGCTTTATTTTATCAGATAGTATAAACATTGTGACCAAATACAAAAGAGTTATAATATTCTAATTTATGAGTAATATTGTAAGCCTATATAGACAACTTAGCCAGTGTCAATGTTTAACTTCTGCATCTCTTTCTAGTACTAATGCTCAACCGTGGAAACTTGTTTCAAGGAAACAATTAAGGCATCTTATGCAGTGTAACTTCAGATTAGTAATTCTACAGAGGATTGCATTCATCTTGCTAAAGGTATGGGTCTGGTCAATACCTTGACAGGAGACCTTAGGAAGGGGTATGACTAATAGTACATTGCATTGCATTGCATGATGCAAGAAGGGTATGAAGCAAGACTAGTCAGGAGTGCTTCTGAGTATGTAGGGAGTGCTTTGTCTTTTTTAATTAAAGAAGACCTTCCAGTTAAAACAGTGGTCCTTTCTGCATGTAGAGCTTGATTCTGATTATCTCTAAATTTATTACTACTACTACTGCTACTGCTACTGCTACTGCTACTACTACTACTACTACTACTAATAATAATAATAATAATAATAATAATAATAATTTTAATTTATATCTCACCCTTCCACATTGCTCAGGGCAGGTAACAACATCTGGTAATTCTGTCCTGTTTAGGGCTATTCCAGTCAACACACTGGAATCAATGGGCTTAGGCTGTCTGGATTTCTCTGTTAAATGGTTAACACCAAAAATCATCTCCCTTCTCCAGAAATAATGGGTCCTAGTGGAAGAACAGTGAAGAAGGAAGTTCACAATCCATTTTTGGTCACAATGGTGAATAAATACCAATTTTCCTAAGAACCTTTATTTGGCCATCAGATATGAGGTAGTCATAAAAAATCTGTTGGAAAAAAACAGATCAGTCTAGCCCTATGTATAGTTTACTGCAAGTATATTAAGAACATAATCTTGTGTGGGGTGGGTGCCTGGACCCACACAACTCCCCAAAGGCCTGGAATTAATAGGTGTCACAGTGCTGAGTGCCAGCATGAGCATAGGAGCTACAGCCACTAGCATTAAAAACTAAGAGAGATTACAGATGAGTAGTACATACTTACTGCCAAAACTGATACATGTATAAGATGAACAAAATGGTCACAAAGGTGACCATTTTGATGCACGCCTGACGGCTGAAAGCATAATTGCATCTGTTTTACTGCACTGACCTCTGGTCCTAAGTGTTATAATTTAAGAACCAGCTGTATATTTAGGCTCATGAAACTGTAGTAAGTTTCAAGATCTATCAGGCCAGCATAGTGGGAGGGTGTCATTCTTCTTGTTGATTAGTCCAGACATCATCTCTAGGGGAAAGTAAAACGTGGCTCCCTGAGACAGGTGTACACTACTATCACAACCACAGCAGGTGTCGGTTGAACTTAGGCAAGGGAGTTATGGGTAAAACTGGCCTAAACACTGTCCCAAATGGCTAGAGGGTATTTTCTAAAAGGTCTTCTTTAAAATAATTGTTTGCCAATAAACACATACAGAATGATTGTTTTCTTGCAGTGTTTCAACAACAGTATTAAACTGGAATATGATAGCAATAAAAGCATTTATTGACTTATATTTAAAATATAGCCCATCTATCTTTGTGAAATCAAGATATCTTACATTACATTTATAAACTACCAAGTATAATAAAATCACCCTAATGACAAAATGTGTACAAAAATACACATCACAGGATAAAAGCTACAATAATTTATATTTAAAGAACAAAATTTCTCCCAAAATTTTATTGTTTCAAACTACCTGGCCTTTTTTCTGGAGCGGAACTCATAGAGTAGGGATTCTTCACTATTATTTTCAAGTTGTCTAGACAGATCAAGATTCTAATTTTGAGGTTGTTTACCAAAGAGCAGAGATGTCTATATCAGTAAAACATCATCTAAAAAGAATGTTTATACAATCATGCCTGTGATTGTGTCAGCAATTGTTGTTAGGGCTTTATCAATGTGCACGTGTACAATGTGCACATGCACATAGGAAACATGGTGGGGATGACTCAAATGAATAGGAAAAATTGAATGCTGCAGTAAATTATGCATAATTATGCTAATTAATTTATAATTAATTAAATTGCAGGCAAGGAGGGAGGGAGGCATACAATGGCATTTCAGAACTATAGAGGAAAAAGGGAAATGCCAGCAATTTATAGCCAGTGGCAAGAAACCTTAGCACACAGAGCAGCTTGCGTGGAAAGAAGTGGGAAGGATATGGCAAAAAACTGGGTCCAGGCTGAGCATCGCACATAAGACAGATGATCTGTTCTACAGGTGCAGTGCATCCCATCATATCATTAGCAACAGGATGTGTGGTAGGCCTAACCCCTGTGTGTCTAAATGCTTATGACTGAGCAGTCAGGTCTGCTTTAGGTCTCCCAAGTGGAAAATTGCTGTCATTTGTAAAAAGATAACAAGCAGACCACCCACGGAATATACATTCTTGCTGTCTTCTCTTTCTACCTGCTGTTTCCGACCTCAGGCACCTTCACAGTACCCCCACATTTGGTCAGAGGATTGTATTCTTGACACCTGTTAATACTGTCAGTCTTCCATGATTTGTGCCATGTCTGAAGGAGGGAGGAAGAACCACCATTGTTCCTAGCCTGTTGTCATGTTTGCTTGTGTAGATGTGACTGTATTCCATTTGCTATTGTCTTTCTGGGACAGTCTAGATCAAGGGAGTGGTCAATAGAAGCACCACTTTGCAAGTGTATCTATTATTTGAGCTAATATGTGGAGATTAGGATTTTTTCCAACATTGTCTTGTCAAACATGTTTTTGTGTGACATCACACAGAGTATTGACTAGCCCTCTTTTTAAAATAGTGAGCATGTAATTGAAGAGATGGTGATATTTTTCTTCCAGGCATTACAATGTTTTTTTAAAAAAGCACATTCACTTGTTTAAACTGTAGAAAAGAGCAAGAGTCCATGTGTGTAGTATAGCCAGGAGATCCTAGGATTGTCTGGCAGCCAAGCAAGAGATGCTTGAAGGTGATTTGTCACTGCCTGCCTCCATGTCAAGAACCTAGTGTTCCTCGGAGGTCTCCCATCCAAATACTAGACAGGAACAAATTCTGGAATCTGACAAGATTGAGCTTGCCTGGTTAGGGATGAGCACAGATTGGTTCACAATATCAAATTCATCACAAATTTGGCCAGTTTGTGTCCCCCTGAACCTAGGTTCAGAGAAGTCCCTTCCCTGAATAATTCAAAGATGTTTTTCCAGTTTAATTTGGGGTTTGGGCCATTTATTGGGCCATAATTTGGGGGTTGGGCCATCCACCCCTCAGCTGTTTTAAAATGGCTAATTTCACTCCCTAGTAACTGCCAAGATTGTCAACCATTTCAGGCTGACAGCAGATAGTTGTGCATGCCCCACTGTAAGGCTGAAATGGCTGCAAGCTATCCAACACACTGAATCACTTGGAGCCCTTTCAGCCAAACAGCTGAGAGGCACACAGGCCCAGCTGTCAGGCCAAAATGGCTGCAAGCTATTTCGACTAAGTGGTGCGTAGGCCCCACTTACAGACCAAAATGGCTGTAAATTACTTCAGTGCACCAGATTACTTCCCTCTGGCTTCCAAAGGACAGTGAGTGATACAGCATGCTGAATTACTTGTAGCTCTTTTGATCTGAAGATGAGAGGTGTGTGGGCCATGCTGTCAGGTTAAAATGGCTGCAAACTATTTAAGTGCACTAGATCATCACCATCCCCTTCTAAAGGGAGGGACATGAATTGGAGTGCTTGCAGCCCTTTAGCCTGGCAGCTGAGAAGTGTGCAGTCCCCACTGTCAGCCCTGTAAACCATTTCAGTGTGCAATCTACTGGGCTTTTCTGCACATCTAAAAGAATAGCGTCATGCCAGCAAAATTGTGTGACGCTATCAAAAACTGCACCCTTCCCCCACCATTCCTCACCTGCTTGCGCTCCCACCACTTTTTGGTGCTTTCTGGCACTCTGCATGGCTGCCAGAAATGGCAGAGGGGAAGAACATGCGATATATGCGACTCTCCCCCCCCCCCCCGCCTGTACTCATGACAGGCAGCCAATCACCTTTTCCCCTGTTTTAAAGGGACAGCGATGCAAGCATATTTTTTTAAGTGAAACTTCTCTGTTGGAACGCCTATGCACTTAATCATAGATGCATAGTGCTTATTTTAATGCCACATCCCAGCCTTGAAGCTCAAGAAAAGTAATTTTCTTCACAATTTGTTTTTGGGTGGGGGTCTGAGACGCATGCTTTGTGCATCAGAAGAAGAAGAAGAAGAGTTGGTTCTTATATGCCACTTTTCCCTACCTGAAGGAGGCTCAAAGCGGCTTACAGTCGCCTTCCCATTCCTCTCCCCACAACAGACACCCTGTGAGGTGGGTGAGGCTGAGAGAGCCCTGATATCACTGCTCAGTCAGAACAGCTTTATCAGTGCCGTGGTGAGCCCAAGGTCACCCAGCTGGTTGCATGTGGGAGAGTGCAGAATCGAACCCGGCATGCCAGATTAGAAGTCCGCACTCCTAACCACTACACCAAACTGGCCCCCCATCAATTGGTGGGGGAATTTTTTTTCTCTGTCTGGATGAAGCAATGCATATTCGTTGCTCCAGGCAGTTTGCTAGAAAAAAAGCCCCGTCTGAGTAGAAGGGAGAAAGAGGTGGGCTTGAGGGTGGGCACTGGAGACGGAGATCGTGCTATTTTGCCCACTTTGGTTACGCACATTTCCTTGGCGTGTGGCTTGCTGGTTGCTCTCTTCCCACTCACATTACATAGTTGAGGGGATCCAGTTTTGTGGATTTCCCAACTATTGCTTTAAAATGGAGGATGTAGCTGCCAGTTTGCTGCTGGGATGCTGGATGTTGGTGAAGTCATGCAAAAGCCAAAAATATGGTGTCTGCATAAGATGAGTATTTTACTTCTTTTATTGGGTATGGAATGGCCCAGTGTGTTGAAATCACTTGCAGTCATTTTTGCCCAACAACCAAGAGGAATGTGGACCTAGCTGTCAGCCCAAAATAGTTGCAAGCCATTTCAGCTCATTGTTCTACTTATCCTCACTTCTAAGACCAGTTCATAGATGAAGATAGAAAGCTGGATAAGGGGAATCATTATCTGCTTCAGTAAGGCAGTTCTTAGGTACTCACACTTCTCTCCTGCAGAGGAATAGCCTATCCCTTTAATAGACACCTAATGTGCTGAAACGGGCAGCTGAAGCTTTTCATGGCATGGATATAAATTACATAACATTAGAAGAAGAGCTGTTTTTTATACCCCACTTTTCAATACCCAAAGGAGTCCCACAGCTGCTTACAAACACCTTTTCCTTCCTCTCCCTACAACAGATACCCTGTGAGGTAGGTGAGTCTGAGAGAGTTCTAAGAGTACTGTTCTGTGAGAACAACTCTAGGAGAACTGCCCC
This sequence comes from Paroedura picta, assembly GCF_049243985.1. Taxonomy (NCBI): domain Eukaryota; kingdom Metazoa; phylum Chordata; class Lepidosauria; order Squamata; family Gekkonidae; genus Paroedura; species Paroedura picta. The sequence goes on along the minus strand of NC_135370.1, from coordinate 91,607,703 downwards.
AAGGTCACCCAGCCAGCTGCATGTGGAAAATCAAACCCAGTTCTCTAGATTAGAGTCTGCTGTTCTTAACCACTACACTAAGCTGGCTCTCCAAATAACATCTCAGTAAGTCTCTGTTTTCCCCCAGTCAACTGGTAACCAAAATTTACCTGCCCCCTTTGTAAAAAAGAGCGATAATCTATGTCAAAAAGAAAAAGAAATCAACATCAATTTGCATTCTTGTCAAAATGTATATACACACCCAATCCCACATAGCATATCATTTTATACACAGCCAGGTATGTTTGCACATTGCACAACAGAAATGTCAGTCTTAATTATTTAGCTTCCACTTTTTTTTAAAAGATGCATAACTCTCCAGGTGCACGTGCTTTGTAGTTCTTGAGTATGTGTGGCCTCTCTGCACCAACCTGTTGTTTGTACTTTCATAAGAGTGTTCTTTTAAAGTACCTCTGTGTGTTTGTACAAGATGGCATTGATGGCTAATACAGGCTTAAGCACAGTAGGCCACTCAGGACGCTGTCACAGAGGAATGCTCTCCTCTGATTTATGAGCCCCTTACAGTTGTTCAGAAGGACCAGCAAGACCTGCTTGTACTCTCCGTTGTGCACAGATCATATGTGTTTTTAAGTTCAACAGATCAGTCTCAAGTGTACTCCTGGTCAAAAGGTGGTTAAAGAGGGCTTCATTCTTAAAATATTTGGCCTCAAATTATCCAAATGATTGCCCTCTTGATCTTTACAAGCCAGGATCAAGTATTATATGTTTTAATGATTCACATCATTGAGCCTGGCAGCTTGATACAAGATGCTTCTAATGAAAACAGTTGCACTCATTTTCAGAATATTGGATTGAAGAAGAAGAAAAAGAAGAAGAGTTGATTCTTGTATGCTGCTTTTCTCTACCCAAAGCAGTCTCAAAGCGGCTTACAGTCGCCTTCCCTTTCCTCTCCCCACAACAGACACCCTGTGAGGTGGGTGAGGCTGAGAGAGCCCAGATACCACTGCTCAGTCAGAACAGCTGGAGCGGTACTTTTATGCTGAGTTACACCTAAGAGGGACTTGGTTTCCAATTGCATGGAGAAAGACTAGCATGATGCGGGTGACACAGGAAGGCAGTCGCAGGGATTCATACAGACATGACGGAAGTGCAGTGATGACTGTGCTACAAATAGAAAGGGAGGAGCCACAATCTGCCTCCATTAGTCGTTTTACCACTGACGTAAGACCAACTACAAGTGCTCAGCAGTCAGGACTAATATTGCGAGGGCGGGAAGATATCATCTGTACCACATAATGGCTCTATGTAATTGCGAAGAGTCACTATGGGCGGAATGGTGTCCAGGTGTCTGGACATCACTTCTGCTCCATGGGCCAATCTGGATTGGGCCGGCCTGTGGCGTGCCCGCCCCCAACATCCCATTGCAAGGCACTCACCCAGCCTCGCACCCACATGCTCCCCACCTGCCACTGACCCCTGACCATCACATTGCTCCACCTGGACACCAGTGGTAGCGGCACCACCCAAGAAGTGCCAGTGATGCACAGCAGAAATGGCAGTGAGTCGGCGCCAGAGAAGCAGCAGTGGCAAGGTGGTGGTGGAGAACCGGAGAGGTGGCAGTGAGCCGATGCCATAGAACTGGGTGAGGTGGCCATGAGCCAGCGCCGGAAAAGCGGTGGGGGCATCGCCAAGCCGCTGCTGGAGAAGCGACAGAGGCATTGCTGGGCCGGCGGCACAGAAGCAGCAGAGCTGGCAGCAAGCCTGCAGCATAGGAGTGGAGCTGCCCCACCACCAACCCAGTCCAGGACCACCAGCTCCCAGGCCGCTGCATGCCCACCCTTCGCCGGGGGAAGGTGAGAAGGAGGGAAAGGAGGCCACTCTGTGCTTCCCCAGCCCTGGAGCTTCACGTGCCCAATGCTAGGGTTGTGCGCAGCTGCATCCAAATTGCCCACTCCAGGCCGCCACAGGCAGCGCCTCACCACGGGGGAGGGGGAAGGGAGGCTGCGCAGCCGTGAGGCACTGCAATGAGGAACTGCAGTGAGGCACTGCAGTGAGGCACTGCAGTGAGGCAGTAGCCGATTCAGATGCAGCTGCGCACAACCCTAGTGCCTACTGCCTCTCCCACACACACCATTTCCCTGCTAGCATCTGCTGCATTCAAGACTGCAGTGGGCTTTTTACTAGTTAATACATATCATTAAATAGTTTTGTTGAAAACTGTTTCAAGTAGTATGCACTACTTTAGTACAGTTTTGTTCTACCCTCCTTCCTAGAAGCTAAAGAAAGCATATATTTTCCTCCTCTGGTTGTGAACGATAGAAAAAGAAGGCCTAAGTTAACCACAAGTTCCATGACAAACGAGGATTGGAACTTGGTCCAATACTCTAAGCACTGCTCAGCACTGTCTCTTGAATTAGGATATATGATTGGGTGAAAAAAATAATTGCTTATAAACCTGTCAAGGAGTTCCTGTGGGTTCCCAGAGCAGGTATGTGCAAATAAACAGACTCTTGTAAATATATATATAGTTTATTAAAGCAAATATAAAAATATCACTACATCAGTGTATATTAATCACAGCACAAGCCTCTAAAACTAGCAATTCAGAAAATAATAACTACCTTACTACCTAACTCTTTGAAGATTGCATTAGTCTTACTTTCTGCAATTGCAGGCTTTGCTCAAGTGTACTTTCTATGATGCTTACAGCAATTCATAGGTGCAGGTCTTCAGCCTCAGAAAATCCTAGGTTGCCAACCTTCTCCCTTATTCTAGAATCATAGAATCATAGAATAATAGAGTTGGAATGGACATCCTGAGTCATCTAGTCCAACCCCCTGCACTATGCAGGACACTCACATCCTATCGCTCATCCACTGTAACCTGCCACCCCTTTGAGCCTTCACAGAATCAGCCTCTCCGTCAGATGGCTATCCAGCCTCTGTTTAAAAATTTTCAAAGATGGAGAACACACCACCTCCCGAGGAAGCCTGTTCCATTGAGAAACCGCTGTAACTGTCAGGAACTTCTTCCGGATGTTTAGATGGAATTTCTTTTGAATTAATTTCATCCCATTCATTCTGGTCTGTCCCTGACCCATTATGCACGGGGGAAATAACGCACATTCGGGCTGGAATGGCGGCGACTAAAATCACCGATAACGCACGGAACCGACTGCAACTGGCCGCAGCTTCGGTGCATGCCGCCGAAAAAGCCGCGTCAGTGAAACGCGGAAGAAAGCGCAGCTTCCGGGTGACCGGGGCGCAACCAGAAGCGGCGCCCAGATCGCCGCGTGCATAATCGGTTACTCTGGGTTTTGCCGCCGCCGCGCCCCGCCCCATGCATAACCGGTGCGCGTCGCGTCTTCCCCCTCCGCATTTTCCATGTGACCCAAAATCGCCATTTCGGCGGCCGTGCATAATGGGCCCCTCTGGGGCAAGAGAGAACAATTCTGCTCCATCCTCCACATGGCACCCTCTTAAATACTTGAAGATGGTTATCAGATCCCCTCTCAGTCGTCTCCTCTCTAGGCTAAACAGACCAAGCTCCCCCAACCTTTCTTCAAATGTCTTGGTCTCCAAACCCCTCACCATCTTTGTTGCCCTCCTCTGGACACGTTCCAGTTTGTCAACATCCCTCTTCCACTGGGGTGCCCAAAACTGAACACAGTACTCCAGGTGAGGCCGAACCAGAGCAGAATACAGCAGTAGCATCACCTCATGTGATCTGGACACGATACTCTGTTTTACAGCCCAAAATCCCATTTGCCTTTTTAGCCACTGAGTCACACTGCTGACTCATGTTCAATGTATGGTCTACTAATCTACTATATTGATGTATTTGGTTTTTCCTACCTAAATGCAGAACTTTACATTTTTCCCTATTGAACTTCATTTTATTCACTTCTCAAGCCTATCAAGATCATCCTGTATTTTGTTGCTGTCTTCAGTTGTGTTTGCTACCCTTCCCAGTTTAGTATCATCTGCAAATTTAATAAGTATACCCTCTAATCCCTCATCCATATCATTTATAAATATGTTGAACAATACAGGCCCCAAGACAGATCCTTTGGGTACTCCACTTGTCACTCTTTTCCAAGAAGATGCTGAACCATTAACAAGTACCCTTTGGGTACAATTTGTCAACCAGTTATTGATCTACCTGACAGAATTAGGATACATACCGCATTTTGCCAACTTGTGAACAGGAATATCATGTGGAACCTTGTCAAAAGCTTTACTGAAATCCAGATAAACTATGTCAACGGCATCCCCCTGATCCAGCGAGGTAGTCACTTTCTCAAAAAAAGAGATAAGGTTGGTCTGACATGACTTGTTCTTGAGAAACCTGTGCTGAGTCTTAGAAATCACAGCTCTCAGTTCCAGCTGCTCAAGGACCGAGTGATTATTTGTTCCAAAACTTTGCCAGCTACAGATGTCAAGCTGACAGGTCGATAATTACCCGGATCCTCCTTTTTCCCTTTCTTGAAGATGGGGACAACTTTCTGGGGCAATCATAGTTTTTTGCATACCTGCTCCAGGCAATAACCACTAACCAATCATAATACCCTCCAGTTAGAACCCTCTAGAAAATTACCTAATCACTCTTATTCTTCCCTTCCCATTCTGCACTTTCTAGTTCTCATATAAAACCAATTATCCCATTCCATGCTTTGGCCTTGAGGACAGGACTGCCAGATCCCTACCTGGCAACTGGCAGGGGATGGCAAGGGAAGGTTGGCCAAATCTAGGGCTGATTCTGCACTTTATTTATTGCATTGCGGATCCTGCTGAATTCAGACTGATTTGAACTCGGGTCTTCCTCTATCCCCTCTCCCGAATTGAAACAGAAAGTGTTCTGCACTCAACTAGGGAAGCTCAGATTGGGGGGGGGGGACCCAAGCACCTTCCAGCTGTTATTATTATTATTATACCGCTCTCCCAGTGAGTCAGCTCACAAATCCAATGTAAATGCCCACAGCTCAGATCTCTGCTTAACCCCGTAGGCCTTTGTTAGTGGCCACACTGTACATCCCTAATATCCCAAATATTAATTTGCCATGTACTATCTGACAGGAATGAACACTGGAACAGATGTTCAATAGTTAGGTGTAATAAATATTCCCTGTTCTGTAATGATGATGTGTTATTCTATGCATGTGCCATTTTACTCAACAGAACTGAACAATCCTGGCATAGATGTATTAGTGTTTTTGTGCATGTGTACATGTGATGGATGTATCATTGTCACTGGCTGTGTCCGGTTATCCTGAGGGACACTGATGCCATCCATTTAAGGACTGACTACACTTTGGAATGCAGCTCACTGAGATTAAGTCTTTGTCCCATATCCTGGATCTTCTCTGGCTGGGGAAGGAGAGGGTCATATTAACAACTTCTTTAAATGCCTGTATGATTTTGCTTCCTTTATGTAGGGCTGTATCTTACTTACTCCCCCCCCCCCAATGACTTGCATCTTTAAGATGAAAGACATAACTTTCTACATCTTCTAGTACTGTTTTGTGACTTCTCCTCTGTTGCCTCCATTTTTCATTGTATTGTATCCAGACATCCAAGCATCCAAACAAGAACTAGCCAGGATAAAACAGTTGTATGCTTTATCCAGCTCTTATGTTTAGGCTGGAAGCCAGTGAAATTTTAAGTTTGTTGAAAGAGGTGTGATACAGGCATTATTGAAAAGAACTAGGGCTTATTCCAGTTTTTCTCAGACCAAAAAGCTTTTAGCACTTTTGAGATTTGTTATCCCATTCAAAGCAACAATACATGTAAAGCACACTAAAATGACAGCTTCAACCTGAGTTGTGCACAGCCTGCCAAGAAGTGTCTGTCTTCATTTGATACTTTACACTGATGTATTGCACCTTGGAGTTTCTGCTTCACTCCCTTAATGGTGAATTCGATTCAAAGGGAATTATATAAAGTAATAGGCATCCTCATATGGGACCACTAGGCATATAACTATGGATGAATAATGAATACAATATATCAAAGGCAATTACTGAGTCATTATCATCCTGACACAGAAAAGTTGTTTTCCTCCAGACGCATATCTCAAAGGCTTCCTTGCTTTGTGGGTGGCCGTTCTCACTTCTTTTATGACTAGTGACATGCAATGATGGAGATGAAGCAAGACTTACTGAGCAGTGTTGGGATTTGTTGTGTCCCACTAGCACCTCCCTAGTCTAATGACCAGTCGTAAGCTTTCAGTTACCTTGATGGGATCCACTTGTTTTGTTTTTTTTTACTTTTCCAAACTAGACACACCGTTCTTGTGATAAGCAGGAGTCATGACTTTTAATGACATTGAGTTGAGTTACTCCACATATGTGCCTCTGGAGTACAATAAGGCAAACTTGTGACTAAATAATAGGGTTCTTGGACAGATAAAACGGAAGAAAGGAGAACCATATAACCTGCTTTGGGTCCCCACAGGGGAGAAAGGCCAATGATGGGGAGATAAGGGGAGATAAGGCCAATGATGGGGACCTCCCTACAACCGATTCCCTACAACCAGCCCCTTGCCAGGCAAACTTGACACCCAGTATGTCCCTAACTGTTGTGACTATATCTGTTTTGGTTACCCATGTGTTGTACTATTAATTGTTTATATTCTTTCTCATTCATATTGTTCCAAAAGGTCTTTCCCATTTTTCTACTGTTGTTAGGAACCGCCCTGAGACGTCACAGTGAGGGGTGGTATATAAATGACATGAATAAAAATAAAATAAATAGAACAAAATAAGTACATAAACATGTGAAATCATATGCTGTTTAATCTTTCAAGGCATGTTGTTTTACCATAAAATGCAAATTTACTTTACCTCAATAGGCAACTTTTTGACATTTTGTGTCGTGTATTTGGAAGGGTGGCATTTTACTGCACTAATAGGTTTTCTCCACTCTCCCTTTTGTAGACAGAGGCATGCCCACAGAAAGTTTGCCTACTAAATGGCAGCTGATACTGTCCATCTCCCAGAAACGAAGCATTCATAATCATTAAGAAAACTCCATTACGTTGTGACATAATGCCAGTAATACAAACCCTGACCGGTTGATGTGTGGACAACAGCAGGCAATACATGTGTTTTAAGGTCTGAAAATCAGAACTTGTATTTGAAAATTGTATTGGGAATTAAATGCGGGATGTGAAGGTGTGGAGACCTCCATTGTTCAATAGGCCAACATTGCTTTGAGCAGTAGAAAGGATTTACACCAATCAGCTGTCAAATCTATTAATAGATCACATTTGTACCTGAGGGACCGCCTCCCTGCCTATGCCCCCAAAAGAGCTCTGTGCTCCACCGCCACCAACCGGCTAATGGTCCCTGGCCCTAAAGAAGTCCGCCTGGTCTCGACCAGGGCCAGAGCATTCTCCGTCCTGGCCCCCACCTGGTGGAATAAACTCCCAGAAGAGATCAGGGCCCTGATGGAGCTTAAATAATTCCGCAGGGCCTGCAAAAAGGAGCTCTTCCGCTAGGCATTTGATTGAGACCAGGCACAACCAACAACGAACGAAGGGCCCCCGCTCTCCCCCCCTTCCTCCCAGAACTCCACCAGAGTGCTCTGGACCTGTTGTGCCATTTGCACGGTTGCATTGTTATACTGTTATATTATTATTATTGTTATACTGTTTACTATACTGTTTTCTGTTACAACCACAGTTGTTATTATTATTATTGTATGATTATTAATGAAGACTGTTCCATGTATTGTTTATAAGTTTAATGTAAACCGCCCTGAGCCTCCGGGGAGGGCAGTATAGAAATATAATTAATTAATTAATTAATTAATTAAATTTTTAATTAGCTATGAATACTGTCAATTGCTTCAGTGTAAGAATAGACAACTAGCACACAGAGAGTAAGTCTGGCCCCCAGAACAACCCCAGATCTCAAGCATCTTGCTGTTATGATCCTCAGCTTGTTCTTTCCCCAGGAACCAGCTTGGCATAGTGGTTAAGAGCAGCGGCCTCTAATCTGGAGAGCCAGGTTTGATTCCCCATTCTTCCACAGACAGCAAGTTGGGTGACCTTGGGCTAGTTACAGTCCTGTTAGAGCTGTTCTCATAGAACAGTTCCATCATAGAATCCTAGAGTTGGAAGGGGCCATGCAGGCCATCTAGTCCAACCCCCTTCTCAACGCAGGATCAGCCCTAAGCATCCTAAAGCATCCAAGAAAAGTGTGCATCCAACCTTTGCTTGAAGACTGCCAGTGAGGGGGAGCTCACCACCTCCTTAGGCAGCCTATTCCACTGCTGAACTACTCTGACTGTGAAAATATTTTTCCTGATATCTAGCCTATATCGTTGTACTTGTAGTTTAAGCCCATTACTGCGTGTCCTCTCCTCTGCAGCCAATGGGAACAGCATCCTGTGCTCTCTCAGCCCCATATGCCTCATAAGATGTCTGTTGTGCAGAGAAAAGGAAGCCAATTTGCAACACCTTAAGATAGTGAAAAGCAGGGTATAAATAACAACTAGACTTCTACTATTCCACCGTCAACACTGGAAAATCCACCTGCAAAAGGACACTGAAAGTGCATTATCCCACCTGTGCAGAATGGGTCTCACTCTCTTAGTCTCCTTCTCAGTCCATTGTCAGTGCTTAACTATCATGCCTGCACCTGTTGCACCCCTTGCTGAACCCCCAGAAGGCTCTCCAGAGGCCATAGCCAACCAAGGTGCACTGCCTGGGCCAAGTTCTCTCATGGCACCACTTGGAGATCCTGCCAGTGAAGATCATGTTGAGGACAGGGGTCAGCCCATTCCTCCAGATAATGAGTAGCCTGTTTCCAGCCAGGCTGCTACCCAGCCCTACATGCCAGCTTATGTAAAGCCATGGGACACGACCTCAACTAGACCAGAGGACTCTCCAGAGCGGCAGTGAAGACAACGGCATACAAATCTGACAGCTATCTGTAGATCAACTCAGGTGTCTAGTCTTGATCTGGGTTGATGGATTTAGTATGATCTGTTAGATAAATTTGCTTCAGTTTTGGTGAAAAGCAAGTGTAGTGGATAGTAAAGTGACTTTTACAATGATCAGGCTTCCTGAACCCCTAGTGGCTATAGCTAGAACTGCATTTTAAAAAAAATTGAAAGACATTTGACTGGATGGAACATAATAGTGCTTCAAGAGTTTTAAGCTGACTTGGGGGATTGTGTATCCCTCCCTGGCCCCTCCCTGTTAATGGTCTTGTGGCTAGCAGCCATGAACAAACCAATTATTCATCTGTTTAAACCGCTTTTTAAAGGGATCTTTACTTCTAATGGTCATGATGTCCACAGACAGTGAATCTAACAATTTGCAGTGTGATTCTGGAACAGTTACACCCTTCTAAATTTGCTGAAGTCAATGGACTTATAACAGCAGTATCCTGAACAGAGTTACTCGTTCTGTCAAGTATTTATTTTTTGTGTCCTGAATCTATTGCCCATCAGTTTAATTGTTTGTCTCAAAGCTCTATTGTTATATTATCAGAACAAAGTTTGAGTCCAGTGGCAATTTTCAGACCAACAAAGTTTTATTCATGGCATAGGCTTTCATGTACAGTATATTTCTTCAGATATATATCAGAAAAGGCCTTGATCTCTATGCCCTGTTTTTGGCCTTTTATGGCAACTTATTGATTACTTTATGATTCATGATGCTGGATTAGATGAACAACTGATCTGATCCAGCATAACACCTCTTACGTTCATTAGATCGTATGGATGAGAAGGTATTTGGGATAGGAGTATGCATTAATATCTGTTCCAGACAAAGACTTGTTTTCTGGGCCTGGAACAGATATTAACGTAGACCCTACAAAGAAATAAAGCCTCACTGACATGAATGTAATGTTTAATATTTGCAATCTGTGGTACATGATCACTGCTTTGTACAATATAAGCATCCACTCATACTACATATTGGTGGAAGACAAAAGGAGAAGAGTTGGCTTTTATACTCTGCATTTCACTACTTGAAGTATCAAAATCCTCTGGTTTCTGCCATGATTGTAACAATTCACTTTGTGATGCTCTGTGACCAATTTATCTTATTCAACTCTACCCATTTTGTAACCATTTTGTTCTTTCCCAGTCATCATGTTGCTTATTAGATTTAGGTGCGCTTCCCAAGGCTGCTGCTCACTGCCCAGTAATCTCTGTTGCCACAGCTCCTGGACTTGCACATGGACCCTTAGATAGCATAGCAAGTGTACTGGTTTGGAATCTGGGCACCAGATTCATCTAAGAACATTCTGAGAGAACTGCTTGAATAAAAACAGCCTTCTTGCAACACAGAGGTGTTTTTTATTTACATGTCTGACATCTTGACATGAAGGAATCTCAAGTGCTGCACACAAAAAGTGGACGATTCCAAAATTGTAACAGAGGAGAGACAGAATCTATCCAGTGGCTCAATTAAGTATAAGAAGATTAAAAAATCTCTTATGTCATTTATTTAGACTTTGACTCTGCCAAAACGGTCTCTAGATTCATTTGCTTTCTGTTTTCATTCTGGTTTTCGTCAGTGGCAATGAGTCCGTCCTTGTTAATGTTTGAATATAATGAGGCAAATGCTCTTGTATAATGGAGAGTAAAGGCTGTGAAGGAATCTCAAAGCAGCTTAAAATCGCCTTCCCTTCCCAAAACAGACACCCTGTGAGGTAGGTGGGGCTGAGAGAGCCCTGGCAGAGCTGACCTATGAGAACTGTACTATCAGGACTGTGATGAGCTCAAGGTCACACAACTGGCTGCATGTAGAGGAGCAGGGAAGCAAGCCCAGCTTACCATATTAGAAGCCACTGCTCTTAACCACAACACCAAGCTGGCTCCAATGGCATGGAGCACCAATACTTTCTCCAGTCTTCTTTCTGCTGCATCTAGCAGACCTTCCTGCTGCATCTAGCAGACCTTCCATTTTACTGCAGCAAGTAAGAATAAAGATGGGCAAAGGAATAACTATATCAAGAGGCTGGAGGCAACACATATGTCCCATACCAGAAACAAAGGGTTTGTGCATTATTTTTCACTGCAACCAACAGGGTTAGTCTCAGTAAACCCCCTCACACTTTGAATTGATACAAGAATGCCTGGTAGCTTTGCAAGCATTGGCCTCAACACAATTCACCATTTACAAGTTAATCCTCCTTGGTTAAAGAGCACAAGGTCTGGTAGCACTTCTGTGCCCACTTCTCTGATTCTTCATTGTCCACACTGTCAGGGGAAAGCTGAAGAGCTAATCGGTGTGTAATCCAATCGGTGGCCGGGCTGTGTCACAGTACAAAGCTCAGATTGTAGTGCCACGGGTTAAGTCAGCCAGCTACTGTTATACCCAGCAGCAGGTGTGAAGAATGTCACTCGGTGTAATAGTATGTTACCACTTCTTTGCATTGCTGATGCTGCTTCACTCAGCACTTAATGAATGTGTTTCCTAGAGGCGCTGAGCTAATTGTAAACTGCTAAGTGTAAAAAGGCTCTTCAGATACTTATGATACTGTACTGGGAATGCCTGCATGTTATCAGTGGGGGCAAAGAAGGAAAATCTCATTTTGATGGACATTGCTCAAGTCTCTCCAGTTGCTGTAAAGCTTCATTCTCTGCCTTCAGACCAGCAAGTCATAATATGTGACAGATTTGGGTATATGTGCCATTCCAGAAACGGTTTGTCTTTTTTGTTCCTACACAGAAAAATGATTATGAACTTCAGAATGTGATATGATCAGATCCTGGGTGGTCAAAGCTATACTACTTGGCTTCTCATTCACTATTCTAATGCATGCCAGTATTTAAAATGTGAACAAAGTACGATTCTAATTTCCAATCAGCTTTATAGAGAAAGGCATATTTCACAAAGCAGAAGCCATCTTGCTAATGGAAGTCAGTAAGAGGTTATTAAATCTAAAATAAACATAACCTTTTAGAAAATAATGTCTATGGGAGATCTTCCTGTTCAACCATAATGCACATATGATTTTCCAGATTAGTAAAATGGTGCAAAAATAACACAGTGTTGATAGGGGACCAAGTCAGCAGCAGCTGTCCAAATGGCATTTCATCCTGTATTTTTCTGAAGGGATGGGGTACTGTTTTGCTTCCAGCCCACTAATTTATTTTTATTTGCAGCCAAGCGTTCTCACTCAGACCCAAGGTGAATTTTAATAATACAGGTTGAGCTAGTCATTCCCTGTATTTAGGTATATGTTAAGAATTATGCTTAGTTATAAAAGATTGTTTCTCTTAATGATCCTCAGTGTGATTTGACTGCTATTAAGTCTCTCCCAAATTGCCTAGTTGCTTTACTATACAGGTGTCATGGATCAGCCAGGCTGTAGCAGTAGCAAGGGCTCCTCAGAGGTGGCAGAAGCTGACAGACAGGGAAAAGGAGATGCTGGTAAGCCATACCTACAACTGAAAGCTTGCACATAATAATTTCCACATACACACACCCAGCTCTGAGCTGGCTGATGAAGACCAGCTGGCTGCTTCCAATTCACTGTGTTCACCTGTCCTAACAGAGAAGTGTAGGTGGAGGTTGAGAGCAGAACTCCAAACTAAAAGGAAAAATGCTTGGCTCATGGCATGATGGCACCTACTGGCTAAGTGATGCTGAGTTGTTACAGGATTAAGACCACACAGGTTACTGAATAGCATTTTGAGAGGTGTTAGGAAAATATAGAAGCAAATGCAACCCATGTCTTACTGTGATCAATTTAAGTATTGGCTATCATATACAAAGCCCTTCATGGCCTTGGTCCTTCTTATCTGATCCCCTCTCCCCGATGTTCTGTAACAACAATTTTTCTCATGTCAGCAGGGGCTTCTCTGGGTACCAACCTGCAAATGCACAAAATCAGCAACTGCCCATACATGTGCTTTCTCCATTGTGTCTCTTGCATTATGGAATGATGTGCCCAAGGAGACCAGCTTTCCACAAACAATGTGAAACTGAGCTATACAAGAGGGCTTTCTGCACAGGTAACAGGGTTGCACTGTACAAAAAGTTTACAAATTTACTTTGATAAATGATAAGGGACTATGGTCTATAGTGTTGTATACAACTTACTGTACGCAGGCTCTTCTTATGTAATTTTTGCTTTGCGTAATGTGTCATGTTAATACTTATGCTTGTATCTGGTTCCAGACTTTTACAACACCAACGCATTGCTTATTGACTGTCCCACTTTGTTGATTCTCCTGACTCACCCTGTGTAATCCACCATGAGTCCCTGTGAGAAAGGTGGAGTATGACTAATGTAAATAAATAAAATAAACATACATGAGGGAGGAAAGGCAGCCTGATACAGCCTGATCTCAGTAGTTTGCAGAAGCTAAACAGGATCAGTATTTGGATGGGAGACCAACTCAAGGAACAGTCTGCAGAGGAAAGCAGTAGCAAACGACCTCTGCTTCTCACTTGAAAGCCCCTTGCTGAGGTGGCCATAAATTAGTTGTGACTCGACAGTATTGACACACATAATGCAACACTGGTGAGGGTTAAAAGCACTAAGAGTACAGAGAGGCTGTTTAAGATATAATAATTCAGCATAATCCCTAACATACATCTGAAACATAGATCCTTGAGAGTTAATCAGAATACAGGTAGAGAAATTGCAGAAATACTAGTAGTAGTAGTAGTAGCAGCAGCAGCAGCAGCAGCAGCAGCAGCAGCAGCATTAGTTTTTCCAGAGCACTTTCAATAATGATCTAAAACATATTTAGAAAGCTTTTAAAATTAACATTGTTTTAGAATTTAATTTTTTTTTAAAAATTGACCACTTCTGTATCTTTAAGAATAAAAATCTAGCATAGGAAGCTGTATTAGGAGTTTTCAAGTTCTTATAACTATTGACTTCATATCAGGAAAAACTTTGTACATGTCAAGCTGCTAATGAATGCAAAAGAGTAGGGTCAGATAATTTGGCAACTTTAGTTGTCCTGGGAGCTGAAAGCTTGGCCTGCACTTCAAATAGTCTGGTTTTGAATACTTCTATCACTTTTTCATTGTTTCATTAGAATGACAATTGTACTAACAATCTGTGTCACAAGTCCTCTGAGTTTGCAGCTTCCATTTAAAAAACGGTAATTTTCAAGGCTCTTTTGTTTTGGAAGTATTTATCAATCTACTTAACAATTCTTATCCCTGAACCAACTTTCCTGTGAATTTACAACATAATTTACCAATGAATCTATTAGTTCTAAATCTTAATCTGAACTATTATTTCAGCACACAAAATATTCCTCGCTAGCATGTAGTCTGGGGCCTGCAGGGGGTTACGAAGCAGCTGTGCCCATAGTTCAGTCAGAAAGGACCAATGTAATAAAAGACTGCAGCATTTTATTGGTGCTTTGATTAGCAGATGATAATCAAGTGATCATCAAATGTACTCTTCCCTACCCACTTCTTTAGGCTTCTTTTGCATACATGATCTCACCTGGACCTAGCATTTTTTAATTGACTTTCCTTTGGCGTCTCTCCAGTCTCCTTAATAATTACCTCCACACAAAGAGAAATAATAAAAGTTCAGTTCTGCAATAAGTCAAAGAAGAGGCTGGGGTTTCTCCCTTCTTACTGTAGCCGTGGCCCAAATATAAGAAAGTCATGCCATGACTGTATCATTTCAGTGTTCAGGTGTGGCCCATAAGATACCACATTTCTTGATGGAAAAGTAATTTCCATATGTGAAAGGCTAGCTAGAGCCGACCCTTTTCCTGATATTTATAGTGCAGTTGTAAGGGTAGTGACATCTTTCCAATCCCACTGACTTCAGTGGGCTTAGAAAAATATAATATGGTTAGTTTTTCCTGTGCCCAGTATTCTTTAGTATGGAGTGGCCATCAATCATAGCACCTCCCCTTCACCACCCACCCACCCACCGCCTAGAATGGTACTGCACAGACTCAGGCTTACCACCTCGGCAAGACACGTTTGGAGGATACAAAAAGCAGTTCATTTAAACAAGGGCCTCGCCCTTCATATGGGTGATAACAATGCCATTAAAACAGCTGCCAGGGGATGGATGAAGCACCTGCTGGGGAGAGCAGCAGCTGGAGTTCATTTTGGGTCCAAGGGCTAGGGCCAAGCAGACGGGCTGCATGTGCACTAATCCAGCACCATCACCACCTCCACCAATGACAGGTGCTCCCTTGAAGAGGGAAAACTATTTGGGGAGGAACCCAAGTTTTATAAGAAGGACAAATCCCCAGCTGGCTTAATCAGTGGAGCTCCAATTACTTCAAGGGAATTATAGTGACTTCCACAAGGAAAGATATGACCCATTCCCTTCCAGTTGCTGCCTTGCCTCATTGCTATTCATTTTACTGTATTATTTCATTGATTCTTTGATCTGAATTGTTTTTTAAAAATAATTTTATAAAGTTCACTCTTGTAAAACTGTTTTTATTTCCTTTTAAAAGAATCGCATTCTGATCTAGTTAGAATTATAGCACTGTTGCATTTCGCTTTTCAGTGACCACGATCTCTAATCAGTCTCTAGCCTGATTCTTATTGATATGTTGAGATGATGAGTGAGATAAATATTCACAAAGAAGAGTATCTGTGTGTGTGTGTGGGGGGGAGGCATAAGCTTGCTAAAAATGTGAAGAGCACATCTATACATAAAACTCACAGGAGAGAGAAACAATCAACTAACCACTGTAGCTGTGCTTTCAAGTGTGGCTTAATTAATAAACAAAGCAATTAAACATTTATCTCATACCATGAACAGCCAAGTGTTAATTGGGCTGAAGTGGGCATGAACATGAAAAATTGAGGTTTCTGAGGGTTCACAGGTCAGGGGGTATCATGAACCTTGATCCCCAAACTTACACAAACTCTATTGTGTTTGCAAACCAGTTGTGTTCCTTATGCAGTAGGCTGCCTCCTGGTGTGCTAAAAAGGTAAAGGTAAAGGTATCCCCTGTGCAAGCACCGGGTCATGTCTGACCCTTGGGGTGGCACCTTCTAGTGTTTTCATGGCAGACTCAGTAGGGGTGGTTTGCCAGTGCCTTCCCCAGTCATTACCGTTTACCCGCCAGCAGCAAGCTGGGTACTCATTTTACCAACCTCGGAAGGATGGAAGGCTGAGTCAACCTTGAGCCAGCTGCTGGGATTGAACTCCCAGCCTCAATGGCAGAGCTTTCAGACAACATTTCTGATGCCTTAACACTCTGCGCCACAAGAGGCTCCCTGGTGTGCTAGAGATGCAAAATGCACAATGGAGCCCACTGAGTCCATCACCTCATCATGGGCATAGTTTCTGGGTATGGGCCACCTGGGTGTGGGCCACCTCCAGCTATTGTTGTTGTTGTTGTTGTTGTTGGTTATTGGTTGTTGTTGTTATCTTATTAGTATTTATTTATTATTTATTTCCCACCACTCTCAGCAAAGCCAGCTCGTGGGAGGTTACAAGATTTTAAGAAAATACAAAGTCCCCTAAAAGCCCTGCTAAAATTACAAGAGTTAACAAAAATACAGAGTCCAACTACAAGTGTGGCAGCAAACCAACCCAATATCCACTTTGTTTCCCATCTACCCCCGCTGGGGACTAGGAGAGAACTGTTGCCCACCACTGTTAAAATGTGGTAGAATACCTTCCTGTGGGGGGCCAGCATGCCGGCAGCCACGGCTTCCTCTCCCCGCCCCTCCAGGCCGCAAGGAAATCGGCCGCTGAAGCGGCCAATTAGCTTGCGGCCCAGCAAGCTTCTCTTCCCCCCCTCCCAAAGCAAGAAGCTTGTGGGGCCGCAAGCTAATCGGCTGCTTTGGCGGCCAATTTGCTCACGGCCTAGCGAGCTTCTTGCTGCGGGGGGGGGCAGGAAGAGGGAGCTGTGGCCCAGCGCCGAGGCCTTCACGACCTGGCACCGGGCCGCAGCCCGGGGTTTGGGGACCACTGACATAAAGGAGCAGGAAAATGGGAGAGAAGAAATGAATCCTGTTTTCCCCACAGATTGTTTGTTTTGTTTTGACCGTCCCTTGAATTGCAATGAGAGAGGCAATCAGGTAGCTAATTCTGCTTTGCTCTTCCCCAGGCCTGATTAAAATTATTCATCTCTTCCATGTCCTGCTGGGTTGAAACAATCCAGCTTCCAGCAGCCCAAAGTGTCAGAAAGGAGATTTGCATAAGAGGCAACAAGTGTCAGTGATCACTACAAATGATCCCCCAACCCCTCATTTCTGCATTCCTCCTTCTCCGTGTGGATACTGTGTGCAAATACTGCAGCAGGGCAGGGAATGTCAGGGAAGCCATAACTGAAATGGGGACCTGAAGGATATTAAAAGGATAGATTTTGTGATAAAGTATTAATATCCCGAAAGTTAGCAGAGTGCCTCGTATGACTGTTAAGCGCAGCATGCTGCTGAGTGCACGTGGTCAGAAAAACAACAAAACAACAAAGAAAAACATGTTTATCTTGGTTGTACTTAAGGAATATAAGAATTATTTGTGTATTTAAAAGGTAAACAGAAGATTCCGATTCTAGTCTAAATTGCTAGAAGGCCGGAGATTCAGATAAGAGAAAGAAAGAAGATTCAGGAACAGGAAATTACCTTCTAGGGACAGGTCAGTGAGATTAGAAAGGTGAGAGGTCAGTGTTCCTATCTGTCTTACTAACTCTATGGTAAAGAGAATTTCCTGTCAGAGTCTCAAGTCAAGAGACATGACACAGAAAGGTGTTTCCATTCCAACACCCTCTCTCAATGACTCCTTGACTTAGTACACAAAGTTAATTTGACTTCTAAGTTCTCTGGTTGGTCATCATATTTGCTAGTATATCTTTAGACTAGCTTCAAAGCCCATTTGTAAAAATGGGCTTTGAAAGGGGAGTATGGGGAAGGGAGACGGGCGGGTGCAGGTAGCCACCCAGGGCGATCGATGGGAGGCACCCTGGCGGGATTGGTCTGGGGGGGCCTGGCAAGGAAGTGGAGATGAAAGGCTGCGGCGACTGACCTTGCAGGGATGCTGGGTGGTGAGGGGGGCGCAGCCGTGGGGCTGCAGGTGGTAGAAGGGCGGGAGAGAGGGCAGCGCGGTAGCCGGATGCCACGCATGCGTGTGAAAGGGGTGGGGCGGGGCTGGCTAGGGGAAGGGAACCACGCATGCGCCGGAGTCGGCGCATGCCTGGTTCAGTGTAGCGCCATGGCGGCGGCGGCGCAGGACGCGTGGGCTCGGGGGCAGTGCTACCGGCAAGCAAGAAGAGAGTGTAGGAGGCACAGGAGGAAGGTCAGGCTGCGCGGATCTAGTGTTGTTCAGGCGGGGAAAGGGACGGGCGGGGTGGGGATGGGAAAGGCGGCGATGGCGGCAGGCGTAGTAGCGTGGCAGCGGGGTTAGAAGGCGACGCGGCATGTAGCGGTGGGTGGGTGCGGGCATGTGTCTGTGTGGGTGGGTGGCTGTGTGTCGTGGTGGAAGTGGGGGCAGGGTGGGAAGTGGTTATTGGGGGAAGGGGGGTGATGGAGGGGTGGTTGCGTGTGTGGTAGCGTATGTGTAGGAGTTGAAGCGGCGGCAGCGTGGGAAGTGTTGAGTGGGGGGAGGTGGGTCTCTCGCGGTGGTTGGGAGCGGGAATGTGTGTGTGTGGGTGCGTGTGTGTCTGGTAGGGAGGCGCAGCGTCGTGGGCAGGGGCTTGAGGGAGAGGGGCTAGCTGTAGCCGCGTGTGAGCGTTGGGGCGGGCAGGACAGGAGCTGGGACGCCGCGTCTTTGACGCGGCGTCCCAGCTCCTGTCCCGAGGGCAGGGGGAAGGTGGCGGGAGGGCTCACCGCGTAGGAAGGCTGCTTGTCTTTCTCCACAGCGAGTCCCCTGGCGGGCGAGGCCGGGCCAAGCAGGCAATGACCTCGAGGGGCAGTCGGAGGGGCAAATCAGGAGCCGCTGTGCGGCTCCTGATTCGCCCCTCCGAGTTTTTATCACGGACAGAGCCCGCCCTAACTCCTCCTCATTAGCCCTTAGGGCTTTATTTTATCCGCTCCGCAGGAGCGGTTAAAGATGTGCAATAGATCACTTTGATGGATCTGACATTCTGCATGTTGTGTAGTAGGTGGTATTTCACATCTAAGTTTGGTGTAGCTGTTGGCTGGCAATTCATTCTTATGTTCTATAGTAACTTTGAGAACTCTCTTAAAAGCATTCCAGTCTGTAACAATAAGTTTCTCTGTCTTTCTGCACAAATGATCTACTGCAGTGAAAATGTCTGGTCTAGACAGTGTGGATTTGCATAGGAACTTACCCAATACTTGATGATATCTAATGTTATCTGTCAAGAATTCACTCACATCTGTTTGATTTGTGTAGTTTACACTCATAGGTGTAGGTGTATGAGAAGAATCTTGAAAATTTAAGTGTCACTAAGTCTCTAATTTTCTGCTCTTGGTAGATGGGGAATCTTCCATTTTCCTCTCTTTATACTTGAATTCCTAAGTAGTGGTTTATTGGTCCAAGACTCTTTTATCTTCACTTCTTTGTTCAGATGATCTGCTCACTGTCATCTAGATTTTCATAAACTAAAATCAATTCATCTACATAAATATGAGTCAATTTGCCGTTATTGTACTTGGTGTACAAGCACAGGTCAGCTTCACTTCTTTTAAAGTTAGCTTGTAGCAACATTTCATTGAGTTTCATGTTTCAGGCTCTGGCAGGCTGCTTGAGCCCATAGATGCTCTTCTGCAGTTTGCAGACAAGATCCGCTTTGTCTCTATCTATGAAGCCTGGCAGTTACTGCATATACATTTCTTTCAAATTACCATGCAAGAAAGCCGTTTTGACAGCTAGGTGGTCAACCTGCATATTCTTGCTGGCTGCGACACTTAGCAATGTCCTTACTGTGGTGTGTTTTACAACTGGAGCAAAATTTTCATCAAAGTCCATACCATATTACTTTATCTTTGTGCAACAAGGCTGGCAATGCTTCAGCTTAAAAACACAGCTAATAGCTTACCTTCCTGGACGTAGCTCTGTAAGTATCCATGTGTTATTCTTGTAAAGTGAGTGTATTTTCTCATGATCTACTTCCTTCCATTTCTGTGCTTCTACCAGTGAAAGTAGCAATACTGCATTCCATGATGTTGGTGTAGTCAGTTCTGCCGCTTTTGCAAGGTAGGGCAGTATGTCTGGTGGAACATTCTTGTTGGAGCGTAGGGATTGCCTCAGCTGGAGTTCTGTGTTGGGTTGCATGTTGGTAGGCATCTCTGGTACTTCACCCAAGGCCCCCTCTGCTTCCTGCACAACACTGGGATATCCCTCTGCTGGACTGGGATCTCCCTCTGCAACAGGTGCAACATCTAGTTAGCTGGTTGACAGATCATATCCAAAAGGTTCTTGTTAATGGTTCAGTATTCTCTTGGAGAAGAGTGACAAGTGGAGTGCCCCAGGGATCTGTCCTGAGGCCTGTGTTGTTCAACATATTTATAAATGATATGGATGAGGGATTAGAGGGGGTACGTATTAAATTTGCAGATTATACTAAACTGGGAGGGGTAGCAAACACAACAGAAGACAGAATCGGGATACAGAATGATCTCGATAGGCTCAAGAAGTGGGCTAAACTGAATAAAATGAAGTTCAATAGGTACATCAAACAGAGAGGCTGATTCTGTGAAGGTTCAAGGGGGTTGGCAGGTTACGGTGGATGAGAAATAGGGTTGTGAGTGTCCTGCATTATGTGGGGGGTTGGACTAGATGACTCAGGAGGTCCCTTCAAATTGTTATTCTATGATTCTATCATTAATCTCTTACTGGAAGCCCTCATAGATATCTACCCTTGTGAGGAGTTGCTCAGATGGAACAGATGCATTCAAGCCCATAGGCCAGGTTCTGGCTATAGTGGCAGAGACTTTCTCCTAAGATATCTGTACTCCAAGGTATGATTTGGCCCCCAGTTCAGCACTCCTAACCCTTCTCTGCCATGGATTCTGGCAGGAGTGCAGCCAATGGTGCTTATGGGAGATGAGGATGAGTGAAATGGGTACAAGAGATAGACTCAATGAGATTTACTGCAGAAAGGTATAGGCCAGGGGCATAACTGTAGAAGTCAACCAGAAACTTGCTGCTCACACAATAGTTAGAAACAGGGAAAGGCCTCTAGTCCTTTGGAATTTTGTTCTTAAGGCTGAATCTTGCTGAGCTTTCCCCAAACTGACCTCTTTACTGCCTATGCAAATATGATACTGGAACAGATATTTTAGGGAACTGCTTGGCATAGCTGACAGTCACTCTTGTATTATGACACAAGGGAGGGACCATGGAAAATTCACACAAAGGTTTAGGAAAATCTTTTCTGTTGCATTTTGAATTGCCAGATTCTGGGTCATTTGTAGTGCACACTGTCTACCTTATCAAATCAATTCTCAATTTTATTACAGAAAGTATTCTAAAATCCTAAAGTGATTACAAATCTGGTGATTCATAAGACTTCACACTGCTTTTGACTTTCAATTTTAAAAAATCTGCTCCACAAATCTGAGCTTTGTAGAGCAGCTGCACATCTTCAGTGCCAAGTGGAGATGCGGTAAATAATCCAGAAAATGGACAGAACAACCGTCTTGCAGCATGAAGAACTTCTTGAAAACAGGCAGCAAGTTCACATGGATTTTTTTTTTTTTGGGGGGGGGTTGTGACCTTTTTAAAAAACATTGTTGGATATTATTAAAGTTGCAGCTCTCCTCATCCAAGCAATTCTGCAGGACAAGCTTTTAGGCAAACTTCTAAGGCAAAAAATATAATCATAATGGAAATTGTATAATGGGGGTGTGACCCAGTGCCCTCACGGCATCAGGATTCATCCTCACTCCAGCAGAAAGACAGTAATAGAACACGTTTGCCACCTGGACCCTGCATGAGTTGTTTTTGCATTTGCATGAGAATAAGCTTGAGCACCTGCATCAGGGCAATCATATCAAAAGTGTGATATTTAAAATATGTAGTCAGACATTCCGATATTCACAGTCCTTGATAGGCAAAAACTCAATGGAATTTGACGAACTTCTAGCACTACCCTTGGAGAATCACAAGTTACATACGTTGTGCTTCTCAGAAACTAAATTAAAAATAATTTTGAAATACCCACATACAAAAGTGTTAAATACCTGTACTTTAATACATGTAAGCTTCTAAAATGTCCTTCCAAATAGAATAGGTTCCCATTTTTTAATCTCAGAAAGTTCCTCAAATGTTTGTTATGATGACCTAGCCGCATTGATACCAACCTGACAATCCTTCCTTTCAATGGCAAGGACAGCCTAGATTGGCCCTCTGAACCATCCCTTGTGGCCCCATAGATCTGACATCTCTGTATTCAGAAAAAGAGAAGCGTGTCGTACCCCAAAAAGGGCCGGAGCCTTCTGGGTTCTGGCTCTCACCTGGTGGAACGAGCTCCCTGAGGAGATCAGAGCCCTGCCCGAACTTCCACAGTTCCGCAGGGCCTGCAAGAGGGAGCTCTTCCATCAGGGATTCGCTTGAGGCCGACCGTCTCAGAACACCTGCTGGTCCCCCCAGGTGCCCGCCCATGACTCTCCCAATGTTACTGTTGTTATTTATATTATAAATGTGGTTTTGTAATCTTTTGATGCTTTATTGAAAGTTGTTTTGATGTTATAGTCTGTATAAAGTTCCATGTAAGTTATATAATGTTCAGTGTAAACCGCCCAGAGCTGCAAAGAATAGGTGGTATAGAAATATAAATAAATAAAATAGTCTGAACCAAAGATGGGACATGCTGGGGCAAGCAATTTCATCCTGACACCAGGGTGTCATAAGTCTGACAGGTACTGCTTTCTCCGAACACATCTTCATTCAGGGGCCACCAGTATAGCATAATGACTCCTTCCTTCTGGCAATCTCCCTCATCCCCCTTTCTAATATCATGGGTCTATTAGCATACATAAATGCCATTTTATAACTATTTTGAAATATTTAACAGGTATTGTCTTCTCCTGGGAAACATCTAGTCCTCAAGAAGTTAACCCATCAAGCGATTGTTTGGACTTCTAGCATGTAGCACATGGCCTTAGGCCACGTGGTTGCTATAAAAATAGCCTTTTTTCGTTCCATTTGTTGTGTTCAGTAATCAGCACACTTGTACTTCTTACTGACTCCAGATCCCTCCACTGCTGCGCTGCTAATCAAGTGACAGTCCCCTCTGATCCTCAATTCTTCTTGAATATGTAAATATTACCTGACTGTACTCTGAATCTCCCATTTTTCTCTATTTGATTTTTTAGGGACTAGCATGTGTTGCTCTTTTGTGTGTTTTGAACGAACCAAAATATTTTTCACAAATAAATCTCCTTGAACACAAGTAATCAGCTTCATTTAAAAGGGTTTCTGCCTGAGAAAAAAGACCCTCTAAACATGGGTAAAAAGAGTCTGCAGCTACCTAACCTCTTGATAATATATTCAATAAATATAATTCCACGTAATTCCCCTTGAGGGATCCGTTTCAGGCAACAGCATTCCTTCACTCAAACACCGGATTTTCCCTCAGCTTTTTCCTTCCTTTCTGACTGAGCAGTCTCTTTATCTATTGTCTTCTTATATAAAGAATATATGGCTGTCTCACCTTTTAACTTTATTGTATTTTGATTGATGCTGGCTTAGCCCAGGAACGTGAGGGAGGAGACAAGAGATCACCCTCTTTAATTTAAATCTCTAAAATGGTACATGAGAGGCTTTTTAAAGTTAAAAAATAAACAAAATATTTTATTCAACATAAAGGAGAAAAGGTCAGGTGAATCGAATTTAATTCTGAGGCGATTTATTATAATCACAAACTCAGGTTCATATGTTCCCAGAAAATGAGAGTTCTTAAGCTTTTCATAAAGTCTTAGACGTAGACATGAGAGGCTTCGGTTTCAGTGTTTCCTAAACATTTCAATTCACTTAGAGTTTAACTGACTCTTCAGGTTTTAGAATACAGGAACACACTACGAAGTACCCAAATTCCTTTTCTAAACACACCAGGGGTCACTCCAGTGTTTGAGCTATATCCCTTTCCAACTGGACAGAGAATTTCTTCTAACTATTAATCATTATCCATATTCTCCTTTTCCTGGCCCAAATGGAGGTCTTTACCAATCCTCCCACTCCTCGACAACCTTCCCAGTTTTCAGTGAGGGTTAATGTTTCCTCAGCCAGAGGTAAATTGTTCCAGTTCTAAGTCAGAACTAAACTCAAACTGAGGCCCATTCCGCACAAGGACCAATGTTGCCAATTGGTTCCTGAAAGCGGAAATGCTATTTTTAATAGTGCAATCTCGGCGTTATGCATACCTGCTTTTGTAGTGGAATCCAGTAGTGTTTCAATCGTTTCCCACAGGTTTCCGGTCTCGCAAAAATCGCTAGAAAGGAAGCGATTTTTTTCCTTGCTTTGTCCCGCCCCTGGCCGTCAATCAAACGAACAGCCAATGGGCGGCTGTTATCATGCTCCCGAAAAGTCCCTTTCCCTTTAAGAACAGGTTTTTGTAAAAAAAGAAAAACACACATTGCAATGAATGTGCCTTGATTCCTCCTAACGTAGAGACCCATCTAGCTGGCATGTGAGCTGGCAAGTAATCGTTACCATGCTCCCCCAAGTGAAAAAAAATCTCCCCCCCCCCCGTGCACGGGCACGATTTTCGGCCGAAAATAAAGGGAACTTACAAACGGGGCTGTGTTGTGCTTGGTGACTTAGGGGAGCTTTAAAGCACTTCTGTGGAGGGACAGTAGCCAGAGAAGCCTTGCTGGGTAAATGAAGGCTCACCGGTTTGTTGCTTTCTGCTCGCTCTGAGAAAAAAAAATGGCGATCGCTTTGCTGGAAGTTCGGAGGAGAGAGCTAGGGGGAGGGACTTGGCTGGAACCACAACAATGGGAACGAACAGGTCTTTTTCGCTACTGTTGCAGATTGTTTGCAAGAGTGTAGCGCTTTTCGGAGGGTGAATCCACTTTTATGGATTTCCCTTTAAGAGCTATAACAAATCGCTTTTTGCGGGACTGTTTGAGGAGTGTGGCAGATTGTGTGCGACGTCATGCGTAACTGCAAATTAGTAGCATTTACAATTTGCAAGCCTTTTGCAACATTGAAGTCGTGTGGAATGGACCTGAGTTCTCTTCAATAGTCAGGGCCTTTACGCACGGGGATCTTTGTTGCAAATTGTTTGCGGAATGAAAAATCGCCATTTAAAATAGTGGAATTCGTTGTTATGCATACCTGCCTTTGTAGTGGAATCAGTTGCGTTTTTTAGCGTTTCCCACAGGCTTCCGGTCTCGGCAGAAATCGCTAGAAAGGAAGCGCTATTGCCAAGCTCGTCCCGCCCCTGGCCGTCAAGCAGCCAATGGGCAGCCGTTAGCATGCTCCCAAACAGCCCCTTTCCCTTTAAGAAAGTTTTTTTTAAAAAAAACAGACCCATAGCAACGAATCTAGGTAGATTCGTTGCAACGGAGAGACCCATCCAGCTGCCTAATGTGAGCTGTCGTTTGATCGTATGATCGTTGCCACGCTGCCTCGAGTGATAAAAAAAAAATCCCCCCCCTCTCACGGGCCCGATTTTCGGCTGAATTAATGTGTAAAAAATAAAGGGACTTTATTTCAGCAAACGGGCTTTTATGTGGTTTGTGCTTAGTGACTAAAGGTAAAGGACTGAAGCCAGGGAAGCCTCTAAACAGAAAGAGGCTCGCTGGTGCGTTTATCCCCGCTCGCTCGGAGAAAAAAAAATGGCGATCGCTTCGCCGGAAGTTTGGAGGACAGGCTCAGGAGGAGGGACGTTGAAGAAACCGCAACAATGGTAACGCACAGGTCTTTATCGCTAGTGTTACAGATTGTTTGCAAGAGTGTAGCGCTTTCCGGAGGGTGAATCCACTTTTTGGGATTCCCCTGAAAGCGCTACAATGAAGCGCTTTTTGCTGATCGGTTTCAGGAGTGTTGCAGATTGTCTACGACGTCGTGCGTTAAGGCAAATCAATAGCGTTTCCAATTAGCAACCATTGTGCGATTTTGAAGCCGTGCAAAAAGCCCCTCAGTTCCCAAGTCTTTCTGCTCAACTGACACTAACCAATCAAATTCCCCAAAGCAGCTTGTCACTGAAGGCTCTTGGTCTCTGAGGCATTAACCATTACTTTACAGTCCATTACAATTGTATACAGTATATTATGAGTTTTTAAAATGCAGTCCATTACACATGCCATTAACATGAGATCAGTGAACTTATGGTTTTAAGGCTGTAAGTATAATTACACCTTCCAGAGAATAATCCCCAATGAATAAAGGACTAGACCTATTTACGATTGCATTGTAAGATTAAGTATTTAAGTATTAAAATGCAGCTACATAACCCCCATTCACATTTTCTTATTTGAGTATGAAAATTCTATGTGATAGTTTCATATAGTCACTGTAATAATTAGAGCATGGAATACAGGTTTGCACATAAACATTATAAATGAAGTGAGGGCATAGTACTTTTTAGAACTGCAATGGGCTCAATGAAACAGAAACTAAGTGAAGAGAAATTTATCAGATTTGAAACCTATTTAGGTTAATCACATTTCTAGACCAGTGGATTCCGAACATTCCTAAGAGTTTTTTCTTCTACCAATTATTTGGAAAAAGACAGTCATTATTACACATGATAAAGTAAATAGGTTACCAAAAAACCCCATGGATTCTCAGTTGTTTCATAATCAACTTCTCCACAAGATTGAAAAAAAAAAATCTCTAAGTCTCACTGAATGTTTAGTTATACAAAAGAAAATATTGTTGTAATGTTCCCTTCAACATTCAGCTTAAACCTATAGACCAAAGATAATGGTTATATGGGCCCATAATGAGTTAAGCTGAAAGAGAAAAACTGGGTGACTGTCACACTGTTCTAGTAATGAAAGTTAATGCCCATTCATCATTCTGACTTGCAATCTAGTTCTAAAACCAATTACTCCTATAGTAACCACTCAGATCTACACAGGGAGACCTGGCTGAGATTCTACTAGGTAATTCTATGTGACAAAACCTCCAGTGATTGCTATCCTGATTTATGATGCTGCAACCACTAATGATTTGCCATCGTGGTAGCATAGCTGCTCATCGTTATGCATATGTACCTGCCATTAAGTTTTAACTGACCAATGGCAACCCCAGCAAGGCAAGTGAGGAGCACAGGTAGTTTGCTTCTGCCTTACCTTGCAGAATGGTCTCCTATTCTGGTGGTCTCCCATCCATGTACCAACCCTACTTAGATTTAGAACTGATGAGATTCAACTATACTTTGCTGCCTTCCCTCCCATTTCATCATTATCATCATTATACATATATAAATGTGTATGTATAATAAATATTGATGCAGCATGTTTTAGGATGAGGTAACACTTTTGGGATGCTGCCACCCAGAAGTCACAACTGGCTAGTGCACAAACCATGGAAGTAAAGCAGGAGTCCCTCATTAAAAGTGAGTGACACATGACAATAATTATCTTAAAAAACTGTGGACTGCAATAAATGAATAAATAAATCTCCTTTTGTATGGCTTTGCTGTAGGCAGAAAAGATCTGCAAGTAGTTATGGAATTATATGAGTGTCCTTGTACATTTCAGTCAGACTGACAATATGCTGACTCTGTTTTAGGAAATGGAACACTAATGTCTAAATCCTTTGTCAAGGATCAATTCAGTTAAACTAGTTAAGTGATCTATTAGCCAAGATTGTTAAATTTCAACCAATCAGAATCTAATAACAGAATTTAAACCTATGCACATAAAGTATACCATTTTGCCAGTTTACATCCTTTTTAGATGACAGATTATTTGACAGGTGTTTGATGAGTGTGCATGCAACATGAATGCTTATACCGAGAATTAAACTTTTGTTAGTCCTCAAGAAGTCACAGGGCTCAAATTTTGTTTTATTGCTTCAGGTTACCCACCAGAGGTTATTTTTGTGTACAGCTGTTGATTGATACTGATCATTAGCTAATAGCGTGAAGAAATTTCATGCAGCATTTTTGCCTTCTCTCTAGCAACCCCCTGACAATTCCATTGTTTTATTAATCACGATCATGTCAGTTTGTGGAGAATTAGAATAAGAGGTGGCACAGCTAGAGAATGCATTGGATTGTTAAATCCAGATGAGCATACAATGACTGCAAATTTTCAATAAATGTCATCACATGAGCTGTACACTGTGCTAAGCATAAAAGGGAAGTATGCAAAATGTTATAGCCTTATATTTGATGCCCAAGTTAAAAAAATTGTTAGACATTTACCCTGCTCATTTTTGTTATGATTCAAGACACCTAGCCTAAAATATAACTCTGTTTACAATGAAGAATTAAATGCATTTATAGTTCATGTGCTAGTTGTTGTTTTATTCAGTTGACATTCACCAGATGATGTAGCTACTCTTGGCCAATACAACCCCCTGAATCCAGCAAAAGAATCATGTAATGCATTCCACAAAGGCAGAGCCTGCATTACATAAGAGCTAATCTATTCAAGAAGCTGGGAGGTTTGTAAGTGGATTCACCCAGCATTTTAAATTGTATTTACTTATTTAATTCATTAATATCCCACCTTTCTGCCTTATGTGGACCGAAAGCAACTTACTCCCTTCTCCTGTCTTTTATTTTTGCAACAATGCTGGGAGGTAGGTTAGGTTGAGAGCATATAACTAACCCAAGATCATCCAGTGAGCTTTCATGGCATGTGTGGGATTCAGTCTTGGCTTTTTCATTTTCTAGAACTCTTAACTACCATTTGGATTGTGTCTCTGACTGGCGGTAGAAAGGATTTAAGGCTTCCCATGCATGATTTTGCCAATCAAATGCACCTGTCTCCCCTGGTTGTTATTAGCCTTGGAAGCATCCATTCTTTGCCAGTCTTTTTTTCAGTTCTAAGGCTTCTTACAGTAGGGATGGCAATTTCGGTTGCTGAAATAATGTGGGTCAGAGACAAATCCCATCTCTCCTCATACTAAATGATCCTAATTCAGATGAGGGCTTGATTTGGCTCTAATTTACTTTAAGAAACACTAGGGAGATCCATTCACAGATCACTCAGCAATTCATGCAGCCTGGCCCTAAATGTATCTTTACAAATGCTTGAGGAAAAGATACAATATTCTAGTTCAGCAATATAGTGGAGACTGGAGGGGGCCCAAGTGGAACAGAATGAGCCAAAAAAGGCATTCACAGGGCCCCATCCCCTCTAGACGGAGGAGCTGCTCAGGCCACGTGCCTCTCT
Organism: Paroedura picta; assembly: GCF_049243985.1. Lineage (NCBI taxonomy): Eukaryota > Metazoa > Chordata > Lepidosauria > Squamata > Gekkonidae > Paroedura > Paroedura picta. The sequence continues at coordinate 91,578,520 of NC_135370.1, read as the reverse complement.
TGCGGTTTCACTGTTGCTTAGTCTTTCCTCCCTGTCCACTGGCTCTTCATGGGGAAGGGGGGCATCAAGGGCCAGTGACTTTATCAGAGGACAGCAACTGGCTGCACTGGTGTGTGCTACTCAGAGGCATCACTGGATGTTGGTAACTGATTGGTGGGTGATGTCAGGATTGCTATAGCATACTTGTTATGCCATCTGTGCTTTGCAAATGGGTTCATGTTGTTAACTTCCACACACACACAGAAACAAACAGAACATTCATACAGAATAGAGTAGCAGTGCTGCTTTTCTGTCAGCAGCTGGCCATCTGCACTGAAACAGCCTTCAGGATTGTGCTGTGAATCACTTCACCCTGAATCACAGATGCATATAGTGAATTAACCTGAAAGTGTACGTATTTTGTATGCATATGATTTTGGGGCAGAAGGAAAAAATTGCAAATATAAGCCGCTTCTTCCGGGCAAAGAGTAGGGGTCACTGAGGGAGCTAATACTTAATTTTCTGTGTTGTGCCTGTTAGATGCCTTTTCATATTGATTTTATCAATTTATACTGTATATAATCTACTTTAAGAAAGGCAGTAATAAACAAACCAAGCTAGTATGGGTTGAAAGTGCTCTATATAGACAAAGAAAAGGATCAGCATAAATGTACTATTCCTAAGATTACCCCAAAGAAACTAGGAACTGCCAGTCAGCAATGCTAGTAGAGTTGGGGTGGGGTGGGGTGGATTTGAGGAAGCCTGCTCATGCTGGAGTTCAAAGCACCAGGCAAATGATCTATTCTATGCCTTAGTTACATCCAGATTTTACTACTGCAGTGCACTTTACTGGGCCTATACTTGAAGTTGCAGCTACTTCAGAATAATGCAGCTGGATATCTGGTCATATGTGACCCCAATAGTACAGCAATTACACTGGCTACCCAACTACTAACTTAAATGGACTCCGGGGAATGGTAGAGGACAGGAAGGCCTGGAGGATCATTGTCCATGGGGTCGCAATGGGTCGGACATGACTTCGCACCTAACAACAACCCAACTACTCACTTCAAGAAGGACGTAGATAAAATTGAAAGGGTACAGAGAACAACAAGGATGATCTGGGCCCAAGGGACCAAGCCCTATGAAGATAGGTTGAGGGACTTGGGAATGTTCAGCCTGGAGAAAAGGAGGTTGAGAGGGGACATGATAGCCCTCTTTAAGTATTTGAAAGGTTGTCACTTGGAGGAGGGCAGGATGCTGTTCCCATTGGCTGCAGAGGAAATACAACGATATAGGCTAGATATCAGGAAAAAAAATTCAGTCAGAGTAGTTCAGCAGTGGAATAGGCTGCCTAAGGAGGTGGTGAGCTCCCCCTCACTGGCAGTCTTCAAGCAAAGGTTGGATACACACGTTTCTTGGATGCTTTGGGCTGATCCTGCGTTGAGCAGGGGGTTGGACTAGATGGCCTGTATGGCCCCTTCCAACTCTATGATTCTACTCCCAAGCCAAATTCGAGGTGTTTTTTAAAAAGCAGCTTTAAAGCCCTACATCAGGGGTAGTCAAACTGCGGCCCTCCAGATGTTCATGGACTACAATTCCCATGAGCTGGCAGGGGCTCATGGGAATTGTAGTATATGGACATCTGAAGGGCCACAGTTTGACTACCCCTGCCCTACATGATTTGGGACTGGATTATCTGAAGGGCCATTCTCCCATATATTGCTCACCAGATATTAAAACCACGGGGTTTAATATCTTGACTGTCCCATCAATCAAACCCACTTTTGGTGGGTACAGGAGAGCCTTTTCAGTGGCAGCCCCACAATTACGGAACCTTCGTAGCAAGGTAAACTCATCCCCTCACTTTCAGTCTTAAGGGGGTGACTGAAGATGCCTTTATTGAGGACTGCATTTAGTTATGTTTAGTAGCAGTTCTGAGTAGTGATTTTAAAGTTGGGTTTTTTATGTTTAAAGTATTTTATTCGATATGTTTTCTCTATGTTTGTAAGTGTCTTTGAGCTCCCCAAGAAAGAATAGCAGATAATAAATAGGCTTGCTGTATCGTTTGGTACCCTTGCTACCAGGGCACTATGCAACAGCACTACAGAAGCCCAGCGCCCATATAAGGCACGCTAATATGGTTTAGGAAAAGGGAGGAGGGGCTCCTGGAGAATTCATATCTAAACATGCCTCCTCAAGGCCTGGAGAGATTTTGTCGAGGACCATTAATCTTCTCCCCTGGCTGAAAAAAAGCGATTTGGGGAATGCCCGTGGCCAGGTGCGTCTAGGTACAAGCGACCCGCCCTGCCTCTGCGCGGTGAACCCGGACCTACATAAAGCAGTGGGGAGAGACGAAGCGCTCTCCTTCCCTCGCGAGCTAATTCCAGGTCACATTCAAAAGCTCGGAACTTATTGGAAGGCCCAGCTGCGGTGAATTCCTCCGCGCCGCTACGGAGACGCCGCGTCGCACCTTTGGCAAGGGAAGGCAGCGGCAGCTCCTGGGGTGAAGCCGCCATGGCCGAGCCGAGCCCGAAAAGGTTCAAGAGCGGCCTGCCCTTGTGCACCGTCCAGCGCCACGGCAGCGCGCTTCGCCAGCTGGTGAAGCAGAATTTCCCGCCCGTGGTGGAGGAAGGCTTGTGCGGGGTCACCAGCGCCCTGCTGGAAGTCGCCTACGTCTTCCAGATGCTGGTAAGGCCTCCGCGTAACCACAGCGCGCGCTGCTCTCGGCTCTCTTCTGGCCCAGACGGCGCCCTTCAGCAGCAGCTACTGCGAAATGAAACCGGGTCTCCCGCTCGCTCTCCCAGGCTCCTCCCCCGACGTCCACGATGCCTGAGCCTTTCCGGAAGACCCTCTTCTCATGCTCGCCCCCCCCCCCCGTCCCCGGGGACTCCTCTACTAGGTAGTGGAGCTAGCTCATCAGGGTACTTTTTCAGTTTTGCTGATTGGCTCATAAAGCAGTGCACACCACTTGATAGAGTTGCCACCTCATCTGGAAAAAAAAATCTTTTCTCATGATAAGGGCCCCCTCTGTTAAATGGACAAGACATTTTACTCCAGGTTAGTTGACAGCCCTACTAGTAAGTCAAAAGACGCTATGCATATAGAGCAGGGGTAGTCAAACTGTGGCCCTCCAGATGTCCATGGACTACACTTCCCATGAGCCCCTGCCAGCGTTTGCTGGCAGGGGCTCATGGGAATTGTAGTCCATGGACATCTGGAGGGCCACAGTTTGACTACCCCTGATAAAGAGTTTTAATGGCATGTAAAAATCCATGTGATCTTGTTAACATCCTGTGCCTCATTTAGCTATAAAGTTAATACAGCCAATCAGCCATGAGGCACAGGTAGATTGGTTGTGTCAGCTTGCTTTTGCTGCATGAGTGCTGGCCTGCTGATGAAAATAATTACTTTGCATGCTTCAGCACACGATAGTTCCATAGCCTTGGCAGGTGTTGAGGCTTTAAAAAGTTGCCTAGATCAGTGGTCCTCAACCTTTTTACCAGCGGGGACCGGTCAACGCTTAACAATTTTGCTGAAGCCCAGGGGGTGGTAGTCTTTTGCTGAGGGATGTCGCCGCTGCCACCTGAGCCCCTACTTCACTTGCTTTCCTGCCAGAACCCTGACATCCTGCTGCCTGCTGGGTGACGCTGCCAGCAGCAGCTGTGCAGTGCCATGCTGAGGGGGAGCCCCCGCTATGGCAGCCGCTGGAGAGCACCAAATATGAGCCAGTGGCAGAGTGGCAGGGCAGCCCCGAAGGCAGCTACCGGGGAGGAGGACAAGGGCGAGCCGCCGCCCGGTACTGACTAATCTACAGACCGGTCCCGGCCCCCGGACTGGGGGTTGGGGACCACTGGCCTAGATAGTGCAGCCCCATAGCAAGCCTCCTTGCCACAATGGCATCATGTTTAAAGCAGGCCATTGTTTTTTAATCAAATTAAGGTGTCCAGCATGCCGGCAGACCCTTTTATTATTTCCACATTCCAAGGCTAAGTGTTGTCCTGGCATTGAAAATAGGTTTTGTCTGAGCCCTGGTAAATTATAACTTATATCCCCCATGATTTTTGTGCATGGGAAGACTGGCACACCCAGATGTTCAAAGTCTCTGTCATCCACTGCCCCTGCATCCTATGACAGAAGCACATTCTCTTCTTCCGGTCATTGTCAGCTGCTCTTGAAGGACTTTTCCTCCAAGCAGTTCTGATCTACATACTTCTGCAACTTGCTCTACCCTTATGCTTGATCCGGTGCAGAACTCCACTGCCAGGATTCTCACTAAGACATCATGGAGATCTTATATCCGGCCGGTACTCCAAGAACTCGCCTGGCTCCCAGTTGAATTCTGGATTAAGCTTAAGGTTTTGGTAATCTCCTTTAAGGCCATACGCGGTCTGGGCCCAGTGTATCTGAGAGACCGCCTCCCTGCCTATACCCCCAGAAGAGCGCTATGCTCCACCACTTCCAACAGGCTGTGGATCCCTGGCCCTAAAGAGGCACGTTGGACCTCATCAAGGGTCAGGGCCTTTTCAGTCCTGGCCCCCACCTGGTGGAATGAGCTCCCTGAAGAGATCAGAGCCCTGCCAGAACTTCCACAATTCCGCAGGGCCTGCAAAAAGGAGCTCTTCCACCAGGCATTGGTGAGGCCTACTGACCCATAACATCTACAGGTCCCCCCCAGACTGAGAGATCGAACCTACTGAGGGAATGTCAAAGTTATTGTCGAAATACTGTTCCAGTTGTTCTAGTTATGTTATTGTTATATTGATTTTGATAGTGTTCTATATCAATGTTCCAAAATGTTTTATGTAAACTGCCCAGAGCTGTAGGGAAGGGTAAAAGAACTGTTGAAGGCAAATTCAGAATGAATAGAATGCAGTATGACACAATTGAAGAAGTAAAGGTAGCAAAATTAACACCAAGCTGAAAGGTGATTATGACATCATTCAGCTGTTACATCTCTTTGAAAAAGGGAAAACTGGACAGTGCTACATTGATTAAATATAAGTTGCAAATCAAAATGTCTACGGCCTCAAAATATAAATGCATACTTTGTTCTCATAATGAATGTGAAAAAAATGAATTTTTATTTTACATATCAGCTGTCTACTCTTGAATTTCCTATTGTCTCTTTTCTGTTAGGTAAACTGCTGGGTGATCACAAAACGAATATCAGTATTCTTACTATGTGAGAAAGTGAAATAAATAAAGATGTGTTTAGTTGAGAAAAAAACACAGTCTTTACAGGCAGTGTGTTTTGTTGTGTCAGAAGTCTGAGGTAAAGAAGTGAATATTAGATTAGAAAGATAGTGTGTGTGTGAAGTGCTGTAATGTTGCACTGATTTAGGGCAACCCCGGAGGATTTTCAAAGCAAGAGGCTTAATAAAAGCCGCTTCCTCTGCATAGCAACCCCATTCTTTTTTGGTCGTCTCCCATCCAAGTACTGATCAGGGCTGACTCTACATATAGCTTCTGAGATCTGATGAGACTGGCTTGGGAGCCAGGAGCCAGGGTGCTTAAGGAGGGAGAACATAATATGTATTAGGAAGTAGGGGTTTGGGGAATAGTAGCAATCTCAGTCCTGCATCTTGCATTAGGAGAGTAGCATGGTTAAATGTAAAAAAATGTATACATGTAAAAACTATGTGGGAAAAGCAAGATCACACAGTAATTTCAGAGGCTGTGGAGGATGTATATCCAGCTTCCCCTTGTGTTTTCTACTATTACAGGGAGTTACAACGGATGTAAGCCACAGTGAGTGGCAGCTCTGCAGCCTGATTCATCTAATTTTACCCTCTTCACTGCTGCTTCTTAGACATCCACATTTCTTGCAACCAACACTATGTCTAATTATATAGCTGTGGGATCCTTTGCCTTCACACATATTTGCTGTTGAAATGCACCCTGATTCAGCAAGAGATATCTGTGTGTGCTTAAATAATCTTGTATGTTTATTGCTAGTACAACTGATTAAAAGCTGCAGTTTCTTTTAGTGTGCATGTGTGCTTTTTATATGTGCTGCAATGAGTGTTTTTATTTTGTTTGTAAACTCCAGGGTGAAATCTTTGATCTCTCTGATATGAGTCTACCAAATGTCTCAAAATTCTTCTGGGAACAGGCAAAGGAGGAGAAAGAAGCAGCAGAAGTACTGATAAAATACCAGCATGATAGGGGAGGCCTGTACTGTACCAAGGTTATCCAGGTATAAGGCTATCAAAATATTTTCTTATTTCCTAGACTATTCTTTCAACAGCAGGTAATTATCCAACTTTTAACTAGTATGCATAAAGAGTGACATCCTCTCTTTCTCTCCTCTTGAACTTTTACATTGTGCTTTTAAATTGTTTTTATGATTTCATAATGCTTTAACTGTTAGCAACTTTGGTGGCCCTGATGAAGATAGAAAGGCAGATAATATTTATTTTTAAATTTTAATTTAATTTATAAAATGTGTCAGCATCAGATCTTTAGTGGCTTGGCTGACATAAGGCATAAAAGTGACTATAAATCTTGTCAGTATCCTTGGTACATATATTAATTTGTCATAATTGCATCCTTCACTATTTCCAAGATGGATGCAGTTTCTTTTTTACCCCATCTGCAATTTTTGTTGTGCTATTTGTAATTCCAGAAACCACCCAATGTGTATATAAATGGTGTGGCAGCAGCTCTGGAAGTTGCCTTAACACAGTGGAAGATGTTGGCAGGCTATTTTGAGGACCTTTATGCTCTGAGTATCAAGAACTCAGACCCCCACACTGCAAACACAATTAAGAAGCAATTTCTAGTGCCGAAGATCCAGAAGATCAAGCTGATGGGAGATCTAATTACTAATGCTTATAGGCTTAGAAGTGCTCAAGATGACAGAGGTGACCTTGAAAACTATCTTATAGACCGTTTACAAAAAGAACTAAGGATTGAACCAGACATTGAAGCTCACTGCACTCCCAGTAAACCACTTCAGAAATGTGCAGGAACTGCAAAGATGATGTAGCAGTTGGCCAGAGGAGTTCCCACATCAGAATAATAACATAAAGCCAAAATACTCCATTGCTATCCCTCTCATTCACAGTGGAAAGACTTAAGGGAGGAAGATCAAAGGCAAGAACATAAATGACAATAGACTGCTTGGGAACAGTAACCTCCCACTGCATAGCAGCTTTGGGATATTCATACATCACTGATTTGACCTAGTGTAGGTGTCTATGGATTTATGTGATGATATAATTTCTCAAAGCAGTATTCCCATAAACAGAGTAATTGTACAGTCACCTTTGAATAATTAGTCATTTTGTTGGATATGCCACAATTGAGAGGACACTTGTTTTTATCTTTAGTAAAACAGTTAAGCCACAGTTTAGCTGGGAGGTGAATTTCCTTGAGGGAAAAACAGTTAAGCAACAGTTAAGCCAAGAGACAAATTTCCTCCAGGCCAGGCTGGCCAAGGATTCTGTTATGATTCTAATTGCAAGATCTTGGTACCCTGTACCAACTAATCAGATTAACTACTGTACACTTTAATTGTCTTCTAGCACAAGTGAGAAGGGCTCAGTGAGGGGTACAGCAGAGCATTGCAATCTTTGCACACATTTTTAGAAACTTTCCAGATTTGGCTTATTTGGGGCCCATTGATGTTATATGAAGGTCGTATCACTTACTAGAATTATTACTTTCATTTATACTAAGAGTTACTGCCATCCATGTGCAGTACACAGTCTGGAGTGTAAAGTATATCCAGTTTTAATCAAGGATTAGAGCAACTAGATTCAGGCCAATGGTAATAGCTTGCTTTTTCTACTATGAAACAAAATTATTTTTCATAAAGTATTTTTGTGAAATTACTAAGCTAATTAGATTTGTCTTAATGGTTGCTTAGATGAGCTTCCTCTACTTTAGTGTGTGTGTATATATATATATATAATATATATAATATATATATATTTGCTACCAAAATTATGTTATATATCACACAGCACATAATATAGGAAGAATAAAATTATTTTTATTGTTGTGTTTAGATATTTTTGTTAGGGACTTTTAATAGGAGGTATTTTTACTGCATGTTCAGTATATCTGCAATAAAAATAATGTTTACATTTTTTATACCTGCAATAAAGCTTTCTTCTGTTCTTCTAGAAGAGTATATTGTTTTGTTGAAGTAGGTAGAAACACATATAGGAATAAATGTACTGTATTTGCTGGCATATAAGACTATTTTTTCCCCCTGAAAAACATGCCTCCAAGTGGGGGGGGGGTCGTCCTATACGCCGGGTGCACTTCAGTTGGGATAGACATAGCTGCCCATAGTGGCCTCCCGATGGGGTGCCAGCCTTTTTGGCGTGACAGGCCCGTTCTGCTCGGCAGGAAGCAGCGGCACTCCGGCCCGCCCCTTGTCTACGCAGAGCTTGCACATGCGCACTTGCGCACTAGTGCCTTTCACAGGGAGATGCAGGGGTGGGCCGGGTATATAACAAACTCTATATTTTGAGTGAAAATATTGGGGAGTCGTCTTATACGCCCAGTCGTTTTATACGCTGGCAAATACGGTACTTCTTAACAGTAGCTAATATCCTGAACAGTGGTGAAGGAGAAACCACTGTCAGGATGGGGAACCATGGTTTGAGGAGGATTTACAAACCATGAAGGATAAGATTAGAACTATGCCCCAAAACCCAAACATTACAGGATTTTCTCCAGTTTCTCTGCTTGTCAGGTGACAAATAGTGGTAGCTAATGTCTCTCATGTCTTGTGCTTTCTCTGCCTTCACTGTATATTTGGATTCTTAATCAGGTTTTAGGCAACAAGTCATTGTTAGCCACTTTAATCAGCCAGAGAGAACGTATTATTATTAGCACGGGATTCCTTTATCACTAGTAAATACATAATAACTATATTTACTGTCTAAACTGACTTTAAATTGGAAATATTTTAACTAAATGACACAGCCCTAAGTTTTTGATCACAGCTCCCAGGGCATTATTCCCTGTGCCCAAAGAAATGTCAAATGTATCACATCTTGATGTAATTCTTCCTCTGTGGAGCTCTGGGTGGCTATTTGGGTCTCCCCTTCCTTATTTTATCCTCACAACAGGTCATTGTGGGAGGTTCAACAGAGAGAGTAGGGATTGCAACCTGGGTCTGCAATTTAAGCTGAACAATTACATACATAATATTGCCCCCTACCTACATCACTGCTCTTTTAACTATAGTAGTCTAGCTAGATGTTATTTGTTCCTCCATATATTTGGTTACTGACAGCACAAAAAGTCTTATCAGTTTCTATGATTACTGACTGAAGTATTGGTTTAGGCTGCAGTCCTGTACATACTTGAAAATAAGTCCATTGCAGACTCTAATTTGGAGAGCCAGGTTTGATTCCCCACTCCTTCACATCCAGCTGTGTGACCTTGGGCTATTCACAGTTCTCTTAATCTCTCAGCCTCCCCTACCTCTCGGTGTCTGTTGTGTGGAGAGGAAGGGAAAGCAATCATCAACTGCTTTGAGACTCCTTCAGATAGCAAAAAGCAGGGTACAACATAACAGTTCTTCTGCTTTGCTGTGAAATGGAACTAGGCTGTAACTCTCACAGAGTGGGGCTGTGTTTGGATGCATGGCATGGTCCTCAGGCATTTTAAAACTTTCGTTTAGTCACACACATTGTCAAAGCAGTTTATAAATAATGCAAAATAACAAAACAAAGTATATATATATATATGTACATAAAAAGACAGTTGTGTGCCCTGTCAAAACATGAGTTAATATTTTAAAATCTTGCCTTCTGAGGCAGAGAGTATATAACTGACCCAATAAACTTGCTAGCCCCCATTCATCTATGAGCTATTCCCTTCACCAATTTAGAACCTGATTAAAAGATCATATTGTCTACTAAATAGACCGAGAGAGATCAACAAATCAAGCTGAATTAATGAAATACAAGGTTAGGAAGATGGGAAATGGATGGAGAACCACATCCAAAGAGTAGTTGTCCGTGACATTTCATCTCTTTGGAGAAAGGTGTCCACTGGCAGTGAAGATGATCAGGGACATGCAGACCAAGCTCTACAAGGAAAGGCTGAGGCACTTGGGCATGTTCAGTCTGGAGGAGTTTGAGGGATGTGATTGTTCTCTAAGTATTTGAAAGACTGCCATTTAGAGAAGAGCATAGGGTAGGTCTCATAATAATTAGGGCAGGAAGGTACTGGCTGGATATTAGGACCATTTTTTTAACAGAAAGTGTAGTTCAACAGTTGAATCAGCTGGCTAGGGAGGTGGCAAGTTCCCTTCACTGACAGTCTTCAAGCAGTGGCTGGACAGATACTTATCCTGGATGCTTTAGGCTGATCCTGCATTGATCAGGATCATTGATCATTGATCAGGGGGTTGGATTAGATGGCTTGTATGGCCCCTTCCATCTCAATGTTTCTGTGAGTCTGTTGCTCTCAAACTGGCAAAGCTGTAACAATTATTCAAATAGAATGACATTATTACCTGGCCTTTTTTCTGATAGGGGAAAAGAGGAGAATTCCAACCAAGTTTATACTAATAAACTGGAGGTCATCAAGTGTTTAACTCACTCACTCGTGCATGTGTGTGTGTGCGCGCTACCTTTGCTGTCCAGAGCAGCTGGAATATATAAGCATTATGGGTATGTTTGGGGAGTCAACAGCAGACCACAGTGGGCAGATCACTTTTCAGCACTGAGGCCTAAGAAAGGTAGAGGGACTAAAGAATCAAAACTAGTCTTAGTCTGGCTAGAATTCTGTCTCTATTAAATTCTTTAAGATAGCTAATAGTTTGAACAGAAAAAGGGACTACATCAAACTCTTTTTATTGATATTTATCAGATTCAGATTTAAAATCTAAAATTGTTTATTATGTAGAATTTTTAAATTGTAACGTATCTTTCGGTGGTTGAAGGAAAATGCTGTTGGAGTCTGGAGTCTGTAACTGTAAATTAATTAAATGAATTTTAATCCTCAAACATAACTTTGTGGGATGGGAGAAATCTGTAGACTACCATTAGGTTCTTGGAGGAATATAATAGATTTTAAACAAAACTTCGATTTTTCTGTTGCCCTTTGATATCCTGCCATTAAAACAAGAAAGAATATAATTCTGTAGTAATAAATAGATTTTTAAAATATAGTCTTAATTCCATTTAATTAATATTGTACATGTGTCAACTCCTTTTGCTGAAGAGGTTGCAGATTAGTAATCCGATTTTAAATATTGTTTTGATTAACTACAATGATGAGATTTAAAAGTTCAGGATATATACATGGAAGCTTTAGAGCAATTTGTTCATATAGTACACAGTAATATAATCAGTGGGATTAGTTGTAGGAGTTTAAGAATGAATAAAAGCTGCCCTCCTATGCCAGTGATGTTTCAAGATTTACTGTAAAGCAGAGTAGTTAATATATTGTGAACAGCCATATGTTAATAATCTTTCATTGCTCTCTTCCTTAATAGCAGACTCATAGGCTTTACCATGTGGGCTGTAGAACACTGAACTCTTGATCTGACATCATGAAAAGAGAAATTGATCCAAATCATTCTCAAATGGGTAGTGCTAGCACCTGTTGTCAGGACCAATATGCATCCATTTTATTAGCATCACTCCTGACCATTTTGGTTTGCACTTGGACAGACTTCCTTTGCTAGACCAAGAATGGTCTGCCAGATTTTATAGAAAATCTGGGCAAAAATGGAGGATGGCTGGTCAAAGAAATGTGAGGAATGGGATTAGCCACTCAGCATGTCTGAATCTGAGGTCCCTGAGACAATGACTGGCTCTTCAAGGAAAGAGTTGAGGCAAACAGGCCTCATCGGAGTCAGATTAAGACATTTGGGGATCCAAAGACCTGAAAAGATTCTGGTGCCTCTCTCCCTCCCTCTCTCCCTCTTTCTCTATATGTGTGTGTGTGTGTGTATGTATTTATATATATACTAGACTGTAAAGTACTTTTTTTTTTGAAATGACACAAAACAAGGGCGTGGAAATTAAATTCCACATGCGTGTGGAAATTAAAATAGGATATTTCTAGATTTTCTTGACTGCAAAACTCTTGGTGTAGCTTTGTGCAGTGGTTAAGAGTGCGGACTTCTAATCTGGTGAGCTGGGTTTGATTCCCCACTCCTCCACATGCAGCCATCTAAGTGACCTTGGGCTTGCCACAGCACTGATAAAGCTGTTCTGATCGAGCAGTAATATCAGGGCTCTCTGAGCCTACCTCACCGGGTGTCTATTGTGGGGAAGAAGAAGAAGACTTGGTTCTTATACGCCGCTTTTCTCTACCCAAAGGAGTCTCAAAGTGGCTTGCAATCACCTTCCCTTTCCTCTCATCTCAACAGGAGAGGAAAGGGAAAGCAAGCTCTTTGAGACTCCTTCTGGTAGAGGAGTCTCCATCTCCGACACGGCAAGGCTCTTCCCAGGGCTGGGAGAAGGCCGATCCCCACCCACCCACCCGGCCGAGACTCACCGCCTTCTCCTGGCCCCACCCACCCGGCCGAGACTCGCCGCCTTCTCCCGGCCCTGGGAAGAGCCTCGCCGTGGAGAGGCTCTTCCCGGGGGCCGGGAGAAGGCCGAGCCCCCACCCACCCGGCCGAGACTTGCGGGCTTCTCCCGGCTGCGGAAAGAGCCTTGCCATGGTGAGGCTCTTTCTGCAGCTGGGAGAAGGCCGAGCCCTCCCCCCCGGGCGCGACTCGCAGCCTTCTCCCGGCCCCGGGAAGAGCCTCGCCGCGTCTCTGACATGGCGAGGCTCTTCCCGGGGCCGGGAGAAGGCCAGATCCCCACGCACCTGCCTACCCGAGCGAGACTGGCGTCCTTCTCCGGGCCGCAGAGTGCTCCTCGGAGGATTGGCCACTTGGCCCTGGATTGCCACTCGGAGGGGTGAATCAGGAGCCGCAAAGCCCTTCCGAGTTTTTACCCCGGACAGGGCCCGCCCTAACTCCTCCTCACTTGCCCTTACTCTTTTATTCCTCCCGCTCCTCCGGAGCGGGGGGGGGGGGTTAAAGATACTAGCAAGAAAGCCCATTGCAAGCAGGAATGAAGTAGGCACTAGGACCCAGGGGACACCGGGAGGTGCAGATCTGTGTGTGTCTCTCTCCCTCTTGCTGCAGCAGAAGGGATAGCAGGTAATTAGGGCTCGTTCTTAGGAGAGAAGGAGGTCTCGTGTGCAGTTTGGGGCAGCTCTCTCTGTCTATCTCTCTCTCCGTCACAGCAGGGGCAGCTCTCTCTGTATCTCTGTCAGCAGTTTGGGGCAGCTCTCTCTATGTCTCTCTTTGCCTCCCTCACAGCAGGAGCGACAGGAGGGAATGAGGGCTTGTGTTCTGTCTGACAGGGCTTTGTGTCTCTCTCTCTGTCTCTGGCATGTCTGAGAGGAATGTGGCTAGCATCCAGGGAGGGAGGGCAGGAGCTGTAGGAGCAGGGCTGATTGGCCCTATACCAACTTGGACAGCCGGACACGTTCCACCCCCAGGCTGTTTCACAAATATATAGAGGAACCATGGATAAGGATGATTTTATTGGGAAAAAATGTGAATTTTTAACATGTACCCCACCCTAAGCCTATGCAGGGAAGGGCAATTTATAAGTCCAATATTATATAAAAGTAAATAAATAAAATAAAAAGATTCAGTGCTGTTTCTAGGGCATTGTCGTCATTTCTGATTTGCTTCTGGGACTGGGAGCCTTTGTGTACAACAATGTATTTTATGATGTCTTCAAATTCTGGAAATCATTCCTCAAGTCTGTCCATCAACTGTTAATGTCTAACAGAGGTCTGTGTGTTTTGAAAACCGACATCACTGCAGTCATTTAAAAGAAAGAAAATAAATGTACATAGACCTCAGAAGAAGCTTATACATAAAATATGAATCATACTTCCAACAACATACTGAAAGATCCAAAGTCTCCTCTTGGTGGAATCTCCCCCAGGGCCAATTGCTGCTCTTGCTCAGGATTCCACACACCCCTCCTCCCTTCCCTTCAAGCCTGCTGTAAAGGAAGGCTCTAACAGCACCTGACTGAGGGGAGGTGTTTCCTAGAGCAAGGCAGGGGAGTCTGAGGGCATGGATGTGCTTTCCTTTTGATGGGGGAATGCTTTCCCATTCTGCCTAACTGCTAGCTGACAGGGAGGCCACAGCAAAGCCCCTTCTCATAATACTACTGTGGCCAGCCTCACTGCTGGAGGGAAGATGCAGCCAAGCCATGCATGTCCCTTCTCCGCAACTCCCTGAACATTTGAAGCCTACTGTGCAAGGTTGTTGTACAGATGAAACTGGCTGCTGTTGCAGAGGTTCTTTTGCCTCCTGTTTCCTCTCCACAACAACCTGCATGGAAGGCCTTAAATATTTCTTCTGCCCAACGACCCTGTCCACCCTCCAATGCAACTTTTCACCTGGGAAGATAATCTTTATAATTTGAGATGAGATATAACTCCAAGAGCTCTCCAGGCCCCACTTAGAGATTGGCTACTCCTGGGTTGGAAATATTCCTGGAAGTTTGGAGGAGAGCCTTAAAATGCCACAATGCCTCAGAGTCCACCCTCCAAAGTAGCATATATTGTTCCACTGCCCTGCTTATGTAGACATTCATAGCAACTTGATTGAACCACTCCTTAAAAAGATGCCAGAACATCATGATGTAGATCGAGCAAAGAGGCTGCTAAGTGATGAGTCCCCCCAGGTGACAACTCAGCTGGCTAAGTTTTGTGCCACCACCATAAAAATCCAATGCTCTAAAGTAGCATAGTTTTAAGTCCTATTTTATCATCTGTTTTAAATTGTATTACATTAAATGACCATATTCTTTTGGTCTCTTATGTATCAACTTCATATAACTTGGTCTGAATGACTGTAATAAAGTTTGATTGATTGATTGAAGTAGCCATTTTTGCCTGATCATTATAATCTAGAGATGAGCAGTGGTGGGAGAGGCTTGCAGGCTGAGGTTGGGGTGAAGTGGTGCGGGTGTGTCCCACCTGGGCTATGGGCATTGGCCAGCCCTTACCAGCAACTTTGTATTTTGAGGTGCAAACAGAGAGAAAGACCAGCATGATTCCTGCAAGTCTGGAAAGTGCAGGAAGGTCTAAATAAAGAATATTTACCACTTGAAACTTTAAATGGTGAACAAGTAAATGGATGGAGAGACATAGGATCTTTTGTCAAGTTTGGCCTGGTAAATTAAATCAGTATTTGCCAGGAATATCCTATGAAATCAAAGGCATATGGCCCAGAATTTCAAATGAAGTTAGCTTTACAGGAAAGTAGACAGTGAGACTTTGGGGGGAACTAGGTGATCCACTTTCATGAGGCAATGTCTTGGCCTTGCTGACAACAACAGGGACTACAGTTGCCAGCAGGAGGCCTCAGGCTTCAGAAGGGCAGACATCAAGGGGTGTCTGTGGCCACGTGCATCCTTTAGAAGGGATGTATGTGAGAGGAGAGAGCTTTCCCTTCAGCCTAACTGCCTGGAGATGAGCTGTACTTCCAGGGGATCCTGAGACCCCACCTGGAGGCTGGCCTCCCTAAACCTCAGTGGGATACAATGCTACAGAGTCACCCTTCCAAAGCAGTCATTTTTGCCTGGGGAGCTGATCTTTATAGTCTGGAGATGAGCAATAATTTCAGGAGATCTCCAGGCCCCACCTGGAGGTTGATTGTCCCTGGTCTGGAAATATTCCTTGAGGTATGGAAGTGGGGCCTCAAAAGTGTTTAATGCCTCCGTAGCCACCTAAACAGCCACATGGCACCCCCTGACCTATTTCAGGTCAAGAAAACATTGCAGACAGGAGGTAAGGTTGTTAGATTGGTATAGGTTCATGTTCTGGAATTCCACACTACCTAGGTGTGCATAAACCTGACTAGGGTCAAGACTGCTGTGCACAGAGAGACCTCCTCTTAGAGTTGCCAGCTTCCAAGTGAGGCACTAAACCCATACCAAACCATGAGACAGCACCCACTGTATTACAGAATGCAACAGACTTTACTACTAGTTTATCAATATAAAGCATACATTTATTGTAACACAACAGAGTCTGAATTTTTTTTTGCATTATTTTAATTATGTTTAGGTAGGCATAAGTTATGAAAACAGGAAAAAATGGAAGTGTGTAGTGGACTGTAAAGTATTCAAAGGTTCTGTTTCCCAATGATCACTACTTTAACTCAGCCCCGATCAAAAATAGTAGCCAGCTTGGTGTAGTGGTTAGGAGTGTAGACTTCTAATCTGGCAAGCCAGGTTTGATTCCTCACTCCCCCACATGCAGCCAGCTGGGTGACTTTGGGCTCGCCATGGCACTGATAAAGCTGTTCTGGCCGAGCAGTGATATCAGGGTTCTCTCAGCCTCACCCACCTCACAGGGTATCTGTTGTGGGGAGAGGAAAGGAAAAGCAAATGTAAGCTGCTTGGAGACTCCTTGTGGTAGAGAAAAGTAGCATAAGAACCAATTTCTCCTTTTTCTCATTCCAACTTGCCCAGAATTTTTCCCTCCCCCTGACAAGTTTGCTAAAGTCAATATTTGTGTTCAGTTATTCTCAGTCCAAATGCCAAATTGCACACTATTAGCAAACTGTCTGAATGCAGGCAGCAGACACATCAGTTCTGGAGGAGGGCAGAAGCAGCAGCATCCATGCAGAGCAAGGGTTGAAGAGGTACATAACTGGCTTCCTTGCAGTGTGTATGGAAAAGCAGGGCAGTGGTGTCTTCCACATATTGGGGGGGGGCATAACCCTAGGGTGCCAAAAGCCCTTGGGCCAACCCTGCCTGCCTCCTATCATTGTATTATGATCAGACCCAGCCTCCCACTCCCTTTGACTGCATTGTCTGCCTGGCCCAATTGCTAAGAAACTCCTTGGAATCCCCTCTATAGCTGTGTCAGTTGGAGGACTGTGGCCAGACTATGCCAGACTATTTCCCAGTAAGTAATTCTCTTCCACATCTGTTTGACCATCTCTCAATATCCCCTCAGGTACACACTGCCCCATAGGGGAAGTACTGTGCGGATTCCAAAACTGAGTACCGATTCTGATAGGTTACATGGTAGTTTGTGTTGAAATGGACTGAAATATAATTCTGACTGTTTGACTGCAATCTTGGTTCTCTTTGATCTGATTATTCCTATTAATTACAGCCTCTGTTTTCCTGCTTTGAAATTCTGTAACTTTCCATTTCAATGCCAAACGTCTGGGCACACAGTATTAATTCCTCTCCATCTCAGCTTGGAGCTAAGTCCTCGTCACCTGGACTACAGAATGTACATATATTGGTCTGAGCACATTTGGTAACACCCTAGCTGTAAACATATATGCATACTTAGGATCCTAGATCCTGTACAAGTCCCATTCAACTAAATGAGAAAAGAAACATATAAGTTGGGTTTTTTGTTTGTTTTTGTTTTGCTAACTTCCAAATCACCAATCACAACTGCCCAAGAAGCCAGGGTGTCTTTAACAAAATGTATCCCAGCATAAGTTTTTATGAGTCAAAGTTCATTTCTTCAGATGCCTGAGACTGTCAAGAAGGAGTGAGCTCTGATCCATGGACACTTATGCTGGAATAAATGTTTGTCTTTAAGGCGTTACTAAATGCCTGTTTAATTTTGCTTCAGCAAACAAACACACCTACCCTGCTGGAACTGAAAACTGCTTTCCTCAGATGATCCTTCAGACCTAAATTCATCCTCTGCAATTTTAGGATGTTGCTTACTGCAGAGAAGGCAGATATCTCATGTGAGTCCAGCATTCCCCTTTAAAGCTTAGTTTTGATTAAATAGACATGAAAGGAATTACATCCAACCCCCAAAGTCTTGTATGACATTGGACTGTGTTCTTCGTTCTGGGGACATAGAGAGCTGGTGTAGTGTAATTGACAAATGGTTTCACTCAGACTAAGGAATCCTGGGTTTAAATTTACACAGCCACACAGAGACACATACATCATAACATCAGTCATGAAGGTCATTGCCTGGCCTTAGGGAAGTCACTTCCTCCCTGCTGAACTTTATCAAACAGGCTTGTTGTGACAATGTAATGGGGGAAATCTGTTATAGATACCCTGTTGCATGGAGAGAGACATTCCCATTTTTGATCTGATTAGCATCTAATTGTGGTGCTTACAGAACATTTAATAGCCAGTAGTAGTATAGCCCCAAAAGACTGGCATATATTTTATATAAGACCATTATTTTACAGCATATTAAATCTAAAAAATATTCTAAATGTTTATATTCTCATATTTCTGTGGGCGCACTTTCGTTGCAAGTATTGTAAATAGTATTCTGGATATTATTAAATCTCAATTGGAATAGAGGAAAGAAGTTCACCAACTTCACGCATTTCAAACTTCACAAAGTTTAAAAATCAAGTAGGCGGGTACTGGGAAATGTGTTTAGAAAGAGTGGGGTAGCATCCCCTAGTGGACCGTAAGTAGAAAGCAGACTTAAAACTTTGGCTGAAAGCAATAGGTAGGTAATAAGCAATTTTTATAATCAAATTGAAGATTTCCGTACATCCCACCCCATGTTTATGTATCATTAAGTGTTATTAGAGATCAGCCACTGTTCCTAGAGTTTCTGTCCAGTATATATTTTTGGATAGTGCCTGATAAGAATTATTAAACGATATATAAAGACATGGCAAAATGGAGGAAAATCTTTTATTATAAAAATTGCATATATCTCTCTATATATTTATAAGCTGACTATAAAATAGTCAGCGGAAACATAGCACTGGTATATGCATGCTGGGTATATGCATGCTGTGACTTCAGTGTGGCTTCCTAGTTATTTAGATTGAGAATCCCAAAGTGCTGTATAGATGTATACTGATGGCATTGCACATGGTGAATCAGAGCAGATTTGCTATTTGCCATCTATCACGGCAGATTATTTCTCTCTACGTGTTCTTGTGTAGGTATAGATTCATGGAAAAAATACGTTTGTCCAGAGCTCCTGCTGACCAACCAGGTTAAGAGACACTCTCACGTCCAACGCCCATCCTCACCACATCCAGCCGTGGTGGCTTCCCTGTTCGTTTAAACTCCTGTTTGTTGCGGGATGGACCAATTTATAACTCTGTAGGACATGCAGCAAAGAGGCGGCATTTCCGTGTTTCCCTGCCTAGTTCCTAGCTCATCCGCACCCTTGAGTTCTGGGGAAGTCGCTATGCGTCTTTACAGACTCTGCCCACCCCCACCCTCTTCGTCCCGGGCCTCCGCGTCCCTGCTGACAGCCCTGCCGCCGAAACCCAGCCTTTCCCACGGACAACCCGGGCTAGGACCCCTCCGCGACCCCCTGCAAGCCACAGCCTCGTCCCGCACCGTCGCACAAACGCCATCGTCATGAGCCGCTGTCCGGCCCGCACGAGAAGCAAGCGGAAGGACGAGCCGAAGGCGTCTTTTTCAGCTCCTAAAATTCAAAGCGGCGTGGGCGGTACTTCCGCCTTCCTCAAAAGCCACCCACTCCCCGGACTAGTCCTGCGAGTCCCCCCAGGGGGCTGCGAGCCGAAGCAGCTTTGTTTAGACATAACAACCCCCCCCCCCCCCCCGTTGCATTGAGCTTTCAGATCCAAACCGTCTGGGGCTCAAGTGGTTTGGGGGAAAGTTCCTACCCGAAAAGCTGCCATTCCACAAGCCACTTCTTTCACACAGGAAAGCTAGTTTTCTTTCCAGTCCGCGTCGCTGCTTCTCCGACCGGGGGGGGGGATCTGTCATCGGGGGACGGCTGGCTCGTGGCCTGAATGGAGGCTCTTTTGCAATGCGTAACACTCCGATCTCCTGGCAAGGATCGGTATACGATTTCAGGCTGCGTTTCGGCAATTGGCGGCCCCTTCCCCTCTCTTTGGCGAGCGCTGTACATTTGGAAATCCTCTGTGATGCAGATTTGCTGGCTGGCTGAATGTATACGCACAAAACGCACACAACACACACCCACAGACCCAACAACGCGTTTATACGCGAAAAAAAACTACTCAATCCGGAATTGTAATGTATCGCTATCAGATGCTGGGATCCGCATGAGTTAACTCGGAATTCTAGGAATTTAAACGGGTTTGATTCGAGAGCCTCCGCTTGGTGAACCGGTTTGGCTCCAACTTCTGTTTTTCCTTTTAATCTGGCATTGGGGGGGGGGGAGCCTATAAGACCAATGGATGGCATCGGGGAAAGACTCTTCCAGGACAGGCTGCATAAGTGCCCAGCCTTCTGATCGCGGAAACGACGTGAAAATTGGCGGTGGGCAGGAGGAGAGAGCCCCTCCTGAAAATGTATCTCGAATTCTTCGCATTATTTTTTTACTTTTTTTTGGGGGGGGGGCGTCCAAAACGCTCGCAGTTTGACCAGAATGATGGCAGGGCATACGATATCCCATCACGTAAAGCCATTAACTAGAAGTGTAGACCTGCCGCGCTTTCATCTCTTTTAATAATCGGGCGGGGCTGAGGACGGCACATGTTGACCGAGCCCTCCTCAAATCACAACCGATTAAAGGGGTAGGGGGGTGTATGGAGAGATGAAAAAACACGAAACACTTTAGAGGCGTCCTCCTGTTTCAACCGAAGTGCCTTGCTGGCTTCTGCTATTGAAAGAACAGTGCTTAAGGTTGCGCACGGGACGCCTCTCCTCGGTTCCGCTCCTCTGCGGGCTTTGAGATGACGTGTCCTGACGAGTAAGGCAGAAATTCCAAAATGACCGAAATGGGAATCGATTTTAAGAACAGAGTACTATAACTCCGCGAGTCCCATCGGCCCCTATGCAGATATAGATATGATTTTAAAGCATCCAATAGGTCACTCTCCTTATTTCTAATTTCTATCTTTTTTACAAACAGAAGAAACCGAAATTAAACAAAATAATTCACAAATGCGATTCGTCCATTGGGAAAATCCACCGGCGGACCTTTTCAAACGAAAACAACCAACCCCAGTGCTACTGATATATTTAAGAAAGAACTATTCCCTTCAAACGACTCCACAAACGGTTCAAGTTATTTAAGCATAGCAACAGATTATGATTTTTTTTAAATCAGTGATTCCTAGCGCTTGCTACATTTGCAGTTCACAAAAGATATTTCCCTGAAATAAAAGTTTGATGAATAGAAAGCTGAATACATCTTCAGAAAATAATAAAATCGAACAGGAGCAAAAAATAACGTTAGTGTGGAAAAGACCTCCTAACGATGGATAGCCGCGTGTATTCATTCCGCAAGTGATTCAAGCAGTCTCGGGGGGGGGGGGGCGACACCCCAGCAGCACTTTGACACGCATTAAAATGCTGCAAGGATCCACCTCAGGGGGAGTATCAGGAGAGCTCACGCCGAAAAGACAAACGGAAGATACTCCCCCCCCCCCGGGTGACGCTCCTGCTCTGGCTGCAGTTTGACATTAGCGGAACTTTCCGGCCACTTCTGCCCACCCCCCTCGGGGGTCTTTAGCCGCTACCCAATCGGGAGAGAGCTGCTCTCTCTTCCCTCCCCCTCCCCCCTCCGAGACCCCAGGCCTGGGCTCCGCGGGGCCGAGGGGATAGGCCGGCAGGTGGAGAAGAGGTGGCCGTGGAAAACTGCCCTCCCTCCCTGCCTGCCGTCCCGAATATATAGAGGCCCGAGGATGGCATCGGGGAAGGGGCCTTTCTCCTCCAGGGCAGGCTGGCCTGGCCGGGGCTAGAGGCACAGCGGGACGATGCAGCCGCCTGCGGGGCTGTGACTGCAAGCGAGCGCCTCTCTCCAGCCTCCCCAATTCCATGTGCCGAGGGGCTCGCTGACTTTGGCCGCGGGGGGTGGTGGGGGAGAGGCGCTGCCCTTGCAGTGGGGAGGGGGACCTGTCGAGCCCGTCGAGGCCTCTTCCCTTCGGCCGCCCCATGGACGTGCTGGGCCACATGGAGATCCCCGAGGGCTCCCTCTGCTCCCTGTCGGCCGCCGATGACTTCTACGACGACCCCTGCTTCAACACGACCGACATGCACTTCTTCGAGGACCTGGACCCGCGGCTGGTGCACGTGGGGGGCCTGCTGAAGGCCGATGAGCACGGCCACCACCACGGCCACGAGGACGAGCACATCCGGGCGCCCAGCGGGCACCACCAGGCCGGCCGCTGCCTTCTGTGGGCGTGCAAGGCCTGCAAGAGGAAGACCACCAACGCCGACCGCCGCAAGGCAGCCACCATGCGCGAGCGGCGGCGGCTCAGCAAGGTCAACGAGGCCTTCGAGACGCTCAAGCGCTGCACCTCCACCAACCCCAACCAGCGCCTGCCCAAGGTGGAGATCCTGCGCAACGCCATCCGCTACATCGAGAGCCTCCAGGCGCTGCTGCGGGAGCAGGAGGACGCCTACTACCCCGTGCTGGAGCACTACAGCGGCGAGTCCGACGCCTCCAGCCCCCGCTCCAATTGCTCCGACGGCATGGTGAGTCTGAGCAGAGGCGCCGGCGGGCAGCCGCTCCGCACCCTGTGCGGGTGGTGGGCAGGCGGGAGGGCGGTGTCCATAGGGGACAATCACGGTTGCCTGGAAGACCACACCCGTTCCCGCCAGCCTCGCACGTGTTGAAATGCTCAGGACAGTATTTTCCTTGCATCTGATCCCCGCAAGGAGACGGGGAAGACCTCCTTTTCGGCCTCAGAGCCTCGTTTCAAGGGTCAGGAACCAGCCCGTGGCCTTGTGCTAGATGCTGTTCTCTCACCTCGGAGACATTGAATTCCGCGATGTCATTTCTTAGTAGGCTTTAGCCCTTAAAACTTAAAAGTCCAGTGCATTTCGCTAGTTGTGACACTGTTTAGGACCCTGCTGTAAATCTGCCATCCGTGCCACCCCTGTAGGGCTTGATTTGTGTGGATACACATACAGTTATACTTCAAGGAGCTTGCAGCACCAAGGAGGAAAGGATAGGGGAGAGGATAGCTTTCTTCTTAAGCCAAGGAGGACTGGGACTGCTCCTTTGTGTCTCCTGAGCATAGGGTCTGGAATCCTGTTCTGTCCAGGGCACCGCTCCTGCAGCCTGAGGAATAGGCAGGCTTTTTGGTGCCCTGAGTTCTAGAAAAGGGATTCCCTAATCTGCATTCCTCCTGTGTTGTCCCAAGACATGTGAAAAAGAGGAATTGTTAATTCTCTGTGAAATCTAATTACTTAGAGAAGGGAATGTTCTTGTATTTGTCAGACATGCGTGTTTTCTGAGACAGTGGATGATAGTTCATATTACATCCTGATCTCATTTCTTCCCTCCATTATAGGAATAGAAGCAGTCTAAAATGGATACTCTATTAGCACGTGACTGAAAAAGATTGAAAACCCTGTGTAGGTGGAGGGACAACATAAAATATTTTGTAATATCTTTGGAACTACAGTGGAGTTGTAAGAACTGTAGGATTTTGTTTTTTGGTGATTGACCCTAGTTATCGGTGACATATGGAACAAGGAGGCTTATCCCTGCATTGTGCCTGTCATTGGGAAAGCATTGCCACAAACAATGCCAGCATTAGCTGGAGTGAAGAAAGCCAGAGAAGGACAATGCACGTGTATAAACGAACAATTGGGGGGTAGGGGCTGAAAGAGATGGACAGGAAAGGAGGCATAGGAGATAGGGAGAGAGAATTGAGCCTGTTCCTTGGGAACTGCTGGGGAAGGTATGTGAGTGGTGGACCTCTAGTTTCACTGTGTTCTTTCTCTTGAACGCTTTGGAGTACATTGCCTGATTGATCATGATTGACAAGGGCAATGAAAAAAACAAACCCATTGCAGTTGTTGAAGAGAAAAATAAAAATATTTAATGGTAAAAAAGTAAGGGGTATTATGGCAGAAGAGTTGTCTATCAGCAAATAGGCTGAAGAATCATAAAACCGTTCAGGTTTAATGTTGGGCTTTTCTGCAACAGAATGTGTGAGTGACAGGTACACATGGGATTAAATACCCATGTACACTCACCGAGTTGGTTTAATCTAATGTATTGTTGGATTTTGTTTCCAGCTGGATTACAGTGGACCCCCTTGCAGCTCTCGCAGAAGGAATAGCTACGATAGCAGTTACTACACAGAAACACTAAATGGTATGTATCGGACTTGAGAGAAGTAACATCTGACTCAAGGTTGAGATATTTGTAGCACATGGGATGTACACGTGTGTTACTCATCCATGGATATTTGGAACCATGTTTGATGCTTTCCCAGTAACTGATTTTCAGCTGCTCCCCGACATTCTGGTTCTGAAGTATTTTTAGCCCTCATCAGGCTGTTTTTTACATTAGTTTTAACTGGTCAATTTATAGAAGAAGAGTTGGTTCTTATAAAGTATTGTAACTGTGTAGAGTCCCATCTCAAGCAGGACTCTGGAGAAATGGCCTGAACATACCCTTAATAAATAGATATGTAGATGTGGCCTGGCTTTGTGACTATCATCATCAACTGTTTAGCTCATCACTGTACAGTAAGCAGCTTGGTGTACTGGTTATAAGTGGCAACTTTTATTCTGGTGAGCCAGGTTGATTTCCCACTCCTCCACATGAAGCCAGCTGGATGACCTTGGGCTAGTCACAGTACTGATAGAGCTGTTCTCACAGAGCAGTAATGTCAGGGCTCTCTCAGCCTCACCCACCTCACAGGGTGTCTGTTGTGGGGAGAGGAAAGGGAAGGTGAATTTAAGCCACTCTGAGACTCCTTCTGGTAGGGAAAAGTGGCATAAAAGAACCAACTCTTATTTTTTTAGTAGCATTATTAGTATTTTAACATATGAGTTTTTCCTGGAGCTATACCTGATACTTCGTTCATTAGAAACAGTGATCAAAATATTAAGTAATCAATCTTGGATTTACATTTTAAAGTGATGTAGCCAGTAACTGCTTTCCAAGGCTATGTCCTTAAGCCCTGACCTTAAGTTTCCTGGAGTTGCCGTTCAGGCTTGGGGGGGAAGTGTCCCTTTAATAGAGGTTTCATGCATAGAAATGGGCTGGTGAATCTTTTCATGGCATGGAGGTAACTAACATCATCTGATTAATAACATCTTACTACACCTCTGTTAAAGCAGCAGGACATCTTTTTCTTCAGGCATTTGGCATCCCTAAAGTTTCTGCTGAATCACTTGTGTGAACCATATTTAAGTAATATTTAGATATTTGTTTGTATGTGAACGTTTTGGGGTCTTGTGAAAAACTGCTTCTCCTTGGTATTGCTTCTCAGATTCACTGATCTCCTTGTCCTTAGATGCAAAGCAGGGGAAGAGTTCGGTTGTTTCCAGCCTAGATTGTTTATCAAGCATTGTGGAGAGGATTTCCACGGACACCTGTCCCACCTTACCCCCGGTTGAAAGTGGAACCGAGGGGAGCCCTTGCTCACTACAAGAAGGGGCCAGCCTGAGCGACACTGGAGCCGAAATCCCTTCCCCGACTAGCTGTCCTCAGCTCTCCCAGGACACTACCAGCAATAGTGCCAACAATCCCATCTACCAAGTGCTATAAGCCTGCAGTAGACAACCATTGTGACGCTGACTCAGAGGCGGCCACCAAATCAGCTGAAAGCTGTCTTTGAAGGACTGGGGGAAAAAGACAACACAGTGTTCTTTTAACCACTTTTAAAATGTATCTAATAATTCCTAATTACAAGCTTGTATTACTTTTAAATACACTTATTTATTGGTTATAAACAAAAGTTATTTAATTTGTATAGTTGGTAAAAGTACATGTACCATGAAATGGCCAATGTTTAATCTGTGCTTTGAAAAAAGGGGAATCCTTGTTCTGGAGGGTCAACTTGAGATCCTTTGGGCATGAAGTTCAATGTAGTCTTTTACCACAGCCCTTTCGCCACAGACTGGCAGTTTCAATTCTGTTGACTTCATCAGGAGTTGAGCAGCATAACTGTCCAGGACTGCAGCTCTTCTCCACAATTCCCCTCAAAAACCATATACATCCACATGCATAGAAGGTTGTGGACCATTTTTTAATACTTATTTTGTATACTTGTAAATAAGAGTTGCTTTGAAAGAAAAAAAAAGACTCCCAACAATTTTTAATGTATTTAATGTTGCTTGGTTTGTCGTGCCAAACGTTAACTTTATATATTTATACAATGTGGATTCTGAGAATGTTTGCAACAGTATTCTAAATAAAGATCCTTATTTATAAAACTGCTGAAGTTATTCTGACTTTGGCTACGGAGTCTAGTGTTGCATTCAGCACAGTGTCAGCAAAATGCCTCTCATTTAGCTATGTTGTATGTGTTTAGTTTCTTGTATATTTGAAGTCTGCAACCTTACATATAAGGTAGGTGAGGGAGAAGCATATATGCAGGCGTAGCATATATATTTTGATAGTGGCTAATCAGCTGAAAGAAAAGGTGATCTGTGGATTTTAATTAGAAAATTATCCTGTTTCAAATATATTGGAAAGAGGTATGAAATATTAAGGAAGTATTCAGAAAATATTTCAGAGAATAGCTGGAGGGTTCTGGACTTCAAAATCCACAGAGATTTTGGATGTGGCGGGGGTCATTTCAGTTCTATTTCTCACGTACGATGCTTCATTCCAAAGTTATGGGTGCAGGCAACTAATATCATGACATTTTGAGATTGCTCTCTTTCAAATACAGCAAAGGGTGCTTTCTTTCAAATACAGCAAAGCCACTCAAGCAAGTTTCCTTTCTGCATACCCTCAATGCAATCCTAAACAGAGTTATACCATCCTAAGCCCATTGTGTTTAGAATTGCACTGTTAGCTTAGTGCTGTCATACCCGTCTTACTTAGGGAGCGGCAAACAAAGAATTGCACTAGTTTACGCTGGGGGTGGGGGGTGGGACAGCATATCAAGGGTGTCCCAGTGGTGCCCTAGCATATTTAAATTGACAAAAAAGAAAAATTATATTTGGAATCCCACATTTGGAATTATATTTGGAATTCACGTTTTCTTAAATGTGAATCTGTGGTGCCATTCTGTGTATGAACCAGGCTCTGATGAGATTAAGAAAATTGTTAAAAGCTATAGGGGAAAGAGGATTGATTGATTTACCTACTTTAGCTATGCTCTCCTTTCCTCCCCAACGAGTGAGGGGCATCTGGCCGAGAGAGCGGTGGTGGTCTAAGGACACCCTGGGAGCTTCTCTGGCAGCATGGGGATTCACACCTGGGTCTCCCAGATCCTAGGCCAACCCTTTAAGCTATGTTGGCTCTCGGCAACTGATTATAAAAATGTTTGCCATGATGGTTTGTATGTCTGCCTCCCACCCTATTTATGCCTGTCTGTTTCTCAAGCCCACCCTGTTTCTCTATTCCACACTCTGTTTGGTGGGCTAGACTGAAAAGAATCAAATGTTAAACTTGGACCCTGTGAACACTGAGTGGGGATTGGAACCAAGAGCTTTCCTATGTCCAAGTTAAAACTCTGTTCAGATGGTGTAAAAATTTCATTGATAATACAGTCATAAATACTTTCCCAATGCCAGTCAGGAGCTTTTTTCCATAAATTACATATTCCATTGCTGTGTCTATCCTTATTATTTACTCCCCTCCCCAACTACATGGATTGGTCAGGCAACCACATATCTGCTTGGCTGGGAACAGAACTCACACATTTCTCATTGGGACAAATTCATACTTTCCTTTAGGGAGATGATCTGCCTACAGCATAAAGTGCAGAAAAATCTGGAGTTGACACTTGGATTGTAACTACATTGTTTCCCATTTTATTCCAAAGTCTTCCAAAAGCAACAGAATAACAGTTCCACAGCTCTGAGTCAGAATATTTGTGTTTGACAATGAACAGCCTTCTACAAGTATTCCTGGATATTGAATTTCAGTGATTTATTTTAGCAACTAAGTTTCCACAGGCTGGTTCTAATGTTACAACAGAGAACATACCCTTATCACATCCCAAAATAGGTCCTAAGTTAAAATACATACACACAGCTTCATATATATTTGCACAGACAGAAACAGCATGTCTAATATCACATATGAAATCTAGGGAGACAGCTTGTTTTATCCATTATTTGAACCATGCATTTGCGAGATGATGTACTTTCATCCACCCTTCAAAAATGAATTGTACCCGCAATGCAAGACAGCACAGAAAATATCATTTACATATTACCCTGTCTCAAATAACTGATTGATGGTATTGAGAATAGAGGTTTTCAAGCTTTTTAATGTCAGGGACCACTTATCTAGTCCATTGGAATTTTAAGTTCAACCCCTGGGCTTCAAGCTATAATAATCACTTATTAGATTCCGCCTCTGCTTCGTATTCTTCCCTCACCGTTCTGGTATTGCTTCCTTTGTACATCTTTGTGCTCTGATGCATTCTTTCTCCTGCCCGCCTCCCACTGTCAATGTTTCCCACCTTGTTTGCCCTTCCTTGTGCCTGGCACTGCTTAGCTTTATCCAGGCCGTTGCTCTTACAGCCGGTCTCTTCACAGCCTACCTTACAACTGTAGATACTTACCTTTAGTGGCTATAGACCTCTCATTTACCAGCTCAGGGTGAAAAATTGCCAGCTCCCCCACCCCCAACTGCCAGCTGCTAAAATGTAGAATGGCTGAAGAAAAAGGCCGCTACCTAGTTATGCTCTAAGAATTTCTAGTCTTTATGGTAAAGACCTAGAGTGTCATCAGGAAGTGACATCACATCTCTTCAAAATCCAGCATCCCCAGGTATTCCCCCCACCCCAGTCTCCCAGCATTCACCAAGTCAGTGCTAGAAGCCTTAAGTGGCAGGGATGTCATACACTATCATTGTTGGCCAGGACCAGGGCAAGTCCCTGAGGGCCAGCAGTGTTCACTGAATCACTGATTTAGAGAATCTGTGCATACAACTTTGGTTGTTGGATTAGGCAAGGGAATATACAGCAGTCATGTTCATGGCTCAGGGCAAGCTATACTTTATTTATGTTCCTTTGGAGCATTTATGTTCTAATTCCACAGAATCATAGAATTATAGAGTTGGAAGGGACCTCTAGGGTCATCTAGTCCAACCCCCTGCACAATGCAGGAACTCACAACTACCTGTCTACTCACAGTGACTCCAATTTAATGGCCAAGTGGTCCCTCCACCAAAAATCTCCAGAATCCAGCCTGGCCAGGAGGAAATTTACCTACCATCCTACTAACAATTCCATGGGTATGCAAGGGCCACAAGATACTAACACTGACACATCCCTTCCTGCCCACCTACTCACAATCTACCTAAGTTCATAAAATCAGCATTTCAGTCAGATGACTATCTTGCCTCTGCGTAAAAACTTCCAAAGAAGGAGAACTTGCCACCTCCTGAGGAAGCCTGTTCCACTGAGGAACCACTCTAACCATAAGGAACTTCTGGATGTTTAGCCAAACATTCTTTTGAATTAATTCTAGCCCATTGGTTCTGGTCTGATTCTCTGGGGCAACAGAAAACAAATCTGCTCCATCTTCTATATAGAATAGTACAGACGCACTGGGAAACCAATATTGCAATATAAAATATCCAAATTGGACTTATATAGAGTCTGAAATGCCACAAGCTAAGTTTAGCTATTGTATGACCTTAACCGTCCCTTGAAAAAGCTGTAGGCGAAACATGTCGGGACTTTTATGAAATAAGAATTAAAGAATAACTGAAACTGAAGAGAGATGACTCTATATAAGTCCAATTTGGATATTTTATATTGCCATATTGGTTTCCCAGTGTGTCTGTACTATTCTATATTTGTCTCTTCACTGGGACCCACCCCTCCCAGTTCATTCATTTTTCCATCATTCATTTTTCGATTACAGCCCTTCAAGTATTTGAAAATAGTTATCATATCACCTCTTAGTTGCCTTCTCGCCTGGCTAAACAGACCAAACTCCCTCAACCTTTCCTCATACAACTTGGTCTCCAAACCTCTCACCATCTTTGTAGCCCTTCTCTGGACACACTCCAGGTTCTCTATATCTTTCTTCAGTTGTGGTGCTCAAAACTGAACACAGTCCTCAAGTGAGGTCTAACCAAAGCAGAGTAAAGTGGTAACATCACCTTGTATGATCTAGATACTATACTTCTTTTAATAAGCTCAAAATCCTGTTTGCCTTTTTATCTAATGAGTCATATTACTGACACATGTTCAGTGTATGGTCTTCTAAGACTCCAGATCCTTTTCACATGGACTGCTGCCAAGACAAATCTTGCCCATCCTATAGTGATGCATTTGATTTTGCCTACCTAAAAGCAGAACTTCACGTTTTTCACTATTAACATTCATTTTAGCCCAGTTTTCCAGCCTGTCAAGATCATCCTGTATCCTAATTCTGTCTTCTGCACCTCCTCTATTCCTTCATCCAAATCATTTATGAATATGTTGAATAACACATGGCCTGAGGCACTCCACTAGTCACTCCTCTCCAAGAAGATGACAAACCATTTACCAACACCCTTTTTGTGTGATATATCAACCAGTTAATAGGATCCATACTACATTTTATCATCTTGCCAATAAGAATATCATGTGGAAACTTATCAAAAGCCTTACTGGAATCAAGGTAAACTTTGTCCACAGCATTCCCTGATCTAGCAAGGTCATAGCTTTCTCCAAAAAAAGAGATAAAAAGAGATAAATGTATCCAAAATGGCTCATAAAAATATAAAAACTGTTTACCTGAAAAGAATGAATTTGGGTTTGAGTCCTTCTTCTCAAGACTGCCTGGTAATACAGCTGATGATGTCACTTACAGAGAATGTGGCAGGGAGGTGTGGCCAGCTGACATAAATTCCAGGGCTTTAGGCTTAAAAAATTATTTCAGGGGCTCATCCGTGTTCAAATGGTTGAAAAGGGCTGGTTTAGGGATGGGAGTGGATTAGGGCGGAGTGGATTAGGGCGGAGATCCTTCATTCCTTGAACACTGACAGCCTGGCTTCAGTTGGTCTCTGAGTCTTCAGGATCCATGGAACGAAGTTTCCTCTGAAGACTTGAGGATTCACATGCTATTTTTTATAGCCTTTCCCCCCAAAGGCTACTGCCAGCTAAACACCTTTGAATCATCAGATACTTTCTACATAGCCTAAACCCTACCTCTTGAGCATGGTAGCAAGAAGGTTGTTGGCAGTACACATCCTGCCCACAATATTATAATGAGTCACTTCTCAATAATTGCCTAAGTGTTTTGAGCTTAGTAAGGGAGATTAGTCAACTTTAGAAACTGCAACAACACGCATAGCCTTCCTGGTAATAGATTTAGCACAGGAGTTATCCTCACATTTCCCCCCAAAGGTCAGGAATGCTGTCATATTCTGTATGGATATGATTGAAGCTCAAATGAGTGTAGTGCTTTATGTAAGCCTCAACAGATGCTGCCAGTATTGCTGAAATGTTGTGTCAGTAAGTAAGCAAGCAAGAGATGAACAGTAGATAATGCTTTGTGCTATTTAGAGAATCCTGTATCAGAAAATCTGAAAGCCTGTAACACCCTTTGCAAGTAGAACAGATTATCCCCTAAACCGGTGGTGGCCAATTATTATACACTTGTGCTACTCAAGTCAAGTCTAACATATAAGATAATGCAGTAGTACCATAATACATCTCCCTTCTCTCCCCCAACTTGAAATGTTTTTTGCCTCTGGTCTATGAACCATGGGGCAGGTAGGCAGGAAGAAATGGCATTAGGCCAAGCCTTTGCGTTTTCCAAACATGCAAGGAATGTCTAGATCCTATGTCATTTGCCACCCTTATTTCATAATGGCCTGTGGCCTCACATTTCAAGGGCAGACTGTGATTATATTAATTCAGGCAATAATGTCAGAAGGCCACACTGGCTGTCATCAAGCATTTTTGCACCAGACGCAAAATGATGCCTTTTTTTCATGACTCACAGAGACAAAAAGTGGATGCTGAAAAATTCAGCACCCTCATAGTAAGGGCAATCTTTTTATCTGGACGGGGAAGAGGGAGTCCCAGAGAGGAAAATAACTTTCCTATTCCCAGTTTTGGGGGCTGTCTTAGATAGGGAGGGTGGGAGGGAATAGAGAGGGAGGGGTGTGTATTAGTATGCTATACTTCCATCTGATGTTATAATTCTCATACAGTATTATTGAGATTTGGCAAATTCCCAAATTCAGTTTCACCATTTGAAGATTTCCAGAAGCATGGATTTTTTTTTTGTTTAGATATTTAGAGAGAACCAATGTGGTATACTGGTTAAGAGCAGCAGATATCTACCTTCTCCACATGAAGCCTGGACTAATCACCTCTCTGGACTCTCTCAGTTCCACTTGCCTCAACAGTTGCCTTTTGGGATAGAAAAAGAGAAAGGCAATTGTAAACCACTTTGAGATTCCTTTAGGTAGAGAAAAGTGGGGTATAAGACCAACTCTTCTTTTTGTTTATGATCTAATGTTGATCCAAAATGGCATATAATATTGTTGTGTTCTGCATTCTTTTATTTTATCCCTATAAGAACAACTTGGTGAGGTAGGTTAGGCTGATTAAGAATGACAAAATCACCTAGACCGTTTATGCACTGGGAAATTCACTGTCCCATCTTCCATGCAGGAGCACAAATTCGCGGCGGATGAGGTGCACCAAGCCAAATGCTCCCCCGTGGGGGTTCAGGAAGAGGTGGGGCAACCAGCCATGACTAAAACTCCAGCCTGCAGCCTGCCATGAAACCTCCAGTGCATAAACGGTCCTAATGAGCTTCCATGCCAGAATGAGATTCAAAGCAGGAACATAGTGGCATATGCACATAGGCATATGCAGTGAAATAGATGTGTGTGCATTTCGGTTCATAATAAGCTAAACATAATCAGGGAATATGGCAGCTCCCTTCAGGAAATTGCATCCTGTGTAAAGCCCTTGTAAAGCCGAAAGGAAGCAAACTATTAAAAGAACATACAGAGAGAGTGCGAGAGTGCGAAACCTGTACA
The DNA here is from genome assembly GCF_049243985.1 of Paroedura picta. Classification (NCBI taxonomy): domain Eukaryota; kingdom Metazoa; phylum Chordata; class Lepidosauria; order Squamata; family Gekkonidae; genus Paroedura; species Paroedura picta. Next base: position 91,545,700 of record NC_135370.1, on the reverse strand, counting down.
ATTGCGCCACCTGTAGGTTAAAATACAGAATGCATCCAGATTATACACTTGGCAAGTTCAGGATGTATAAAAAATTAGACATTGTCATTAGCACTTTCAGGGTTTTTTTAACTTGTTGCTTGTCTTTGAAAAGCACTAGCTTCCATCCTTTTCTTTGCAACTGGTATATCTACACACTTAACCCCCCCCTAAGGATAGACAACAGGTAGATGGATAGACATAGAAAGAACTAACAAATATTCTCAGTGTCAAAATAATACTGAGTGTCAATAATACTGAGGAGTATAATACTCCCCTGTCCTGTATAGCAGCCCCATGCAGCCCCACTAATGCATGCTTTTCTCACATGGGCAGGAGAAGAGGTTCTTTTCAAGCTTTGGCTAGGCTAGCCTAGCATCTTTCAGTGGATTTCATTGTTTCAAAAGTTCCAAGGGAGCAGGATAGAAACAGCGGAAAAAGCACTCTGCTGCTGAGGATTCACCAAACAATAACCTTTACCAGTCAGAGGCCTGCTGGCTGCAGCAGGATCTGTTCTAGGTGATTGTTTAGAATCTGATGCACAAGATGGTGCTATGAATCCTGGCATGGCTCGTTCAGACTTGCAATACTTTCGGAACATAATTTAACATGCCACCTTAAGATCTAAATGTGTCAGCACGTTAAATGAGGTGGGACCACATTTATGTACCATTGCTAAGATCAATTCAAAATATCCCTTGATTATGCCATTCTTGCACATCCTGTACAATTGTTACACAAAACACTTCAACACTGATATGGTGATATACATGTTGTTAATAATATATATGCATATTAACTGTGACTAAATATTAAATTAAGATTTAATACATTAACAATGCAATGTCTAACAGAACAGATTAAACTAAATAAAACTTCTAACAGAATAAATAATTTTAGTATATTCATAATTAATATTTAATATATGTATTTAATTGTTGTTGTTAATAACAATCTCATTATTATATCTTTTTGTTATCCTGCTATCATTACATTTCTTGCCCTTTCTTTACCCCCCTTCTTTTACTTGGTTTTTACTTATTTTCTCTTTTTGTTTTCTATTTTTCCTCAAGAGATTTGGTGGTGCTGTTGTACTATGTTCTAAAATTGTTATGCACTTTAAGGAAATGTGACAAGCTAGAAATTCCAATTGTCTTAGGTTGTAGAAAATTAATTAACCAGTGATTTATAGTCATTGATTGATGGATCGACCAGTTCAAGGCAATCATAGATGCTCTGTGTGCTTCACAAGACTGGACCAGTAAGCTGTCCATTATCATAAAAAATCGAGGGAGCTCTCTTTTGTATGAGGGAAAAGGGGACTTTCTATGTTAAGCAGAAATACAGCTAGAAAAAAGTTTTTCCAGTCAGTTATTAAGCTCATATGGATCTTTGTTATATGAGCAAAGGTCTTGAGCATAAAACCAATAGATCACAACAGAATAAAACAGTGTTACAGAACCTGACAAAGGAGAAATACAGAACAATAGAAGTACATATATATCTCATAAAAGTCTAAATCACATTGGATAAAATGAATGAATAGGCATATTCATTCAGAAGATGGTGTTACAGAAGATGGCAGCTTCCTGTTGGAAGCTTGCTCTTAGAGCCCTGTATCTTTATTTGTTTTAGATAAGCCTTTGGCCTTTATCTTGAGTGATTTACCACAGAACTTTTAAATGTGTTTTTCTGACAGTTAGAGGCAGCCTTTTATCTCATTTGGGCGGATGTTTTGATTCTAAAGCCTTGCTTTGGTCATGGAGCTCAAGAACTGAGTGGATAATTAGCCAAAGCAGCTGTGCTGTGCTGGGCATTGGCTTGAGGATTTTGCCCCCTGAACCTGCAAATGGTCTTGAAGTGGACAAAAAGAAGAGACAAGAGTCCTGATTTTTAATTATAGGGATGAAAGGAGTTTATGCATTTGAAGAACAAACTACGCTAGAGAACTTCTTCACTCCTTTTAAGCGTCCAAACAGATTTGATGAGACTGCCTGCTTCTCAGAACAATTAATGACCACCAACAATGATACCATGATACATGATCTGTGCTCACCATCTCCAGTGCATCAGCATGGTAGATCCAATGAACTTAGGCTTTTAGCAGCCCAGACAAATCTAGTTGCAGATACGCTACAGAAAATTTATTTAAAAACTGGACACAATAACAGCTTATTTCTCTGGAAGCAAAAGAAGTCCATCTAATCAGCAGGTGAACTTGAGGAGTCAGAGGTACTTTGTTGTTCTTAAAGGTGTTACTTTACTTGAACTATTATTTTTTGCTGCTTCAAACCAACACAGCCACCCAGCAGAAATAAAGCTAGACTAAATTTAACCACGTGGCACAGCCTTTGCAGCCTCTCCTCCCATCTTTTTCAGAATGGATGACCAAAGGTGAGATCGTTAGAGACCACATGAAATTTGACCATGCAGGCTGATCGAAAGATCTTTGCTTTCTAGCATTCTTCTGCAGAATGGTTAGTGATGGCATCTGAGTAGATGGCATGCAACAGTTATTTTGAATATAAGCACTAGATGGCAGCCATTGCACATAAATATGAGATTCCCTTTAAGACTTCACCTTCATCTTTTGAAGGGTGCAAAGATAAAACACAAAGGAAAGCTGACAAGCAAAATTCTCCTCTTAATTTTCCTCATAGAGTCTTGAAGAGGCATGGAGAATGGGAATCACTATCCCTACTGCCCAATAAAATTAGAGTCCAGTAGCATCTTTAAGACCAACAAAGATTTATTCAAAGTGTAAGCTTTCAAATGCAAGCACTCTTCTACTGCCCAAGCTATTCTGGCAGGTCTAATTTCCTCCTTGATGAACTCTCTGAAGTCACTCTGTGTCTCTTAAATTATAGGCAAGTGAGCAAATTAGTGAATCCTCACTGGAACCATCTTCTGTAACGGTAGATGGCAACATTGTCCTGCTTGTTAATTTCCCATTGAGGGAAAGAACTTCGCCCTGAGAAGGCTAGCTTTCCTCTTTATATAAGAACTACAAGACTGTTGTATCACTTGGCATTTAAAGTGATATAAACTGCTAAGTGGGCCATTCCACACAGCGCTAATGTAGCTGAAGTCTAACTGTTGTGTAACACTATTTTTTTTAACATTATGCACAATGTCGTACACAATACGCAACACTCCTGCAAAAAGTGCTTTGATATAGCACTTTTCGTGGAATCGTCAAAAATGGATTCCCCCTAAAAAAAAAACGCTTCACTCCTGAGAACAACCTGCAACACATCTGAAAAGACATGTGCATTCTCAATATACTGGTAGAAAGAATGTCCCTCCCTAGCTCTCGGCCCCGAGCGTCCGGAGATGCAATTGCCATTTTTTCACCTTAAACCGGCGAAAGCAACGAATAAGCGAGGCTTCCTCGGCTGACGTCCTTCCACAAGCAATTCAGAAGTGCTTCACAGTAAAACAAAGTCCTCTTCTGCAATTGTCTTTTCGAGCACAATACAGCCCCCTTGTTCGACACTGCCTGTAATTTTGGCCAGAAATTGCACCCATTTATGGGGGGGGTATTTTTTACTTGAAGAGTGTGTAAACGATTAAGCGCCAGGTCCTAAGCCAGTGAAAAAGGTCCTTCTGAGACATCGAATGAACAAATATTCGTTGCTACTGGTGTTTTCGGGTTTTTTAAAAACAGTTTTTAAAGGGAAAGGGGCTTTTCGGGAACACGAACACAACGTTTCATTGGCTGTTCTGTTTGATTGATGGCTGGGGTGGGAAGAAGCACAGAAAAATATCGCCTCCTTTGCGATTCCGGCAAGACCAGAAACTTGTGGGTAATGAAAACAGCACTAGTGGGAGAGCCTTTTTTCCAGTAGGAACGGCTGTGTGGGTTATCAGGACCTGCCGCAATTAATTGCAGTGCTTCATGATAGCGCTTACATTTGGCTACATAGGCGGTTGTGAGGAATGGCCCTAAGTCTTATTACCTGCTAATGGGGTGCTGTCTCCCTATTTTCTCCCACAAGTGAGCAAGTTTGGTGAAGTGGTCAAGAATGGAAACCTCTAATCTGGTGAGTTGGGTTTGATTCCTCTCTCCTCCACAAACAATCAGCTGGGTGATCATGGGCCAATCACAGAGCTCTCTCAGCCTCACTTACCTCACAGGGTGTTTGCTGCAGGGAGAGGAAGGGAAGGCAATTGCAAGCCTCTTTGAGACTCCCTTCAGGTAGTAAAAAGCAGAGTATAAAAAACCCTGCTCTTCTCTTCTTCGCCTAGTATCTTGTTCCATTGGACTTGCCGGTGTCATACTGCTAAATGTATCTGTTCAGTCAGTGTCTCCAATCACACCAAGTATACTGCCCTTCACTTTCTCTCCCTTCATCACCTTCCATGGTCACAGTTATGCCCCTTGCACGCTGTCCACCTTCCTTCCTATCAGGCCAAATAGATCCAGCCTTAACATTCTGCTTACACAAACAGTAACCTAAGGATGGTAATAAAGTTACTGAATCCCCTGTAAATGGTGATTTGCTTTCACAATCAGTAATGGAAGCAAGGTACTTTGATTGGTCTCTTTTTCATCCCAGAGTAAGTGCTCCTGTAAACCATGGCAGGACGGTTAAATCTTATGGGTGGAATTCACATCTCCAGAGAAACTTAAGGCTGTTGCCAAACATACTTTTCTTTTACTTGCACTTTAAAATGCTGGTATGGAATGGAGAATAAACTTTTGTTGCTGTTCACAATCCAAGTGGCAGCTGGTTTGGCATGATATATATATTTTCAGCTGGTAATTCATAACTCATAAGCTCATAAAACCAGTTCAGAAAAGGAGCAATGGAATGGATCTTCACAATCTATCAGTGGACGGTGCTGGTAGTCACAAATCTTCCTTGCATCCTCCTGTCCCATCTGACCTCAGAGAAAGTTGATTCCAGGAATGTGGCACCCATGTAAGGCCCTTGTAGGTAAGGGGATGCATAGAAGAAGGAAGGAAATGTTTCCCCTTTTTTCCTCCTCAGTACGGCTGCCTATCCCACAAGTCAATAAAGGAACTGTGACCCAGGAAATCAGCATATCTGTGGTAGAATGATACTGTTGGGAGAGCGTAAAGCTGGGATGATTCCCAGTCTTTGTGGTCACAGATGATGGGATCCAACCCAATGCTTCATGTATCATATGGCCCTCCCCTTGAGTGTGTATGAACAAGAAGAGTGTGGTGACTGTCTACACTGGGTTGACTTTCAGGGAGAGAAGTGATACCCAACATGCTATAAACACATTCACCCTGTTTTAAGCCCTTCAGTCCAATTATTGAAAGATGCTTCTCATCAGTGAAGAAAGTGATTACAAAATGGCCACTTAGGCAGTTGATGGATCTAACATGATGGAAGAACCCCTAAAATTGAGCCAAAGCCCAGATAACCAGAAAGCCCATATGTGTGGCAGAAGTATGCCAAGGGTCAGGCAGAATTCAGATATCTACAAAGCAGTCCAGGGCAGAGGCAAAGCAAGACATCAGACTGGCAGGAGTCAGGATCACTTGAACTAACAGACTTCACAGTATGGACCAGACAGGCAGAATTAAGGACTTAGCCTAGAAGCAGGACTTAGCCTGATTAGATGTTTCAGTCATGTGTTCCCTCTGTGTGCTTCCTCTGCTTGCCATCTTGAGGAATATGCTGTAGTATGATGGACATTAGTCTTGTTTCTCTTCCTGAAAACAGGTAGTTCTACTGGTACATTGGTCAGGATTCTAGAGCTGCTGATTCCAGGATGTGAGTTAAAGGCTTCTTGGCATCTCACCATCCATCCTTAATGTAGATTTTCCATCACCAATAACAGATGACTCTGAATTTCATTATTCATGGCAGCAACATCCAAGGATGGCTTGTAGGTACATCTGGGACATTATGGATCATAACACATAGAACTTGCATTATTGTAATGCTTATTAATGGGAACAGTTCGCATTCATCAATGTGTGTGCAAAGTGCTGTCAAGTTGCAGCTGAATTATGGTGATCCCATAGGATATTCAAGGCATGTGATTAAGCAGAGAGGGTGTGCCACGGCCTTCCTTTGCAAAGGGGGGAATCCCAAGCAAGGACTGACCCTGCTTAGTTTTCACGTTCATTCCGGCTATTAAAAGGAAGAAAAACAGGCCTCGGGGACTTAAAATGCTGGTCTGGGTTATTCTCAAATCTTTCTACAAATATTCTGGGTCCAATTACCAGTATTGCAACAATTCCAAATATTGCTCTGGAAAGCAGATACATGTGGGGAAAAATACCAATAAGGTACTTTTCAGATATATATCATCTGGACTGGAAGTATCAGAATGCATATTTCAATTTCAGACTGCTTCTTCCTTATTAGTTGAATTTATCCAGCTTCATGATACCCTGTTTACTTGTACCGCATGAGCAGTGAAAGCATCTGATGTTTCTCATCATCCATAATGTGTAACAAATCTCTTTCAGAACCTTATACTGAGAATCATACCTGAAAGATTTATGGTGGGATTCTGTGTCCACCACCTCCCCTTCCTTCCTTCTGTGATTTTCCTTACAAAGATCTAAACAAGGATTTCTTCTATATAGCTCTGAGTCATGGAAGCTTGTGCTGAAATAAATGTTAGTCTTTAAGTTGCCCTGGATCTTCATTTTATTTTGCTGTAACAGACTAGCACAGCTACCCTTCTAAAATTCATAAAGCTTTATCTAGCATACCATCTGAAATGAATAGCTTTGGTCCTAATAAATGAACATGATTTCTTTTACTCCCCCCTGTGTCATGAAGAGCCTGTGTCTTCAAATCCAAAACTGCTGGAATTTGTTTTTTTCAAAGGCAGCATAACAGTTCTTTCTGTCTGCCAGCAGGCTTTGATGCAACCTGAGATGAGGATGAAGAAGATTTGAAACCAAGAATGGCCTAACATGTCCCAATGAACCCTGCAATGAACCTCCATTCTGCCTTCCAAGCTGCCGTTTGTTCATCTTCCATTTTGTTAATCATAATAATAGTATAACCCTTAATCATAGTTCTTCCCAAAAGATCTGGATTAATTTTACAACTAATAGCTACTTTTCTATTGTGCCATTCATTGCAGGAGATCCCAAAGCATTTTGCCAGCTGACTATATTAGAAGAAAGAGCTCTCCCTCCCCCTACTGTGCCTTATAGAATTAAATGCATCCTGCCAAGAATGAGTTTAGTAAATGTTTTAACAGTAGAATGTAGGTAGGCCAAGTACGGCCTTTTTATTCAGGTATTTCAAATTATCAAAAGCACTTATAGTAGAAACCAAATCACTCTTCTCTACTACAAGACCAAAGGTCACCTTCTGTAAACCTTGAATATTTTGGTCAACTCAGCTTTCTCCAGGGTTAAGTTGTTTCCCCACAGAAAACCTTTGATGAACCTCTCTTGATATTTCTTGAATTTGTTGGTATTTGCTCAATATACTTGGCACACTTCAATCCTCATTTTTAATATGTTATGATTGAAGGGTGGACCCCCCCTTCAAAATGAATGTAGATGTTGGGTAGCTGTGTAGTGAGTGAGTTTGTGTTGTTCACACTCCATGCTCTTTAATATCAATCTGAAAAAATGGCAGAACCTGTGCTCTGGATTTCAGTAATCACAGTGCTTCATCTGTATGAAGAGTAAAGTAGCTCTGCTTCTCAGGCTGTCAAGGTTTCTGAGATATGACATTTCTGGAAAGCTCCCCTGCTGCCCTGACTCATGCTATGCTCAGGAAATTTCCTGAGTTGTGGGGCAACTTTAATAGTGTTCTGAAAAAAGAGCAAGATGAACTCACATTCACAAACTGATTCCCCCCCCCCCCCAGCCTGATGCTAGTCCTGTCAAGAGAAATCAAGTAAGGAGCAGGCCTGAGTCTGACCTAAGGGTCAGTGCCCCACAGCTGAGACCTGTAAGCCCCACATGTCAGAAGAAGCAAGAAAAGCAGAACCTCATCTGCCTCACACTTTCATTTTCCTTACTCCGTTATATACAAACTGGCCCTTATTAGCAATTGATACAGCACACACAAATATTTTTTCTCCTTCATTTTCAGGTCAGGGTACAACTGTCATTAATTCCCCCTCCATACTAAATATAGGACATGATCGGTTTTCAGGAAAGACTACAACACTATACCAGGTTACATCAGGTTGCAGCATGGAACAAAGAAATTAACCTTGGAAGCAGATTTGATTTCAATGAATCGAATGTCTCTCTTCAGAAGAGATTTTTGCTGTGGCCACAAGTTTAGTTCTTTCTTTCCCTATTTAACTCAAAATTAGATGAGTTGTTAAAAATGCTAGTTCAACTGAGAACAGCAATGCTATCAATTTATGATACCTCTTTGTTCTTTTGGTGTAATTAACCCCTGATCTTACAGAACAATTAGGAGAATTATGTCCTTAAAATGAAATCTCATTGAAATCCACAACACTGTTCAGTTGCTTCACTATCAATCCCAATTATTTATTTATTACATTTGTATATCACCCTCCCCTCAGGGTGGTTCACATAGAATGTAACAGAAAGATACATCAAACTAACTCATTATAATGAAAGGTAACAGTAATAACAATAAACAAAGAAAATAACATTCAACATAGTGAACAATCTAACAGGCCCATGGTTGGTCTGATCTGTTTCATGGGTTCAAGGGAGGAAGTCCAGGAGATGTTATTTAGTTTTGGTCGACCTCAACCAAATGCCTGGTGGAGGAGCTCCCTTTTGCAGGCCCTGCAGAACTGTTTTAGTTCTATTCGGGCTCTGATCCCCTCCACCAGGTAGGGGGCCAGGACTGGGAAGGCTCTGGCCCTAGTTGAGGTCAAGCGGACTTCCTTGGGGCCAGGGATCACTAGCCGGTTGGAGGTGGTGGAGCGCAGCGCTCTTTCAGGGGTGTAGGCAGAGAGGCGGTCCTTCAGGTACACTGGGCCCCGACCATGTATACCTTTGAAGGTAATTACTAAGACCTGAAGCCTGATCCAGAATTAAACTGGCAACCAGCACAGTTATTGGAGGACGGGACAGATGTGGGACATCCATGGTGTTGCTGTGAGGACCCTGGCCACCACATTCTGGACCATTTGCAATTTCTGGATCAAAGTTAAGGGCAGGACTGAGTAGAGCATGTTGCAGAGGTCTTTCCTGCAGGTGATTGTCACATGGATCACTGTGGCTAGGTGTTCCGGGACCAAGTAGTACACTAGTAGTTTGGCTTGGCAAAGGTGGTAGAAGGCCAGCCACACTACGCTTGTGACCTGGGCCCCTATGGAGAGGGAAGCTTCCAGGATCATGCCTAAGTCCCTGGCAGAGTGAGCCACTGATAGTTGCACTCTGTCCAGGTTGGACAGATGTGTTTCCTTGCTTGGACTCTTCCTGCCCAGCAACAGGACCTCATTCTTTGAAGGTTTGATCTCCAGACAACTTTGCTTGAGCCACCTCATCACTGCTTCCAGGCAGCTGGCTACTGTTTCTGTGGGAGAATCAGGGTGGTCATCCATCAGGAAGAAGAGATGGGTGTCCTCCAGATATTGGTGACAACCCAGCCCGAACTTCCATACCAGTTGGGCAAGAGAGTGCATGAAGATGCTAAATAGGAATGGAGAGAGGACCGCTCCTTGTGGGATTCTGCATGTGAGTTGGTGGCAGCTTGAGGATCTCTCTCCTAGTGCTACCTCTGTCTGCAACCTCAGAGAATCAGTCACTGAAGGGCTATCCCCAAATCCCAGTATCAGCAAGGTGATAAGCTAGAAGCTCATAGTCAACCATGTTGAATGCTGCTGAAAGGTCTAATAATACAAGCAGCGCTGACCCACCTCGGTCCAACTGGTGATGGAGGTCAGCCATCAGAGCGACTAGCTCTGTTTCTACCCCATGGCTGGGCCAGAAACCTGACTGGGATGTATCTAGGACTGAGGCTTCTTCCACAAATGCTGGTATTTGGTCCGTGCTGCACGAAAAAAATGGACGATTCCAAAATAGTGACGAAGGAGAGAATCTATCCAGTGGCTTAATTAAGCATAAGAAGATAAAAAGTCTCTTATGTTATTTATTTAGGCTTTGACTCTGCCAAAATGGTCTCTAGATTCATTTGTTTTCCGTTTTCAGTCTGGCTTTCGTCAGTGGCAATGAATCCTACATAAACAAATGTCCTTATTAGTATAACATAACAAATAACAAATAATAATCAGAAATGTACAAAAATATCCATACCCCCACATAGTTGAATTAAATATATTCACTGAGAGTGCAATCTATAACATGAAAGTAACTGTTAGAGCAAGTTGTATAATGCCAAAAGCCTACACATTCATATCTTACCATCCTTATTAATATTTGGATATAATGAGGCAAATGCTCCTGTATCATGGAGAGTCAAGGCTGTGAGCTCTTGATCTCAAATTGTCTACTTCAGCTGTGTTCATTTATTTTGCTGAGCATCTGAGTCAGCAACAAACTTGCTATGCAACTTAAAGGGACATGAGTCATGATATAATCTAAATACATATAGGTTCCAATGTTATACATTTAACAGATTTTAGAACGTGTCTTTACAAAAAACCGGATAAATCAAAGTCCATATTTAACCCATAGGGTTGCATTGTCTTTAAGTTGACGATGTAATAGCATTCCCTTTGCAGCAGTTTCTTCCTCACATCCAGACTTTGATGTCTTCCTGGGGAAATTTGCTCTATTCCATAGAATTGGAAGTCCTCAGCTTCATGTTTAAATTCGAGACAGTGGGCAGTTGACGTAGCCTCTTGAACCCGATGTCTCACGCGGCTTTGATGTTCAAGTAATCTTGTTTTAAGTGGTCTCTCGCTAATGCCTATATATTTCATACCGCAGGGACACTGAATACAGTATACTGTATTTTTTGTTAAACAATTAATAAAGGTGTTAATCTTAATGGTAAACCCAGTAACAGGTTGTGTGAATTCTTTAATGGGTAACAGACATTTACAGGCTGAGCAAGAGCCACATGGGTAGTTGCCATTTGGCAACTGGCTTAAAAATCATTACCTGGCTCATAGCTCTTACTGGTCAACTCACCAATATTCCTCCCACCTGGGGGTGAAGATGGCCAGGAAAGCAGATGACCTTGAGGAGATGGATTAGCTGATTCTGTTGTCCCCATCTGACCGGATAAAACATTTAGAAGCGCGGTTAGATCCTACTTTTTGAATACTGGATTGTTGCTGTTGTCAAAAGTGTCTGGTATCAGTTGCATCTGATTAGTAAACTTCCTCCGTCTTTGACTACGCTGACCTGCTACATTGATCTATGTCTTCATAACCTCCAGATTGCATTACTGCAATACAGAGCCATTCTTGAAAGTAGCCTGGAAACTTCGTCTTGTACAGAATGCTGCAAAGTGGCTATTAGCTAGAGTATGATGAGATGCCCATATTATCCCCCTTCTACAATTACATTGGCCAGGAAGTTGTTTTCAAGCACAATTCATGGTGCTGGTTTTAACCTTTAAAGCCCTTCACAATTGGGACCTTTAGACTTGAAGGACAGCCTATCTTTGTATAGACCCATCTATTCACTTTATTCAGCCAAACCACTTTGGAAGTGCCCTCTTATCAGGAGGTGCAGTTATACTCCATGAGATCAATGGCTGTCTTGCTGATTGCCCCCACTCTATGGAATGATCTGTTCAAGAGAGCAGGCACCCACTCTAGTTCACTTTTACAAACTGTGTAAAGCAACCTTTGCCAGCAAGTCTTACTTGGTTCAGTCACAAAGAGGATCCAATACATTTCTATCTGGGCTTCTCCTGGGAGGCAAGAATATTGAAATTTATATTATGGATGGTCTTGTTTCATTATGAATTTTAACTTGGTTTTCTGTATATTTTGTTTGTTTGTAATCCATTTCAAATGCTTACAGCCTAAAATTATTTCAAATAAGTAAATAAATATGTAGGACTATTGTGTGGCTTATTTGATGGTTATTTCTACTGTGTTATTCCATTGTAAACTGCACTGAGCAAATAGGAAAGTGACATGTAAATTATTCAAATAAATACATCACAAAAGTCAGAAGTTGTACCTACTAGTGTGCCTTAAATTTTGTTTTGTTATTCTCCCATCCACTCCATTATATTCTATGGGACGGACTCTCCATTGGATATAATGGAGAAATGGGGTATCGACTTTGGGAGCACCTAGAAGTGCACCCCTTGAACCAATCATTTTGAAATTTGGAGGGGAGTCAGGAAAGAGCCTCCTGGGGCTACCCCAAAAGTTTGAAGGCTGTATCTCAAACCTCATCCCCCAGGCCCCAGGAAATGCAGGAATGCCAAAATTCCCATTATAGTCTATGGCACCATTGACTTTCATGGGCACCAAAACCAAGGCAGCCAAATCGGGCCCTTTGTGCACAAGCCTACTTGTGATCCCATAAGGGGTGGCATTGCATCTATGATTCTATGCATAGGCATTGCAACGGAGAAGTATGATTTTTTTTTTAATTAGCAGGCATTGTGGGACTTTTAAATTGCACCAGAATATGGAGGAAGGGGATTGGTTGCCTGAATTGATTGACAGGCAGAAGTGTGACTGGTATAAGGCACATTGCTCTCTTCTGCATCTTCCAGCAGCAGGTGAGGTGAGTAAGACATGCAAAAAGAAGGCAGACAAAAGTGAGACAACAAAAAGGTGAGGAGGGTTGCGGGGGTGCGATATAATGTTGCACTTTGCCATTCCGTAGGTGTGACGCTATTTTTACTAATGTGCAGAAATGCCCTTAGGGTTTCAATTGCTCATTATATGACGGTTCTTAATTGAATGTGTGAATTTTTCTATTAAAGTGTATTTTGCTCACATTAGATAAAATATGGAAACATGATTTCACTTACATGGGCTTAGTTTGCAAATGGGATGTGATGTGTAGCTGATTGCTCAAATATTGCTTCACATTGACTGATATTGTTTTCATTGCCAGGCATCTCTGTTGTCAGAAACTGAACAAGGGTGGGTGGCCCTGGGGATGAAACCAGCATTAATTGAACATTTTGAGTTCACTTTGGGTTATTTAAACATTGTTTTCTTTGTTGTGGTTTAGTCATCAGTTTATGCTGTTGTCACCAATGTTGAGCATATATATGTGTGGATGAAGCAGCCCTGCTGCATTTCATGTTCCTATAATGAATCATAGCATTGAAAAGTAGTCTCAAGAATAAGCCCCGGTGGTTGGCCTTCTAAACAAATATGCTTCAACTACCTTCACTTCAATTTTCACCTCAGCAAAAGCTGAGAATTCCAACGAGTACCATCTGCTTGCAGCAAGTTTGAGTTCTTTTCTTTCATTGGTAATAGGATCCATCCCTTGTAAATGGAAATCTCTGCAATTATGTCACCTTGAAATCTGTAATGTTTGAATGATCCAGGAATAATAAGCATTCATTTTTGTATACTGGGATACAAGATACACCTGTAGCCTTTATCCCTGTATGCATCAATGTCCCCTGAGAGTAATTATATCCCTGCTGTGATACCGAGATCAAATGTTTGACTGGAATCTAACAAATATTGTACAAAAAACAGCCTCACTTCTTTCCATTCCGGTGGCTGTGATTGTGAGCATTCCATAACCTAACACTTTTCCAGAATCTTTACTAAATCCATGTGCATAACTTGTCATCATTTCAACGGATAATTGAAACGGGAATTTTGAAAATCCATAACCACATGAACTTGGAGCTATGCTATTCTTGCTTGACAGATAGTGGCCTGGCTAGGGTGTGCAAGGGGGAATATGAACCCATGTTTCCAGCTCATTGTCTGGTACTTCAGATTGGCTATCTCATTCAACATTACAAAGAAGAAAAAATTGCAAAAAGAGGAGTCTAAATGAACATCCCACTTTTTAAAGAATTCTTTCAAATGTCAATTGCTTGACACATAATCAACCAGTTTTTCAGCCACATAGAACTAAACTACCCAAACTGCAATATCCCTTTAAGGGAGTGATCTGTAGAATAGAATGTGGTTGGGAATATGACAGTATGGGTTGGCTCCAAACTCAGTTGGCCATTTCCCCTGATTTCTCCTTCCTATCACAGACCCCACTGAGGTCATTTCACATTTGTAAGTCTCAGAAGCAGCATTTTGTGGAGCTGAGTCAGCTGCAGTGGGAGGGCAGGTAGGGAAGATCCAGTCAGCCTTTGGATCTAACCTAATGGGAATATTTTAAACAGAGATTTTAAAAATGAATGTTTGTAGTGATTAATATGATTTTGAACGTTTGGCTACAGAAAGGAAGAAGAAGAAGAAGAGTTGTTTTTTGTTCCCCACTTTTTCTACCCAAGGGAATTTCAAAGTGGCTTATAGTCAAATTTTGTTTCTCTCCCCACAACAGACACCTTGTGGGGCAGAGAGAGCCCTAACATGACAGCTCTGTAAAAACAGCTCTATCAGGACTGAGACTAGTCCAAGGTCACCCAGCTGGCTGCATGTGGAGGAGTGGGGAATCAAACCTGGTTCTCCAGATTAGAGGCCACTGCTCTTAGTTATTATTACCAAGCAACACCAAGAAAAACAATGCAAATATAAAGTGCATTCTTCTTTCTAAATCTTTTTTCAGTACTTCCCTTGATTGAGCAGATGAGATAGGAAAAAAGGAAGAGGAAAGAGGGAGGGAGGAAGGAAGGCAGGGAGCGAGGGAGGGAGATTGATTTTCCATTTATAACTATCCTGTTTCTATTGCTCTTAAGACAGCTTTCTGTCCAGCAAGCTATTTTTTGTTAGATTCCACAACTCTACATCGTAGTCATTAATCTTTGATGTAAAATATTGTCAAATGCATTTGGTAAATCTAAACGTCCTAGGCTATATCCTCTGAATTCATTTTATCTCTTTTAACAGCAGTATCTCTAAAAAGTTCTGCATGCCACTTTAGTGTGTAAAAAAATCTTTCTTATGTATTTTAACATTTAGAGTATATAGTTAATAGGCAGTTACACTTGCCTAAATCAGTTGAAGTCAATGAGTTTAGGAGGAGGAAACATTTATAATTAACACTAGAAGCAAAGCCCGTTGTACCCAGGAATACAACAGGCACTAGCAAATATATCTGCACTATGACCTTCCTGGGTTCTGGCCCTCCCCACTCCCTGCTCAATCTTAAGATCCAGTGTGGTGAAGTGGGTGAAGAGTAGTGGATTCTAATCTCAAAAACTGCTATTTGATTCCTGACTCCTTCACCATATGCAGCCAGCTAGGTTGGCAACTTCCAGTGGAGGCTTGGAAGCCATCAGGAAGATGAAAGAAAGACAAGATGAAAGAGACAGAGAAAAAAAGAAAGAGAAAGAAAGAGGGGGAAGGGAAGGAAGGCATCAGTTCTCCTAGAGAACACAGCTGCTTTGTAGGGGAACTGGCCCTCCCACCCCCAACCCATATACAACAGTGTCTATGCAGGTCACCACTGTCCTTACCTTCCCATCCAACCCCACATTTTCAAAAGGCCAGGCTGTGGAGGGGTAAACTGCCACCTTCCTGCCCTCCATATCTGGCACCTTTCTCCCCTCCCCCATTTTCTAATGGCTAGGCAGGGAAGGACCAAGTGTGGGGCTGCCTACTTCCCACCCTGTTCTCCATATCTCCCAAAGGCCAGGCCGGGTAGGGAAGGCCACCCCCTCTTTCCCACCCTCCCGATCTCCCAAAGGGCAGGCCATGCAAGGAAGGTTATTGGGGGGATGCCTCCTTTCCACCCACCACCCACATCTCCCAAAGGCTGAGCCAGGCAGGGAAGGCTGCGGGGGGGGGGTCTGCCTCCCTCATATCTCCCAAAGGCAAAGCCAGGTGGAGAAGGCCACAGGGGGCTGCCTCTTTACCACCTACCCCCCTACCAAGGCCGTGCTGTTTGGCGAAGTCCATGGGAGATGGGCTGTCTCATTCCCACCTACACATGAACAAACATCTCCGGGCAGGGACCATGAATTACTTATGAGTAAACATTCCCAGGGTAGGGGCTTTTTCTGCTCCCCTTGGTCCCAGAAGGCCAGTTGGGGGCCATTTCTGGGCCTCCTGCAGCCCCCCTCCAGAAGGCAGGCAGATGTTACCCCAGAATGCAGCTTGCTCTCCCCCCATACTCTGAGTTGAAAGAGGACAGGAGGCCAGGGCAACTTACTGGCAGCAGGGCATGCTGTGAGGCTGGTTCCTCTTCCACCCAGCAAACTTCTGAAACTGGCAGGAAATTGGAGGTGGGGAACTGATCCCTTTTTAGCCTTTCCTGGCTGAGATTTCCCTCCTGATTGGGGGTAAACTAGCAGGGCGGGCCATTCCTGGCTGAGGGACATCTCCTATTGGGGGAATATTTCTGGGAGGGGGCAATCAGTTAAGGAGTGACTTACCTGCATGCAATTTGAGCTAGTTGGCCCTGACTGGCAGAGTGCAATTTAAACTAATTGGACCTAATTGCCAGAGTGCAATTTGAGCTAATTGGCCCTCATTGATGGAATGCAATTTGAATTAATTGGCCCTCATTGGCAGAGAGCAATTTGAACTGATTGGCCCTCTTTGGCCGAGTGCTCCATCTCTATTGGTGGCACATCCCCAAGGAGGGCCAATCAGGTAGTAGTTGCATACTTTGGATTTTATAAGGTTCACTGATCATTATTTTCACAAAAGCTTTCTTGAGCAATGCAAGAACTGAGAAATGTGGTATGCAACTCCTATTATAAAGACTGCTTCTCCGCTGCCAGTTCAGGATTGACATTTCTGCATTTCCAGCAAACCCTGTGCTGTGAGAAAAAAGCAACATGACAAAGATGTTGCTTTTTGTTTTATTTTTTCATTATTTATTTTCTTATATATTTCATTTATTATCCACCACTCTCAACCAAGGCCGGCTCGCAGCATCTTACAATCTAAAACCATAACATACCCTTCAATACTATAAAATAACCATAACACATTTAATTTACTATACAATACAGTGGCAGACATTTAACCATGAACAGAATACCCAATTCTGTCTTGATTAACCCCCTCACCATCTGATCCCATGATATGAGATAGGTAGCTAGAGATGTAGCAACATTTAAGATCTCTAAGACAACTGAGAAAGGAGGGAGGGACCCAAGGAAGCCCAATGTAAGGTGTCTCTTCCTACCCTTAAAAGTTGTCATATCATGGGATCTACCTGTTCAAAGGACATTGTGTCATGTACCTGTTTCCATGTATCCATCGGTTGTAAAAGTGGATTTTACTCAGCCTTGCCTGAAGCAACAAGACTCTTCTCTAGGCAATTGGGGCCCCAGCAGTGCATCCCCTAAAGCAGTAGTCCCCAACCTTTTTATCGCCGGGGACCACTCAACGCCTTTTACTGAGGCCCGGTGGGGGGGGGTAGTTTACTCCTCTACTCTCAACCACTGCCCTAGCGTTCTCTGGTCGCTATGGTAATGTTTAAACATCCCTTCAAAATAAGATACAGACACACCACAACAATGAAGTGTGTTGGAAAGGGCCGGGGGGGGGGGAGGCATCCTTCGGGGCCCACCTCCAATTAGTCGAAGGACCACATGTGGTCCGCGGCCCACAGGTTGGGGATCGCTACCCTACAGGTTAGAGTGCACAGCCATGTGTGGCCACACTTTCTCTCTCACCCTGCCCCCATATCCTTATATACCACATACAAAACAGGCAGTTGAATTCTGAGAGTCAACTCTGATCCTTTTATATGTAACCTGATTGCCTTACCCTGGGTGCACTAGAACTTCAAGAGGCTTATGTGGGGGCTTGCCCAGCTAAATTTTGATGTGTGAGACACACACCTAACTTTCCCAAGCAGCCCCAAGGAAATATGGCTGGCCTCGAACCTGGCTCCTGTCTGGTGGAATGAGCTCCTGAGTGAAATCAGAGCCCTGCCTGAACTCTTTGAGTTCTGCAGGGCCTGCAAGACAGAGCTCTTCTGCTGAGCCTATGGTTGAGGCCAGCTAGATAATTAGCTAGAACACTTATAGCAAACCCTGGGCCTCCCGCCTGCCCGGTCAGCCCTCCCTTCCTCCCTATCCCTCATTTAACTACTAACATCTTACCAATTGTAATCTGGATCTTAGTAATTAAAACTGATGCAACAGTGATAAATTATGGTTTTATATAGTTCTTAATTCAGTTTTCTTTATGTGATTTATTGTTTTATTGAGTTTTTAGACTATGTAAACCACCCTGAGATGGGTAACCAAGAGGGGCAGTATATAAATCCTAAAATAAATAAACTACAATAATTTCTGACAGCAGCACAGCTTTCCTTACGCCACCACTGCTTCTGGTATTTCTCATGCACAGCCACGCCATCGTCCAATCCAGAGACCACTTCTGCAGGCAAATCACGCATCCAAAATTTCTACAGCCTTAAAAGTACCTTTATATTCTTTAGTTATCCAGATTGCCTTACCCTAGACATTTGCTTATTAACAACTGAAATAATAGAACACAAGATGCTATTCTTTATTATATTGAAAAAGATTGCAGAAATGTTTGTTAACATTCCTTAATAGGTGTTTATCTTTTGCCTGGCTGTTTGGTTTAGTGAGATCAAAGAGATTTTGGTTTCAAATGGAAGAAGAGAGAGCCTGGAGACAATGAAACTGACAGGCAATATTTCCAAATTGTAAACAAATGACAGATCCCCTCCCCTCACTGTAAAGTAGGTCTTTCTTCCTGTATAGCGTCCACCAGATATTAGAAACTTGGGGAAGGCTTTCTTCCTTCTGTCTCAGCAGTGGCTTTCATTTGCATTAGTTGCTTTATCTGATGCTTTGCTGTTTAAGTGGACTATCCCCCTTCATTCCAGTCTCCTCAGTGGTCAGCACTAGCACTTTTAAGTTGCCCCAGATGCTGAAGCAAAGGCAACAGAGAGGCAAAAGTATTGTTTGCCATGTAGGTGGAACAGGCAGAGGGAAATGCCCCCCACAAAGGCCTGGCAATGATTCTGGTTTAAGGGAAACAAACATAAAAGTGGCTGAGGTCAGGCAGGTGGATCTGCAGTTCCAGCTGCTGGGAAGGGTTGATGGGAGCAGCAGAGGCCCTATTGATGGAGCACTATTCCTGGAGTAACGCTGGTACATTGAGTGGTTCAGGATGCTCTTTCAACTGTGATGCAGTCCTTGGTTTTCGGTCCCCAGTTTCCAGCTTCACATAGTGAATTTTTTTTTAATGTTTGATTTCCTTGTGAGAAGTTAAGCTTCCAGAGAAGTGCCTGTCATGTGGATCTTCTAATTTCAGTAAACAGTGTGTGCAGGAACTAATCACTCCCATTTCTGACATGGTGGACAGAGGATGAACCTGATCAAATCAAGGTGTTCTTCTATACCAGTCTAACTCCTTCCTTTGGATAGGGGTTTATACAATGGGAACAAAGCCAGACTTCCCTTGAAATTGAGATCACGTGGAATAGGCTAAAAGATATCCTTCCCCTGCCATCTAGGTGACATTTACCATCATCTTCCAAACTTTGCCAAGGTTGAGTGTAAACAAGAGTGTGGCAGAACACTGGAGCAACTTAGTTCGATCCCAGCAGCCGGCTCAAGGTCGACTCAGCCTTCCATCCTTCTGCGGTCAGTAAAATGAGTACCCAGCTTGCTGGGGAGTAAACGGTAATGACTGGGGAAGGCACTGGCAAGGCCACCCTGTACTGAGTCTGCCATGAAAACGCTAGAGGGCGTCACCCCAAGGGTCAGACATGACCCGGTGCTTGCACAGGGGATACCTTTACCTTTTACTCTGTATGCATTGTTTCACAGCAAGGTGCCACACAGAAGAGATGCTGCAGCCAAATCTGACAGATTTCCACTGTAAACACAACTGTTGTGAACAGCAGGGGGCATTTTCTTAATACTGTCTTCCTGGATGAAGAGATGTGAAAGCGTCCCAAGTTATTCTGTCCTAAGATCTCATAAATAGATGGTTAAGGTTCCTTTTTAATTGTTAAAAAGTCATTGGCTTTATGACAGTTTACAACTGTAAGAGCCTGTTATGCTGATCATAGAGGTATTTGCTGCTAGGAAAATTGACACATCTCAAGTCAGTTTGAATGGAAGGTGGATGGGTAACCCGGCCATTACCCTGCAAAGCAAAATAAGCCCTAGTGGTTCCAGTGGAGGTGACTTCCCTTCTTCCTTTGGACATTTCTGGTTCTTCTTGAGCTGCATTTGCAGTCTTTGATTTTGTCTGGAAACTGGAAGGAAATGCAGGAAGATGCCTAAGAAGGAGCACAGCTTTCCGCTTTCCAGAGAGACTTCCTGCCGATTTTCTGCCCCCTCTGCCTGCAGCTGTTTCTGGCTGGTTCCCAAGGCTAGGCGGGACGGACAAGCGGGGCGCTGTGCCCGCCAAGCCCGACGCCTCTTGGCCAGTCGGCCCTCGCCCCGGCCGTCCGACAAGACTCTTCAGCCAGCGGCCACCTCGGACGCTTCTGGGGACGCGGCTCTTTGCAGAGGCTGCCCGCGGGGCCGCTGTGGGCTCGAGAGGCGGCGGCCGCCTGGCGACTGGCTCCGTCTCTGCGCTCACCTTGCGCTGAGCGAGCTCGAAGCCCTCCTGGCCTCCGCCGAGCGCAGCCCCCGCTTCATCCCGGGCCGCTGCGAATCCAGCCCGTCCCCCGCCCGCCCTTTGTCCCGGCGAGGCTCCCGCGGAATTCGAGGGCGGAATAACCCCCTCCCTCCCCCTCCCGCCCCGCCCCGAGGCGACGGCCCCAGCTTTGACAGGGGAAGGCAGCCACTGCCGCAGAGATCCGGCGGGGTCCCTCCCAGCCCAGCCCCAGCCCCAGAGCCGCCGGGAAGGCTGCGGGGAGAGGGGGGTGGGCTGTGGGTGGGGGGACTGGCCCCTCCGCCGAGCGCGCCTCCCCCCGCGGTACGACACGTCCAGGTGACGGTGCGGACGGAGCGGCGCCGGCGGGTTGGGGCGGGGCGCTACCTCCCCAGGTTGCGTTAGGACCCAGCGAGAACGGCTCTCTTCCGAGCCCACCCCGCCACCCACCCCCCACCCGCCTCCTGCGCCTGCGCCGTCTCGAAGGGTCCGGAGCCCGGGCTGGCTGGCTGGCGGGCTGGGCTGGGCTGAGCTGAGCTGAGCCGCGAGGAACGGCGGGCGGCAGAGGGAGGCAGCGGCAAGTTCTTTGGGCGCGCCGCCTACGGCCCCACCTGCGAGCCCCGCGGCGTGTGGGAGAGGCGAGCAGAGCGGCAGACCCCCCCCCCCCCCGGTCCCCGCTGCGCTTCCTCTTCTCAGCAGAGCCCACCTGAGGCTCCGGGGGAGGCAGCCTGCCTGGCACGCCGGGGAGGAGGCACAAAGGCTCCCCGCCCCGGCCCCCCGCCTTCCCGCTACGCCTGCCTGCCGAGCGAGCGAGCGAGCGAGCCCTCTCCGCCGGAGCGCTGTCCGTTTCAGCACCACGCGGCGCGGAGCCAGCTAGCCAGCCAGCCAGCCAGCCCCGGCGGCTCTGTGATCAGTCCCCGGAGGGGGCCGGGGTCCCCGCCGGCGCCCTGGGGCGGCCTCCGAGTGTGTGATCTGCATCGACAAGGAGGACGGGGGAACGGACCGGACAAGGGAAGGCGCTGCTGCCGGATTCCGGGCTCTTTTGTCTGCATCCGAGGGCTGCTGCAGCCGGAGAGGGATTGCATCCCCCGCCACTGAGTTGTTATTGCCTCCGCGTCATCACTACTCCTCTCGATACGCTGATTGCCATGCATTCGTGGGCTTTTTTCATTTTAAAAAAAGAAAAAAATGTCGACCTAAATCTTAGGATTGCTACACGTTGAGCTCTTCCTAACAGCCAGCCACGTCTTGTTCCTGCCTCTAGGACTAACCTACAGAACAATTAATTGTCTTTCTTTTTTTCTTTTTCCTAAAGGCGTCAGCATCCTCAACAGATTGGGTCTGCTTGCTGCAGCTGGGCCCTGGCATTGGCTTCTCTGTCCTCATTCCCACCATATTTGTGTGTGTGCGCATGGTGTCTGTGAACCCCTGCCCCCCCCCCAGCCTCCTGTTGCAGGCACCTCCCTCTGCCAGTGTTCCCCTCCACATCCTTCTTGTAGGTCAGCTGTGTGCCACCAGATTTATTATTTTCAACCTCAAGCCAAGAAAGCAATTGTCCTCCCTGATATCCTGACCTACCTAGCTGACCAAGCCCCACAACCACTATTCTTATGGGAAGTGTGTGGCTATATCCTTCTTTCTTCTTCTTCTTCTTCTTTTTTGTGTGTGGACCCAAACTATTGTCTTAAATGAAACTCACATCGAATTTGAATTTGCCAATAAAAGGATATTAAAAAGCTGGATCTGCCATCCTTAACTTTTGCTGGGACTCGTGACTTTCCATCGCTGCGAGGGAAGGGGCAAAGACGGCTGCATGCCCTTGACCTGGGTGGCTCTTGGCCAAATGGAGACGGTATCCAGTTAGATATTGATTGCAGACAGGCAGACGCCCCCTTATGTTCTTGCCCTGTGCCGTGCTTGTTTGGATGAGTCCGCGACATGCCTAATAAGAGACGAGATGGGCCAGGGTGCTGAGAGTGATCGTATTGTGATCAACGTGGGCGGGACTAGGCACCAGACTTACCGCAGCACCTTGCGCACCTTGCCTGGCACTCGGTTGGCCTGGATCGCCGAGCCTGATGCCCACAGTCACTTTGACTATGACCCCCGCACCGATGAGTTCTTCTTCGACCGGCACCCAGGAGTCTTTGCTCATATCTTGAACTACTACCGCACAGGGAAGCTGCACTGCCCAGCCGATGTCTGTGGACCTCTGTATGAGGAGGAGCTGGCCTTCTGGGGCATTGATGAAACAGATGTGGAACCCTGTTGTTGGATGACCTACAGGCAGCACCGTGATGCTGAAGAGGCCCTTGACAGTTTTGGAGGGGCCCCTCTGGATAGCAGTGCTGAAGATGGAGATGCGGATGGCACTGGTGACTCAGGGGATGGTGAGGAGGAGCTGGAGATGACTAAACGCCTGGCACTTAGTGATTCCCCAGATGGAAGGCCTGGGGGCTTCTGGAAGAGGTGGCAGCCCCGTATCTGGGCACTTTTTGAGGATCCCTATTCCTCCAGATATGCAAGGGTAAGCTGTGCAATCAATCAGATCTCCTAATACTTTACCTGCACCCACTCCAGGGAGGTTCTCCTAGTTCAGAGCTTCTGTTGCTGTTTACATTTCATGCCTTGGATACTCATGTATGAGATCCTGCAATTAAGAGCAGATAGGGAGGCATACATTTTGCAGGGCAGGCAACACATGGAGGCCAGAACAGAGAATATGGGAATAAGGGCAGATACAAGGGCATAACCCCCAGTTTCCTAAAGAGACCAAAAATGTAGCTTAGAGTGAATGTCTCATTCCACTTTAGATGTGTGTGAATGTGTTTCTCTAAATACGCACCAAGATGCCTTCCTTAAAAAGGGCTGTTATCAAGGTTCCCTATTGGTGTGTGCACACAATTGCTTCTCAATTGCTTCTCAACAAGGTAAAGAGATATTTATTGCTGTGGCTACCTGACTGAACAAGTGAGCCTTGTATTTTGATTTGTTGATTGAGATGGAGTGGCATTTGCTTCCCAGACTGCCAACTCCAGTGCCAGATATGACGCTCTGGTTTGGTCTTCCGCTTGGTATTTGCATTTTTACCGGAATGAAATTACATATATTGGGACATAGAATTCTTATGGCTGAGCATTAGGACACTCTCCATACCAGTGACTGGAGAGAGCAGAAAACTGATCCTGCCTGAGAAAACTAAGGTATCACTGAGAAGGTGGTCAAAATGAACAACAGCCCTGTCCAAACTGGTACCTTTGTACATTAATGAAAGAAACTCTTGTGCTAAGTGACTGGTGGATTCTACTCCTCTTGATGTCACCAGAAAAACAAACCCTAATATCACTGGAGAGTGGATCAGTCTCATGATGATGCTGTTTAGATAAATGGAGATAACTGAGAATATGGGTGGAAGAATGGAGAGAAAGATGGCCCAGCTTTATGTGGTCAGAATAATTTTGTGGCTCAGCAATAGTTATGTTTCTTCATGATTAAGAGCATTTTGTTTCTGTGTGAAATGGAAATTTCCTACATGGGGACAAGACAGAGATAAAGGATATTTGGGAAGCGGTTGTATGGATGAATAGGAGCAAATTTGATGAGAACATCTGGATGAATGATTGGGTGCAATGGTAGTACTGAAAACCTCAGGCTCAGCAGAAAGAAAAATATCAGGAAGAAAAAGCTCATCAGGTTTACAAGCACATGAATGACACATACTGGTGGACAGCCATTTCTAGATACCTTTCCCCCCTTTGCATACATTTCTGACATTTCTTACTGAATTAGCAGATCAGTATTGAAAGTTGTGGATGTTTAAATGCTGAAAAAATATTTTTACTGGATGAAATATTTACTGGATCATGAAGCAATGTTACTGTTGAGCTGCAGCTTTTGGATTCCAGTGATTTTTGCCAACATGTCCTTTCTATATTGAAGACAATTTTGAGCATACACTCTTTATTCTTAAAAGCAGGCTTGGGGCTGCCCCCCACTTCCAGTATTGTACAGACTAGGCCTAGATGATTAGTGCTTTGCATGATGATCTTTGATCCAAAGAGATGCTAATTGAAGAAGGGCAAATGGTTTCAATAAAAAAGGATCAGCCCTTTGCTATCTCTGTTTAGAAGGATGCTAGGGTGTAGCGCTTGGAAAGGAACTCTGATACTCTGGACAGCAACAGTAAGAGCAGACAATTCTGGGCTAGCATTACCATATTACCATAGATCACTCCAATGAAACAACTGTTGTGGGGGATGTGAAAGGAACTTGCACAGCAATTTAAATATATTTTTGACAATGCCTGCCCTTAGATTCTGTTTATATGTATTATTAGTGAAAGATCTAACTGGGCCATTCTTGTTCTCTAAAATTTTATATTTTAAAGTTCATAATTCAGCTGAGGGTTGGGTTTTGTCTTGTTTTTGGTAGATGCTTTTTGGAGCTGTAATTTAATGGTAGATGTTAAGATCATAGGAGTCCTCAGCAACTATCTATTTGGAAAGCTATTATGAGATTGGAGACTTTGAATCATGACGTTATGTAAAGGTTTTGCACAGTATGAAAAATCCTTTTAATAAGAAATAAGAAGTGATCATATTATACATTTAAAGCCTATGAACATTTCTGATAAACGTGTTCACATGCAGACTATCAAAGTTATGATAACATACATTTTGCATCTTATAATAAAACATGAATTGGGACCTATATAAAGGAGCACTTGGATCTAATGCCATAATTTAATGGCAGACATTAAGATCAAAAAGCCCTCAAACTAACTCTAGTTAGTTAGACATGAAAAAAATCAATAGGCTCATTAATTTATAGAATACCATCATTTCCAAATCATAAAAGGTTCATCTAGCAAAGTAACATGAATATAGTATTTAGTCTTTCAGTAAAGTTTTTAAATCCTTGTATTATGCATCTTCAGATTTTTACAAAACACTATGTGGCAATTAAGAGCCTCTTGTGGTGCACAGTGATAAGGCAGCAGACATGCAGTCTGAAAGCTCTGCCCATGAGGCTGGGAGTTTGATCCCAGCAGCCGGCTCAAGGTTGACTCAGCCTTCCATCCTTCCGAGGTCGGTAAAATGAGTACCCGGCTTGCTGGGGGGTAAACAGTAATGACTGGGGAAGGCACTGGCAAACCACCCCGTATTGAGCCTGCCATGAAAACGCTAGAGGGCGTCACCCCAAGGGTCAGACATGACCCAGTGCTTGCACAGGGGATACCTTTACCTTTACCTTATGTGGCAATTGGTTATTGTTCCCATTTGACTATGCAGCTGAAGATGCATCTCATATTTATCAAGATTTTGTGGGTTCTGAAGCCATAGAGCACCTATATGTACTTTTTATGAGATATAGTTAAGACCAATTTTTCATTTGGATTTGTATTTGTCTTGTGCTTTGGAACTGTCAACAAAAGAAACACTAGGCTTCAGAGAAAGTTGTTCAGTATTGAATGGGATACATTCTTTCCCTTCATACCTAAGAGTGTGGTCCTACAATGGATGAATTCCTTGCCTGGTCAGTGACACATATTAATGTGCACATATGGCTATGTTCTGGGAATTGTATGTAGAACATATTTCAATATTTGAATTTTGTTTTACAATTTGCTTCAGTCAAACAGGCTTGTTTTTGATCTCATACTGGGCAACCATAAAATAAGGGAACAAGATTAAAAACTGCTATATTACAAGTTTATTTGTGTGTTGAGAAAACATGTATTTTCAGATAGGCTAGATGGATGGACAAGATTTAATTTTAAGGGCTAAAAGGCATTGTATGAAATATTGTTCTGATGTTTTTCACATAGAATGGGTTCACTTAAGTCTAGAAATAAGCCAATGCCTGTAACTTAATTATTCAAAAAAGTCTTATAATTGAGTACAACTATGTAAGCATATAAAAGAGCCTCTTGTGGCGCAAAGTGGTAAGGCAGCCGTCTGACAGCTTTGCCCATGAGGCTGGGAGTTCAATCCCAGCAGCCGGCTCAAGGTTGACTCAGCCTTCCATCCTTCCGAGGTCGGTAAAATGAGTACCCAGCTTGCTGGGGGGGTAAACGGTGATGACTGGGGAAGGCACTGGCAAACCACCCCGTATTGAGTCTGCCAAGAAAATGCTAGAGGGCGTCACCCCAAGGGTCAGACATGACCCGGTGTTTGCACAGGGGATACCTTTACCTTTACCTTTATGTAAGCATATATGGCGTATTGCTTAGGAGTGGCAAGCCAGATTTGATTCCCTGCTCTTCCACATGCAGCCAGCTGGGTGACCTTGGGCTCATACCAGCCCTGATAGTGCTGTTCTGACAGAGCAGTAATATCAGGGCTCTCTCAACCTCACCTACTTCACAGGGTGTCTGTTGTGGGGGGAGGAAAAGAAGATGATTGTAAGCTGCTAAAGGTAAAAGTAAAGGTATCTCCTGTACAAGCACCGAGTCATGTCTGACCTCCAGCATTTTCATTGCAGACTCAATACGGGGTAGTTTGCCAGTACCTTCCCATTACCGTTTACCCCACCGGAAAGCTGGGTACTCATTTTACCGACCTTGGAAGGATGGAAGGCTGAGTCAACCTTGAGCCGGCTGCTGGGATTGAACTCCCAGCCTCATGGGCAGAGCTTCCAGACAACATTTCTGCTGCCTTACCACTCTACATCACAAGAGGCTCTTTGTAAGCTGCTGTGAGATTCCAATTCTTCTTCTAAGAAATAAAAACAGGAGTATTGATCTTTTGGACTACCAGAAGGCCTGATTCTTCACTAATAACAACCAGATCCTAGCTACAGGAATTATTGCTTCTATATGTTAGAGAATGTAGCATATAGTAACAGAGAAATCTCATGAAATCATTACAAAATCAGGCAACAATATGCTCAGTGACAGGGTAAATTCAGTACCGCTACAAAGCTCTGCAGCAGCAAGATCTCACACTGCTTTTATACTTATACAGCACATAACTGGAGAGCAACATTTTGAGTTCATAGTTGTCTTATGTCTAAATTGTTGGTTGGAAATGTATTTGTGCAGAGAAGCAACTGGACACCAAGGACAAGTATTCCTCCTTGAGGAGTATCAGCTGCCTTGCAGGTAACAATGCAATGGCAAGAGAGGTGTGGGAGGGGATGGTCAGTGAACTTGCTGGCAGTCCATTTGGGGAAGTAGGAGATTCCCTGGCCTCCCTCCGTCCAGTCCTTCTTCCAAAATGGCTATGTTTAAAAATTATGTTTCACCATGATGGCCAACACTAAGTCTGTGCCAAGCCAAACAAGCTTTCAATGGTATCTTTCTTCATTTATATTATCCCAATGACGGTTTTGGCAATGCTTTAAGATAAGCATAGTTTAAAATAAATGGTTAATACATTCAAGCAAGAGTTTAAAAAAAACTACTGTCTACTGTTCACAATAAAAACATGCATGTAGATATAATTGTATACATTTTAAAGGGACCTTTATCCAGTAATAGTAATCTCTTATGATAAGTTAAACAGAGAAAGAGCATTTGGACTGAATTCTCAAAATTCCACCTTGCTTTGCAGGAGATGGTAGTGAACCAAAGAGAGTAGAGATGTTAGAGAAGTAATTATTGATTTCACAGGACTTCCTTGTTGGGTATGGTACTAATTGGTAGCAGAAGTTGTTTTTGCTGCAAATGCTATTTGAAGTGGAAGTTGACCATCCCCTCCTCCAAAAATATATTTCTTAAGGAGTTAGCTTTCCATTTAGATAGGCAAGGCAATGAATGTCACTGTCTATTGAAGAACAAGTTAATTTCCTATAAAGTAGTGATCCCCAACCTGTGGGCCGTGGACCACATGTGGTCCTTCGACTAATTGGAGGTGGGCCCTGAAGGACGCCTGCTCTCCCCCGCCCCGGCCCTTTACTTCATCCCCCCCGGCCCTTTACAACACACTTCGGGTGTCATTGTCTCCCATCACTCCCAGATGGGACTATCTCGTTGCAGAGAAACAAGCTCAGGGTTCCCATTGATTTGTCATTGTCATGAGTTAAAATTTCCATGAAAATAAAATGTTCCTTATGTTCATTGTTGTGGTGTGTCTGTATCTTATTTTGAAGGGATGTTTAAACATTACCATAGCGATCAGAGAGCATTAGGGCAGTGGTTGAGACTAGAGGAGTAAACTACCCCCACCCACTAGGACTCAGTAAAAGGCGTTGAGTGGTCCCCGGTGATAAAAAGGTTGGGGACCACTGCTATAAAGGACAATAGAAAAGGATTTCCTGATGGGAGGGGAAGAGAAAAGAGACAAAGAAAAGATACCTTCGCTGTCTGCATGTTTTAGAGAAGAGCCATATTTGTATTGTTAATATTTGACACCCTTTCCTAAATATAAAACAATCCCACGGGATAAAGGTCTGTTCACATTTAAAGTTAAGTCTCCTACAATGGGGTTCT
Organism: Paroedura picta; assembly: GCF_049243985.1. Lineage (NCBI taxonomy): Eukaryota > Metazoa > Chordata > Lepidosauria > Squamata > Gekkonidae > Paroedura > Paroedura picta. Next base: position 91,516,725 of record NC_135370.1, on the reverse strand, counting down.
CCACATTTAGTGATCCAAGGACCACTCTTTTTTTCCAAATGTCACAACCCCCCATGTTATTCTTCTCTCTTAATAAAACTATTCCTTTGCCATCTTACTTTAGCCATTGCTTTTTCCAAGGAACAAATGATAAGAAGATTGAGCAAGATGACATTCACTTGAATGCTTTCTTTTAATACATTGTTGCATTTGTTCCAATTCACTTAAATATTTTTTTGACAAATCCAGTTGTGTGTACTATAAAAGATACTCCCTTATTCTGCATTTGTAAAGAGAATTTATAGGTCAAAGAGCCTGGAAAACCAGTTATCACTCCCCCGTCTTTAGAATCCCCACTGGAAGAACTTGTTAAAGTTGTTTTTCAGCTCCATTGTCTGTGGTTATATCCACTTCCAAGGCATGTCTACAATTCCCAATGAAACTTACAGAAACTTTAACAATGATTTGTATGGGATCTCATTAACAAATGTGAAGGTAAGCAGAAGAAAGGAAAAATACTGAGGAAAGTCATAAAAGTTTTGCTATTGACAATAACATATCAGAGTAATTCTGAATCAATTGCTACACTTTCACATAACAGCAATGATGTTTAAATACTGAGAGAGAGGAAACCTTTCTTTCAGACTCAGTCCTAGCAACACCATCCACCATGCAGGCCTGGGAAATTTGTGTACTTGCATGTAGCCACCATAGGGGTGACCTTGTATATTATTTAGAAACATCACGTAATGTACCATCCAGTTGCCGGTCCTTCTGAAATAGTTTATTTGGTTAGAAAAGTTTTATAACACCTATTGAAGAATCTGCCCAGGAAGGATTAAAAATAAAAATAATAAAAACAGAACATTGGGGGAGGGGGGAATCCAACCTAGGGTAAAAATGAATAGCATAAAACAGACATCTTAAAATCAGTTTCCAGACCAAAATAATGTTAAAAAATCAACTCCTGAATTAAAATCACATTTGAACATTGTTGGATGCCAGTGCTTAGTATCTGCAGTGATTTCCACTTCTGAGCATAATTAGCTTTCATCAGAGGTGTGCCGTCAGAAATCAAGTTCCATTCCTAACCATACCAATTCATAAGCATACTATATGGTCAGAATTCAAAAATATTTAACTTTAGTATATTCTGGAGCAACCATAATCCTTCCAGGTAGTTATTCTGGTGGCCTGCAATCTGATTTCATTTTCCCGCATAGTGGAAAGGACAGTAAGAAGAGAGAATGATATAGAAGGCATATGACTATCAGGTGTTTCCATCCTTCCTTCCTTTCTTCTTACCTACCTACTTACCTACCTACCCACCCACCTACCTACCTCTTTCTGTTTTCTCCTAGACTTCAGTTGTCCCTTCCAGCCATCATTCCCTCCCCCAGTTGCCCTGCAGCCTCTCCCCTTTCCCTCCTTCCTTCCCACCCATGTACCTTTTTCTGTTCCACCTAATCATCAGTTCCCTTCCATCCCTCCCTATCTCTCCTTTTCCGGCTTCCTTTCTTCCAGTCTACCTCCTTAGCCTTTTCAGTCTTTGTGCTCATCTGTTGGCTGACACTCAGTAAGTCATGAAGATTTGGCAGTATTGTTTGGGATTTCCAAGACACATCAAAATGGCTGCAAAGATTGGCCAGTATTTTATTTCAATTTTAACCTACCCCCCCCCCATATCATTCTAGGTGGCAGAATTTTCAAAACATCTTCCCTGTGCATGGCCCCATTGTGCTGATTTTTAAAATTTGCATTCTGGGGGCTCCAACACATACATTTTATGGGGGGAATTTAGCATGAACAAAGAGCATTGGAGAAAAAAAAACAAAGGCTTTGATTTGCACAAGGAATAAGTGAATCAGAACTGGGGGCTTGTGTCCAAAAATATTTGACATCACCCTTCTTTAACATGGGCAGTCAGAAGCATGAAGTCATGTAATTAAAGCAACTTGTAGAATAACAGTAAGAAATTTTAATTTAGGGTGTTTGTATTGTGTCAGTTACGGTGGGAGATAAGAGATTAAAAAGAAACATTTTAGTATTTTGATTTCTTTGTTGTAGTTTCTAACTGGTTTCACCTGTTTTGAGCCTACCTGGAGTTCTTTGCTCTGAAGGTCTTCTGATTCAGTATTAACTCCTTGCTTGTAGCTGGGGTAGGGGGTTGTAGGGGGGGGGAAGAGTGATTCAGTGGGAGAGCCTCCACTTTGCATACAGTCCCCTCACCTCCAGGTAAAAATATGAGGTAGTAGGTGACTACTTGTGATTCTGGAGAGTTGCTGCCTGTCTGATTAAACAATACTGCCCTGAGCCAGTCTCAGAAGGGCAGTCTAAAATTCTAATAAATAATTATAGTCCTGACTGGTCTGATTCAGTATAAGGCAGGTTCAGGTGTGCCCTGCTAAGGATATAGTCTTGCCTTTGCACAGAAGGACATCCTTGGCCATCCTTGGCCAGCTCCATAGTTCAGTGACTACAGTACATCTTTCTTTTAAAGCAACAGGGTTAACTAGAATGGCTAAATAAGTAAGCACCAGCTTTTTGAATGGAGTGAGTTAAACGGCTAATACTTACATAGATCAGTATCAACTAGCTTGTGTATGATCTGATTATACTATTGCAAATAATATCTGTTATTAACTCCTACAACTAGCAACAACAGCACACACTCAGTCATTTCTACATTGTTTACATTGTGAACATTTCACCAGGATAATGTGTGTGAGCAGATACTTTCCTTCCCTCTGCATATTTTCAGAGCCAAATCCAGAGACCCCTCTGTTCTGCACGTACAACATTCATTAACACCAAAAGGATTACTCCACGGGAAAGGATTTGCATGACTAGGCAATTGTGCAGTTGGCGGAGCCACTGCTGTTAAGAACAGGAACAGGAGAGAAGAACAGAGTTGGAACCTGAAGACTAGACCAGTTGCCACTTGTGTCACAGATTCTTGGACAATTTACTAGCCCTTGGGTTGTTTAAATCTCAGTGTATAAACCTGGAAATTATAGAGACTTACTGTGCTATTCTAGGTGATAGATCAAGATGGACAGTCATGTTCATCTATCCATAGCAGTAGAAAAGAGCAAGAGTCCATTAGTACATTAAAGACTAATAAAGTTTGTGACAGGGTTAGGTATGAGCTTTTGGGAGTCACTGCTCACATCTTCAGCTATCTAAAAAAGTGAGCAATGACCCACACCTTGCCACAAATTTTGTTAGTTATAAGGTGCTACTGGACTCTTGCTGTTTTCTAGTGCTATCTAAAACAGAGTTTCAGCCTGCTAAATCCATTGTAATTAATAGGCACAGTTAGTATCATTAACATCACATTTTTAGATGAAGTATTTAAAAAATGTAAAGATGTAAAATATGCAATAAACATGTGTTTTCAAATACCATTATGCTTGTTATGGAGTTATGATGGGCTGCAGTTCAGTCTGGAGTGCCATTATGTTGGGTATAAAAATGTCTAAAAAATGACCAAATATCCAAGTCAACCAAAAATCAAAATAAGAAAGAAAAGAAAGAGAATTCCAGCCAAAGAAACCACCAGTTGGACACAGTTGGACACAGAGATCTCAACAAGCAGTGAAGAGCCAAAAGTCTGGAGACCTCAGTGGTTAGTTAGTTCCAAAGATTTGTGGGCCAAATATGTTTGTTCAGCAGTGGTTGCAAGCATAATAGATGGCCAGAAGGTTCTTGGTACCAAATCTCAGTGAGAGAGCTGGAAAGTACTGGGGGAGGAATGCCTTCAAATAACTTGGGCCAGGGCCATAAAGGGCATTAAAGATAAACAGAAGCACCTTCCATTGTATCCAGAAGCATATTGGCAGCTCCTACTCATTAAAAATTGGTGTTATATGTGGTCAGCTGTGACCACCAGGAAATTAATTTGATTGCCGCATAGTGGGCCAGTTGTTGCTCCCAAACTGCCTTCAAAGGAAGGCAGCCCCACATAGGGTGCATTACAACAGGCCAAATGGGAGATCCAGTTTCCAGAATCAAAAGCAGCTCTTGAATCAGCCAATGCTATTAAAGAAAGCCCATGTAGATGCAACAGTGAAAGGGCTGAACCTGGACCAGAACCCACTGGATTTGAACCTCTCCTTTGCCCATGAGGTCAACTAAGTAAGTTTGGCCCAATTGTTCCCCTTATCTTAAAACAAGTGAACATTTCAAAACAAAAAACAACCCCACCTATAATCAGTTCTTCAGCATGTTGAAGTGTGATGCTGAATGCTCAAAAGTCTTACAGTTTAACTAAAATCATCTGGAAATGGGGGTTTTTCTCAAAGATTTATGGATCTTCACATTTTGCCCCTTATATACTTGAGCCAGAAGCTGTTGCTGTAAGTATGCATCACAGCGTCTGGACAGAAAGAAGGCATCTCATCCCCTAGAAATAGGGACGGGCTTTAGCTTCAATTCTGTGCAATAATAGCTCTGGAAGTAGCCCCTTTATAACACAGTGAGTCTCAGGCTAGGAGCCTTACTGGGTGGAAATGGTGGCTGGCCAGTGACACAGGACAACATTTGAGCAAAATCAGATGAAAAGGAATGTATTGCAACTCATATGTCTTACTCTTGGCTAGAGAAAAATGTCCACAAGTGATGAGGCTTTCTCAGATCTTCTTCCTCTTCAGTACTCCCTCTCTGGTCATGTATCAAGTCATTCTGTATTCCACATTAAATCCATAGCTTGTATTTTCTTGTAAATTAAATTAAATTGGTCTGTCACACATAGTTCATAACTAGTAAAAAAAAGTTATATCATTTTACTATCTTCCTATTGTCTGATTTTAATAAGGAACATACTTCTGTACCAGTCTTGGTTTAAAAGGGCAATTAATTACTCAACAGCTTATATTTATGGTACTAGGAAGCAAGCAATAAACAATCATCAAGAGTGCATGTGTAGACTTTGTTTTTTTTAACACAATGTGAGCATTATGAGCGAGGCCTATTATCATGACAATTGCTGCCAACATCCCCATTAGAAGAGAATGTGTCTCAGGGAATACAGGCGGAAGATTAGATCAATTGCTGCAAAATGGTTCTTTGATAGATAGCAGCCTCTAGGTTGGCAGTAAAAATAAAACTCTTCTTGTTAGGTAATCCAGAGTGAAAGTTAAACTTTTAAAAATAAAACTGGACTCCAGGGGCACTTTTAAAAAAAGTGTACATATAAAGTTTTGTCTTAGATATATTTAATAAATGTTAACATTTTACATAGCATGGGAAATGCCAGAAAATGTTGACATCTACAAGGAGAACAATTCTTTGAGATCATTTGAGTGATGAAGAATGGTTACAAGAATACTAAGTAGTTTTGTGAATGCTGTTAAAACGTGCCCATTAATTTCAGAAAATTCTGAAGTTCATCAATTTAGATGAAATTTCATTCTCATTAGTATCCCAAGTATGCTAATATTAACATCTACTCAGTTATAGTGGTACATACTTGGAACAAACCCAACATTTTCTGACACTGTTGGTGAACACCAGTTTTCCGCAAAACCACCCAGAGCCGTAGGGAAGGGTGGGATAGAAATCTAAATAAATAAATAAACAAACAAACAAACAAATAAAATTTCTGCATATGCCTTAACCTAATTTGAATATACAGGCCTTCCATTTTAAACTGTTCTCCATGTCCAAACTCCTTGAAAAATGTAATGAACATTTAATTTTTTAAAATCTGAATCATGACCCAGTCATGTTCTTCACACAAGTACTTAATTTTAGCACTCAAGAATTTTTAACCACAGGATTTATTTATGGTATTCTATTTATATTTTATTTATTTATATTTGAACTATGGATGTTTGAGTGTTGCATTTGTTCAAGGCCAGGAGGCTGATAAGAAGGTGCAATGCCGAAGGTACAATTTTAAATGCAAATATTTATGGACCTCAAAATGTTTATATTAAAAGTAATTAGTCACAAATGAAGGTAGAATATAATGTTTCCTTGATTCAGTTTTAATTTTAAAACAATCTGCTGTATTTTAAAAAAGCAGACGAAAACGATAAAAAGAGAAGCGAATGCCCTGATCTCTAGGTAATTCATTGCCTTAGCTTAAAAAAATATTACCCTATCTCTTTCTTCAGGAAACTTTAATTCAGTACAATCCTATGCAAAACTCACAGTTGACTTTATGAACAATTTAGATAACCCCATTCAGTCAGATATGTTTGTAGGATATGAAGAAGAAGAGTTGTTTTTATACCCGCTATTAAATGCCCACAGGAGTCTCAAAGCGGCTTCCCTTCCTCTCCCCACAACAGAATTTGGGTGCCTTCCCTTCCTCTCCCCACAACAGACAACTTCTGAGGCAGATGTGACTGAGAAAGCTCTGAGAACTGTGACTGGTCCAAGGTCATCCAGCTGGCTGCATCTGGAAGAATGGTGGAGCAGCTACACACTACACCACTTGTTTAATCCACACATTATTTCAACAGTACTAAGATGGGAATGGTGATAGAAGCAGACCCTAACCATTTTTAATTTCCTTTTGATATAATTTATGTATGGCAGTGAGGCTCTAATTAATCATACTACAAACCTATGAATAAATCTGCACCCCAAAGGGTTTTTTTGCAGCTATTGCTTTAGATTTAACCGCCCCTCAGCTGTTTGGGGGGCAGGAGAGTACCCAACTTTCGCCCCTGGCTGTTTGGAGGCCAGGAAGGGGACCAAAGAATATCCAACTGGGTGAAAGGAATGCACTGTAGGGTTGTGTGCGGCAGCGTCTGAATCGGCCGTTCCAGGCCGACGTAGCCAGCGCTGTGCCGCGGGGGGGGGGGGGGGGGAGAGGTGCGAGCGCTGGTGCATAACTCGACCTGCCATGCACAACCCTAGAATGCAGTTGCAGGCCTTCTAGTCACAGTAGAGGCCAGCAGATCCAGCTCTCCCTGCCTCTGGCTGTTTGGAAGCCAGGAGGGGGAACAAAGGAGGCCCATCCAGGTGAGAAGGTGTGCCAGCGCAGGCCTTCTGGATGGGAAGAGTTACCAGCAGCAGGCTCTTCTTGTGATAATATCAAGCCATTTTAAATATGTTTTCAATTTTAAATATGTTTTCATTTTTAAATATATAACAGATGCTAAGTTTGCTCCTTTTAAACAACAAAAGAAAACATTCTGCCCAGACTGAAGTCTGCAGCATTCAGAGGACATTCTCATAATGCAGAGTAGCTCTAATGTGGCAAATATGTCTACGCTACTCTACTCTCCTGCCTGATATATTTACTGTCCAGAAAAGGGGTCTTTTAATATGATGCAGTTGTCACAAATGGAAGGCTCAGTGCCTTAGATCATTCTAGACCTTGACAGGAAGCCTCAAAGGTTAGCATTTCTATGGTTCTTGATCCAGGTAAGAGCAATGTGAAAAGCACTGAGGAAAGGATGTTGGTATGCTTTGGCCATGGATCACATGTGGAAAATTCCGTTATACCATTGGAGTACTATTTGAACTTCCCTCCATATAGATAGTTATCATTGATCTTTTCCACAGATTTCTTTCCTGTTCTGTCTCAAGTTAAGTTGCACCGTGATATGGATAGTAACCTGAGAGTGTGATATGAAGGCGGCTTCTTGACCAAGATATATAATAAATAATAATAATAATATATGCTAAGCTCAAGATGGAACTAGAATCCAAACAGAACAAGTTATTCACTGTGGCCCACTAGTCCTGCTTATGCAGCGATTAAATTTTTCATTGTAGTTCTAATAATACAATTTTCTGAAAGTTTCTCTCCATTATGTTAGCATGTGTAAACTGTCTTAAGGATGCCAGTCCCCAGACAGGATCCCTCAGAATTACAAGTCATCTCCAGACTAAAGAGATCAGTCGCCCTGGAGAAAATGGCTGCTTTGAAGGGTGAACACCCATTCCCAGCTCCACTCCTAAAGTATCTAGGTATTTCCCTGTCCAGAGCCGGCAATTCTAGATAACATGCATGTACATTATCATTGGAATTCTGGTTCCTAATACCAGACATTGTGAGGAGCTGCCATTCCCCTGTGAAAGAAACGCACCTGGGGTAACCACTATATAAAAGAGAACTCATATGAATAGTGTCTCAGTTCAATTGCTTGCCAGAATGGTCTGGTCATGTGGTTCAAGCAGTCAAGGATAGCTCCAGTAAGAGTCAGGATTTAACATTAAAGTGTGTGCATGTAGCTGACTGCATAGTTCACATGGTTTTATGGAAATCAGCAAGTGTATCACTGACAGTAAGGCATTTAACCTTAAAGAAATTGTCCACATCTACCTACAGAACAACTGATTTAGTATGTGTTCTGCTCTATATGTAATATGCAAAATCTCATTTCTGAAGTGGACCAAAACTTCGAAGAGAATACTGCTCTCTTTGTAACAGAACCATGAAAGTTGTTCAGATTTGTAGTCTGAATCAGATATTTGCAAAGGCTGGCAACCTCAGTAATTTGGAGCAACATTCACCTACGCTTAGTTTCCTGTGTATGAGTTCTGCTGAACTGAACAACTGACCACATGGCAGGATGATGTACAGCACCCAAAGTTTTTGAATTTAAGTAGCCTCCCAAATGTTCCATTGAGCTTTACAAAGCCTTACTGAAGTCTCAAGTCGGTTTGGAAATAATCACCGAGACACCAAGTGGAACAACCTGTGAGTTGTTTTCATCAATCATTTGGGATGGTCACTGAACTCCCATTTATGCAGTGGGAGGAAGAGCTCCCCTCAGTTTCCTCCCTGGAATTAAGCCAGTGGGGTGAGTTGGCAGGAACAAGGAGGTGACTCAATACCAAATATTTATCCCTCTGGCATACAGTATGTTAGATTACCAAGGAATGTACCAAGTTAGCAGATGCCCTTTTATGCTTTTATCTTCTCTTTGCCTTTGCAGATTATGTACGAATCATTTGTAGCTTCCCAGACAGATCTGTCTCACCCTATACCTCCTGCTCATCTTTGTCTGCTTTTGTAACCAAAGAAATAGTTTTGAATCAGTTTTTCTCAGCATGACTTCCTCAGGGAAATAAGGAAAGGGATTTTCTGCCCCATATCTTGTTTTATTTTCTATTATCAAATGGGCTGCTGTCCAAGGTTCTGGCTGATTCAAATGTGGACTGCAGTTTGCTTATTTTAAAACAATTCTGCAGCTGATAATAGCTGAATCTCTCCTCCACACACACACACATTTTTGTTGCTCCCAGCTCCTTTTACATGACCAAGGGCAAACCCACACCTAACACAGAAAGGAACAATGTTGCAAAGCCCTATTGTAATTAAAATTTCACTGGCAGTGCGTAGTTTCATGAGGCTGTTAAGAATGTTCATTATCATGATTCCTACAATGTAGACATATTTTTGATGTTTATATAATAAGGAAAACATAGAGTTGGGCTCGTTTTTCTTTAAAATAAATGAGTGTGTTGTACTACACTTAAATGGTAAAGACACAGAGTTGCTGGACTGATTAGTCTCACAAGTTGATTCTTTGAGAAATCCCCAGGGTAAGCGTAGTTTTATTAAAAGACCTCATGTAAATTTAAACCTGTATAGATTACTTGAAATGTTAGCTACAGCTAAGCAGCAATAGATCAATATCCAGAAGTGCACTGGATCTTCTTGATATATGGTCATGTAGACAGAACTCACCATTTTTCTTACTTCTGCCACTACCACCCACTTTGATAGCCTCTGTTCTTCATGACTGTAAATCCATAACCAAAAGTAAAATGCAACTTTACATGAGCAGCATAAATAGTGAAAGATCTTGCGCAGATAACTTTGGTTAGGGCCATAGCATAAATTATGTCATTACCATGTTTACCATTCTTCCACTAACACTCATGTCAAAGTTAGTAGCTTGCATACGAAAGCTTAAACCTTGAATAAAACTTTGTTGATCTTAAAGGTGCCACTAGACTCAAAGTGCAATTCTTTAGGGTAATTTGATCCCTTATCTCCCTAGAGGAAGGGTACACAAATAGTAGTCAATTGGACATCAGCTGTGAAACATTTGCAAGCTCTTTCACAAATAAAATCTCATTGCTCTGCCATGACCTTCCACCAACTTTAGATACAGTAAAAGAACTGGAGGCCCCTTGGCCACCTTTGGAGGTTCTTTTTTTTTTTTTTTTTTTTATAATGATTTTTTTTTATTTTCATAAAGATAGAAATATAGTCATCATTTGAGAATATACGACCCCACATTGACTCCACAGTGATATAAACTTTTGCCCAAAACTCTAAGAGCCATGAGTCTAAGAGCCATCCACATTTCCACTACATTAAAAAAAAAAAAAGCCTGTTTAGATATACAAAAGAAAAGTTATTATTAATCAACTTACTTGAGAGATCGTAGACCTCACATTAACTGCTTGATACAATCTGAGAGCTATCCTAGCAGATATTTCTAGGTTTGAGTTAGATGCTTAACATTAAACATTTCTTATAGCACAGTATTAGTTTTGGCCCTGTATCAATACCCTGATAAAGGGAGAGGAAAGTAGGGCTTTGCCTTAAAGATGTACAAAGAAAAAAAATTACAAAAGGATTTCATAATTTCTCCTTATCCTTAATACAGATACATCTACAAACCATTTATACTTGGCCCATTCTAAGAGCCATCCTGACAGGTATAAGTTGAGAGCTTTGCATTTTCTACAGATCAATATGAGCTTTGGCCCTATAACAATACACCAATAAAAAAAATAATAAGAGGGGAAAGCCCCATTTTATATTTCCAACGCTAACGATTATATTACCTATATGCCTACTAAGAAAAAGAAACAAGAGAGAAAAAAGGCACTGCTTCCCCTTTTTCATAAAAATAGCAATATAGGATACAGTATATGTTGTTAATACAGAGAATAATAAGATTTCCAGGTTTAGATTAAATGCTTAACATTAAACATAGAACAATATAAGCTTTCAGTCTTCTATAGCTTCTCCTTATCCTTGGTTCTAATACATCTACAAAACAATTTTTGCTTGACCCATTCTAAGAACCATCCTCAGTGTAGGCTTTAGTCCTAGGACAATTCACTAATAGAAGAAAGAAAAAATAAGGGGGGAGAACCCCATTTTACATTTTCAGCACTAATGATTATATTACCTATATGCCTATAAAAGAAAAGAGACAAAAAAAAAAAAAAACAAGAGCGAAAGAGACACTGCTTCCCCTTTTTCATAAAAATGGAAATATAGAATACGGTATAACATTAAACATAAAACAATATGAGCTTTCGGTCTTCTTAAGGGGGTCTCATCTCGAGGCTTGCTACATCTTGTCGTTCCCGTAAAATTATATTCTGTCCCATTGGCCTTTGGCGTAGAAAGTGCAGTTGTACTCTTTCCCGCAAAATATGCATCGATAAATCTTGAGGCCGTTGCACCTCCTGGACTCCAGTATCAATACAATTTTTTCCCCAGAGAGATCCTTTAAATCGGTTACTTTCACTGCAGATCCATATTTCTTTTGATTGATTTTTGTACACTCTTGCTTTGAGATGGCTGTATGTCTTTTTAAAAAGGGTGTCCTTATCTGGGCTGCAGAACTCCGGCATCCCATTTTCCGTCTCCAGAATTTCAGATTTCTCTTCTACTGTTGGTTTTCCACCTTGTTTAGAGCTGTCATCAGCCACTGTTATTGATCCATTATTCCTGTTAAAGACGTCTTCCTTGGCATCTTGGATCTCCTTGAAGATATGAATTTCAGATTTCTCTTCTGCTGTTGGTTTTCCACCTTGTTTAAAGCTGTCATCAGTCACTGTTATTGATCCATCATTCCTATTGAAGACTTCTTCCTTGCCATCTTGGATCTCCTTGGAGATATTTTTGATCAATCCATCTAAGAATACTTTGTAATCTTGGGTTTGTATCTCTATTAGATGAGCCAATCTTTTTAACATAGACATGATTTTGACTTTAAAAAAACCCGGCCCCAAACAATTTTACAAGTGGCCAGTAGAGGTCCTCTGTTTTATCCTCTAATGTTCCGGCACAGGCATGTGACGTATTGAAGCCGGTTAAGGCAGGGATTCTCGTACTGGCACAAAGTTCTCGTGAGATTTTCACATTCACTGCTCTTATCTCTATCTCCGAAAACCAAAACAATTACAATAAGAGCTTTTGCCAATTAATTCGAGTTGATTTGAATCCTTCTTCTGCTTAGTTAGGAGAATTAGCCTGCCTCTTAACGAGGTGGCTTCAGGCAGAGCAGAGTAAGAGGAGGGGGGAAACAAAGGGCTTTGATGCAGGAAGAGAGACGGAGAAAAAAAAAGCGAGAGATACTTGCAGTAAATGATGTTTTGGAACTCAGCCGAAGTCCTCCCCTCAGTTCAAAGCGTTCATTTGTGGTAAATCATCATGTAGGGTTGAAGCAGATACTTTAAGATTAAAGAAAGAAAAGAAAGTCCGAGGTAGAAAATGGCAGTCGTCCTCTGGACCTGGAACGCTGACAGCCTATAATCCAGGGAGATATACTCCCTAAAGGATTGGAGACGGCCCCAAGAACTTCCTGGGTAGAAAGGTGAGGTGAGGTTTGCGTACCCCTCCTCTTTTCTGCCAATTGCTTGCACAATTGACCCCTGTCAGGCTTCAGAGATAGCAGAGCAGATGCCCTGCCACCCTCTCAGGACGACATCTTTAGCCACCCTTTGGAGGTTCTGTTTGATGGCATCAGATGGCTCTCACTGACCAAAGTGGATAGGTGGCTTACTTCAATGAGGCCGACCACCTGTCCTTTGGATCCCTGCCCTTCTTGGTTGCTCAAGACAAGTGACAATCCCTGGCCTAAGAGATGTGAATTTGGCCTCAACCAGGGCCAGGGCCTTTTTGGTCCTGGCCATAACCTAATGGAATGAACTCCCAGAAGAGCTGCGGGCCCTGTAGGAACTGTCTCAGTTCAAAGGAGCTTGCAAGACGGCACCTCTTCCACCAGGCATTTGGCTGGGGCCAATGAATTTCCTGAACATCACTAATAAGGAAGCTCCTCTACACTCTTCTCCCATCCTGGACTGATGTGAGCAGACTTACTCATTATTACACTTGGCAGCTACAGTAAGTGGATTTATTTTTTAAGGGTTTAAACTTTTTAAACCTTTAAATTGTTTCACTGTTTTATTGAATTGTTGTAATCTGCCCTGAGACAGCTATGCCGAGAAGTAAGTTAATAGAAACTGAATTATAAATAAAAATGAAAACAAAAAGAAGAAACTAAGCAGCAGATAGAGAATCTGAGAAAGAAGACCTGGTGGAATGAGCTCCCAAAAGAGCTGAGAGCCCTGACAGAGCTTTCAGCATTCCACAGGACTTGCAAGACAGGGTTCTTCTGGCAGGTGTTTGGTTGAGACCAGGCTTGGAAGATTGGGCCCTCCCTGTATAGGCCCCAGAGGCTGGACATCACCAGAAGATACCCCTCCATGGGGCAGTGGTGGTGGCGGCAGTTGTGGTAGGGTGGGAGAGGGAATGTCTGCAGATTGTTTTTTTTGCCATCAATACTGGATTGTTTTTCATGTATTATATGGGTTTTTAAGATCTGTAAACTGCCACAAGCTGGCTGGGTCTGGGAGTAGTGCTTAAATATGTAAACGTAAAAATAAATAAACAAGCAAACAAACAAATAAGGGAACCTTCCTGTAATGGAAAGGCAAGAAAGGCCTTTATAATAATTGGCAATCTACCCTTATCATGGTGCAAAGAGTGGTATACATGTCCACATTTCCCTGTGACATCCCAAGCAGTGAGGGTATGTTGCATCCAATGGCTGCAGATTAATTTGGTAGGATTCTTAAACATCCCTGGGAAGAAGGAATTTGAAAGGCCCATGTTACTTCCTGGTAGCAGAGCAGGGGCAGCCAATAATTGCCAGAAAGGATCCTTGTTGCATAAACAGGATTTTTTTTGGGGGGGGGGAACTATTGTACATGTTCCATGTACTGTGTCCATGAAATAAAAGTGATGGAATATGACAACTTGCTGAGAGGTTTAGGGGGCAGGGTGCATTTGGAAAACTCGTGAGCACAGTGCAGCCTAGCCTAGTACTAACATGGTGTTCACAAAAAGATAGTTCACTGGTAAACTCTGGAACTTTCTTATGTGCATCCTTCTTGCATGAGCCACATAACATGGGATCCATGAATTTCAACAAAATCACAATCTACCTTGGCTTGAGCTCCAAATGGTACCTTAAGTCTCATTCAAACATCATAGCAAATCTGTGTCAGTGCTGGATATGAGTACACTTAGTTATCATCCATGACTGTTCTTTCCCATCTCTACCTCCTCTTCCCTCAGGTGTTGAGCAAAATGGAAAACTTTTTTTTTTAAGGTTTTGATGACGCACCAATTTGCTGAGATATTTCATCCGAGGCACCTGGAGAAATTAAAGCTGGTTTCCTCACCACAAATCCGAATTCTAAATTGGGAGCCTTCCCAAACTGAGAGGTTTTCAATTACACTGTGTACATATGCAAGGAAAGCACAGTAGGGAAGCAAGAGGGGGGTTCCTAGCTGCACATGTATTGCAAGAAGCTGAGTTTGTGCCAATTACAGACAAAACATGAGTTTGCCATGGTGTCTGAATATGGCCCTAACAGGATTTCTGGGTTGAAACAAGGGGACTGTGAAATTTGAGAGCATTCCTGGATTGAACACCTTTTGCATTTCAGTACTCAGGGAGAAGCAAAGGGTTGGAAAGAATATTCATCCCTCAAGTCTTGGCCTTAAAAATGTACACACTAGTCAACTAGTGTGATCACCAGTTCTATGAGCACACCTTTCCTATTCTGGTGCAGTTGGCTTGTCAGCTTTCAGAGTTGCTGCATATAAAATGCAAGTTTTCTTAAAATATTAATTACTTTTTAAACATTTTAAAAGACTTTTCTTTTAGTCAGGGTTAATATATTTTTCATAATAATTGGAGCTTCTTACAATGCCACTAACTGGTTTCCAAGGCAGAACATGAGGACATATTACAGGCTTCTCTTATCTAATGCTGTACCTGAAGCATGACTGATATAGTGTCTTCTGCACACCCTTTGGAGAAGGATACTTCACAGATTTACTAGGCCACTATCTCTATTTTAGAATTCCTAATATTTAAATCTGTGTTTCTGAAAACCTTTCCCACTCCTTTTCATCATTCTGGTTAGTCTTTAGTTGAACCAGTAGAATATTGGATGGAACAGCTGACATTATATGTGTATCTATAAGCTTGCAAAACCTATTCTGCTTTCTAGTGGAACAATTTTAATTTTATGAATTGTGAGAACCAGGCATGGAATCACTGATTGGTTCAAAATTGAGAAAGGAGTTCGGCAAGGCTGTATACTGTCGCCTTGCCTATTTAACTTGTATGCGGAGCACATCATGAGAAAGGCGGAGTTAGATGAGTCACAAATTGGGATTAAGATTGCAGGGAGAAATAACAACAACCTCAGATATGCAGATGATACCACTCTAATGGCAGAAAGTGAAGAGGAACTAAAGAGCCTGTTGATGCGGGTGAAGGAGGTGAGTGCAAAATTTGGCTTGACACTCAATATCAAGAAAACTAAAATCATGGCATCTGGCTCTCTCAATTCCTGACAAATAGATGGGGAAGAAATGGAGGTAGTGACAGATTTTATTTTTCTGGGCTCCAAGATCACTGCAGATGGGGACTGCAGCAAACTAATTAAAAGACACTTGCTGCTGCGGAAGAAAGCTATGGCAAATCTAGACAGCTACCTAAAAAGCAGAGACATCACCCTGTCAACTAAAGTGCGTCTAGTCAAGGCTATGGTCTTCCCAGTTGCAATGTATGGCTGCGAGAGTTGGACCATAACGAAGGCCGAGTGTCAAAGAATTGAGGCTTTTGAACTCTGGTGCTGGAGAAGACTCTTGCGAGTCCCTTGGACTGCAAGGCAAACAAACCGGTCAGTCCTAGAGGAGATCAGCCCTGACTGCTCTTTAGAAGGCCAGATCCTGAAGATGAAACTCAAATACTTTGGCCACCTCATGAGAAGGAAGGACTCCCTGGAGAAGAGCCTAATGCTGGGAGCAATCGAGAGCAAAAGAAGAATGGGACGACAGAGAATGAGGTGGATGGATGGAGTCACTGAAGCAGTTGGTGCAAGTTTAAATGGACTCCAGGGAACGATAGAGGACAGGAAGGCCTGGAGGATCATTATCCATCAGGTCATGATGGGTTGGATACGACTTCGCAACTAACAACAAGAAGCTTTAAATGAGTTCCAGGCATGTTAGATAGTCTTTGGTGTGTAACAAACTTCTTCTTCCTCTAAAACCTAAGTTGCAGACAGGAACCCATTGAAAACCATTAATCTTGTGCAAGTAGAAGTTTTAGAGGATGAAGAAGTATACTCCACAACAGTGATTGCCTAGCATGTGCATAACTTATTGATACGATCTCAGCCACAGTGTCCTAACTAATTAATTACATGGATACCTGCTTTTCTTCATAGAGCTCAGAGTTGCTTATATATGGATTACATGAGGTCTCCAATCAGCAAGTTACAGAACAGCTTAGCATTCAGAAGGAAACTGCATCACACATGGATATTATTGAGATCTTAACATGTGTGTCTCAATTATTCCATCCTTAATTTTTTATTTAGATTAAAATTGACTAATTACTTTGGACTTTAATTTCCATTCCAAGTGTTTCATTAATGTTTGTATTAATCTTCTTGACGTTTCTTTGCTCAAAAGTGGATATCACATTTTTATATAATTCTTCTTCCAACGAGGACTTGGTGAGGTTCAAGGTTCTCCCTTTCTCTGTTTATTATCCCAACTTTTTGAGAAAGGCTAGGTAGAGAAAAGAGAACCTTATGACTAAACTGGGGATTTGAATCAGTGTCTTCCCAGTTGTAGGAGAACATTCTACCCACTACACAACTGTTTTTTATACCAAAAATGTGTTAATTGAGTTGCACCAGTCAATTTCACACAAAGTGCCAATTTCTCAATTCAGTTGCTTAACTTTCCAAACTAGGCTCCAGTATTAGTTGAGTAATTTGAACTGAATCACATTATTTGATAAATTATTCAGTATTACAATTTCCAAAGCAAGATTTTCAGAGAATCTGTCTTGAGTTGCTGCTTTAATTTTAATGAGGTGATCCATTAATGACATCATCCTTATCATAGCCTGTCTGTAGCATAAACACTGCTTAAGTGGCTGTCAGTATAATCCTATGCAGAGTTACTCCAGTCTAAATTCATTTACTTCAGCGAACGTAGATTGGAGTAATTCTGCATAGGATTGCCCTGTGAAACATATATTGGGGGAGAGCACAAAAGATTCATCAGCAAACCTGAGAGGAAAAATTCAGTAGGGCACAAAAATCCTGTCTGGGTTTAGTCAACTAGCTGAATAACCGGTTGATTCACCGGTACATTCATCCCACTTTATTTATATGGTGCACTGTGTTCTGAACGAGAGAAATAATGAATTAATATGTAGTGTCATGAGTTTGGCTGTGTTTCTGTGGGTATGCTTGTCATTATGGTTTTTCTCTGACCAGCCTGACAGCTGATCAGACACTAGAAGGTCCTTAATGGCTTAGACTCTTTCTCCCAGCATTAAGCTGGAACAGAAGGAACAAATAAATGAAAGAATGACAATTAGAGTTTGGACAGTGAGATTGCTAGAAGGACGCATTATGTTTGAATAATTTCAGACCACAAGATGAAAGTTCATATGGGGCTACTATTAGCCATGAAGGCTGGAAGCTTTTGTAGACTTCAATGACAATGTACTTCCATGCACCTAATTCTTTTGGGCTGCAATGCCAGAAATGCAAATTCTATGTGCAGGAAATAAAAATGTGTAAATGCTTGCATGTTGCAGAAATATCATCACCAGCAAGTCTTCTTTTCATTTAAGAAGTTCAAAACACATCATTCTGAAGCTACCAACTATAAAGCATTATTTATTAGGCAGCATACAAGATGATGCTGATAAGGCAACCAAAACAACCATTCAAAGGGTTCTGAAATAAGTTGTTAATCCATGAAAAAAATCATAATTTTATCCTAAATGATTTCTATGAGTTATTAAGACCACCGAGGGGCCTATTAATTTTTTGACAGTGAGGAAAGATGGGAGGACGTATGGAGGAAGAAAAAACAGAGTGCTGAAAATAATAGAGGAAGATTCACTAATCTCCTTGTGGCCACACCCTGCTTAGCTGAGGCCAAGTCCACAGACCTCAGCTAAGGGGGTGTCTGCAAGAGGGGTCAGAACAAGATTACAAAACTGAGGAAGTTAGATATGGCCACCTCCCTGTTAAGTAAGACAGCCAAATCCTCTGAATGGTTCCCAAGGCTTTCAAGACCCAGTGGCAGTCTTGAGGGCTATCAGTGGATTAACAGGTGACTTGACTCAGTCCAGAGTCAAGAAACCACAATACAGAACTGGTAGAGTAACACAAGGCAAGGCACAGGTTACCTCTAAGCTTGTTCAAGAACTAGACAAGGGGTTTAAAAAAATTAAATAAGAACATTGAGAAATATCTCAGTAGACTCACTGAAGCACAAAGAATAGCAAAGTTCTGAGGCAGAGTTTCAAAAGTCCAGAGTCCATAGGCAAAGAATGGTCAAACCACATGCAGGTTGCAGGATACAGGTAGGATAGGACAAAATTGCACAAAAGTCTGACAAAGTTTGACAAAGGTCTGACAAAATGGTGTTACAAATTAAATGTGTATGGCTTTTCCCCATATGGGATTCTAGACACATAAAGCAATCAAGACTATTTGCCAATTTATTAATAAGCCACCAGAATTACTGATGCCAAGGCAGGAGACACGAGAAGAGCCAATCCTAGGTGGAATGCTGACTTCATCTAGCTAGAAGTCCATTTCTCAAAACAAGTTAATTGCGACCATTTGCAATGGGTTACCTTATCAGAGTAGCTCTGAGAATGTTAGCTTCTTGAAGGACACAGGTGGGTAAAACTGGGCAGCACAAGCGTGCACCGAAAATGCAAAGATCTTCCTTTGGCGGCCTACTAGAAAATCTACAGGCCTAATGCCTGAACCAAAGTTTTTCAAAAGCAAGAATTAAAGCCGTTATTTCACTACATGCTTCATAATTGAGTAAAGAGAGATTTACTACCCCCATCGGTGGATATTTTAATCCCAGGGAGAAAAAAATTAGGAACAGTCACAAGACTTAATCTTGTAGTGTGTCATCTGTTTCCATAACTGTGTTAGAACTAAAAACTGCACAGAAATGGAAGTCAATTGGATTTGTTACACAAACACTTGCAGTTCAAAGCCAGTGCTGGCTTTCTGGTTTTGCAAAAATACCATAAAGGCTCCCAGTAAGGAGTAAGATACTTTAATAGATCATGGGTGGCCTGGTGCTAGGGGTGACAGGATGCCCTTCATTGCACCACTTTATTGTTCCAGAATTCCTCTCTGCTTTGCATTCTGGTCCTCCTGCATTCTTGTCTAACTATTAAATATCTACAATTAATTCTGGATTTGAATAGTGCACAGCTAACTGCACCTTGCAATTTTCTTTAGTTTGTTTACATCTCTATCCTCCCCTCTGTGTAACAGAGGGGCACCTGCAGATAGGTTAAAATCACTATAGAATAGCAATCTTGCTCTGATCAGATTTAGGATTGTCTCAATATTCTTTTGTACATTTTTACCAGTGGACACTTGCACTCTTATACATAAACAAAACATCACATTAAAATAATATTGACAAAACAGCACATGTAATTACACCAAAATAGCCTTCTCTCCAGTGAGCTTTCAATGGACTTATGTGCCCCAGTAATGCAGGATGAGGTGAGACACATGAACTGAAGAGCTGGTGGTTGAAGGATCCTGCTGTATAAAATGTGGAAATAAAAAAAAATTGAATGATTGACAGCTTCTATTGCATCAGGTCTCTTTGAATGTGAACTCCAAAATCTTAAGAGGGGGAGGACGATGGTGATAAAGGCCATTGAGGAGTGTTCCTAACCAGCACTGTGAATCCTTATGGCTAAACTTTCCTTAGAAGTCTTCATGGCAGTAACCTGGGTGAGTTTCAGGGCAATCCTATACAGAGTTTCTCCAGTCAAAGCCCATTGATCCCCATGCAGACAGACTGAAGTAACTTTATAAAGGACTACTCCCTAAATAGGTTCCTGCTTTTTGAACAGGTTACCTGATGTCATAGATAAGAGCTGCTATTTTCATGTGACAAAATCTGCCATGGGAATGTCTGTGCTGGGTCCATCGGCATGTCTGAAAGTGCCCTTTGATATTATGACACTGAGTCTAAAGCATCATGGGAACATATTACCATTCTGTTAGTTTACTATCTGCTCAGAAGAGGTAGCTGACTCAGCCAGACTGCATTATATAATACAGAATTGACTGTTTCTGAGAATTGGCTTAGAGCAATAAAGAGAAATATGAGGCATAAATAGAAAAAAAAGCAGAGTTGGTTCTTATATGCCGCTTGTTTTTATCTGAAGGAGGCTCAAAGCAGCTTACAGTCACCTTCCCTTTCCTCTCCCCACAACAGATATCCTGTGAGGTGGGTGAGGCTGAGAGAGCCCTGATATTACTGCTTGGTCAGAACAGCTTTATCAGTGCTGTGGCGAGCCCTAGGTCACCCAGCTGGCTGCAGGTGGGGGAGTGGGGAATCAAACTTGGCTCACCAGATTAGAAGTCTGTACTCCTAACCACTACCCCAAGCTGGATTGGTGAATGCTGTATTCAATCCATATGGTGCTGCAGGTAGAAGGCTTAAAACTGGAAAATTCATTTCTGGCCAGAGGGGCTTGCTACTCATAAGTAAAAGCTAAACAAAATACATATAGCTAGAGTGAAGGAAGAATATTCTTATCTATGCTTTATTAGTGCTCATCTGACATTGAGGGACTCCTCTTACAAATGAACAAATGAAATATTTTACAGTGTCAAATTTACATTGTCATTGTGCAGTTTACTTAACATTGTGCCTTTCTATAGTCTTCTGTCCTCTATTTGACTTTCAAATGATGAAAAAGCATCATAACTCATGACATGCCTAATTTCACAAACAGTAATTAATGGGGTCTTTTTTTTCCAATGTGAGGTACCACAAACCCCCTAGATGACTAGTTAGTCTACCAGTTCAGCCATCATATCTAACTATTCCAAAGCATTCACACATACAAATCAGTCTGAGGCACTGTTTCACCATGCAGTGATTTCTCCCTCTCCCTCTTTTGCACATTCCAGAGGCAGGCTGGGAAGTAGAAATGGCCCTGGAGCAAGCCATGCTGAAGTCTTTGTTGTACTTCAAGCCAGGGCTGCAGAGCTGCTCAGCTCAACGACACCAGCAACACTATGGGCTCACTCATCATCATCATCATCATCATCATCATCATCAGAGTTATTTCCCGCCACTCCCGAGACCGGCTCATGGTGGGTTACAAAATGTCCGATAAAAACCCCAATAAAACTGCATTAAAACAGGACAAAAACCACAGAACAACTGGCACAAACATGGCGGAATTCCATAATAATACAATCCACAACCACCTCTAGTGAGGGTGGAAAGAGGAACCAAGATGTTCCTCTTAACTAATGCCTAATTAGGCCTAACTAATGCCTAATATTGTGGGGACCCCAAACTGATCTTCCTCACTGCCTGGCCTCAGCCATAAATCTGGCAGAAGAGCTCAATTTTGCAAGCCCTGTGGAATGCCGGAAGCTCTTGCAGGGCCCACAGCTCTCCTGAGAGCTTGTTCCACCAGGTAGGTGCCAGGACCGAGAAGGCCCTGGCCCTGGTCGAGGCCAGGTGTGCTTCCCTGGGGCCAGAAATGACCAAAAGATTTGAACCCACAGAGTGTAAGGCTCTACAGGGGGCATAGGGCAACAGGTGGTCCCTCAGATATGTGGGTCCCAGACCGCAGAGGGCTTCTTCACACCAAGTGGTAGCAGAGCAGAAGACAGTTGGCGAGCTGACCTTGTTTATCTTTGGTGCTGGAGTGTCCAAGCAAAAAGACCTCTGAGGCACAAGTAGAGTTGTTGAGCTTGGCTTGGCTAGCACCTGACCACCAGTGGTCCTCAGGGGCCCACCAGGTTAAATGGCCAGTCTGCCCTGGCACATTCTGACTGCCTGTGGTCCCTGTTGGGGCTGGTGGAGCAGTCCAACCCAACTGCAACAGAGGAGCTCAGGGGAGACAGTGGGGGTGAGGACTGCATGCCCATGGCTGAAGCGATAAAGATACAGAAGCTTGGATGTCCCAGCAAAGCACTTCTTTATTTCCCTTTCTTGGAGCATGGGGGCAGTTAACCTGATTTCTGCACATCAGCCACATTCTCTTTTTTAAAGTTATTTAAAAACTTAAATACGCAAAAGATAAATGTTCTGAAAAACATAGAAAGAAGAAAAATTAGAATGAAAAACAAAGAACCAACAAAGTAAAACCATCACAATGTACTTCAGAGTTTCCAGGCAATTAAGACATAAACAATTACCAAATAATTCAAATGTATCTATAACAAGATTGCTTACTTATATTCAAATTATTTCAAAATTATTTACTTTGATCCTTAAAACCACAAATCATCAAATCATTTCCCCCTTTCATGCAAGAAGTCAATAAGCTCACCATTTTAAAAAATATTGTCTTTTCTCTAACTAAAAATGTATGTTTAGCCATCTCTGTACATGCCAACAGCCAATCCTCTACTACACCAGCCATATTTTCCACCTTTTCCACTGCATCTAGCATCCCCCCCTCCCAGTTCCACAAGACTAAATCCTCACCCTGTAACCTAACCTGACCCCTAATGTCAGGGCTTTTACCCAGTACATTTGTCTGTCATCCCTGGCATAAACCCAGAGGCAGGCTTTCTCTTCTTATAGCTGCTGACCTTGGTTGCTAGGCACACCCCACCTATAGACTCGTCCACTGGCACTTTGGGTGGGGCGACCTGGTCCTCCTCTCTCTGGCAGGGGATAAGTGATTGGCTGGTGTCTCCTGGGTAGGAGCACAATTGCCTACATAGGGCCTGGGCACACTCCCCTTTTGGCTTTTGGTAGGATCAAGACTGGTTCCCCAGTCCTGGAGCAAAGGAATATCTAAGATACCAGAAAGTCTGAATTGCAACAAAGGTATCAGGAATCACCAAAAGGCTGGTGTCCCGTTATGCTGCTGCCCTCTTAGCTGAATAAAGAGAAAGGCCATCACATCAGTTCCTCTCCTTTTCCTTTCAAATTTCTAATTCAGGAGACAAAGACGCTATTATGGTAAATTCAAAAAGAAGCCAGGGACAAAACTTGCCTTGCTAAGGCCAACAATAGAATGAATGGAAGTTTCTTTCCTGAGTATGGAGGGAAAATGATGATGATTGATGGACAGAGAAGGATTTGGTGGGTGGCTGCTAAGAAGAGTGTGATTTTATGACAGCAGAGGGAGTGAGGAGATGGTATCTGAGGTATGACAGCAGCCTATGGCCTCCAGCTCATTAGCAGAACACATGCTTTGTAGGGAAAAAGTCATAGGTTCGTCGCCTAAAACCTTAGAAAATAGCTGCCAGCTGGAATAGAAATGTGGGCTATGGACCCATGTCTGGATTAGTATATCTGCCAGGAAGAGCATATGACTTTTTGCAGAGGGTTTCAGATTCAGTCCTAGTATCTTCAGTGAAAAGTATACATTTTTCACCCAATCTGGATCACTTCTAGTATCAGAAATTGAGACCCTGTCCACATAACCACTCTGATGGGATCAGGCACTATTTTATAGTCTGCATCTTTCCTCCTGAGAGCCAATGTAATATAATGGTAAAGAGCAGCAGACTCTAATCTGGAGAACTGGATTTGATTCCTGACTCCTCTACAGGCAGCCAGCTGGGTGGCCCTGGACAAGTCACCATCCCCTTAGAGCTCTTCTCACAGAGCAATTTAGTCAGAGCTCTCTCAGTTCCATCTACCTCACAGGGTATCTGTTGTGAGGAGAGGAAGGGAAGGCAATTGTAAACAGCTTTGGGTCTGCTACAAGTAGTGGAAATTGAGGTTTAAAAAAAAAGCTTTTCTTCTTTTATCTTTTTCTTAATTTTTTCCCCTTTGGGTACTGTTTCTTTGTTTTCTCTCGCCTTGTCAACTCCTCCATATTATGAATAAGACAGACAGTCGGTAGTTGTAGTTGTAGAACAAATGGTTTCATACCATTCCAGACCACCCACATGCAACTGAGGATATTATCTGCATATTAGTCTGCCTTCCAACAAAGGGGATCAAATCAACAGAACTAATATCTCAGTATCTGTCTGTTTAATCATGAGCCCTGCATCCATAGGGGTCAAGTGATGCTGCTTTCAAAGTAACCTGAATTCCATGGTTACTTAGATCTTTCTATCACTTTTTTATCCTACTGTTCCTCCAAGGATCCCGCGGTAAGATGTATTGTTCTTCCATCCTCTATTTTATATTCACACAACAATCCTATGAGATGACTGAAACTGACAGAACAACTGACCCCTGTGAAGATCATGACTGAGCAGGGATTTGAATCCATGTCTTCCTAGTCCTGGTCCATAGACTTGGCTCAGTACTTTGCTTTAAAAAGGCAACAAGTAAAAAAAAATACCAATATGTCCTTGTTTCAAAATTGTACAGATGCCAACTCTATTTATACTTTGCTTCCCTCCCCAATAGGGATCTAAAAGGGCTTAGATCTTGCCTCCTACATTTTATCCCCATAACTACAACTTAGTTAATTAGGCCAGGGTAGAGTATAATCACTGTCCAAGTTTACCCAGTAGCCAGAGCAG
Source organism: Paroedura picta (assembly GCF_049243985.1). Lineage (NCBI taxonomy): Eukaryota > Metazoa > Chordata > Lepidosauria > Squamata > Gekkonidae > Paroedura > Paroedura picta. The sequence continues at coordinate 91,491,957 of NC_135370.1, read as the reverse complement.
AGATTTGAACCTGGGCCTCCCAGAGCCTAAATAAATATGATAAATATGCATGGTTTGCTTAGCCTAGAGAGAAGATAACTAAGAAGTTATATGAGAGCCAGCTTGGTGTAGTGGTTAGGTGAGTTGGGTTTGATTCCCCACTCCTCCTCTACATGCAGCCATCTGGGTGACCTAGGGCTCACCACAGCACTGATAAAGCTGCTCTGACTGAGCAGTAATATCAGGGCTCTCTCAGCCTCATTCACCTCACAGGGTGTCTGTTGTAGAGAGAGGGAAGAAAAGGCGAATGTAAGCCGCTTTGAGACTCCTTCAGGTAGAGAAAAGTGGCATATAAGAACCAACTCTTCTTCTTTTTCAAATACTTGAAGGACTGTCACATAGAGGATGGAGCAGAACTTAGATGGATTGTAAGTGGGTGGGCAGAAGGGATTGTGTCTGAGCTTGGTTCTTATGGCAGTTTCTTGCATGCCCAGTGAAATGCTGATCGCCACTTTGGGGTCAGAAGGCAAACTTCCTCCAGAACAGACTGACCAGGGATTCTAGGGGCATTTCCACAAATCAGTAAAAATAGCGTTATACCAGCTGTATGGCAAAGCGCTAAATATTATCGGGCCTCCTAGCCACTCCTCACCTTTTTGCTGTCTTGCTCTAGACTGCTGCCTTTTCATGCTTCTCACCCTCCACAAGGGCTGCTGGAAATTGCAGAAGGAAGCAACATACTTTATACGTGACTCTCTTCCTCCTGTCAATCAAGCCAGGCAGCCAATCCCATTACTCAATGTTTTAAAGGTCCCGCGATGTCTGCTGATTTTTTTAAAATTAATACTCCTCTGTTTAAACGCCTATGCATAGGTGCATAGTGGTTTAATGCCACCCCTTATGGAATCATTAGTCTTTAGACACTTTTAAAAATTAATCTCATTCCTGATTTTTTTTGGGGGGGGACTTTAAAGAGGAATGCTTTGCATCACAACTTTGGGGAAAAAAACTTTTATTTCTGGCATCGCCTGCACACTTGTGCATCTATTCATTGCTCCAGGCTGTTCTCCATTTTTAAAAAGCACTTCCCATCCCCCATAAGAAGGGAGAGGGAGGTGGGTGCAAGGGTGGGACATTGGAGGCCTCTGGCTGCTGGTCTGCTGGTTGTCTGCTGGGGGATAGCGCTTTTTAGGTTGGTGAATTCACTTTTTGGGATTCACCAACTCGTGCTTTAAAATGGCAGAAATAGGAAGCAGTTTGCTGGCCGGATTTGGGAGGTTGGTGATGTCATGCAGAGTGGCCGGAATATCATGACTACATTAAGTAAGCATTTTGCTAAATTTATGGCATGCAGAAGAGCCCTCGTTTTTTGGGGGGGACCATCATTCAGACATGGAATTGGGGTCACTGTGGGTGGGCAGGTAGTTTTGAATTTCCTGCATTCTGCAGAGTGTTGGACTAGATTACCCTTGAGGTACCTTCCAACTCTATGATTCTATGATTCTATAAATAGATTTTCAATTAACATTTAAATATTTGCTTCAATATTCTGTAAAAGTTAAATGAAACTTGATTCTCCTCCCTTCCCCTGGTTTCATGACCCAGATTCAGATGACTGTCTCAATCTAAATGATTTAAGCAGTTCTAGGAAGTAAACAAACTGGCCTTTGGTAACTCTGGATGTCTCAATACATTACATGTAGAAACCATATATATTGTTCTAAAAATTTACTGTTACCTCCTATTAGCTGTTGTTTGTCTTTCTCTTGCCTAGTTATAATAAAACAGTCACAGCAGGCAAACCTCTGGTATGCATTTAGCTCTACTTTTCTTATTTTAAGCAAGCAGGAACAAATACTTGTAATAATGGTGCTTTCCATTTGCGGATTTAACTAGCAATGGATGGGAGGGGGGTTAATATCATTAAGCACCTATATTTCTTCCAGTAATTAGAACTATATCTGGCAGGAGTGTTTGGGCTGGAAATAAAGCTGCATGTGGAAATTGGGTAGCATAAAACCTAACAGAAGCAGACAACTACTATGAAAATACCTACTCTCCCCTGGCACATTGTTTAATGACTGTGAATCTGCAGACAATTTTCTGAATTTATTCCTGGGAACATTCTAGGCTACCTCTGACAACCCTGGTGAAGGCTACAAGAAAGTTATGATAGTCTACCAAGATGCAGCAGGATCTGGATTGCTACATCAAAACTCAAGTTTTTTGAAAATCTGGAAATTTGAAAAAGGTGAAAAATGTGAGACTCATCAGAAGCAAACAAGCAATTTTGAGAACAGAACTCAAAAGCAAAGTTCTGATATTATAGACAAATCTGAACATATAAATAAAATGGTAAGGGGGTGGCAGGAGGAGTTGGGACTAATCACCTAAACGCCAATCAGGTAGGCTGCTCCATCTGTCCTGTCCCTGACTGGCCATTTTTCCAAGGAAGGAGAGAGGTAGCTGGGCCTCAGTGGTGCTGCCAGGGAGAGAAGGCAAACCAGTACAGTATTTTCCAGTACAATGGGCTTCTCTGCTAGCTAAACATATAAAAATGCTCCATGCTGGACTATGATCACTATGGAAGCAGTTGCCTTCTTCTTTTTTCAGTTCTTAAAGATACTTTGCATGATGCCCTATTCCCAAATATACTATTTTTAAAATTTCAGTTTACAAGAGTTAAATCCTTCCTTTCTTCCTTCACCAAGGACTGTGACAAGATCATTCCCTTATTGTGTTTTTAGGGTGTTTTCAAGGCTCCTCAATAGAATTGGACTTTAACAGTGTGGCAGTACTGAGGCCTTTAGAAGTATTTGGGACAGAGTCAGCCTGGAAATGTAGGGAGAAATCTTACTTGCCTCAGCAATGAGACTAAAGGTGCTTTATATTGTGGGATAAATCCTCTAGATCACGTGACTCTCAGAATCAACAGGATTCTGGGTTGTGATACTAGTGTCCTAATTTGAATTTCTTCTCTGTTCTATAGCCCGGAAGTGACCTCAGTGCTGGCAATGGCAAACCAAAACCTGATTCCCAAGGCTCCCAGTCTGTGGGTTAGTCAGCATCTAGTGTTGCCAACCTCCAGGTGGGGGCTGGATTTCTCCTGGGATTATAACTAACCTCCAGTTCCTCTGGAGAAAATGGTAGCTTGAAGCATAGTCTCTATGGCTTTACATCCCTGATGAACACCCTTCCTTCCCCAAACTTTGCCTTCTCCCATGCTCTATTCCCAACCCTTCAGAAATTCTCCAAGCCAGGGTTAACAACAGGAAAAGTCTCAAGAACAAATGAGAAATTAGAGAGGCATCTCTATGCTAAAAATCCTCAACGTTTTCTCTTGAGGAAGTCTGACATGGGATTTGTCTTGCTTCTTGGATCTGGAGAGAGGGGGAAGAATTCTGTGGGTAATCAGAAGGGATGTGTGTGTGTGTGTCTCAAATGTTATTTGGTCTATTTCCCTCAGCTATAGGCACTTAGAATGAAAAACAGGGCTGCCAGCATTGCTTCAGTAAATGTTAGGAGATTATGAGAGTAGCGCCTGGAAAGGTTGGAGTTTGGAAAATGATGTGACATCACTCCTGGGTAATGTTCTAGGAATTTCTCTTAATCTCTATGGTAAAGACCAAGGCGAAATTCCTAGAGTATCATTATACAATCCATTTTCCAGTGAGTTTCCCCCCTTTTCTTCCTCAGTTTCTTGAAGGCAGGGGTTTGAGAGCCAGTTTGGTGTAGTGGTTAGGAGTGTGGATTTCTAATCTGGCATGCCAGGTTCGATTCTGTGCTCCCCCACATGCAACCAGCTGGGTGACCTTGGGCTCACCGCGGCACTGATAAAACTGTTCTGACCGAGCAGTGATATCAGGGCTCTCTCAGTCTCACCCACATCACAGGGTGTCTGTTGTGGGGAGAGGAATGGGAAGACGACTGTAAGCCGCTTTGAGCCTCCTTCCGGTAGGGAAAAGCGGCATATAAGAACCAACTCTTCTTCTTCTTCTTCTTCTTCTTCTTCTTCTTCTTCTTCTTCACCACCCCCTGGGGGTTAGCAAATGGCAAGCATCATGAGAAACATTGATAACAATGTCCCATCTGGCTGTATTTGGATGTGTGACACAATTTACTAATGTAACAGAATTAATTTTTGCTATATATTCCCATGGTCATGTAAAGAGTTCTTAGTCTGACGAAGAGCGCTTGCACTCGAAAGCTCATGCCCTGAATAAATCTTTGTTGGTCTTAAAGGTGCTACTGGACTCTGATTCTATAGTGTCCCATCTAGTACAACATTCTGTCTAGTTAAAGTTACCAAGCAGATGTCCAGGGAATGAGGAGTCACGGAACAAGGCATGGCCATCCTCTATTATTAATAGGCTGCCTTTGAAAATGAAGGTTGTATTCTGGTTAGCAATAATAGGTCTATCTTCCAGGAATAAATCTGGCCTCTTTTAAAAAATTAGTTCCTTGCCTGTCATGAGAGCTGCTTATTACAGTGATCAGCTTGCAAACGGCCATTCATCTAGTAGCTACTTCATATCATAATATATGTAATGACAATACAATGAATTCATTCAAACGAAAAGTAAATGCTAGAGAAAGGCTCCCTAATTTCCCTTTATTGAAAGAAGCAGCAGGTGTTTACCTTGGGAAGTAAACCCAATGCAGGAGGCCACAGTGAGTGAGGCAGACACAGTCAAAGTCGGGCCAGTCATTCTTCTCATTTGATCTCACCAGTTTATGATGATGTGGGAGGAGAAATAACCTGAACAAATGACACTTTAAAAAGCAACTATTTCAAGTGTAATTATAATAATCACTGTCTAGACTTTCTTTTACATATTTTAGCAAAGAGTAAAATGTGATCACTCAAAATTACCTTAACATTTCTGCACCAAGCCACCTTAAATTCTTAAATTACATATGTGTTCATATGCCCATGCATGCTTATTATACCAAGTTAGCTGTTTCTTCATTGGTTACCAATTCAGTTTGCTGTGCTGGTTATTATTATCCTTTATGGCTTAGGGCTATGGTGTCATACACATACCTAGAAGCATTGATGGCATGGGGTCTTCGAACAGAGTCTCTATTTCCAGATACCCACACAGCCTGAGATTGGGTTGCTGGGTTTATGTATTTTAGGTTGAAGATGAAAGGTACCCGGTTAAGCTTCCTTTGGTGTATCTGAAAGGCTTTGTTCCTGAATGGGGTAATTTTTTAATAATCTTGCTTAGTTCTTCTTTGAATTCATGAGTGGGGTCTGAGTCCATTTGTTTCTAAAATGTAGCATTTGAGAGTTGTCTTTGTGCCTCTTGGATCTGATCTGTTTATGATGACAATGGCTCCTCCTTTGTCTGCCTCTTTAATTATAATATCTGGATTGTTCCTGAGATTGTCTATGGCCTTTTTTCAGCATGGCTGAGATTCTGCTGTAGGCAGTGATGTTTGTTTATCATGTTGCACTGGACCCTATGGTGAAAGCCTTCTGTATTGAAATCCAGTGTAGCACTGTGACCAGCAGGAGGGGTCCATGTGGAGTCTCTTTTTTTGTAGCATTGTTTTGATAATGCATGGTGGTCAGTATCTTGTTCATTGGTGGAATGGAGGGAGGGTAGCTGTTCTCCAGTAGATTGCATGATGGTGAGTTGTGAAGATGCTGCCTTTTCTCTCTTGTTCTTGGGTATATTGAAAGTACTCCTGCAGGAGTAGTTGGCTTCCAGGTCCCCACATAATTGAATCATCCATGGGGATTTGGTGGAGCAGAATGAATATCTACATAAAAGACCTGATTCCTTTGCTGGGCTGAGTCTGTGCTGTGACGTTGACTATATTGGAGGATTTCTTGTTGTTAAAGTAGCCAATCTGAAGACATGTGGGTTTTAGAGGTGCAACTGGACTCAAATCTTGTTCTCAGCAAGAAGGGCAGAGTACAAATAAGCACGGAAATAAATAAACATTTTCATCTTTGTGAAGTATGATATGGAAAGAAGCCTCCCAGTCATTGTAGAAGCTATCAACCATAGTATCTGTTGGAGGCTTCACCTTGAAATCTCCTTTTCAGCCCTCTCCTGACCATGGACATTGGGGCAGGCAGAAATGCCCTTGCTATTGCCCTTATGCCTATTTTTTCTACAATTAATACAGCACTACTTTCCTGGCTCAGTTCCTTGATTTCCCTTAGCAAAAAGCAGCAAGGTGCCACTCTGCTTCTGTGAGTGTTAGTAGCTCTGAAAGCACAGGAGGAAGAAGAAGGCTAGAAGAGAGTCTCAGCTGCCTCTGACTGCTGTAAAGAACAGTGATCACACAGTAGTCAGGAGGCTTCTTTTCATGTGATGCTCTTAACTAATGTAGTGAGGAGATCAGTGGGCCTAGTAAGCCTGGGGGCAACCTCCACCCAGCCATGAAATTCACTGGTGACTTTGTGTCAATCACTGCCTCACAGCCTAAAATAACTTACAGGGTTGTTGTGAGAATAAAATGGAGCAGGGAGGAATCATGTATGCAAAAGGGAGCTGTTCCAGCAGGCATTCGCTTGAGGCCAACCGACTGAGAACATCTGCTGGGCCCCCTCAGATACCCTTCCATGACTGAACAAATTTGGTCTCCCCAATGTTGTTGTTATTTATGTTGTGTTATAAATTATTACTTGCTTGTTATGTTGTATTGAAACTGTATGTTATAGATTAAATTATTATAATGTTCAATGTAAAATTTCATAATGTTCCATGTAAACCGCCCAGAGCTGTAAAGAATGGACAGTATAAAAATCCAAACAAACAAACAAACAAACAAATAAATAAATAAAAATAAATTCTGAGCACCTTGGAAGATGGACATGATATAAAAGCAATTAGATAAATATAAGAAGAGTTGGCATATGCTGCTTTTCTCTACCTGAAGGAGTCTCAAAGCAGCTTACAATTGCCTCCCCTTCCTCTCTCCACAACAGACACCCTGGGAGGTAGATGGAGCTAAGAGTAAGGTGACAAGATTGTCCCACTTTTGGAGGGACATCTGGGGGCACCTGGCAAATTGTACTTATGTTGAAATTAAATATATATATATTACAAAACTATTTTTGCGTTCTATGAAACTTTTTGTTGCTCCATATAGACCAGTGGTCCCCAACCTTTTTATCTTCGGGGACTGGTCAACGCTTGACAATTTTTCTGAGGCCCGGGGGGAGGGTAGTCTTTTGCCAAGAGATGTTGCCGCTGCTGCCGCCTGAGCCCCTGCTCAACTTGCTTTCCCGCCGTGCCCCTGACTTCCCGCCGCCCTCTGGGGGGCGCTGCCAGCAGCAGCTGCACAGTGCCACGCGAAGAAGGAGCCCCAGCCATGGTGGCCGCTGGAGAGCACCAAAGGTGAGCTGGTTGTAGAGTGGCAGGGCAGCCCCTGAGGCAGCAATTGGGGAGGAGGAGGAGCCGCGGCCCGGTACCAACTGATCCACGGACCGGTACCAGTCCCCAGACCGAGGGTTGGGGACCACTGATATAGACCAAATTTTTAATCAAGAACCCCCCTGGCCAATGGTGTCCCACTTTACCAATGTTGAAATCTGGTCACCTTAGGAGATCTGACAGAACTGCTCAGTGAGAACAGCTCTAAGGGGATAGGGAGAAGCCCAGGGTCACCCAGCTAGATGCATGTGGAGGAGCGGGAAGCAAACTCAATTCTCCAGATTAAAAGCCCTTAACCACTACACCAATCTGGCTTTCTAAATAGATTTTATGTTTCTCTCTGAATGGATTCATGGTACATTTCTGAATTTAACTTAAAGCCAAGACAATACTAGAATCATAGAATCATAAAGTTGGAAGGGGCCATACAGGCCATCTAGTCCAACCCCCTGCTCAATGCAGGATCAGCCCAAAGCATCCTAAAGCATCCAAGAAAAGTGTGTATCCAACCTTTGCTTGAAGACTGCCAGTGAGGGGGAGCTCACCACGTCCTTAGGCAGCCTATTCCACTGCTGAACTACTCTGACTGTCCTCTGACTGAACTACTCAGATCATCCTCGTCGCTCTCCTCTGTACCCTTTCAATTTTATCTACGTCCTTCTTGAAGTGAGGCCTCCAGAACTGCACACAGTACTCCAGGTGTGGTCTGACCAGTGCTGTATACAATGGGACTATGACATCTTGTGATTTTGATGTGATGCCCCTGTTAATACAGCCCAAAATGGCATTCGCCTTTTTTTAGCACTGCATCACACTGCCTGCTCATGTTTAGTTTACAATCCACAAGTACCCCAAGGCCTCGTTCACACACAGTGTTACCTAGAAGCATATCCCCCATCCAGTAGGCATGCTTTTCATTTTTCTGACCCAGATGCAGAACTTTACACTTAAATTTATTAAATTGCATCTTGTTCTCATTTGCCCATTTTTCCATTGTGTTCAGATCTCGTTGAACTCTGTCTCTATCTTCTGGAGTATTTGCCAGTCCTCCCAATTTGGTGTCATCTGCAAACTTGATGAGTAGTCCTTCCACCCCCTCATCCGGATCATTAATAAATATGTTTAAAAGTAAAGGACCGAGCACCGAGCCCTGAGGTACCCCGCTACTCACCTCCCTCCAGTCTGATGAAACACCATTGACAACAACTCTTTACGTGTGGTTCTCTAACCAATTCCCTATCCACCTAACTATCTGAAAATCCAGATTGCAGTCCTTCAATTTATCCATCAGAACATCATGGGGAACCTTATCAAAAGCTTTACTAAAATCCAAGTAAACAACATCAACTGAATTTCCACGATCCAGCAAACCTGTCACTTGGTCAAAAAAGGAAACCAGGTTGGTCTGACAGGACCTGTTGGAGACAAATCCATGCTGACTTCCTTGGATCACCAAATTGTCCTCCAGATGTTTGCAGATCGCTCCCTTTAATATCTGCTCCATTATCTTACCAACAACAGAGGTCAGACTCACTGGTCAGTAGTTTCCCGGGTCATCCTTCCTCCCTTTTTTGAAGATCGGAATAACGTTTGCTCTCTTCCAGTCCTCCGGGACATCTCCAGTCCTTAAAGAGGTCCCAAAGATGATGGACAAGGGTTGTGCAAGTTCTCTGGGAAGTTCTTTGAGCACTCTTGGGTGCATTTCATCTGGCCCAGGGGATTTGAACTCATCCAGTTCAGCTAAATGCCTCTCGACAACCTCTCTGTCCATGTCAACCTGTCACCCAGACACTATCTCTTGGCTACTGCCATCTCTAGATGTGCCTAAACCCTTTGACCTGTGAGAAAAAACAGATGTAAAATAGGGGCTGAGCCTTTCTGCTTTCTCTGCATCCTCCGTTAGAGTTTGTCCATCCGCACCCAACAGTGAGCCTATTGCCTTCTTTACTTTACGTTTGCTCCTCACATCTTTTCTTGTTACAGTGAGCTTCCCTGGCCAATCCTAGCTCACGCTCAGCTTTGGCCTTTCTGATGATTGATCTACAGTGTCTAGTAATCTGTAGGTACTCTTCTTTAGAGCTCTGTCCTTCCCTCCATTTCCTGAACATTTCCCTTTTCTTTCTTAGTTCCTCTTGAAGTTCTCTGTTCATCCAAATAGGCTTCTTAGAGCTCCTGCAGTGTTTTCGTCTTTCTGGGATATTCATTGATTGAGCATGCAATAGCTCTTGTTTGAGTAGCACCCACCCTTCACATGCTCCCTTCCCTTCCAGCATTCTCGTCCATGGTATGACACTCATCATGTCTCTGAGTTTATTAAAGTTTGCCCTACGAAAATCCAACATCCGCGTCTGGCTACAAGCTTCCTTGCCTCCCCATCTCAAAAGGAATTCTATGAGGACATGGTCACTTCCCCCTAGGGTCCCCACCTCCTTCACCTCATCCACCTCATCCACCAACTCTTGCCTGTTGGTCAGTATTAGTCCAGTATGGCTGAACATCTTGTGGGTTCATCTACTATTTGATAAATGAAATTGTCAGCCAGGCAGGTCAGAAAGTTGCATGACTGAGGACGCTTTGCAGAGTTTGTTTGCCAGCACACATCTGGGAAATTGAAGTCACCCATGATGGCAAGGTCCTGATGCTTGGATATTTCTCAAGCTGCTCACAAAGTGTAGCATCCACATCCTCTCGTTGGTCAGGCGGTCGGTAGCAGACACCAACTAAAAGGTAAAGGTAAAGGTATCCCCTGTGCAAGCATCGGGTCATGACTGACCCTTGGGGTGACGCCCTCCAGCGTTTTCATGGCAGACTCAATACGGGGTGGTTTGCCAGTGCCTTCCCCAGTCATTACCGTTTACCCCCCAGCAAGCTGGGTACTCATTTTACCGACCTCGGAAGAATGGAAGGCTGAGTCAACATTGAGCCGGCTGCTGGGATTGAACTCCCAGCCTCATGGGCAGGGAGCTTCAGACAGCATTTCTACTGCCTTACCACTCTGCGCCACAAGAGGCTCTTTTAGACACCAACTACCACACTGTTTGTTTTCCCCTCGCTTATTTTCACCCAGATGCTTTCCACTGTAGATATACTCTCCTTCACTAGAATTTCCTGACAGGTAAGCCCTTTCCTTACATACAGTGCCACTCCTCCACCTCTTCGATCTATTCTGTTTTTTCTGAACAGTTCATATCCATCCACTATTACATTCCAGTCATGAGAATCATTCCACCAAGTTTCTGTGATGCCTACTAGATCATACCTTTCCATCAACATGAGAAGTTCCAGCTCTTCCTTCTTATTGCCCATGCTTAGGGCATTAGTATAAAGGCATCTGAATCCTTTTACTTTTGGTTCCCTATGAGCTGGCCTTCCTGGTTGGGCTGCCCCTGATCGGTCTCCTTCCTTACACTCCCTATGTTGAACGTCTCCTTCCCCTTGTGGCTTCAGTTTAAAGCTCTCCTGATGAATCTCCTTAGGTTCCTGCCCCACACATTCTTCCCCTACTTCAATAAGTGCAGTCCATCAGGTGCTAGTAGGCCTTCCTCAAGAAAGCCTATCCCATGGTCCCAGAAACCAAATCTCTCCTGCCGGCACCAACTACGCAGCCACTGATTCACCTCCATTATCTTCCTCTCCCGACGCATTCCTCTTCCCTTGACAGGCAAGATTGAAGAGAATTCCACTTGTGCCCCCATTTGCTTGAGCTTCCTCCCTAGATCTTGATAGTCTGTTTTAATAGGAACGATGGTATTCACGGACATGTCATTCGTACCCACATGGACCATCACAAATGGGTAGCGATCCGTAGATTTGAGGAGTTTGATATATACTTATTTGATATATATTGCTGTGGAAGACACAGATACTAGACAGAGACTGCAATCCTGAGAAAAGTTTCCTGGGACTAAACCTCACTGAGTAAAACAGGACTTACTTCTGAGAAGACCTGCTTAGGACTGGTCCCTCCCAGTAGCATGCTAAGCAGAGGCTATAAAAAGTGTGATTTCACTGAGACCAACACAGCTACCCATTTGAATCTTCACTTAGCATTGTCCTGTTAATGCTGAAATTGGACATGATCATTAACACTGTCAGTATGAATTAGATATTTTCAGGAAATAACCACAGTGAATCCAAACAACCTTTTCAAAGTAAGTTGGGTGAGTGCACAAACCATCTGGAAATTAGACCCCCAAAATACACGCAATCCCTTGGCCCCTAGCTTGACCATATTTTTCTGGAATTTTTATTTTTTACATCCGGAAAGTATTCCTCCCATTATCTCATGGGCTATATGTCGTGTAGCTCGAGGATCGGTGAGGACAAAATGTCGCCACCAGAACCCCTGAGAGGCTATAAGCATATAGTAGCCAGTCAGCCAGCCATTCCTTGTAATGGGGAATGTGCCCCCCACAAGGAAGAGAAGAGGTTGCTAGCAGATGAGCATCTGCTGCAGTGACATTGCCCAGAGTGACTCTGACAGCCAACAGAGCAGAAGCAATCAGCCTACCGGCACTGCAAGAATTAGCAAACACTTGAAAGAAGCTATGCCCTATAGGCCAAGCTAAAATGTCCCCTGTGGAATACATTTATTCTAAGCAATTATAATTACACATCTGCCATATGTCAGCCGGGACTGGAATGCCTCCTAACTTTTCTCCTGTGTGGCACAGGCCGTCTCTAGCCTTCTGTTCAGTCCCTCTCATTCCCAAATCACATCTCTTGGTGCTTCTACCAAACTCTATTATTTTCTATGTCTTATTTGCCCTTTCTTGCTTTTGTAATAAATGCACTCAAACTCTGTTTGTTGAGTTGGTTTGGTATTCTGTTGCACAAGATGAACAGTTCTAAGAGAGAAGGAAGGCATGGGACAGCAGGCTTAGCACAGAGAACCTGAATCCTGTGTAAATCCTCAAACAGGAATGTTGTGACAATACAACAGAAATCCCAAAAGGGTGGCAAGAATCCATCATAAATGTTCCAGCATGAAGAACCAGTTGCACAGGCAGTGTTCCAGGCCAAAGACTCTAGAAGCACCAAGAGTCTTCTAGGACATAAAAGCCACACAACTGGATGGATCTAAGATCCAACAGTGGTTGGCAGGTTCTTAGAGCAGGGGAAAAGCACTGAGGTGAGAACAGACTGTACTATTGAGTCATTAGTTATTTAGGACAGAGCTGGAAAAATTGACTGGAAAGCATTCAAAATTAGCTTCCTTCCCTTTATATTTACAGTATCAACAGCACTGTGTAAGCTGCCTTTCTGACAGATAGGACTCCAAGTACACGCATTTACCTTCTTTGCCAAGCCCACTCAAGAGGCTTTAATCTACAAAAACATGTTTGTCTCCTGAAAATCACTTGGTAAAAAAAGCACTAAAATTATTGAAATCTCCCATAACTACTATGTCCCATCACCTTGAAAATTTTACAGTCTGATCTAAAAATGATCATCCAAGTCCTTTGCCTGGCTCGGTGGTCTATAGTAGACCATCACCACAATATCACTATTATTTCTTAGTCCTTTTACTTTAATCCAGAGCTCTCAACTCACTTTCTATGTACAGATTCATGTATTTCCTCACAAGTATATTTCTTTCTTGAAATATAGTGCTATTTATTCCCCCTTCCTTGTCTCCTTTTAAACAAGTTGTACCCCTCAATCCTAATATTCCACTTGGGAGTCACATTCCACGAAGTTTCAGTAATGCCTGTTAAGGTCAGAGTTCCCTTCCTGTCTTAGGATATGAAATTCTCCAGCGTGTTTCTCATACTCTGTGTAGGGACATCGGAATCCATGGTTTATGTGCCCTGAATGTTTCATTTCTGTACTTACCTGCAAACTAATGAGTCCTTGTATATTTGCCCCTTCCTGCACATCTTAAGCATCCTTATCTCCGGTAACTGGCATCATATTAGACTTTGAATTTTTGTCTCTCTCTCCCACAGGATTTAATTTAAAGCTCTCCTTAACAAGTTTGCAGGGCTCTTAACATATTTTCTCCTACCTTTATTAGATGCAAACTATCTCCCAAAGAAGTGCTTCATCTCAAAAGTGTAAGCCATGGTTTAAAAAACAAAAACCTTTCCTGATGACACCATTTATGTAGCCAGTTGCTTATTTCTAGAATTCTTCTTTCTCTTTTTAAAGCGTGGCCTTTGACAGAAAGGCTGGAAAGACTCATCAGGCTCACAGGTTATATCATTTGTTCCCACACTGGTGAGGAAGAAGGGATCATAACCTGTGAGCCTAATGAGTCTTTCCAGCCTTTCTGTCACATCATGTATGCAGACACGAGTAGACAGCATACCTCTTAAGATGATGTCCTGTTGGCACACTTTAGCCTCTATTCTCCTCAGTAGGGAGTCCTCAATTACTACCACACATCACCTCCTGTATGGGGAGGAGCTCAAGTCCTCCCTGAGGACCTGAGAAATTTCCTCTAAATTTTGTGGACCCTCAGGGAATAGTTCTTACTGCAGTAGTCCAGAATCAGTATCTATGTGGAGGTCCTGGAACTGATCACTTAGCGATAGGGGCTCTGAATGTCTCCTGATTTTCTTGCTCCTGGGAGTCATATTATTCCACATGCTCTCTTTCTGTCTTTGATGCCCATTCATTTCCTGAGATACTTTCACCTCCTCCTGTCACCCTCTGAAGAGTTCTTCATGCCGTGAATTCTTCACTATTCATAATGAGATGGAATATAGATAAGCATGCCTCAAATCCTTCTATCTTCCCCAGTAGGGCTACCAATTTACACTAGCTTCAAATATAATTGCTGTTGCTCTCAGAAGAAGAAGAGTTGGTTCTTATATGCCGCTTTTCCCTACTCGAAGGAGGCTCAAAGTGGCTTACAGTCGCCTTCCCATTCCTCTCCCATTCCTCAGGTAAGAAAACAACATTGTCCAGACTTCACAGATCGCTACCTCCTATCTCTCACCATCCATGTTTCTTCAATCCATATAGGAAGCCTTTCCTGCACTCCCACATAAACTCCATTAACTTGCTCCCAGATCACAAGCTCACAAGGTTTGTGATACAATTTATAAACAGGGTGGCCAACCCAGATGGGGCCCGGTGATCTCCCAGTATTACAAATGGAGAAGATGGCTGCTATGTATGGTGGATTGTATGGCATTGGACTACTCTAAGACTTCTCCCCACTCCAAAACCCCACCTTCCCCAGGCTTTACTTCCATAATTTCCAGGAATTTACCAAACCAGAGTTTGCAGCCCAATTTATAAAGCTGAGTATCTGCAGTTGCCACCCCAAACCAACTCAAATGAGGTGGCTCATCTTAATTAGCAAACCCAGAAAAAGGAGGAAAAACATATATTATGTGTTTTTTTCCTCAGGAAAAAAGGGAGGGGGGAAATCACACTAGATAAATCAAGCTTCAGCTCACTTAAGGTAGAATTTAACACCAGTACCAAGCAGCCAAGCACTAATTCTGCACTAGAACCAAAAAGCCAAATCAAACAAGCATAATTCACACCCATGGTATTACTACCAGCTTTACTTCCCACATGAAATTCCCATGCAGCCAGCTCAGCCTTTGTTCATTCTGGGCTTACTACTACCTGTAAATAATGCAGGACAGGTGTGGGGACCAATGCCATATGAAGGACAAGTCCGTTAACCACTCTCCTTCAAAAGGCTTTTGATTGGCTTTACTTGCCAAGGATATGGCATGGTAGTTATCATGCCATATACAAGGATCAGGGAGACCCATGTTCAAATCTCCATGGAAGATTATTGTGTGACCCTGGCCCAGTCAATTTCATTTACTCACCCCAGAGGGACGGACCAGAACCAATGGGATGAAATTAATTCAAAAGAAATTCCATCTAAACATCCAGAAGAAGTTCCTGACAGGTTAGAGAAGTTTCTGAGTAGAACAGGCTTCCACGGAAGGTGGTGGGTTCCCCATCTTTGGAAGTTTTTAAGCAGAGGCTGGATAGCCATCTGACAGAGAGGCTGATTCTGGGAAGGTTCAAGGGGGTGGCAGGTTACAGTGGATGAGCAATAGGGTTGTGAGTGTCCTGCATAGTGGGGGTGGACTAGATGGGGGTGGACATAGTGGGGGTGGACTAGATGACCCAGGAGGTTCCTTCCAACTCTATGATTCTATGATTCTAGGAATGGGGATAAAATGGAGGAGGTGAGAGTGTCATAAGCCACTTAGGGTGCCCACTAGGGAGAAAGGTAAAGGTAAAGGTATCCCCTGTGCAAGCACCGAGTCATGTCTGACCCTTGGGGTGACGCCCTCCAGCGTTTTCATGGCAGACTCAATACGGGGTGGTTTGCCAGTGCCTTCCCCAGTCATTACCGTTTACCCCCCAGCAAGCTGGGTACTCATTTTACCGACCTCGGAAGGATGGAAGGCTGAGTCAACCTTGAGCTGGCTGCTGGGATTGAACTCCCAGCCTCATGGGCAAAGCTTTCAGACTGCTGCCTTACCACTCTGCACCACAAGAGGCTCACTAGGGAGAAAAGTGGGGTATAAATAAAAATATGGTGAGAATATGCCTTGTGGATGATGCAGAATAAGTAAAATTATCATCCTGATTTGTTTCCATAGCTGTCTACAAAGGTCCAACTGATAAGTGAAACCCAGAATGTCTTCATGATATGTGAAACCCAGAATAGCAAATCAATACAAGTACCCACTAGAGAACAACTTGATATGTGCTGCTATGACTGCCTAAGAACAGAAATGCAGTTCCTTGATAGGACCTGATAGTGATCTGGCACTTCATTTTTGATTAAACTGTGCTTCTTAGATGAGAAATTATGGAGTTGCATGAATGATTGGAGGAGATTTTCTGCTGAGAATAGAAATAATGGCACAATTGAGAGGCAGACAGATTCAAGAGAGTGGTTTTAAAATAGCACAAATAACATCATGCCAATTATTTCTTACAAGGGCAAGTTGTATATTAACATCATAAAGCTACCTGAAAGGGTTGCTGTATACAAACACAGAATCAAGGAATTTCCATGTCACTAATCTTTAAGTCTACACAACCAAGAATATTGATGTCCAAATCAAAATACGGTGGATGTAGTGTTGGATTTGGCAGGGGATTAGTTAACAGGGGATTAGTTAAATTCATGGAGCAGAGGTTCATCAATGGCTAGTAGCCAAGCTAAAAGAAAAAAAAAACCCTCTGTATCCAAAGAAAATATTCCTCTTCATATCGGTGCTAGGCAGCAAATTAAGGTGAGGACTTGTCCTGATTGGCCATTGTATGAGACAGAATGGTAGACTAGATGGACCACAAGTCTAATCAAGTTATATGTTTTATAACTAAAATACTTGGCCAAGCATGAAAGTGTACAGAAGTAGTGGTTAGTACAGCAAAGTTACACAAATGTTGTGTAGTTCCTCAGTAGTTATTCCTTTTGTCTTCTTGATGTATTGATGTACCATTGTAATCATGCTGATGTACAGTTGGCATGCTTTCGCAATTCATCAGGAGTTGTTTCAAGTCTTCTGTTTTCTGTCAATAATGTATTGTGCTCAAATTGTTAATGTTCTTTCTACCAATTTTTACTCCACCTTTTAAATCTAATCCACCTTTCTTATAATGTGCTCTCCAAACAGATAAAATGCATCCTTGTCCAACACCTTTGCCAATTGGAAACCATTCTGTTTTTCTATTTTCTGCTACAAAAGTGGACTCTTATCTGGAGTATAGATTGTACATCAAAACAATCAAAAGCACAGTCATTTTCTTTAAAGCCAGGGACAGCTTTTCATGATCCACTCAGTCAGAAACTTTGCTGTAATCTATGAAACACAAGCTGACTTTCTTCTGAAATTCTCTGTCACATGTTCCAGTAACCAACATAAATTTGCAATATGATATCTAGTGTCTCTTCCTTTTCTGAATCCAGCTTGAATACATAGAACCTGAAAAATATTGGTTCAGATTCAGATTCAGAGTACCTTTATTGGCATAAAAATATTGGTATTTCCTGATATTCCTGTATCTCAATGTTGTTGTTCGGTGTGAAGTCGTGTCCGACCCATCGCGACCCCATGGACAATGATCCTCCAGGCCTTCCTGTCCTCTACCATTCCTCGGAGTCCATTTATGTTTGCACCTACTGCTTCAGTTACTCCATCCAGCCACCTCATTCTCTGTCGTCCCCTTCTTCTTTTGCCCTCGATCGCTCCCACCATTAGGCTCTTCTCCAGGGAGTCCTTCCTTCTCATGAGGTGGCCAAAGTATTTGAGTTTCATCTTCAGGATCTGGCCTTCTAAGGAGCAGTCAGGGCTGATCTCCTCTAGGACAGACCGGTTTGTTCGCCTTGCAGTCCAAGGGACTTGCAAGAGTCTTCTCCAGCGCCAGAGTTCAAAAGCCTCAATTCTTTGACGCTCAGCCTTCCTTATGGTCCAACTTTTGCAGCCATACATTGCAACTGGGAATACCATAGCCTTGACTAAATGCACTTTTATTGGCAGGGTGATGTCTCTGCTTTTTAGGATGATGTCTAGATTTGCCATAGATTTCCTCCCCAGGAGCAAGCGTCTTCTAATTTCTTTGCTGCAGTCCTCATCTGCAGTGATCTTGGAGCCCAGGAAAATAAAATCTGTCACTATCTTCATTTCTTCCCCATCTATTTGCCAGGAATTGAGAGGGCCGGATGCCATGATCTTTGTTTTCTTGATGTTGAGTTTCAAGCCAACTTTTGCACTTTCCTCCTTCACCCGCATCAACAGGCTCTTTAGTTCCTCTTCACTTTCTGCCATTAGAGTGGTATCATCTGCATATCTTAGGTTGTTGATATTTCTCCCTGCAATCTTGATCCCAATTTGTGACTCCTCTAATCCCGCCTTTCTCATGATGTGCTCCGCATACAAGTTAAATAGGTAAGGCGACAGTATACAGCCTTGCCGAACTCCTTTCTCAATTTTGAACCAATCAGTGATTCCATGTTCAGTTCTCACTGTTGCTTCTTGACCTGCATATAAGTTTCTCAAGAGATAAATAAGATGCTCTGGTATTCCCATCTCTTTAAGAACTTGCCACAATTTGTTGTGCTCCACACAATCAAAGGCTTTAGCATAGTCAATGAAGCAGAAGTAGATGTTCTTCTGGAACTCCCTAGCTTTCTCCATGATCCAGCGTATGTTGGCAATTTGATCTCTAGTTCCTCTGTCTCTTTGAAATCCTGCCTGTACTTCTGGAAGTTCTCAGTCCACATATTGCTGGAGCCTAGCTTGTAAAATTTTGAGCATAACTTTGCTAGCATGAGAAATGAGTGCAATGGTGCGGTAGTTTGAACATTCTTTGGCATTGCCCTTCTTTGGGATTGGAATGTAAACTGACCTTTTCCAATCCTGTGGCCATTGTTGAGTTTTCCAAATTTGCTGGCATATTGAGTGTAGCACTTTTACTGCATCGTCTTTTAAGATTTTGAATAGTTCAACTGGAATGCTGTCACCACCACTAGCTTTACTGTTGCTCAATACTGTATCTCAATACCGGTATGGTATTCAGATTTGGTAAATAGTTGGGAATTACCATTTTCAGCTCCATTATAGCCTATGAGGACCTGGTCTCCATAGCCTATATTGAAATGGTGCCTGTTTGTACCTTTGTTTTTGTTGCACCCCCTAATCCCACCATTCTGTACCATTGATTGCCTCCCCCCTTCTCCACAAAATGTCCTGAATGTGTGTGGGTTTTTTTAACCGTGGGTTATAACATTATAACACTGCTAGGCAAGACTGCAAGATGGCTTTTTAAAAATCTTAGAAACAACGTTGTAATGCAAGCACCCATTTTTTAAGGCAGATTTTTTTGGGAGGGAGGGAGGGAAGGAAGGACAGTGACAAGGAAAAGGGGATGTGCAATCTACTCAAAATGGCAGGCATGGGGGGGACCCAATTTCATGCATTGGGCAGCCCTGAATTAGACCCTGTTAGACCCTGTTTGAAAAGATGAAATCCAGTTTTCTGGGGATTCCTTTGGTGCAGGACAAGTGAGGGGGCAATTTGGGACTGCATCTGAAGAAGGAAATTTTAGTGTGGAAGTGGACAAACAAGCCAACCTTTAAATGCAAATCTGAACTATATTGTTAGTGCAGAAACAGGCACAATAACAGATCTGATCCTTATTTCTGCCACTCTTAATATTTTTCTGTTTCTTTTGTTATAGATGTAATTATTGGCTGTATGATGACCTGGCTATTTGAATCTTGTCAGGTTTTGGAAGCTAAGCAGGATCAGTCATGGTTAGTGTTTGGATGGGAGATGTCCGAGTAACAGGATTGTGATGTATAAGCAGGCAATGGCAAACTGCCTCTGAATGTCTCTTGCCTTGAAAACCCAACATGGTGGCCATTAGTCAGCTGAGATTTGATGACACTTTCCACCACCATTGGCTCTATGAAATAAGTAGATGGGCTACCTATCATGATATTGGCAGGGAGGGGGGTGAAGTAGGGACTCTACTTCCCATAGCAGCTTTCCTCAAAAATGCTAGGTGGTGAATTTGAGGGAAGGAATAGACAACATTGAAACCTTTGTCTCTATACTTCCTCCCCCTGTCTTCACCTAACAGTTCCCCATTCCTGTAGTCAGGCTAATGTCTGAAATTTGAGATTATTGAGTGAGACTCATGACTGTAGCATGTCTCCCCCTCCCCCCACTTACTGCCTCTTTTCTTCCTCTCATCACCATTGGAAATGCAACCAGAGAAACAGCCAGATCTGGTGTAGTTAGTTTGGATTTGGAAAACAGAGGAGATATCATTTGGATTAGCTAGCCATCCAATGTTAATAAGCATCTAAGATTTTGATTAATTGATTAATTAACTTTCTAAATGCACATCCTTGGTATAAATATTCATAGAATCATAGAATCATATAATCATAGAGTTGGAAGGGGCCATACAGGCCATCTAGTCCAACCCCCTGCTCTACGCAGGATAAGCCCTAACCATCCTAAAGCATCCAAGAAAAGTGTGTATCCAACCTTTGCTTGAAGACTGCCAGTGAGGGGGAGCTCACCACCTCCTTAGCCAGCCTATTCCACTGCTGAACTACTCTGACTATGAAAATTTTTTTCCTGATATCTAGCCTATCTAGCCTATATCGTTGTACTTGCACTTTAAACCCATTACTGAGTGTCCTCTCCTCTGCAGCCAACAGAAACAGCATCCTGCCCTCCTCCAAGTGACAACCTTTCAAATACTTAAAGAGGGCTATCATGTCCCCTCTCAACCTCCTTTTCTCCAGGCTGAACATTCCCAAGTCCCTCAACCTATCTTCATAGGGCTTGGTCCCTTGGCCCCAGATCATAGTGTTAACATCAGGAAGAACTCACAAAGAGTGGTAAAGTATGGAGACAAGCTAGCTAACAAAGTGGTGACCAAAGGTTTTAAACAATAAGTATTTATTGCATTCCTTTAGGTGAGTTCAGTGTTATACAGGTAGCATGCACACTGTACAGTCTTGCATATCATGTTACTCCAGGCATCCATCTTTGCTGTAGTTTATCAACTCAAAATTGAGCTCAGTGCATGTGTTTATGCCAGAGATGGTCTGGCCATTTAACTGAGAAAATTCCTGATGGGCCACTGCCCTAAAGGGTCACTGGTGACCAAATGAAAGCAGAGCCAAGCCCCAGCAACTCTACCCAAGTCTCAGGGCCCACTTGGTCCAGACTCCTCAGCGTTTGTAGCAGTTTGTGAAGGCTCACTGGCTCCTTCTGCATTGCAATGGGCCAGCTAAGATCCTTCATTGGCCACTGGTGAGTTAAGTGCTGGTTTGGAGAACAACAGTGCTGGTTTGGAGAACAACAGAGGCTGTTCATCTGAGCCATTTGCACATCCCAATCTGTTCCTGGACCATGCAACATTTACTTTCCCAAATTGTCCCCCACATGACAATATTGTTCAGGAGAAATGCTCAGTGCTAGAAAAGCAAACATAGATAATGCCTTACTTTAGGAGAAAGGAGCAGCAAACATGATATTTTTATCATCAGCATTTGTTCTTAGTAACTGATGCCCAGAAGCAACCAAGAAAGTTGTTTCTTAGTCAATATGATTGATTCATATATAATACATATGGAACTAGTAGGCAGGACAATGCTGACAAACAATTGCACAACATTAAATATAATTATTTATCCCACAATGTCCACTTATTTGGGGGTACTGGAAATGGGCAGTAAATTATCAGACATCTAACATAGTGTAAGATTTTTTCCCTTACCACCTGGAGAGTCATTAAGCTTATCTTCCTCAGGCACAAAATAACTTGGGCCATAGGTTTTCCTACAGATGTTGACAAATTATGATTTGTCCACAGCCGCTCATTTAGTTTGTCCCATGCTATTATTCTATCCTATAGGCCCTGTATATACAAATAAAGTTATTGTTAGTATTATTAGTATTAGACTAAGGAACAATTCAGATTAATTCACATTAGTCACTTGACTTTTTCCTGAATTTAGTATGGTATATTAATTCACATAAATCTAGAAGGCACTTTTCAAGCTAGAAATCCTACACAGTTCAAATATGCAAAGGATCACAGCACAGGCTGCTTAAAGAATAAATGGCTGTACTGAGAATTGAAACAACTTTGTAAAGAGAGAGAGAGAGAGTCCAAATAGTCTGATTAAAACTGTTCTTCCTCATCTGAAAGGCAAGCAGGGAGGAAGTGTGCTCACAAGAGCAGGAAGTCTCCAAGTGAGCCCATCAGGGCACAGGAGGGGATTATTTGAAAATACCAGGAAGTTCCTAGTCTCAAAATGCCAACTATGCATCTTCTCTGATGTAGGATATTCTTCATATATGCTGTTGAATCATGCCCACTACAGTTCTTGCATATTCCATCACATAGTCCATCATCATCATCATCATCATCATCATCATCCATCATGTTATCACTTATAGTATAAGAACCTTAACAGCTTTAAAAAATTATTCTATAGTCAAGGTTATTCAAACTAACTTCAAGATTACTGCATTTAGAATTTTTATGCCAGCTTCTCCAAAGCACTCTTTTTCCTGGTATGAAATCACAACCTACATTAATTAATTTGTTTATTTATTTATCTATTTATCTATTTATTTATTGGTTTTTAGTCCACTACTCCCGTTACATCATGGCGGGTTACATCCAATAAAATTCCCAGTAAAATACTCCTAAAAATATACAGCAATATCCTAACAATATTCAACATCCAAGACATATGCGGTGACATAAAAACAACTAAAATACCCCCCTGAAAGCAACTCTGGGGGTGAGCATGGAAAACTATCTCAAGTTGCCTGTAGAATAGTCCAGGAGGGGGGGTCCAGATCTTCCTGGTGCGCTGGCCTCAACCGTAAACCTGGTGGAAGGGCTCCATCTTGCAGGTCCTGCAGAACTCCAAAAGATCCCACAGGGCCCACAGCTCTTACAGGAGCTCATTCCACCAGGTAGGGGCCAGGACCGAGAAGGCCCTGGCCCTGATTGAGGCCAAGCGCACTTCCCCGGGGCCGGGTATGACCAGTAAATTTGTCCCTGAAGAGTGTAAGGCTCTGCAGGGGGCATAGGGCAGAAGACGGTCCCTAAGGTATGTGGTAAGAAGGTAAGAACCAGAACCTTGAACTGGATCCGGGCAGCAACCGGAAGCCAATGCAGCTGCCTCAGGACAGGCTGGATATGGGCTCTCCAAGGTGTTCCTGTGATGACCCTAGCAGCTGCATTTTGTACTAGCTGCAATTTATGGATCAAGTCCAAGGACAGGCCTGCGTAGAGCAAGTTACAGAAATCTGTTCTGGTGGTGACCGTTGCATGGATCACTGTGGCTAAGTGTTCTGGGGACAGGTAGGGCGCTAGTAGCCTAGCCTGGCACAGATGGAAAAAGGCCTGGTTGGCTACTTTTTTGACCTGAGCCTCAAATGTCAGTGAGGCATCCAAGGTCACAACCAGATTCCCAGCCTGGGACGCGATGACCAGTTGCGTCCCTGCTTCCTGAGCTGCCTCCTTACCATTCAGCTAAAGGTCCTCCATCTTGGTGGGGTTGAGTATCTTGTTCGATCCCCACCGCCAAAAGCTGAGCGCATTAAATATACTTGGGACCACAGCTCACTTTGAGGTCATTATTTATCACTGTTTATCAAAGAGGAAGTAATTAATTTTTTTATGACAAAAAGTCAATAAACCAAGATCCTTGGCTTTTCCCAATATGTAGGAGCTTTATGAACTGCTGGGAGAAAATGAGGTGACTTGCTAGACAGCCAAGAACCATTTAGTTCTTTTCATACAAAATGCCCATGTCTACACCCGTAATCTTCAAAGGGAAATGTAGCCTGATTTAACAAGGAAAACATTGTCAGAGAAGCCCAGTTGTGCCTTTTTGTATGGCTCAAAGTAGCATGTACAAGCTGAAAGATCTTTCTTGTTTCTTTTTTCATTTCCTAGTATTACCTGCCAGTGACTGTTAGGTCTTATAAAAAGCTGTCCATAATTAACCAAATCAGTTAGATTTAATTACTCAGGTAACTCCTTCTTGAACAAAAACCACAACACTGGCCAAAATGTATTCCATAAACTAGTGAACTGTTCAACACTTCTTTCTTTGAAATAATTAGGTAGTTTTCTGTGTAGTAGAGCTGAAATCCAATTCTGACTCCAGGGATGAATCAATATAATATAGACTGTGCTTTTAAAATAATGTTCTGATGTGGGAATATTTGCTTAAGAGTTCTATAGAGCTGTACTTCCTCATGAATGAGGACTTACTGAACATTAGGAAACTAAAATCTGCTAAAGGCAGGCGTTAATTTCTACAAGACAGTTTAACTTCATTCACAAAAGATGGTAGAAGAATCTTCTGAGTAATAATTATTGTTCCTTTTCCTGACCTGATATAAATCATGGATGACTTGAGAAAAAATTAACTGTGTTGTCATTGAAGACATTGTTCAAGAATATTTCAGTCTTTACACCAAGGTTTTTCCATAGAATAAGGTCATCTAGAAAGACTTGGTACCATTCAGTTTCAAATAAAATAAACAAAAATCAGTCATGTTAGACACATGGACATTACAGAAAGCTGCTCCACCAGGTCTATGGTTGAGGCTAGGAAGTGACATCATGAAGAAGTTGGCCTCCCTACTCGAAAATCCACCAGACTGAGAACTCCCCTACCACCATCAATCAGAACGCCACCCATCCCCTGTAATTAAAAGTGATAAGGGTAGGCAGTTTTAACTATTTTTAATTATTTTAAAACCTAATTATTTGATTATAATAATATAATATTTTGTACTGTTACCTTATTGATGCTTCCTGCCCCAAGTTTCCTGAGAGGGGTGGGTTATAAAAATATATAAATTATTATTGTTCTTATTATTTCACCTATATCATGGAGAACAGAACTGTGTCACCCTTCTCTGCAACTAGGAACAATCTTCATGTTGACTGTATACATCCATTCAGCGTACCATGAGAACACTGGAACTCATGGTCCAGTGTAGAAGCTAGTAAGGCACTGAGCCTCTGGACATCTATTTCATAACTCATTTCTATGTTGGCAGAGTAATTTTGAAGCAAGTTATTGTACCTGTCTCCATGGTAAGGTATAAGGATATGTCATCTCTGTGCATCCAATTTTCTTTAGCTACATAACTACCTCTGTCCTTTGTTGCTTCTCTGGATGCCAACTGCTTGGAGGGAGAATCTCCTGTCCCTTTAACTGAGGCTATATCAGGCGATATGATTGATCTCTATGTCACAGTCAAGGAGTTCTTGCTGGAACCCTGTGGTTTCCCAGCGGAATAGTGTGCAAATGAACTAACTTTTGTAAAAATATATATAATTTATTAAAGGAAATAGAATTGTCGATTTATCACTCTCTTAGTGTTGAGACTTTTGGACTTGGCTTTATTCCAAGTCCCTCTAGAGAAATAGAGCTTTAGAGTAATAGAGAGTTTTGAAAACAGTTACCTTTGTGGATAAGGTACAGATTCAGACTCACAGCATTTTAGGTTTAAAAGAGGGGAATCTTTACTGGGAAAGATTATTTACAAACATGTATCATATTCATCTGTTTCAGTCTCCTTACTGAAGCAAAGTATCAAATCTTAAAGTGTAGTTACAAAAGCACCCTAAATAAAGGCATCCTTGGAGCACATAGCCACCAAATTCCCTACAACCTCACCTGATGCCACTAGTGAGCACATAGGTACATCTCAGCTGTATAAACAGCTTAACAACAGCCCTTAAAGGCTGGCCACCAAATTTCTTGCTGATTACTATTCCAACAATTAGTTACAGTACAAATCTCAGTCTAAAGCAAGCAACTCAGAAAATAATAACAGCTAGGTTACCACGCACCTGTTAGAATCTTCTGGAAAATTATCTTATCATTATAATTTCCCCCTCCAGTGTTCCCAGGGCTATTCTTCACTTTCCAGAAGCATCTCATCACCCTGAACTCCCCCCCCCCCCGAATTCTCCCCAGTCCAGAAGAATGTCACTTTTTAACGTAGTGTATTGATGTCACCCGGAAGTGATATCAACATATTTAGGTCATTGGAGGAGCAATGTTCTGGTTTGGGAGCAAAATTTTATGGTTTGAAACAAATTCTACCACAGAGTTTTGCCCAAAAGTCAGTGTGTCACCCCACAATGTTTTCAATGTGCCAGCATCACTTTCTGGTGACTTCAGCACATCCAAAAGCTCTCAGAAAGCACCCCCATCCCCCACCAGCAATGCAGATGGACCTGGCAATCCTACCTCCCACCCATTCTGCAGTTCTCTGGTTCTCAGGTAAAGCCAATTATTCCATAGAGGCCTCTGGACAGCCAGACCCAACAAAAAACACCCACAAGATGGAACCAGCTTGACATAACCATATAACACCCATATTGGAGGGACTGGGGTTGCTTTGCCTGACAGCCATGAAAAGCATCAAATGACCATTTCCAAGCATTAAGCCTTACTTATCATGTTGTTGGCAATGGAAGAAGCAGATCATAAGAGCAACTAAAAATGATGGAACCCCTCAGCAAAAAGCCTGGATAAGAAGAACCATTTTTGCTTGACATCTAGTTAAAGTGCTACATGAGTTTCATAGGTAGGTTATTCCACAGGCATGTTATCATCACTGACACAGTCCTGTCTATGGTCATAATCTGCCTCACTTCTGCAGACAGGGACACAGAGAGCAGGGCTTATGAAGAGGATCTCAAATTGTGAGCCAGACAATATGAGTGGAGATAATTCTTTAAGCCCCCTCTCCCCATGCCATTTAGGGCCTTCAAGTGGCACTTAGAATTCTGCCTAGAAACAGATGGGTAACCAGTGCAGATCTTTCAGCACATGGGTCCGAGTTATAGCCAGCCCTTAACAACAGCTTGGACTGATTATGCCCTTGCAATTCAGGTGTAATTGGATCAACTGCCCACATTATATTATACTGTGAGTTTTATAAGGTTGCCAGAAGCCATTTAATCTTGCCCTTGCTATCAAGGTTCCCTGGACTTACAGATTATCATCTAATTAACATCTTGCTTGCAGATAAAGATAATTCTGTTTCTTACATGGTGGCAAAGTTTTGCTAGCAGAGTGCCAGCAGAGTGCGGAAATCTTTGGTTACTTTTGATGGGTGTCAAAATGCTGTATTAATGTTTTGTGCCTTTGTTAACTCCCTGATGTTAAAATGCTGTAATAATGTATGTGGTCTGTAGATACTTTGATGCTGGTCAATGACCGTAATAAATAATCAATCAATCAATCAGCTTGGCTACCATGTGTAGAACAAACTGAAGTTTCCAGGCAGATTTCAATGGCAGCCTCATATAAAACATACAGTGCTTATTTAACCTGGGTTGGCAACCTAAGATAAGAAGAAGTAATGCAGCCTAGTAATAGAAGCTGTGCTTTGCATGCAAGAAGAACCCAAGTTCAATAATGTGTCTTCTTGCTGCATTCCACCACAAGTCAGAAACTGATGCCACTTTAAAAGAAGAAAAGCTGGTTTTTATACCCACTTTTTACTACCAAAAGGAGTTCCAAAGAGGTTTGTAGACACCTTTCCCCATACCAAACAACCTGTTAGGTAGGTAGAGATGAGAGAGCTCTAAGAGAACTGCAAAACAACTCTAATACAAATGTCACTAGCCCAAGGTCACCCAGCTGTCTGTAAGTGGAGGAGTGGGGAATCAAGCTCATTTTGCCAGTTTAGAGGTCACCACTCTTAGCCACTGCATCATGCTGGCTCCATGCTGACAGTATATTTTAGAAGAAGTTCTTATATGCCACTTTTCTCTACCTGAAGGAGTCTCAAGAAGGCTTACAGTCGCCTTCTCTTTCTTCTCCCCACAGCAGACACCCTGTGAGGTGGGTGAGGCTGAGAGAGCCCTGATATTCCTGCTCGGTCAGAACCACTTTATCAGCGCTGTGGTGAGCCCAAGGTCACCCAGCTGGCTGCATGTAGGGGAGCCCAGATTAGAAGTCCGCACTCCTAACCACTACACCAAGCTTTACATTTTGATTTGGCCAAAATGTTGAGCACAAACATACAGTCGCTAGACTGCTAACCCACTATAAATTGGGTGGGTTCTGAAGGCCAACAGTACTGAAGGCCAGCAGAAACCTCTCCAGACTTCTAAAGTTGATAATACTTACATGTGCCCTTCCCAATCTATCTCCGTTCATATTGTGCAATATACATATGCCAGAGTAATTACAAGTATTCTCCCACTAGCACCAAATACAGTAATAACAGCTCAGTTTAAAAAATCTCAATTGGTGCAGGGTTTTTTTTGTTTAAGTCTGAAAGGTGCAATTGAATGTTTTTAATATTGTTACCAGTTATATCTTTGCTTCATGCATATATGGAGACTATGATAATTTTGGGAATCTAGCACAATCTGGGATACAGATTGATATCAGTCTGGAAATATTATTTCTTAAAAATAGCATCGTTTGCCATTTTTATAAAACTGATGCAGTTATATTGGTTTATTAGTCAACAATAAGTATAGTTCACATTTGTTCCCCATGTAATTCAACTGAGTCATATTTAGAGGCTCTGCTAGAATGTGAAGAGGACACATCCTATTTACTGTACTTAGAATTCTAAAGTGATTATGCTGAGCTTAGCATAAAAATGGACTGAATACACACAGAGTGATTTAAGGAATCCTTATTGACTTTTCTATGAGCTTTGTTTCATCCTAATGAAATAACAAGCACACCCTGACCTTATGAATAATTGTAAATACTGTTGAATCAAATGAGTGCGTACTCCAGAAGCAAAATCTTTAAGCTAGTTAGCTGCTCACAGACATAACAGAAGCCAGCTCTTGGCTTCAAGAAGAGACTATAGGGTGTTGTTGAAAGTACTGATCTTTGTGAATATATTGGGTTTGTACCTATCCCCTTATGTGTGTGTGGGGGGGCGGGGGAGGGATTGCTGACTAAAGGGTACAAACTGGGTAAACCTTGTGCCACCATTCCCCTTGGCAAAAACACATGGGTGAATCACTTTGTTCTTTCAACCTCCACCCTCCTGTTATGCTTTTAATTTGAGAATGTCACTGAAAAAGGTGCTGGACTTTGTTTGCTGCAACCAAACCAAATGTGGAAAATGAATCAATGCATATTCAAGGTACTGGGCAGGGGGGGATCTAAATTGGTAGCAAGTTATATTTTATGTTGTTTGTTTAATTGGATGATGGCTGGGTGGAAATATTTTAAACTTGACAGTTGTAGAATTATTTATATGCCTTCTTTCCCATAGCTTGACGCAGCTTGAAAATTCAAATATAAAACATATGGGATAACAAAAACTACTTAATACCCCCTAAACTGTCTGCAGCCTACATTATAAGCTCTAGCAAACGGAGTAGCCCATTTCATAAGGTAGACGTATGATAGGAAATGCATGGCCTATTTTTTATTGTTGTTGTTGTTGTTATTAAAAGAGAAATAAAATTATAGTAGAAATATAGAAGGGGTCCAGAAAAGAAAAACAGGGTTATACATATAGTTATTCCAAATTTTCTTTACATTCCATAATATATTTAACAAACAAGTGATGGGGGATAAGGTTCTCCCTGGCCTTTTCCTCTTCCTCAGTTATTATAACCAGTGGTCCCCAACCCCCGGTCCGGGGACCGGGACCGGTTCGTGGATCATTCAGTACCGGGCCGTGGCTCATCCTCGTCCTCCTCCCCAGCTGCTGCCTCAGGGGCTGCCCTGCAACTCTGCTACCGGCTCACCTTTGGTGTTCTGGTGTTCTCCAGCGGCCGCCATGGCTGGGGCTCTCCCTCGGTGTGGCACTGCGCAGCTGCTGCTGGCAGCACCCCCCAGCGAGCGGCGGGAAGTCAGGGGCGCGGCGAGAAAGCAAGTGGATCAGAGGCTCAGGTGGTGGTGATGTCCCCCAACAAAAAACTACCCCCCTCTGGGCCTCAGTAAAATTGTCAAGCGTTGACCGGTCCCCGGTGATAAAATGGTTGGGGACCACTGATTATAACCATATTTGTTTTGCCACTATATTATGGAAATGGATGGCCTGGTTGATGCCAGCCAGGCTACTTTAAGAAAAGCTATTTTCAACTGGTGTCAACCAGAGGACTGCCACTGGGGCTTGCTGATGTGTTGGAGAACATGGTCCTACAGATGTGTGGCTAATCAACCATGAAAGGCTTTTAAGGGCATCTGAATTGAGCTCTGAAACAATTGGCTGCCAGTGTTTTATGTTGTTACCAGGCCAGATGGTGGCTGGGCAAAGGATTACTTGTTAACTTATTAATGTGGATGCAATGGTTAAGATATGGAGGTGTCACAATTCCATGACTGACTTCCCCCCCTTCTTACCTAAGTGACTAAGTCAACAGCATAGTAAGTGTACTATTCAAAAGAGCAATGCAGTGTGGTCTTAGGGAATCCTGTTGAGAGATATGCTGGAGAAACCAGGGTGTAAACTGCACGGAGCTTTTATTCCAATCCCAGGTCGATTCATTCCCTGCCGTCTACACAGAATGAGTTTTCCGTTTTGATTTGGGGTGATTTAAATTTTCCTTCTGCAGCAAGAAGGATTGATCCGGAGTGACCCTGCCTTTATTGTGTGATATCCTAGAGTGCTTTTAACCCTCAATATTTTTCAAATTCGGATTGGGAAAGCAAGCTCCGTGGTAGAGAACTTCTGATAGACCACACCTGCTCATGTGACAAGCTTGCCTTAAAGAAGAAGCCCCTAATTTCTCTCAACTTCTGTGTCCTGGATCTTTTCTCCCTTCTCTGCCTTTTTCCATCCTCTCCCCACCCCCCTCCTCCAAGAAAAGAAAGAGGCTACCTGCTTGGCTCCTCTCCCCCCCCCCATTCCAGAAAAGAAAGAGGCTTGGCTCCCCACCCCCCTTCTGAACTACTCTAACCACGTGCAGAAGACTTTCCTGTTTCAATGGGGAGGGGGGAAGAGGAAGGCTCGAGTTCAAAGCGATCTGGATTCAACAGGATTGACAATGGAATAAACAAAGTAAGTGCAGACTCTGTCCCAGTTAAGATTTTTAAAAAATCATGAAGAAGTGCTTTTTATACCTGCTTTTCACTACCTGAAGGAGTCCCCAAGTGACTTACAAACACCATTCCCCTCCTCTCCCCACAAGAGACACCCTGATTGTTTATGCACTGGGAACTTCACTGCCCCAGCTCCAGTGCAGGAGCACCAATTGGGGGTGGATGAGGCTCACCGGGCCAAATGCTCCCCCATGTGGGTGCAGAAAGAGGTGGGGCAACCTGCCACAACTAACTCCAGCCTGCAGCCCGGCATGAAACCTCCAGTGCATAAACGGCCCCTGTGAGGTACATGGGGCTGAGAGAGCTTTGACAGGACTGCTCTTTGAGAACAGCTCTAATGGAATTGTGACTAGCTCAAGGTCAACCTGGCTGCATGTGGAGGAGCAGGGAATCACACCAAGTTCTCCAGGATTAGAGGCCACCACTCTTAACCACTACACCACGCTGACTCTTGCAGGGATGAGGTACAATCAATAACTCCATCCAGTCCCTGCCTGAGGCAGACTACATTACTTGGCATGAAAGTAGCCCAAGCTTGTGGACTGGACCAGAGGCAGCATGGGGTAGCAAACAGCACAGCAATGAGTCAACAGCAGAATCTTGGAGAGCTGGTTTGATAGATGCTGATCTGACAAAAGCCAAAGCTAAATTAAGCCCAGAAGTAAAAGAATAGGCCAGATGGTTGCCAGTCCTACACCTCAGCTCTGAGCTACCGAGATCTTAAAGGGACGCAGATCTTTGCACTCCAGCTCTTTGGAGTGATGGCCTGGTATGCTTTGTGGCATCTCATGTATGTACACACAGGAAAGGAAGAGGGGTACAGCTGCCATTATGCTTGTGGAGACCTGGGTTCATTTCAATTGCTTGGCAGGTCTGGGGAAGAAACAAGCACAGATGCTGGGTCTGATATACAGTTCACTTTCTCAGAAGGCTGACACAATTTGTTCTCTCTCAAACAGTGCTTTTTGAAGGTTTGGGGAACATTGCAAAGACATGCTGACTGGAGATATTTTTTGACTACTTTCCTACACAAATTGCACGAGCACAAGGAGGGGAAGTAGCAGCCCTTATGCATGCTTGACTAATAACAGCAAAGGCTAGATTTTCTTGCGATTCTGTTCAGCTACAAAATATTCCCCATGGTACTATGTAGAATATGGTGATGCATTACATAACAAAATCCACAGTGAAGTACAGTTTTCAAAGAAAATCTATTTGGCACTTCAATCCCTGCTTTCTTGCTAAAAGCACAGAGAGACTTCCAGTGGGTTACCTAATTTTATCTTCACATTAGTCCTGCAACTTTTAAGTAGCCTGAGAAGGTTTGTTTGGCCAGAGAGCACTGAACTATGTAAACATAAGAAGAGATCTGCTGGATCAAAGCAAGATTCCAACTAATTCACCATTGTGGCTTGGATCCAGATTAGAACTTCTGTAGGTGCAAGTATTGCC
Organism: Paroedura picta; assembly: GCF_049243985.1. Lineage (NCBI taxonomy): Eukaryota > Metazoa > Chordata > Lepidosauria > Squamata > Gekkonidae > Paroedura > Paroedura picta. The sequence goes on along the minus strand of NC_135370.1, from coordinate 91,459,587 downwards.
ACCTCAAAAGTGTGATTATCTTGCTTCCTCCCTGAATTGTCCACTGAAATCCTGTTCTGATGAAGGGCCAAACCCACAGCAACAGAACAGGGTAACTGATTTTAGACTACTGTGGGAGACGGGAGAGAGAAAAATGTGTTCTGCTGGCAGGAATCCATACACCCATGGGAATGACAGTCCCCAGAGTGAAATGATAGGCCTGGGATTGGAACATATGCTCAGGAAATGAAATGAAAGCCCATTGACAGTCCTTGAGACCAAATAATCTGCTCTGGGATTGAAATGACAGCCCCCCCCCCCCGAGGACTGGTTCCAATCCCTGGGGTCGCCATTCCACTCTGGGTGCTGTCATTCCAATCCCAGGCATTTTATCTGGGACTGCTATTCCATTCTGGAGCCTGTCATTCCAGGCCCATGGCAGGTCTCTCCATAATCTGCTCCACATTTTCATTGCAGAATTTTGTCCTGTAATATATTTTATTATTATTTATTTATTGGATTTATATCCCACCCCTCACCAGAGTTTTGGGACAGCTAGCAACATAATTAAAATGCATAGGATTACATTAAATACAATATTTTAAAATAGAAAATACATCCAGTTAAAAGACTGGACAACCACATCTAACTCCTATCGGCCACAGACATACGTTCATCCAGTTGATTTTTGGAGCAATTTCCAGTGCTGTAATGGAAGGTGGGGGAGAGTGTATATCTTGTGCAATAGTTAGTAGTTGCACGGGCCTCAACCAAAGGCTTGGTGGAAGAGCTCCATTTTGCGGACTCTGCTGAACTGCTGGAAGACCACCAGGGCCCTGTTCTTACTTAGGAGCTCATTCCACTACACCCCCTGGAAAAAGGGTCATAATAAAGAAAGTGTGCTCAAGCCTCTGTAGGGAAAAACGGGTTGTAGAATTGAATATTAATATTTATTAAAATTTAAAACCCTAGGCTTAAAATATAGCCTCATTAAAATCCAAGTGTACATTCATACTCATGCTACCACTGACCAGACAAGCTTCAGCATCACTGCCTTTATCTATGGTCAGACATAAATTGAGCAGCATACATGTTAAATGTTAAATATACTGTTGGCTCCTTTACATACGGTGATCTAATATGCTAAGGATCTCTGAAAGGAAAGAAGAAAAGCTATATTGTAATAGCATAATATAAATGAACTAGAAATTAAGCCTGCTGTATCTGAAATACAGCGGGTGCTAGCGGGCAGTGGGTGGGTGCGGGAGGCCCCCCCACCCCCTCCCCCCTCCCGGGCCCCCCACTCACTCCCCCAACTCACTCCCCCCACTCACTGCCCCGCCCCCCACACTCCCGGCTTCAGCGCAGGGCTTTGAGCCCCTCACTGAAGCTTGGCCGACCCCCCCCACCCACTCCCGGCTTCAGCACGGGGCTCCGCTTGTCAGCCTGAGGGCAAGGGGCAAATGGGCTCTCTTCCCCATCCTGGACTGAGCCCACCCCACACCCGTTCCTGCTTTATTTATACCGCTCCCATGGAGCGGTGTAAAAATTTGGGAAAACTGTTTCAAGAAGCTTATAAGTTTACTTACTAATCAATTCTATGGACCAGAATGCCAGATAAAATTATTTGAGGCCTCTTATGTTTCTAAAGCAGGCCCTGGCTCACAGTTCTATCTGTTACCTAAGAGACCGTCTCCCTGCCTATACCCCCAGAAGAGCTCTACGCTCCGCCACCTCCAACTGGCTATGGATCCCTGGCCCTAAAGAGGCACGTCGGACCTCAACAAGTGCCAGAGCCTTCTTGGTCCTGGCCCCCACCTGGTGGAATGAGCTCCCCGAAGAGATCAGGACCCTGCCGGAACTTCCACAATTCCGCAGGGCCTGCAAAAAGGAGCTCTTCCACCAGGCATTTGGTGGGGCCGACTGAGCCATAACACCTACAGGTGCCCCCCAGACTGAGGGAACGAACCAACTGAGGGATTGTCAAGTTATTGTTGAAGTGCTGTTCTAATTGTTCCAGTTGATATTTTGTTGTTATTGTTATATTGTTATATTGATTTTTGATAATGATTTTGATAGTGTTCTATGTGAATGTTCAAAAATGTTTTATGTAAACCGCCCAGAGCCGTAGGGAAGGGCGGTATAAATAAATAAATAAATAAATAAATAAATAAATAAATAAATAAATAAATAAATAAATAAATAAATAAAATTCACAAGAATGTGACCCCTGTTATTGGTAGACCTATAATTTCATGCTATGACTGCATCCTAGACCCTTTGGCCATGTACCTGGATGAATTCCTTAAACCCTTCATTGCTAAAATTGACACCTATTAAAGGGCAACATGGATTTTTTGAGTTACATCAACCAGATTAATATGGAATTGGATGACATAATTTTGTCACACTGGATGTGGTATCTTTATATACTAAGATACCACAGGATCAGAGCCTATTAGTAATACAAGAAATACTGGACGGGAGGGAGGATGTCACTAACTCCCCGATATTTTTGTGCCAAATAACAGAACTATGTCTGAAGAAAAAGTATTTCCAGTTCTACCCTCCCCCCCAATTTTTTTTTACAAATGTCAGGAACAGCAATGGTGTATAAGTTCACCCTTGAGCTCACTAATTTGTTCATGAGCAAGCTTGACAATCAAACAATATTGGACCATCTCGCCAAAGAATTTGGGAGGGGGGGGACAGAACCTGGCTGACCACCCTTCAGGAGATAGAGCTGGGTGTCATCTACACACTGGTGACCACTCTCTGTCCTTGATCTTGGAGAAAGGAGATCAGCCATTGTAAGACTGTCCTCTGTATCCCCATATCAACAATGTGGCGAGCAAGAAGTTCGTAGTTGACAACATTGAATGCTGCTGTCAGATCGAGTAATATCAGTAGTCCTAATCTGCCCCATCCATCAGGCTGACAAGCACAGTCTCCACCAGGTCAGAAGCCGGACTGAAATTGGTCCAGGACAGAAGCTTCATCCAGGAATGCTAGCAATTGATCCGTGGCTTCCCACTTCCCCATCTTCCCCAGAAACACTAAATGCGAGACTGTGGGCTTCAATTATGCTAGCAACCTGTCCACCTCATCCTGTGATAGGCACCTGAAGCAATCAACTCTATTCAAGTCTTGTTACACCTGGCTGCCACTATAGTCAATGATTTTTCAGACATCTATTGTTCCCAGTGGTCATTCCTGTTTTTTTTTTAATACTTTATTTTAATATTTCCCCACACACAAAGGAGAGAGGGAAAGAGAACTAAAGCTCTCTGTGGCTTGTTTCCCAAAGAGATGGGCTGGAAGCATTCTATGCGCCTCCCTTGCATGGATCCAACTGGGAGAAATACCAGAGCTCAAGAAATCCTTAGGATCAAGGAAGAACACAAGCACATGCTGTAGTTAGCTAGCAGTGCCTGAACTCAAAAACAGCATGGATTTCTTTAGGGAGGATAGTTTCATTTCACTAAGAATCTTAGTTCCCTAATATCATTTTGGCAATCATGATAATGGCATGAAATGCTGATTTGCATATGTATCTTCAGCTCAGGTATTTTGTTATGTGCAGCCCTACACAAGATACTATAATGTTCTTAAGCCACATGAGACTGGTCCAGGAATAATGAAACAGACATTTACAATGTTATTAATAATTTTGAAAGGTTTAATTAAACTTTTTCCACCTTGATCTTATATTGGTCCGTAATAATAGTGTGTTAGGAAGAAAAGATTAAGGCCACAAACGCCAAATTGACTACTGTTTCATTTTTGTCAATGATATGTGGATTGTGTTAACTGCAGTATGCAAATTAGCTTCAGTTCTGTGGTTACTGTTATGTTTTCAATTATGGTGTTGGGTACAGACAAAATTGCCCAGCTCTGTATAATTACAGAGATTACTACTTTTCTCTGGAGCAGTTTCTGACTTTTCCATTTTGATGAATAGGCCTGCATTATGCCCACAGGTGCAGAAAGATGCAAGATATAGGCCTCAAAAGCCATTTGAAAGAGACAAGAAATTCCAGCTTTTTTTCTTTTCTTTTTTTGTCAGTTTTTTTACTGCTTTCAGTGATAAATAATTGGTTATCATTCTTGGAAACAAGTTCCCAGTGTGAGCACAGAATTGTATTTGCTAACTGCTTATTATAGCCTCCACAGAATCTAAGTATATCTTGAAAGAAAAAGAAAGGCCGGAGTAATAGAAGGAATTTGGTGTTTCAGATTCGTGCCAATAGAATAAACAAATGATTATCAAGTGCATACTTTGTAGCATAACAAAACCGTTTGAATGTGGTTGTTTTGTTTTTTGATTTTGTAATGATCTAAGGGTATTTGGTAGCTTTTTTTAATGCTTCGACACAGAGTTTTTGAAATCCATTTTCCCTTCCCAACTATAATGAGATTTGTTCTCCTCCATCTTTCCCCATACTCATTCTGATAACATGTGTGGCTCCTGAGGTTTTCAAAACCCCAAAACACCTCCCCCCTTTAATCGGGATCAAAGGATAAATGGCAGTAGGTGGATGTCCATGTCCATGTTAAGATTACCCAGATGGGCTGGAAGCATTCTGTGCTCCTCCCTTACATGGATCCAAATGGGAGAAATGCCAGAGCTCAAGAAATCCTAAGGATTAAGGAAGAACACAAGCACATGCTGTAGTCAAGAGATTCCTGGAAATTTGGCAGTAGAGCCTAGGGAGGATGGGATTTGAGAAGGGGGAAGACCTCAGAGGGGTATATTGCCATAGAGTCCACTTTCAAAAGCGTTTTTTTCCCCCCAGGGGACTTATTTCTATTGTCTGAAGCAGGGGACATTAGTAGTGTCTGGAGAGCTAGAAATGCTTGCTCTCCATTGAGCTTGGGGATCTCACCAAGCTCTCAGCCCCTAGCTGCGTATTTCTACCCTCTAATCATTCCACAACAGCGTAGAGCATTTACATTAAATAGAACTAATGCTCTACCTTCTGCTGTGCTATATGGGAGATTTCAACAGATCCCGTATTCAGCTAGGTTGTGCCCCTGTGGACAATGCTGTATAGAATCAAATACACACATTTTTTTCCCCACTGTCCATTTTATTTCTCAATCCAAGCTAAATTTCTTAACTCACTGCTGTGTAAAAGAGAACTGCATTCCGATGAACTTAAGATTCAGCTTCTTTTGACATCCCAGAACTCTGATATAACTGAATCAGTTGCAGAGTTTTTATATCTTGCAAAGAAATTGTGAATATATTTTGTCCTACTCTAAAGCATGATTTCTGTCTTCGTTTACTCTGTATAGCAGTTTTCTGTATTGCACTTTCCCTCCTTATATTGTACTTTTATATGCTATTAAAGGCTTGTTGTTGTTGTTGTTGTTGTTGTACTATTGGCTGGGGATCATTTGTAATAGCAGAAGATCTCCAGGCTCCACACAGGGATTGGTTACTCTAGTCCATGTAGACATAGGGTGCATGACATGGCCTGACTATCAACTGAAGGTGGATGGGGGGAAATGATAGATGTAGCCATAATTTCCAGCATGACTCAGAAGTACCAGCATCACTCTGGGGTGACTATCAGTCACCCAAAACTCTATGGAAAACACAGAGTTTTGTGGTGAGTGCTAGAGTGTTCCCTTGGTACAATGCTAGTGTTTCTGACTTATGCCAGAACTGACATCATCACATGGGAACCCTGATCATGGTCACCCCACCCCCAATTTGGCCAGCCTGTTTCCATCTACTGAGCATCTGAGGATCAGTGGGCAGCAGGCACATGGCAACCCTACTTTGATAGCTGGCAACCAATCTGGGGGTTGGGGGATGAAGCTAAACTCCACTTTTTTCACCCCTCATCAGCCTTTTAAGGGAATTATCTCTAAGCTGTAGATCAGCTGGGGGGGAGATGAGGGAAGGGAGCTTCCTAGGCCATGGTGGGGACGTCATGGTGGGGACAAGGCATTGGGGCCTGCGGGTTCTACATTGGGGCCTGCGGGTTCTACAGACTTATTCCTGCTTCTACTGCAGAGGTGACTTTTCTCATACCTGTGTGAAAGCAACCTCTATCACCTAATTGCTAGTTGAAATAGGTTTTATTTTTCTGTTATTTTAACAACTGCTCAAACAGTTTGGTCATCCACAGAAGAGACTGACCTGTAATCTAGGAACTAATCCAGGCTATGCAGAAATTTGCAGGTAACACTGAGGCTGCTGCTTACCTGCCTTTCCTGTTTCATTAGAAACAGTATTGGAAAAGGCAGAAATGGATAGGCCACAGATCTTGAAGGATATTAAATATGGTTGCCAATTGGCCTGGAGGAAAATATCCTGTCTCTTTAATAGAGGACTGATGTGAAGAACTGGAAAGGTAGAAAGGTTCATGGGATGGTGGCAAATAACATCCAACTAAGTTTATATTAGCGGAACTGAAGATTTTTTCCCTTCAGGTTGAATAAAATTGGAAGCCCCATGTAATTGCTTCAGAATCACAGATTTGAGCATATTACACCAGACCCTAGCAAGCTGAAAAGCAACTACATTTTACACCAGCTAAAGTCTACAAGGGTAGTCCCATGTACAGCACTTTACAGTATGGTAGCCCTCAGTTTCAGGGTCAGGTCAGATGAATATAAAAGGGAGGACAGTTTCTCAACTGGGTATGGCTTGGAAAATGCACTGTTTTCATAGCTTGCATTTGTTTTTTAAAGCTCAGTATGTACTGATGCCCTTCAGAGGTGAAGAGTGATATTTATTATGGCTTTCCTATAACAGTTCCTCTGGATTAAACTGGCCTGCCTGCAGTTCTTGAGATTTGAACATGAAAGAGAAGCATTGTCTGGGTGTTCTAGCAGAACAGTGGGTCATTTCTTTCTCCTGCACCCTGTTTGTGACTGGGCTCCATGCTGACAGAGAATGAAAAGACTTGATAGAATCGAATGAGACCGACAAATTAAAATCCATTCTAAACCTTATAACTTGTTTCAGCCTTAACACCCTGTTCCAAAGGATGACAGAGGATTTGATGTCAGAAAATACTAGGGGAGTCTAGTTCTCTTTCCTGCTGTGCTCCTGGATACTGTGTGTGTTTCCTTAATAAATATCTTCTTGTCTAAGATACAGAATGTGGACTGAGGATCTGAGAGAATTAGTGACCTTGAACCCTTTTGAAAAGGGTTTCTTTCAGTTTGAAGAAAAGAAAAATGTGTTTGTAAAGGTGGTAATAAAGCATGTTCCTCAAAGAATCATGCTGCTGACAGAAGTAGGGATATCCTGGTGCTGCTGACCCCAGAATGATTCCTTGTGGATTTATGCCACTCTGCTGTGTCCTTTCAAACTCAGCATGTGGTAGGAGCCTGGTTTCGATTTGTGAAACTGAGTAGTGGTTAAAGCACTAAACCCCTTCCTCGGCATTCTCAGTCTGGCTTACCTTTGGCCGATAGGTGGAAACCTTTGATCTTCATCATTGAAGGGCAGCTCATGACATTTCAAAGCTTCCCAACAGACTTGTGACAGGGCATATCCTGAAGCTTACCTCTGCAGCCACTCTTAATGAAAAGGAAGGAAGGAAAGGCCACACAATTCATTCTTCAGCTTAAAAAAAGTATCTCCATACAACACTAACATCTCAAAGAACAAGTTTCTTATGTAAGGGAAAGGATTTCAGAGAGGCTGTCATGACACATTTATTCGGCACAAAGCAGCTGTAATTAATAGCCCAGGAAACTAAAGGCTGGAATCGGAATGAGATTTTCGACAGCGTGTGAATCCTTTCAATTAAAAACTACTAAGAAAGCAATTAAGAGCTAAGTGGAATCCACAATAAAGATAGCCTGACACCGGTCATCTATGTAGGCAAAGCAGATTAAACCTGACATTTCAACCTTACCATCCAATAGGTTGTCAAACAAAAGTAAATCCTACTAAAGTGATTCCTGTACATAGACAATCACTATAGTGTTTGTGGCCTTGAAACATATTCATGGAATTAAGCAATAAGGAGCTTCTAAAAGCAATATTGGTTATACAAAACTAGAGAATAAAATGTTTGCTTAAATAGAAATATTCTTCCATACCTATGTTGTTTCTCTCGCTCCATTTCATAACAATTAAACTTTTTCACAGGCCACTAGTTGACTAGGACAGGACACAGTGTGTCCACTAGTTGACTAGGACAGGACACAGCAAGAATCCTCCTCAAGGGCACAGCACACATGGTCACAGCACAAGGTGAGGACATTGCCTCAGGTCCTAGTGGTCGTTCATGGTCCACTTCTGCTCTAAACATTCTGTCAATATGACCCACACACTTAAGTATCTACCCCTCTCCTGCAGTGACTCTTCCTCAGTGGACAATGCTATGAATCTAGTCCTGGCTGCCTAAGGGCCACACTTGATATAATAGTGTCCTTGTGGCTGTCACAAGAATACCACTGCCATTTTCATTTTAAAATGTAACAAGAATCCCATCTTGGTCAGGCTCATAGTGTAGGATTATTGTCCCCCTCCACATACCTTTCCAAATGCCAAAGCAGTTATGGAGACAGTCATTTCAGCTTGATAAGATGTAGGGAGGGGGGAAACAAGAGTACCTCAGCCTGCTCCACTGTGGATGACACAAAGGAAAAATACCTCCTGCAGTTGTTAAGTTTAAATGTGAGACACAAGCCAATGTAAGATTCAATTTGCCACTTGGGAAAGCATTGAAAACGGAAAACGATCTAGAGACCGTTCTGGCAGAGTCGAAGTGTAAATAAAAGAGATAACAGAGACTCTTAAACTTTTGATCTTTAATTAAGCCATTGGAAAGATTCTCTTTCCTTTGTTTTGTTTCTGGAATCTTCCACCTTCTTCCTGAGATACTAAGCAACAGCAGCAACTTGGCCTTGGGAAATCATAGAATCATAGAGTTGGAATGGACCTCCTGGGTCAGCTAGTCCAACCCCCTGCATTATGCAGGACACTCACAATCCTATCGCTCATCCACTCATCCACCCCCTTGAGCCTTCACAGAATCAGCCTCTCTGTCAGATGGCTATCCAGCCTCTGCTTAAAAATTTCCAAAGGTGGAGAACCCACCACCTCCTGAGGAAGCCTGTTCCACTGAGAAACCACTCTAACTGTCAGGAACTTCTTCCAGATGTTTAGATCAGAGGTCTCCAACCCCTGGTCTGCGGCCCGGTGCCGGGCCATTAAGGCCATGGTACCGGGCTGCCAGCGGCTGTGCCTGCCTTCCCCTCCCCCCGCAGTGAGAGGGGGGGAAGAGGCAAGTGCGGCCGCTGGCATGCCAGCGACGCAAACGTGCATGCGCGGAGCCGCCACGCACGCGTGTTTGCGCCCCCTGCTGGCGAAAACGCTCACGTGCGGCTGTTCTGCGCATGAGCGTTAGCGCCACCTAGTGGCAAAAACGCACATGCGCGGCAACTGCACGTGCACGTTTACGTGCAGCTGCTGTAGCCAGGCCACCAGCTCTCTCCCACCCTCAGAGGCGGTCCCCGACTACAAGAAGGTTGGGGACCACTGGTTTAGATGAATGACTCAGGCATCTTCTAACAATGTAGCCTATGGTCAAGTGACTGTCAGAGCCCAGGTCAAATTATTTAAATCAAGTCTTAGCTTACAGGAAGGATGCAGCAGGAAATGTGAAAGATAGTTTGTTGTTCCATGTTGCATATGCTGTCAAATGTATTTTGAAAGTGTTTAGTCCCACTAGTATGTTTTCTAAGATGTAACTTGTTTTTCTTACTGCATAGTATTGTAAATAATGGTTTTTAAATCAGTAATAGAATGTCCTGGAAGATTAAAACATGCTTTATTAATTTTGTAGTTTTAAATGTCAAGATTTGTGATCATTTATTCTTTTGTTTAGGGCAGTGGTCCCCAACCTTTTTATCACCAGGGAGCAGTCAACGGTTGACAATTTTACTGAGGCCCGTGGGGGTAGTCTTTTGCCGAGGGATGTCACCGCCACTTTAGCCCCTGCTCCACTTGCTTTTCCACCAGCATCCCTGACTTCCCGCCACCCACTAGGAGGTGCTGCCAGCAGCAGCTGCACAGTGCCACACCGAGGGGGAGCCCCAGCCATGGCGGCCACTGGAGAGCACCAAAAGTGAGCCAGTGACAGAGTAGCAGGGCAGCCACCAAGGCAGCAGCCGGGGAGGAGGACGAGGAGGAGCTGCGGCCCGGTACCGACTGATCTATGGACTGGTCCCAGTCCCTGGACCGGGGTTTGGGGACCGCTGGTTTAGGGATTGACCACTTTCTCCTATAAAAATACTTAACAGGAAGAAGCAAATATAAAATTTCTGAATAAAAATCCATCAACATATTTAATTTATTCTTCAACTCAGATCTTTAAAAGGGCTTCAGATTTCTCACTCATTATAGATTCAAGTGGGTCGCCATGTTGTTCTGAAGTAAAATCATAGAATCATAGAGTTGGAAGGGGCCATACAGGCCATCTAGTCCAACCCCCTGCTCAACGCAGGATCAGCCCAAAGCACAACAAAATTTGAGTCCAGTGGCACCTTTAAGACCATCAAAGATTTATTCAAGGCATGAACTTTAATGTGCTTGTACTCTTCCTGACAAATTGGAATGAGGATCTAACTCTCTGATCTCAGGACAAGATAACATCTCAGCATAGGCTTGTCATTTGTGGGATGCTTCCATGCTTGGGTGGAGATGGATGGGACAAGCAACTAGTCTCTTTTAATTATTTCTTTTCACAACTTGGAAAGTTTCTGCCGTTAATGACTAACCTTGACACTTTTATTTCTCCAATGTTTTTGTGAACTACAACTGAACCCAAAAGATTGATTAGCTTTTTTTATGACACAGTTTACTAATTTGCTTTTTCCTTATATCTATACTCTTATGATTCTTGTTCCATTGTTTGAGGAAATGTGCATGTTTCTCACAAAGCTCACAACTCGAATAAATCTTTGTTGGTCTTAAATGTGCCACTGGACTCAAATTTTGTCTCATTATAGGTAAGAATATTTTGCACATTCCACCTCTTAAAGATGTTAGTTAGCTTACCAATACATCTTTAATTTTCAGACCAGGTCTGCTTTTAATGTTTCCTCCTGTACTATTCAGTGCTGAAAGCAGAAAGGCATTGTTGACCCCCGATGGCATATATTTCATTGGAGGAAAAGTATGTGAGTGTCCAATATGGCATAGCTGATGTTATTAGGTCCTGTGATTGTGTAGCTTGAATAAATATGTGGACAAAATTGTCATCAAGGTCTCCTCTCCCAGTTGTAGGTTGCTTAACCTTAAATTATCTTTGTTTTCAAGTTTGTTATATTAACGTAAGTTGTCATATCTAAGGGGCTTCATCCATGGGAGGTAGCAAGTTGGTTACTTGCTAATATTTGGAAGACTGTGGTCACATGGGAGGATCTTCCACTGGTGTTTCTTTGCATTCTAATATTGCTTTGGACTTTGGATAGGAAGGCATTCTGCCATGTGCCTCTGTCTCATGGCCTGGATTTTCCAGCATTATTGGAACAACACAATCTGTGTGAATGCCACTTTGAATGTGCAACAGAAAAGCAAGTTATAAATAATTTAAGTTAAATAAATAAACTGCCAATGTTACATTGGGTCTCCAGTTGTTTCTTTGTATTTATTTATTTACTATAAGGCATGTGTGTGTAATGTAGCTAGGAGATCCTGAGACTGCCTGGCAAGAGACATTCGGAGGTGGTTTGCCATTGCCTGCCCCTCTGTCACAGCCCTAGTATTCCTTGGAGGTTGCCCCTCCAAGTGCTAGTGAGGGTTGACCCTAGTTTCTACGATCTGGATGGAATTGGTCTTGCCTGGCCTATCCAGGATAAGGTTGTTTCCTTGTGAAGAACATGGTCTTATTTTTTCCCCCAGCGGCAAGTGCCTAGTTCTACTGTGGTTATGCTAATATTTAGGAAACGTAACAATTAAGTCTTCTCCATGAGTTATATTGGAGTTGACCGCTAAGGGAAATGAACAGTGCTTTCCTACAAGCACAAATGGGACACCACTCTTCTTTCTGTTGATATTTTAAAAGGCCATTAGACTTGGAGACAAGGATACCACAAACCACACACATTTAAGTTATGAATGTACTAAAGTTGTAGCACATTAAAGCGGAGAGGGAGAAATTGAGGCAAAGAAGGAAGTAAAACAAAAGACTGGAGGCAGGATGACTTTGGACTTAGGGCTAGTTTTTACATTACACTGAGGTCAAAATACAGATTCTGCTCTCTCCCTTCCCAATTTTTGTTATAATGTAGGAATTAATAATGTGAATAAACAATGAATGCATCTGAACTACACTCCACATTCCTAGAATATATCATAAGAATTAACCACAGGGTCATCATCAGAACGCCAAATCACTCAAATTCATAAATTTAATTTGGATCAATCTATTCACAAATGAAAACGAATCATTTACACATTTGTAAACCACAGTACAAAATTAAGGAAAACTTTAATCTTTTAATAAGGCAACAATTTTTGCCTCTTCCCACAGAACATCTGTGGAAACCTAGGCAATTAAAAGTTCCCTTTTGAAGAAGAAGAAGGAGAATTGGTTCTTATATGCTACTTTTCTCTACCTGAAGGAGTCTCAAAGCACCTTATAGTCTCCTTCCCTTTCCTCTCCCCACAACAGATATCCTGTGAGGTAGGTGAGGCTGAGAGAGCCCTGATATTACTGTTCAGTCAGAACAGCTTTATCAGTGCTGTGGCGAGCCCAAGGCTACACAGCTGGCTGCATGTGGGGGAGCGCAGAATCGAACCCGACTCACCAGATTAGAAGTCTGCACTCCTAACCATTACACGAAGCTGGCTCTCATACATTATACATTTGGCATACATTATCATTTGAGAAATAGTAACTTCTCCTTTTCCTGCACTTTTGCATGATCTCTTAGTTTACAATGAAATTAGAGCCCAAGCAAACCCCACTATTGCAACCCAGTGCCTTGATGGGTGGGCTTTTCCCACTCAGTGGGTTTGTTAGCTCAGTGGTTTAGTCTTGTCTTCTTCCACTTAGATTTCACTCTCACCTCTATGAGTAATTTCTCCAGTTTTGGGCTGGTGATGCTTGCTTGGTGTGGGATTATTTGTGCGATTTCAAGGTTAGTTCTGATCAAGCCTAACTCTGCCAATTATATGTTGAGGTAGGTTGAATGTCTATAGTGGAGGAAGTAGTCTGCTTGTTTGCTGGGGAATTTGCTTCTCTGTGCTAGATCAGGTTGTATTCATCTTGTTATGCTCCAATTTTGGCTGTTGTTAAGCGAATATGTTGTTGTTTTTTGTTTAATTTAAGGGTAGTAGTCCATTGGCTAGGAATGTACTGGTTATTTCAGATTGATGTGGGGAGAGAGTTAGTTGATTTGGTGGGGGTTTTGTAGGGATGACTAAAAGGGAGTGCTCTCAGTCCAACTGAAATCAATTTAGGTTAGGAGATCATTAAGGGATCGCTTTAGGGGCAGTTCAAATTAATTTGGGGTGAAAATTAAGGATTTAAAATTGAGGGCATGTTCTGGCTCAGTTTAATTTGGGTTCCTTCTCTCCTTTTTTGAGCTGAAGATAGAAGAAAGGGCTTATTTGTCTTTAGAATCTTAGGAAGAGTTTGATGTGATTGGGGGTGGGTGTTCTGATCAGGCCTGAGTGACTGCAAAATTTGCATCAGTCAGTCAGTAAAATTTATTGGCATAAAGCAAAATTTGCATGTTCTGAGTTCTTTCCCACCACTTAAGGATGGTTCCGTAGCTCTTACAGGCCTAGAACTTGATTTTCTGAGGTCCCCACCCCGAAGTAGATCATACCTCTTCCCTCCCACACATTTCCCCCTGATTTTTGCCATTCCCTTCTTTTCACCCATCCCCCCCTCCAGTTTTATTAACTTAATTTTTTTGTGAGCTGGTGCAAGGAGATGACTGGAGAAGCAGCTAAAAATAAGCTTAATACGTACTGAATAGAAGGGTGAAATATCCATGAATACAAAAAGGAAAAAAGTTCTGTGCTTTTGCAAAATACCTGCAAAGCTGTAAGGAAAGCTGTGTTTGAAAGTAGTCTCTGTCTTCAAATTTACCCAGCCCTGGAACAAATCATCTAACAGTTTAATTAAGAAGTGCACATGGGTCTATCAGAATATCCTAAATATAAACTATGCTTATAATGGATATATAATGGATGCATCACAGTTAACAAAATTGCCATAAAATGGTCATGAATTTTGTGCTTCAGGAGCTATTTTTAAATCTGCTGAAAGAAGCAAACGTACTCATTAAGAAGCATGGATGTAGTAAGAGCAGGAGTGAGTTTGAGTAAAAAGTAAGTTTCAGTCTGGTAATTGTCTTGATCTGTAACAGAAGAGCAAGATTTGACTCCAGTAGCACCTTAAAGACCAACAAGACTTCCAGGGTCTACGCTTTCAGGAGTCAAACCTCCCTTTATCAGTAAAAAGTTGTTGGTGGTAGAAAGTGCCATCAAGCTGCAGACAATTTATTGCAACCCCATTATGGTTTCAGGCTAAGAGACAGAGATAGTTTGCCATTGCCTGTCTCAGTATCACAATCTCAGATGGCCTTTGTGGTCTTTCATCCAAATACTAATTTGGGCTGATCTTGCTTAGTTTCTGAGATTTGACAAGACAGAGCTAGCCTGGGCTTCCAGGTCTGGACAAAAAAATAGACACTATTAAGTTTAACTACAGCAATAGTTGCATCCTACCAAGTGCAAGAGGAAGATGCTTGTAGATGTAGATTTTCCTCATATTCTCATGTCAACAACAAATCTTTTCAATGTTTTTTACAATGGGGGACCAGCCTAGACCAGCTGTCTCATCCATGTCTTGTGCCAATAAAGCCTCCTGCACCAGGCTTGTTGAAGAACCAGGCAAGGAAATTATACCCATTTTTTTTCTTACCCCATTCTGCATGACTTTTGTCCCTCAAACCCCAGTATCAGCCAGTCAAAAGTTCTGCTGGGGGAAGATGAACATTGGGAAAGATTTGTTTCCACAAGTTACTTGAGTTCATGTTTTCAAGGACCCAGCCCAGTATCTGAGCAAGCCTGGTGTCATAAGTCTGCTAGTGATTGAAGGATTTCCAGTTGAGGGCTTTGGAATTTGAAGATTCATAGTCTGGTCAAGAGTTTACTGTCTTCTGCTAATTCTGGTCTTAACCTTTGCCCTTGCTGCTAGATTTAATTAGGTAGCATTATAGAAGTATTACAAAACATATCCATTTCAATCCCATTTGTATAACTAATCTTCTGTTTTCCTGATTACATAAATCAGGGATGACTTGATAAAATATTAACTGTGCTATAATTGGAGCTATTATTATTCAAGAATATTTCAGTTTTTATGCCAAAATTTTGCTGTAAGTTAAGCAAAAGAATCAGTTATTTTAGATAAATGGACATTACTTATGGTAGAAATTATTTATAGCATGGACAGGAGAATTATGATATTGCTCTCTGCAGCTAGTTACAGTTTTGATGTTGACTGTATACGCGAAGCCAAGTGTTTGTGTTGTCATTTAAAATATTTGTTAGAGGGGGAATGTAGATATATGTTGGGCTTGTCATTTCCCTGCTAGGTGCAAATGAGGGCCATTTCAAGTCTTTCAAGTGTTAAGATGAAATGAGAGTTGTAGGTGATGGAAACCATCCCTGTGTTGTTGTTGTTTGCCATCAAAACTTAGCTGACCTATGGTGACCATGTAGGGTCTTCAAGGCAAGAGATATCTCTTGAAGGACAGCCACCCCAACTCCCCCTCCTGCCAGAGTCATTTGCCAGATGTCTGGAAGAAGTGACAGTCTGGCTCAAACAAAGCCGGCTGAGACCCACCCCAGACAAGAAAGAGGACCTGTGGTTTGGTAGGAGAGGGCTGGATCAGGAAGTGGGCTTACCCAGCCTGGACAGTGTGCAGCTAGAGATCTCACATGTCATCAGGAACTTGGGTATTATTCTGGATAACTCCCTTTCTGTGGAAGCCCAGGTCACAAGTGTAGCCCTGTTGGCATTCTACCATCTTTGCCAAACGAGGCTACTAGAACCATATCTGTCCCAGGATCACCTTGCCACAGTGATCCACAGGGGCATTTCCCACGGCTTAAAAATAGCACAATGGTTGCTGATTGAAAACGCTACTAATTTGCCATAACGCACGACGTCGTTAACGATCTGCAACAATCCTGAAACCGACCCGCCAAAAGCGCTTCGTTGTAGCGCTTTTAGGGGAATCCAGAAAACTGGATTCACCCTCCGGATAGCGATACACTCCTGCAACCAATCTGCAACAGTAGCGCTAAAGACCTGTGCGTTACCATTGTTGCGGGTTCTTCAAAGTCCCTCCTCCCGAGCCTGTCCTCGAAACTTCCGGCGAACTGTTCGCCATTTTTTTTTTCTCCGAGCGAGCGGGGATCTACGAGGCAACGGGACAGCGACTGGCTTTCAAGCACGATCACTTTAGGAAATTCTGCCCGGACACCACAAGAGTTTTTCACAAGCACAGTGGCACACACCGTCACGTTCCCTAAATTTGGCCAAAGCTTAAAACCCCGTCTACCATCGGCCAGTCCTAGCGGAGTCAACGTACAGGGAGCATTTTAAAAAATTCTCCTCTGAGCGTGCCAACGAACATTCGCCGCTCGCAGTCTCCTGCTTAGCTTAGAGGGGTTCAATAGACATGATTCGTGGTGATATCATGAGGGGCGGCTTATGTGTAGTGGGTCTTTGTGTGGTTCCCGGTGCGTGCTTGTGCTTGGGTGCGGACAACCCCTTCCATTGGCGGCTAGACCTCCGGCAAGCGGAGTTGCCGTCCCCCGTTCATTTTAAAAAATTTTCCTCTGAGCGTGCCAACGAACGGTCGCCGCTCGCAGTCTCCTGCTTAGCTTAGAGGGGTTCAATAGACATGATTCGTGGTGATATCATGAGGGGCGGCTTATGTGTAGTGGGTCTTTGTGTGGTTCCCGGTGCGTGCTTGTGCTTGGGTGCGGACAACCCCTTCCATTGGCAGCTATACCTCCGGCAAGCGGAGTCGCCGTCCCCCGTTCATTTTAAAAAACATTCCTCTGAGCGTGCCAACGAACGTACGCCAGTAACATGTCATGTTTGGTTGATTTATGCTGTGGCTGGTGAATATTATTGGGGAACTGCCGAGTACTGCCGCACTTGCTCTCGGTTGAACACCGGCATGCGTTTGTGTAATGGCGGACATTTTCCTAAAATGGCTCCCGCTGCATGTTCAAACTGCTCTTCTCTCGTGTAAACGAATCAGCGCATGCGTTAAGTCAAACAACAAGGGCGCCAATCTGGCCATTAGGAGCAGATCCTGTTCCCGCGCGAGGAGTTTTGAACGTGACATGTGACCTAATGTGGCCAATGCGCGTGTCCCCTACTGCCCTCTACCAATCAGGAGCCGGCTAGTCCCTTTGTCTTTGTGTGCGGGAAGGTATATGATCCGTTGCACCCTGCACCTTCCACCACCATTTTGCTCAGCTACCAGCGAAAGCAACATGGAATCGTCTTCTCAAGCCTCGTCCGTCCCTGCAACCGGCCGTGGCCCAACTTGGAGGGACGCGGAGATCAGGGACCTGATCGGGATTTTCTCGGAGGAGAAAATCCAGGACGCGTTCCAGTCCTCCCACAGGAATAGGGAGGTATTCGAACAAGTGGCCATTAAGATGCGCGCCCTGGGCCACAACAGGACCGGCCTTGAATGCCGGTCGAAGACCAAGACAATGAGGGCAGAGTATATGCGTGCCGTGAACCATAATAAGGGTTCCGGCAACGAGAAGGTTACCTGCCCCTACTTCGAGGAGCAGCGCCAGCTGTACGGAGACGGGGAAGGATCCGGCAGGCCGAAGCGCGTCGGCCGGAGCCTTAAGGTGGTTCGGAAGCCGGCTGCCCCGGTCGAGGAACCACCCGCTGAGGAGGATCCCGGCGAGGGCACCTCGTCCAGCTTTCGCCCTCCACCCCCCGTCCAGCAACGAGCCGCGGAATCGGTAACGCTGGACCTCATCGCCATCGTTCCTGGGGAGCCAGAGGAGGCTCCTGAGCAAACGCCCCTTGCCTCCGGTAAGTGATTTTATTTTTATTTTATATTTCCTTTTGAGCAAATGTGTGTTCTGACGTTTGGCCATCGTTTTCTCGTCAGTTCGTTGCAACGCATAAGATGGTAGGCTGTGGAGTGCTTGCTGTGTTTACTATTTGAAACGGTTTTAATTTTATAATTTAATTTTAATTTTTAAAAGATTTTAAAAGATGGTAGGCTGTGGAGTGCTTGCTGTGTTTACTATTTGAAACGGTTTTAATTTTATAATTTAATTTTAATTTTTAAAAGATTTTAAAAGATGGTAGGCTGTGGAGTGCTTGCTGTGTTTACTATTTGAAACGGTTTTAATTTTATAATTTAATTTTAATTTTTAAAAGATTTTAAAAGATGGTTGGCTGTGGAGTGCTTGATGTGGTTAGTATTTGAAACGGTCATGTTTAACCAACAGCCCCAAAATATTTGCTGCATGCCTCGCCCATAGGCCTTCTGCAGTACTTTGGCTCACTACTTTGGGAGCTTGCTTTGTGGTTCATGGTGTATGCTTGCTCATTTTTCACTATTTTCTGCTCTTGTCCACAGAGACACAGTTGCCAGGGACGGGGCCCCTCGAGTCTCCAGCAGCACCTGACGTGGATAGTGATTCGGGGGCATCAACTAACATTGGTAAGTATTAGTTAAAATAGGGGGGGGGGCTGTTTTGACTGCTTTGTGCTTTTCTGTTTGTGCAGGGCAGCAGCACTGCTAAGAGAAAGAAGAGAGTCCCTCTGCGTTGCTGGTGTAGCCTTTGAAGCTGGCTTTGCCACCCTTTGGTCCTAGATCTGTTTTTTTTCCTTTTTTTGCAGATTTCATACCCGGAACACAGGAGGAGGAACAGCCTGGGTTGCTTGGACCTCCTGCACGGCGCAGGCGGATACAGATTCAAGATGGTGAGCGTGCATGACCTGTTCCTTTCGAGCCATAGCTGCAGGACAATGTCGCTAGGCACTAACCATGTGCTCCCTTTTAATTGTTGAGAGTCCTGCTGTGAAAGTAGGCAAAAGTAAAAGCACACCATGGGCAAACAAACAATAGCCATGTGCTCGCCGGGGATTGTTTAAATTCTTGGCAGGAAAACACGGGGACAAAAAAGAACACCATGTCCACCATGGTGTGTTTTGACTTTATTGATGTCACTAACAGTTTTGTTTCTCATTTTTTGCCAACAGAGGTTCTTTCAGATGAGGAGGAGGAACCACCCCTGGCTCCAGGCAGCCCACCACCTAGAGGTGCGCTCCCAGCAGAGGAGAGGCTTACGAGGGAACGCGGCAGGCTGAGGCGCGTCTCCGTCTTGACAAGCGTGGGAGAGAGGCTCCTTGAGCACTGCTATGAGGAGTCACGGCGTGCCGCTGCCGCTGACCAAGCCATGCTCACACTCATTGCCCAGGAGGGGAGAAAATTGAGGGCAGTCCTTAGAGAGACAAACCAAATCCTACGCGAAGGCGTGGAGGAGGTGCGACTGATAAGGAGACTCATGGAGAGGGCTGTAGTGGTCATGGAAAGGGCCTACCCTCCACAAATCGCCCCCGCCCCCCCACCACCACCCCCACCACCACCCCCACCACCACCCACACCACCACCCCCACCACCACCCACACCAACACCACCACTTCCAGCACCCACCCCACCGACTCCCTCTCAGAATGCCTCCACCCAAACACGAAGGAGGACTATTCTCGGAAAGAGGAAAATAAAACCAGCAGACAAGTACTCCCCCTCCTAGTTTTGCCCACTTTTTCTATTTCATGTTATCTGTGTTTTGTTGTTTGTTGAATAAAGTTTATATTTTTGACTCTGTCTCTGTGTACCCTACTGTAGAATCTGCAAGGCCGAAAGCGGCCTCTCTAGTGATTGTCTATATTGTGGTACTGCTGTGTGGGTTGGAGGTTGGAGGGGTGTTAGTTCAAGGAGTTTTAGGAGTGTGGTGTGGGGTTAAATATGTGCGAGTTTAAGAAGTCACACTGGAGTCTTGTTATAAAATTTGCAATAACATTTTATTTTAAAAAACATTTTAACAGGGGAAAAACATTAGGGAATGAAACTTGGAGCCCCACCAGCACCACCACCCCCCACCCCCCTGGAAAACCTATTTTTTTTAACAAAACTATACATTTAACAGGGGAAAAACATTAGGGAATGAAACTTGGAGCCCCCCCCCAACCCCTACCCCAAAACACAAACAGGAAACAAAACTCAGGTCCCACTGCTCCCCTGCCCAGCCCCTTCCATCTCCCTCACTCTCCTGCTCAACCTTCCCACGGACCCCCGGACTTTGCGGCGGAAGAGGTCCTCATCCTCCTTCTTCTTAACTGTGTGGGGAGGGAGAAAAAGTACACATTAGTGCCACACATATTTTCAAATTTCTTTAGTTTACATGCATATACTTTTAAGTGGCCTTAGCCACAGTGTGAGAAGAGTTGGGCAGTGGGGAACATAACCTACGTTCTTCCGCCTCCCTCTGTTGCCTTTGCTGCTCAATCTCCCCTTTCAGCTCTGCCACTTGAGCCTCCAGGGAAGTAACTCTGGCCTCCATCGCACGCAGCCTTGCCTCCACAGTTTCAGCTATAGAAATCAAACAAAGAATTTAATAACACTTCAAATGGGAGCATCACAGCAGGCTCCCATATGGCTCCATGGGGGTACACACACATGGGTCTCCCGCACAGGCATAAAACTCTCACCTGCAGCCTGTCCCGAGGTGGAAGGTCCCTCTTCCTCCCCCTCCTCACGCTCAGGTGCTGTTGCCAGCTTGGATGGTGATTGTGTGGCTGGGCAAAGAAAAAGACAAATCATAATTAAAAGCACACAAAACAGAGATGAAACACAGCTGGTGGACACACCACAGTTAGAGTCTAAGCGCATAACCAAAGTGGTTCTACAGTACTGGCTGGCTAAGTCTGAGGGGGTTGACAGCATCTAAATACTTTCTCGAATTTCATTGGGGACAGTAGGGGAAAGAGGCAGCTAGTCATTCCATGCATGTTTAAGGGTAAAACACAACGAGGGCAGCACTCACCCATATGCCTCCTCATGTCCAGGGGGGGCTTCCCAGCCTTCTCCCATATTTTTACCATCTGGTCGTGGAAGACCGTCCTCCCACTTGGCTGCGGGATCCCCCCCCACTGTTCCAGACTGTTTAGGAAGTCCAGCTTAAGGCGCTTGAATTTTGTCCAGACCTGCTCCCAGGTCCGGACGTAGCCCCTTTCCCTCAGCTTTGAAGCCAACACCAAGTAAGCACCCTTGGTGTGGCAGTGGGTGCTGGCCATAAGGCGGCCAACACTTTTCGATTGGAGCACAAGCTCCAGAAGTGCCTCAGCCTCGGCGCGCTGCCAGAAGGAGCCCTTCCGTGGCTTCGGCATCTTCGGAATGACGGTTAGGGAACGAACGTGCGTTGCTCCGATAGACCACCCCGTTTTTTAAATGTATCAAAGCTGCCCACCAATAAAATTATTCATTGGAACATAAGTGGATTGATCCTCCGGTTTGACAGGGGTCGCCAATACTTCCTGGCTACCCGCCTCCCCGAACTTTCCCCATTCAGCGCTTCCGTATTGTGTTTGTCAATTTCAGTTGGGAGTTAGCATTTAGGGCTGTCAAAGTGCTTTTGGACCAGAGAATCCCCGTTTTTTTGCTGGCAAAGTACACAAACCGCACAAGACAAGGTTAAACAAATAACACAAAACTTTATTCACCAACAAGAGAGTGGGAAAAACAATTAAACACGCCTCCTGTTTCTGTAGATGTGGGTGGCTATGGCGTCCCGAACCTTGCACCCCTCTGCATAGATTCTTCTTCTCCTTGCTTCAGGGATGTCTTGTGTGTCCTCAAGGACAACAGGATCAGGTTCATCCACAGGGAAGGGGATGTTATGTCCCTTGTCCTCGCATATGTTGTGCAAAATGACACACGCGATGATCAGCGGAGTCACATTGTCTATATGCACGTGTAGTCGGGACATCAGGCAACGGAACCGGGACTTCAAACGTCCAAAGGCACGCTCCACTACATTCCTTGCCCGGGAGTGAGTGAGGTTGTAGTGGCTATGCACGTCTGTCCTTGGCCGCTTGTAGGGAGTCATGAGCCAGCGTCGTATTGGGTAGGCTCCGTCCCCGAGCACCAACGGCGGCACACGCACGCCCTCAATGGTGGCGGTGGGGTTTCCTGGAACAAAGACCCCTTCGTCCATGGCTTTCCTGAGGTTGGATTCCCTGAAAACAAGGGCATCATGCCTCCTGCCACTCCACCCCACCTCGGCATCGATAAACCGGCCGGAGAAGTCCACTGTTCCTTGCAGGAGAACAGAGCAAAAGTCCTTCCTGTTCCCGTACTCTTTTATGCTTCCCCCGGGGGCACGGATAGGGATGTGGCTTCCATCGACGGCCGCAAAACAATGCGGGAATCCAAGCCTGGCAAACCCGTCCATACTCTGGAATAAGGGAAAGAAAAGAATATAAGCCATTGCATGTCAGCGTGGGGTGTATCGCGTCTTCGTTGCTGACCTGTCAAACAAGAAAAAAAATTTAAAGGGCAAAGGGGATAGAATGACACTCACCGCTCCAAGCCGGTCTCCGAGGCACACGACTTTGCTGAACAATTCCGCCTCCATGGCGAGGCAGAACTCCTTAAGGATATCGCCAACCGTAGTGACTCCGAGTCCGAATTGCTGGGCTACTGTCCGGAAGTACTGAGGGGTGGCCAAGTACCACAATGCGGCAGCCACCCTTTTTTCAACTGGAACGGGGCGCCGCATGCCAGTGACTTGCCTCTCCATGCGTCCACGTAGAGCCTCCACGAGTTCAAAAAATGTCCCCCTCGACATCCTGAAGTTGGCAATCCAGTGGTCATCATCCCAGCGAGTCCACACAAAATTCTCCCACCAGTCAGAGGATCGTTCGTCCACCCAGAACTGTCTGGGGAACCGGACCTCTGCCAGTGCTTGCCAGCGTTTCTTGGCCGCCATGGTTACCCTTACAGAACGTCTTCTGCTGCTGGTCAGCGTTCCGGGCACCCGTTCTCGGTACTCCGCGATAGCAGACGTCCGACGCGACAAGGCGGTATTCATGCGCTGGAGCACCGCGAGCATGTAAGCCAGCAATTGAAAAATAAGCCTCTCCATTGCAACGTTGACCTGTGCTGCGGGCAGTAGGCTACGCAAACAAAAGAGTGAGGCCGACCGCGTGTCTGCCCAGGTGCATATAAGCAGGTAACCTGTGGGCGTGTACTGTGGGCGGGGATTAACCAATCAAACATGTCAATGCATCTGGTTCCTAGAAAACAATAGAAAACACGTTCCAAGGGCGCCAATGATCGGACGATAACGCGTTGCTACGGGGTTTCCTGGGTTTTTTAAAAAAAAAGGGGACCCCGACAAGTTCGGCTTTAGGGTCGAGGTCAAAGGTGTGCCTGCAGTTTGATTGACGGGCACGGGAGGCCAGAAGCGCTAAAAAGGGACCTCCTTTGTAGCGATAAGACGGAGAACCGGAAGCCTGTGGGTTACGAAAGTGGCGAGAAGTGAAAGTGCCAAATTCCGCAAAAACCGCAGCTGTGCGTTACGGGCACGGCTAGTTACATTTCGCTACTTGAAGTAGCGCTTTCACAAACGGCAACCAAATAGCAACTTTGAGCTCTGTGCGAAATGGCCCACACAATAGTAATCTCTAGGCTAGATTTCTGTAACTTGCTCTACGTGGTCCTCCCCTTGTCCCTGCACTGGAAATTATAGCTGGTATGAAGTACATCTACTAGGGTCCTCACTGAGACACTATGGAAGGCCCATGACCGACCAGTACCGAGACAGCTGCATTGGCTACCATTTGAGTACCAAATCAGTTTCAAGGTTCTGGTTTTGACCTTTAAAGCCATATGCCGTCTGGATCCTGTGTACCTGAGGGACCGTCTAACTACCTATGCCCCATGTAGCTCATTGCATTCTACAATGGCAAGTAGACTGGAGATCCCTGGGCCATGAAAAGTCTGCCTGGCCTCGACTAAGGCCAGGGCATTTTTGGCCCTGGCCCCAGCCTGGTGGAATGAGCTCCCAGAAAAGTTAAGGGCCCTGAAGGAGCTGGCAAAGTTCTACAGGGCCTGTAAGACAGAATTCTTCTACCAGGCCTTTGGTTGAGGCCAGGTTGGGAGAAGAGAAGATCTAACCCTTGGGAGGGGAATTTTAATTGTTTAATTGTTTTATTATGTATATATATGAACTTTGTTGTGAGCTGCCATGAGACAGCTGTGCTAGGAACGGCAGCATATAAATGCAACAAATAAAATAAATAAATATTCAGAGGTGATTTGCCATTGCTTCATTTTGTGCAGTGACTCTGGTATTCCTTGATGGCCTCCCATCCAAATGCTAGCTTGGGCTGACCCTTCTGGAAGGGTGACTGAGTGTGATAAATTATCTGGGTTTTATTTTCATACAAAGTTTTCTCATTACTGTTGCCTGTTCAACCTCATAGGTCCTAAACTTGATTCCTTTCTGATCATTTTCCCTCAGACTAGCCTGGACCAGGAGCCATGTTTCCCTCATTTTAATCTCAAAAGAATCCATTGCCAGATGTATTTTTTCCAGTTCTAATAAGCTATTTTTAGGAACCCTCATCTTCCCCAAATCATATATTGCCAGTGGTGCTATGATAGTATGAGAATCTTGAGTGACAGGTGATTCATATAGAATTCTTCAGTTGAGACTGCATACTAGGGGTTGGGAATTGACAGTTAACAGTGAGAGAGTGAAACAGACTGTGAGAGGATGAAGAAGGACCTTGAGTTAGAGGTTTTTTCGAGGAGAGGTTCCTGTAGCTATTCTGCAAGTTTGGTGCCTCTACCTCAGCCCTCCCCCCGAGCCTGGGAAAGACAAAAAGGAGGACTTTTCTACTTGTCCTTTAAATTTAAACATCCACTTGCTCAAATTGCCAATTTGTGCTGAATCATGATTTGGCCATTCAAGCAAGGTTCATCTGGCCCATCATCTGCAGCAAGTGTGACATGATTGCCTTCCGTCCTGAAGACAAGATGGACTACATTTGCCCCAAGTGTAAGCTGGTAAGATTTTTGGAGGAAAGGATTAGGGGCTTAGAAGAGAGGATTATTACTCTGACCCAAATTAAGAAAGGGGAGGAGTTCATAGACCGGAGCTGTGCAACTCGGAATAAAGAGGATACAACCAGTCTTGAAGAGGATAAGGAGATTGACCTCATTATGGAACCTCTGCAGACAGTTAGGAAAAAGACTCAACAGCATAGAGCGAGATGGTTCTCGGGACCTTTGGAGCTCCAGAATAGATTTCAGGCCCTTGCAGAGGAGGTGCAAGGGTCAACGAGGGAAGAGGTCCCAAAACAAAGTCTAAGACAAAGTGAAGAGGCCACGGGGATAGAAGGAAATGGTGTTGAGAAGAAAAGAAAAAGGAAAGTATTGGTAATTGGAGACTCCCTGCTAAGAGGAATGGATCGCCATGTGGCTGGGCCTGATCCCATAACCCGAGAGGTGTGTTGCTTGCCAGGAGCAAAAATAAAAGACATTTCAGAACGGCTGCCCAAAATCCTCAAATCTACGGATCGCTACCCATTTGTGATGGTCCATGTGGGTACGAATGACATGTCTGTGAATACCATCACTCCTATTAAAACAGACTATCAAGATCTAGGGAGGAAGCTCAAGCAAATGGGGGCACAAGTGGTATTCTCTTCAATCTTGCCTGGGGAGATTCATCAGGAGAGCTTTAAACTGAAGCTACAAGGGGAAGGAGACGTTCAACATAGGGAGTGTAAGGAAGGAGACCGATCGGGGGCAGCCCAACCAGGAAGGCCAGCTCATACGGAACCAAAAGTAAAAGGATTCAGATGCCTTTATACTAACGCCCAAAGCATGGGCAATAAGAAGAAAGAGCTGGAACTTCTCATGGTGATGGAAAGGTATGACCTAGTAGGCATCACAGAAACTTGGTGAAATGATTCTCATGACTGGAATGTAATGGTGGATGGATATGAACTGTTCAGAAAAAACAGAATAGATCGAAGAGGTGGAGGAGTGGCACTGTATGTGAGGAAAGGGCTTACCTGTCAGGAAATTCTAGTGAAGGAGAGCATATCTACAGTGGAAAGCATCTGGGTGAAAATAAGCAAGGGGAAAACAAACAGTATGGTGGTTGGTGTCTGCTACTGACCGCCTGACCAATGAGAGGATGTGGATACTGCACTTTGTGAGCAGCTTGAGAAAATATCCAAGTGGCAGGACCTTGTCATCATGGGTGACTTCAATTTCCCAGATGTGTGCTGGGAAACAAACTCTGCAAAGCGTCCTCAGTCATGCAACTTTCTGACCTGCCTGGCTGACAATTTCATTTATCAAATGGTAGATGAACCCAGAAGAGGTTCAGCCATAATGGACTTAATACTGACCAACAGGCAAGAGTTGGTAGATGAGGTGAAGGAGGTGGGGACCCTAGGGGGAAGTGACCATGTCCTCATAGAATTCCTTTTGAGATGGGGAGCCAAGGAAGCTTGTAGCCAGATGCGGATGTTGGATTTTTGTAGGGCAAACTTTAATAAACTCAGAGACATGATGAGTGTCATACCATGGACGAGAATTCTAGAAGGGAAGGGAGCATGTGAAGGGTGGGCGCTACTCAAACAAGAGCTATTGCATGCTCAATCAATGACTATCCCAGAAAGACGAAAACACTGCAGGAGCTCTAAGAAGCCTATTTGGATGAACAGAGAACTTCAAGAGGAACTAAGAAAGAAAAGGAAAATGTTCAGGAAATGGAGGGAAGGACAGAGCTCTAAAGAAGAGTACCTACAGGTTACTAGGCACTGTAGATCAATCATCAGAAAGGCCAAAGCTGAGAGTGAGCTAAGATTGGCCAGGGAAGCCTACTGTAACAAGAAAAGATTTTTCAATTATGTGAGGAGCAAACGTAAAGTAAAGGAGGCAATAGGCCCACTGTTGGGTGCGGATGGACAAACTCGAACGGAGGTTGCAGAGAAAGCAGAAAGGCTCAGCGCCTATTTTAGATCTGTTTTTTCCCACAGGTCAAAGAGTTTAGGCACATCTAGAGATGGCAGTAGCCAAGAGTGTCTGGATGGCAGGTTGACATGGACAGAGAGGTTGTTGAGAGGCATTTAGCTGCACTGGATGAGTTCAAATAACCTGGGCCGGATGAAATGCACCCGAGAATGTTCAAAGAACTTTCCAGAGAACTTGCACAGCCCTTGTCACACCCCCGCTGCTGCCTACCGACTCCCCGGGGTTGCCGGAGCAACCAGTGTCAACAGCCCAGCCAGAGATGAGGAATGAGCTGGACCCGGGGGAGGGATGTTCCTGGCAGCTGACGGAGAACAGATCTCCGCAGGAGGAGGGAGCAGACACAGAGGACGTGGCTGTACGTTTAAGGCAGAGCCACAGGGTCGGGCTGACAGAACGAAGAAGGAGCCAGAGACTTCAGGCGAACTGTCAGAGGCGATGGGGTTCAGCTGGACTCATGCCAGGAGAGGAGGGGTGAGTCATCATGCAGCTGCAGCTGATTAGATGGACTGGATTTAGGGAGACCGAAGCAGCTAGCTAGCGTGGAAGCAATTTATGCGACTACCCCCCAGACCTGCTCTGCTATCGTGCCTTGCTGTGGAAACCTTGACCCTCTGGCTTTGGACCTGACAACGGATTTCGGTAAAGTGATTTGGCTTGGTAAACTCTCGGACTTTCTGGACTTTGACCTTTGGACTGTTTGACTCCTCTCTGCCTGGCTCTACGTTGTACTTATCAGCTCCCGGTGACTTGGACTGTACCTTATCTCTGTCTGGGCTGGCCGCCCAGGCCTCACCGAGGCAGCTGCTACCGGGTGTGGCCAGCTAGGGCAGCATAGCCCTTGTCCATCATCTTTGGGACCTCTTTAAGGACTGGAAATGTCCCGGAGGACTGGAAGAGAGCAAACGTTATTCCGATCTTCAAAAAAGGGAGGAAGGATGACCTGGGAAACTACAGATCAGTGAGTCTGACCTCTGTTGTGGGGAAGATAATGGCGCAGATATTAAAGGGAGCAATCTGTAAACATCTGGAGGACAATTTGGTGATCCAAGGAAGTCAGCATGGATTTGTCTCCAACAGGTCCTGCCAGATCAACCTGGTTTCCTTTTTTGACGAAGTGACAGGTTTGCTGGAACGTGGAAATTCGTTTGATGTCGTTTACTTGGATTTTAGTAAAGCTTTTGATAAAGTTCCCCATGATGTTCTGATGGATAAATTGAAGGACTACAATCTGGATTTTCAGATAGTTAGGTGGATAGGGAATTGGTTAGAGAACCGCACTCAAAGAGTTGTTGTCAATGGTGTTTCATCAGACTGGAGGGAGGTGAGTAGTGGGGTACCTCAGGGCTCGGTGCTCCGCCCGGTACTTTTTAACATATTTATTAATAATCTAGATGAGGGGGTGGAGGGACTACTCATCAAGTTTGCAGATGACACCAAATTGGGAGGACTAGCAAATACTCCAGAAGATAGTGACAGAGTTCAACGAGATCTGAACACAATGGAAAAATGGGCAAATGAGAACAAGATGCAGTTTAATAAAGATAAGTGTAAAATTCTGCATCTGGGTCAGAAAAATGAAAAGCATGCCTACTGGATGGGGGATACGCTTCTAGGTAACACTGTGTGTGAACGAGACCTTGGGGTACTTGTTGATTGTAAACTAAACATGAGCAGGCAGTGTGATGCAGCAGTGAAAAAGGCGAATGCCATTATGGGCTGTATCAACAGGGGCATCACATCAAAATCACAAGATGTCATAGTCCCATTGTATACGGCACTGGTCAGACCACACCTGGGGGCCTCACTTCAAGAAGGACGTAGATAAAAGGGTACAGAGGAGAGCGACGAAGATGATCTGGGGCCAAGGGACCAAGCCCTATGAAGATAGGTTGAGGGACTTGGGAATGTTCAGCCTGGAGAAAAGGAGGTTGGGAGGGGACATGATAGCCCTCTTTAAGTATTTGAAAGGTTGTCATTTGGAAGAGGGCAGGATGCTGTTCCCATTGGCTGCAGAGGAGAGGACACGCAGTAATGGGTTTAAACTACAAGTACAACGATATAGGCTAGATATCAGGAAAAAAAATTCACAGTCAGAGTAGTTCAGTAGTAGAATAGGCTGCCTAAGGAGGTGGTGAGCTCCCCCTCACTGACAGTCTTCAAGCAAAGGTTGGATACACACTTTTCTTGGATGCTTTAGGATGCTTTGGGCTGATCCTGCGTTGAGCAGGGGGTTGGACTAGATGGACTGAATGGCCCCTTCCAACTCTATGATTCTATGATTCTATGATTCTAAGCTTATTGGGAAATGGCAATTTGGTCCAAATTCAGCTGATTTGGGCTCAAATCACACATCCCTAAACAAGGACTGTTGACAGAAAACCTAGAAACCCTACCTGTTTCCCAAGCATGTGAACTAATCTGAATGATAGTAATGTGGTGGGAAAATTAAGGCAACATTCATAAACACTCATGAAATGGGTTACTATGTTTCTGAAGACACTTACCCACAAAGAGTCTTTGTAGGTGGTTTCTGTAATTAAATGTAGCGGAAATTCCTAGTACTGATTAGATAGATACAAAAGAACAGCAAGTATATATTTATTCCCCAGGGCTTCCTCTGAATAGAAATGTGGTTTAAATGCTTGACTTAAAATGTTGGCTGGCACTGCTCTTACTTACACATCTATAAGAGTGAGCTTACTGATCAGTTCAGGTTACAATTAAGACAATTCTGATGACCCCCGCTGGCACAAATGAGCATGTATGGGAGGAAACTTTTCTTTAAAGTAGCCATCTCATTTCCTCAAGAGTTTTCCTAATCAAAACAGAGGGATGCCATATTTGGATGTATTGTTTGAATTCCCCTGCCATGAGCCCCTGCAAGTGTTTGCTGGCAGGGGCTCATGGGAAGTGTAGTCCATTAACATCTGGAGGACCACAGGTTGACTACCCATGCTCTATGGCAGTGGTCCCCAACCTTTTTATCACCGGGGACCACTCAGCGCCGGGGACCACTCAGTGCCTTTTACTGAGGCCCGGTGGGGGGGGGTAGTTTACTCCTCTACTCTCAATCACTGCCCTAACGCTCTCTGATCGCTATGGTAATGTTTAAACATCCCTTCAAAATAAGATACAGACACACCACAACAATGAACATAAGGAACATTTTATTTTCATGGAAATTTTAACTCATGACAATGACAAATCAATGGGAACCCTGAGCTTGTTTCTCTGCAATGAGATAGTCTCATCTGAGAGTGATGGGAGACAATGACACCTGAAGTGTGTTGTAAAGGGCCGGGGGGATGAAGTAAAGGGCCGGGGAGGGGGAAGGTGTCCTTCGCGGCCCACCTCCAATTAGTTGAAGGACCACATGTGGTCTGCAGCCCACAGGTTAGGGATCACTACCCTATGGCATTAAACTATCTGAGCTTCATCCTCTCTCCAAACTCCACCCTCTCCAAGGTCCACACCCAAATCTCCAGAAATTTCTCACCCATGATTTGGCAACTGTAATAAATCTTTATGCCAATAAAGGTACTCTGAATCTGAATCTGTAATAAATCAAAAAGATGTGAATAGAGTAAGACAAGTGGGAACCTTCAAGGACTTGTGGGAGGTATCTTATTTTCTCCTCTCCCATAATATCCTCTTTTCTTTGCCTAAAGGCCCCCAATGTGTCTCCCCTTTTCTTGCTTCTGAAGGAGAAATGTCAAGGAAAAAAAAGGTCAAGGCACAGCCATATGAGAATGCCAAACAAGCTGTGAGAGAAATATACTAGCCATGTACTTTTAAGTCTCGATAAGAACCAAGTTGGTTTATGCTTTAGAAAAAGATTTTTTTTAACCAGTTCCATAAGTTTGTCAAGAGCCTCTTGTGGCGCAGAGTGGTAAGGCAGCCGCCTGAAAGCTTTGCCCATGAGGTTGGGAGTTCAATCCCAGCAGCCGGCTCAAGGTTGACTCAGCCTTCCATCCTTCCGAGGTCGGTAAAATGAGTACCCAGCTTGCTGGGGGGTAAACGGTCATGACTGGGGAAGGCACTGGCAAACCACCCCGTATTGAGTCTGCCATGAAAACGCTAGAGGGCGTCACCCCAAGGGTCAGACATGACTCGGTGCTTGCACAGGGGATACCTTTACCTTTACCTTTATAAGTTTGTCAGCAGTATTAATGCTTTGCTTGCAAATATTTACACAGGAAAAACCATTCAGCAGAGCCAGCTTGATGTAGTGGTTAGGAGTGTAGACTTCTAATCCGGCATGCCAGCATGCCAGGTTCGATTCTGCAGCCAGCTGGGTGATCTTGGGCGTGCAACAAGCACAGATAAAACTGTTCTGACCGAGCAGTGATATCAGGGCTCTCTCAGCCGCACCCACCTCAGCTGTTCACTAACCTACCTTTTATCTGTCTCCCATCTTCAGCTATATTTATTTATTTTTAATTTGATTTATAACCTGCCACTCCCCTTATAACCTGCCACTCCCCTTAAACCATAAAACCATTTATTCCAGCATATTCTGGCTACAATAATATCCCCTTCCCCTTCCCACTCAGCAGGCAGCATTTTGCCTCAGGGTTAATGGGGAGCAACATGATGTACCAGTTGACTCAAAGAGGGGCCCTAGATTTTACTTGCTCTGCCCTCAACTGAAGACTTGGTGGAAGAGTTCCATTTTGCAGGCCCTGTAGAAATGTGACAACCCTGTCAGGACCCTCAGCTTTCCTGAGAGTTCATTCCACCAGGTCAGGGCCAGGACCAAAAAAGGCAGTGTATATGCATAGCAACTAATAAGTTTTTAAAAATTAAAAATTAAAACATTGCTGGAACTACCAACTGGATATGCCTGGATGGGATTGGTCTCCTAGAGTTATTGACAGGCCAATGAGAGGCACAAAGCTCTCTCTTCTTCCTTTTCAAGCTGCAGTTGAGGAGGGGAGAATGATATGCGGAAATGACCCCAGAATCTCTATGATTTTTACCATAATGGTTTTGGAATTCCTAGAAAATCATATGACTGAATTCTGCTCTCCCTGCCCCATGTAGTTCCTGGGGATTGCCAGTCAAGGGAGTCAACCCTAGTCAGAAGCTCCATGAGTCATGCTCAGAATGAATACTGCCAAGAAACTGGCCTGTTTAATCAGTTTCTTGTTAAATTCAAACAATGGGTTGAGCTCAGGCCTAACTAAAAAGCACATCAAGCTACTTGTAGCTTAAAGGAATTAGATAAGAGATATCAGAGGCAACCCAAGAACCAGTCAGATCATTCGGACTAGCAATTTCAGGACCTCACAAGAATCTAAGATACATTCTATCTTGTTAGTGCTTGAACTCATAGGACCTAGAATCATACAGGCAATCTAGTCCAACTCCCCGCTCAATGCAGCTTCAGAGAATCTGGTCTAATTGGCAAACTCATCTGATTGGTTAAATTACATCATTTGCTATGCACTTGATTGGTCAACTAAAATCAGACCAATGCTTCTTGAACAGACAGAACATGGGTTCTTGAGGATAATGAAATATCTTTACTTCAAGTGTTGCCCAGTGTCTAGATTACGTCTGACTAAGTGAAGCGCCTTGTCTTGGACTCTGGATTTTGAAACTCCAATGGTCTCGGACTTGCAGAATAACATCTGAATCTTGAACCAATACTTACACATGTGCTCAGCTTAGATTATAGCTTCGTTATTTTATCCTTCCTGTTCACTGCTCTTTTATTGTATATTCTTGCACAGTTTTTACAATAAAATGCTTTACTTACTTTTTTGTATTGTTTTGGGGTTTGGATGCTTTAACTTGTATCAGCTACAGCTATAAGAGTAATTGTTTTCTGGAACAAGTGTCCTACTATACAGGGTTGACTTTTTTGTTCTTAGTCCTGGAAGCGCTGGAGTATTTGTCCCTTATAGGAAGGGGACTGGTGCGATAGTGTTATTCTGAGGTGTGGAGAGTCATACTTCAGCCTTTTGGTTTTGTCTTGCCTAATCCATCCCCTTAAACAGAGCCATAGTTTTAAGGTCCTTTGACAAGCACCATGTCATGTAGTAACTCTAAAAAATTGGAGGTGGGGGGGTGATGCTGAGTTCCAGGCAAAAGTTTATTTTGTGTTCTGCCTGGGCAATTGTGTGTCTATTCATTGCTCCAGGGAGTTGTTTTTTTTTTTTTAAGAAAGCCCCATTCTGAGTTAAAAGGGAGGGAGTCGGGCTCAAGGGTGGGCACTGGAGCTGGAGATCTCGCTACTTCAGCCATTTTGGTAACATATGTATTTTTGTGAGTGTCTTGCTGGTTGCTCTCATCCTGCTAGTGCTTCCATGGCAGGGGTAATCCAGTTTTGTGGATTTCCCTGCAAGCACTTTAAAATGGAGGATGTAGCTGCTGGTTTGCTGCTGTAATGCTGGATGTTTATGATGTCATGCAAAACACCAAAAATATGGCGTTTGCAAAGGGTAAGACTCTCACTTTTTAAATCAGGTGTGGAATGAAGAGAGTTCTTGAGAAGAACTGTGATTGGCCCAAGGTCACCAAGCGATCTGCATACAGAAAAGTGGGGAATTAAATTTGGTTCTCCATTCTAGAGGCTGCTGCTCTTAACCACTACACCGAGCTGGCTCTTGATGTGGTCTCCAAACTTTTTGAGCCTGTCGTCACCTTCGGGCATCAGGAAAGATGTCCACACAAGGCAAGGTGGCATGCGTTAGACTTATATTTATACTATATCCTGTTTTAAACCTTCATATTCTCTTATCTGATTCTCAGTTGATGGATTTATTCTTCCTCACCTGTCCTTCATCTGACACTTCCTAGCCTCACGGTGTCAGTTCCAGGATGTACAATAATACATTGTAATTATAGAATTTACAGTGATCCTGTGACACTTTTCATATTTCTTGGTTCATTATCTTTAGTGCATATTGCATTTTATAAAAAGCCATTAAGACAAACTTGTCCAAAGAGCTTATAATGTATAAAGGTAAAGGTATCCCCTATGCAAGCACAGAGTCATGTCTGACCCTTGGGGTGATGCCCTCTAGCGTTTTCATGGCAGACTCAATACAGGGTGGCCTTGCCAGTGCCTTCCCCAGTCATTACCATTTTACCCCCCAGCAAGCTAGGTACTCATTTTACTGACCTCGGAAGAATGGAAAGCTGAGTCAACCTTGAGCCAGCTGCTGGGATCTACTCCCAACCTCGTGGACAGATAGCTTCAGACAGCATTTCTGCCACTTACCACTCTGCGCCACAAGAGGCTCTTTATAATGTATATCACAATGTAAAACAAGGGAAATGGTATAAAGAAAAATGAGTGTGAATCTTTGCACAGTTTACAGTTACATGTACTATGTTGTAGAATTAGGTAGTAACTCAAAGGCATCATGGAAGAAAGAACACAACATCTGAACATACAGGTGATCTGGGAGGATGTTCTGGAAATAAGGGTGACAAGGAGGTGATGCCATTTGAAAGAGTAACAGATCTTTCGGCAGCTGAGATTTATAAACTTGAAGGGAAGAGGGTCATGGGCAAGGACACAGCAGGGAATCTCAGCTTTATTAAATCAGTCTTCATGTTGATATGAATTACATTCTAAGACAGTAAGTGTACAATATCAAAAACACTTTTCTGGGAGTAAGCACCACTGAGATCACCTGAATAGGGTTCTGAATATGCCTGCTATGGATTGTACTGAGGAAAGTTCTGGTGTACTGAAAGTCTCAGGGGAGTGGTGAGCCATAAGACAAGACTAAAGAAAAGCAAATGTTCCTGTCATCAAGAAAACAGGAAAGAAGGATACAGGAAACTGCAGGCAAAGCAATCTGATTTGTTTACCAGAAGATTTTAGAAGAGAATCAGTCTCCAGTTATCTTGAAAACAGATCAGAGATTGGAAGTTCATATGGATTTGTCAAGAATAAACCTTGCTGAACTTTTTTGGGCTGTCTGGTAGCTGTGGGCATAATATACTTGGATGTATGTGAATGCCCCATAAGGTTGTGATTGACAAATTAGTTTAATATGGGCTGAGTGGTAGTACTGTTGGGTGGTGAGAGAACTGTACTCAAAGAGAACTTACATTTAGGTCTTTGCTGCATTTACCAGCGTGCTCTCATGATATGCAGCTGCTAGGCTCCTCACACAGACATCTTGGAGGGACCATATCCAGCCAGTGCTGAGGCAGCTGTATTGGTTGCCAGTTGTGTATCGGATCAGGTTCAAGATTTTGGTTTTGACCTACAAGGCCATACGTGGTCTGGGCCCAGTGTACCTGAGGAACAGCCTATCTCCCTATGCCTCCCGCAGAGCACTTCACTCTGTGGCCCTGAATAAGTTGGTGATCCCTGGCTCCCAGGAGGTCCACATGGCCTAGGCCAGGGCTTTTTTGGCCCTAACCACTGCCTGGTGGAATGAGCTCCCAGAAGAGCTGAGGACTCTGCCAGAACCGGGTCAGCTCCACAGGGCCTACAAGATGGAGCTCTTCCACCAGGCTTTTGGTTGAGGCTGGGCTGACAGAAGATCTAGCTTGACTTACCAAGTTTCCCTTGAAAACATCACCCCCAGGACTTGGCAGACTGAAGGAAGGAAGGGGGGGGAGGCTGGAGTAGGGTGGAATGGGTTGGACGAACCAAAAGCTCTTCCCCCAGGATTCACGTTAACGCTGGGCTGACCAAAGATCTAAGTTTCCCCTGATAACATCATCCCAGGGATCTGGAAAACTGGAGGAAAGAAGTAGTGGAGGCTGTCGTAGGGTAGAGTGGGTTGGACAATCGGTTTTACTGCTTTTACTTTGTGTTTTATTGATGTTATAGTTGTTGCGAGAGGGCAGGTTTGTGAGCAGCAGCATATAAATATAGTTATAAATAAAATATAAATAATGAATAGCTGTCATTCACTCATATGAAGAAAAATACTGCATTTCAAAGCAACTCTAGTGGGGGGCACTAGCCTACCCAACATCTCTGACATCAAGTGGGTTGGCCTTCAGAAACAGAAAACCCATGAGCGAGATGCAGTGCATCTCTTTCTGCAGTGTACCCTCCCACACACATACACAGATTCTCCCAATGTATGGTCCACATTACCCTGAGTATAATTATGGCTAGTCATATATAAAACACAATACTCTGTGTTTGTCTTTTGGCTATACTGCTCTACTGTGGCCAGATGAAACAGTGGAACTGTTTCTCATATGGCTTCCCATTCCACCCAACTTTGCCATTTTGGAACTCTAATACATCTAAGCCCTGGACAGCTGGCTTGGTGTAGGTTGAAATGGGAAAGGGTTAAGATGCTTACAGCACAATCCTAAACAGAGTTATCATGGACAGAGGTCAGGTCAATGTTCTTAGAACAGCTTAGGACTCAATTGTTGCTTTTTTCGAGGTTCTGTTAAGATATGTTGGAAAAATTAGCCATCAGGACTCTTGTTTCCATACTTTTTAATTATTTCCATTTTTATTATTCCCATACTTTTATATTATTCTGTAAAAATCATTTTTGAGCACAGGAACAAGTTTTCTAAACCTGTATTTCAAAAAGTTCCATTTATAGTACATACAGGGGGAAATATCATCAGACGCTAAATTATTTTAATAGATATAATCAACATAATTAAGGCATAATCAATCCATCAAGTCAATTATAATTTATGTGCACTTAAAGTTCTGTACATTTCTACTTCTCAGATGCTTGATTATATAATGATAGTTACACTAAGAAAATGTACTTGATGTAATATTCTCGTCTTCCTTAATTTTCATAACGCCACCCAAATCTGAAGATAAATTGTAAACTCTGTACTATAACTTTCTCTGAAAGATTTAGTTGTCTTCCAAAAATTACAACAGTCCCCATATGTGAACTGGGGAGGGGACAGACTACTGTTAATGGGGAGACCCCACCCTGCAGGACAGGCAGATTCATACATATGTTGGATATTGTAACTCTGCATGCAAGAAGATCTAGGAAGGATAGGGTTAAGAGAATTCTCTCATTTAGATATAATTGGCAGTTGACCCCACACTCTCATCAGTTAGATGCTAAGCTTCATTGGTTATTGATTGTCTTCCATTCCATCTTATAAAGGATTCTTCTTCTCTCTTTTACTTGGTCTTGGAACTGTAGCAAGTTAACTTTTTCAGAGTTAATCTGTAAATATACCTACATGAATATATATCATGAAATATGTGCTCTTTTTGTAAGTTAAATGTCTTTCTCTTGTTACCATTGCAATCAGACCATCTTTGCAATTTGTTTGAACAACATTTCCCCCTTAATGGGGAAACATGGAAGATTGGGGATACAGTGTAAAGCTTCTATATTTCCAAAGCGAGCAACTTTTTTTTACATTTAATCCAATAACATAGATGGCCAGTGTAAGAATTTAGGGAGCCACTGGTGCTGGAGATGTTGATGCCACCACCATAGGGGTACAACTCCCAAATGAGATGTGTGTCTTTCCAGTGTGGTTCAGAGATCCTCCTATTTTGTTTACTTCAGTACATTTTCCTTGCAGCCATGGTTGGAGGAGAGGGGGGGGGTCTCCTTTTCCACATTTGTCTTTTGACATAGAGTATCTGTAAGGGTTCTGAGTAGAACAGTGTTAGGCAAATGCAGTGTCTGTTGTCTCACTTGGGTATGTGTATCAAGTGCCTAAGTGGAAGGGTCTAAGTGTACATTCCATGCCCCAGAGGGGTATAGCCATGGACAAGTTGTTTCTTGACTGGGGTTTATGTGGGGTATAGTGGGCTATGAATGAGTACTGTGGATGTGCCTGGCTGTTGAGGAGGGCTGTAATTGGTGGTTCACTTAGTTGGCAAGATAGGAGGACTATGGCAAGCTGAGAGATATTTTGTTTTTCTTCTTCCACGGACTCCTATGAACTATGCCATCATTTTTGTTTACATTGAGGATCCATCATTTGGTGCACTTAAGGAGCCAGCTAAGCCTCACCCTACCTATGACAAACCCCCAGCATTTCCTGTGCCTACTTCAGTGTATCAACTATGCCAGCATATCTCTGAACCACACTGGCAAGGCTGGCAGCCAGCATATCTCCAATACTGACATATCCCTAAAATTCATCAGGATGACTCTAAGATGTGCTGGTGTCACTATGTCTTCATTCTAAAGACTTTCAGCTCAGCGCTTAGGCTTGCGCTGTTGAAGAATCTGTCATTCTTCATTGTTGTGGATGTCATTGTATTCCCAGATTTTTGAGGTTCTCTTCAAGACTGCCTCTCTTCTTCCAGATGTCCTCTCTATGATATGTTCTATATCTGGTATTTACTTCTCAGTTCTTTAGAATAGGGCTTCTTATATTTTCTTTTACCATTCATTTTAATAGGTCTATAATTAACTACTAAGCTAGATACAGAGCCTCTTGTGGCACAGAGTGGTAAGGCAGTGACATGCTGTCTGAATCTCTGATCATGAGGCTGGGAGTTCAATCCCAGCAATTGGCTCAAGGTTGACTCAGCCTTCCATCCTTCC